>NC_086449.1:795465658-796126283 GCF_028390025.1 Pseudophryne corroboree | reverse complement strand
GGTTTTATAATATACTGCCTCCGCAGTACCGAAACCTGGTGCCAGTCTTATTTGAGGTAATTATTGCTGCCCAGGGCGCCCCCCCTGCGCCCTGCACCCTTGCTGTGCCTGTGTGTGTGTGGGAGCAATGGCGTGCAGCGCGACCGCTGCGCGGTACCTCACTGAAGATCTGAAGTCTTCTGCCGCCTGTGAAGTCTTCTTTCTTCATATACTCACCCGGATTCTATCTTCCGGCTCTGTGAGGAGGATGGCGGCGCGGCTCCGGGACGAACAGCGAGGACGACACCTGTGTTCCGAGTCTTCCGACCCTCTGGAGCTAATGGTGTCCAGTAGCCTAAGAAGCAGAACCCATCAATAAAGTAGGTCTGCGTCTCTCCCCTCAGTCCCAAGAAGCAGGGAGCCTGTTGCCAGCAGTGCTCCCTGAAAATAAAAAACCTAACAAAAGTATTTTCAGAGAAACTCAGTAGAGCTCCCCTGCAGTGCATCCAGTCTCCTCTGGGCACAGGATCTAACTGAGGTCTGGAGGAGGGGCATAGAGGGAGGAGCCAGTGCACACCCATCTAAAGTCTTAGAGTGCCAATGTCTCCTGCGAAGCCCGTCTATACCCCATGGTCCTTACGGAGTCCCCAGCATCCTCTAGGACGTAAGAGAAATGATCATGAGTAAATTTAGCTCTGAATTACCCCCTTTGTTGAGGTTTGGGGTAGGAAATGACTAAGTGGAGAGCTCTCTGTAGGACACTAACGGGCATATGTACTAATCATTGGTGAGAGATAAAGTGGAGAGAGATAAGGTACCAGTTAATCAGCTCCTAGCTGCCATGTTACTGGAGCTGATTGGCTTGTACTTTATCTCTCTCCACTTTATCTCTCTCCAAGACTTAGTACATATGCCCCTAAAGTACCATGGGGTTTAGGATGGTGTCACAGAAATATTTATCTACATAAGATTGCACCACCAGAGGAGGGAGAGCCTCCGAGCTGAGGGGAGGGAACGTCCCGTTCTCTATACTTCTCTGTTTATAATGTTACTCTAATCATGAAAATGGAACAACTAATTTCCATGGAACAACTCCAGCACAATTCAGTAACTAGGTTATCTGAAAAAGTGATAGGATCACCCTTGTATACCTATAGCTCTGCCTCACAGTGAGTCTGGCCGATGTCACACAGCACCAGCATTGAGGGGTAACTAACCACACTAAGCGCTTCCCGTGCACCTCTGACTCTGGCCGATGTTTACAGCACCAGCATTGACAGGTGACCCCACTAAGCCCTTCCGGTGCACCTCTGACTCTGGCCGATGTCACACAGCACCAGCATTGACAGGTGACCCCACTAAGCCCTTCCGGTGCACCTCTGACTCTGGACGATGTCACACAGCACCAGCATTGACAAGTGACCCCACTAAGTGCTTCCCGTGCACCTCTGACTCTGGCTGATGTCACACAGCACCAGCATTGATAGGTGACCCCACTAAGTGCTTCCCGTGCACCTCTGACTCTGGCTGATGTCACACAGCACCAGCATTGACAGGTGACCCCACTAAGTGCTTCCCGTGCACCTCTAACTCTGGCCGATGTCACACAGCACCAGCATTGACAGATAACCCCACCAAGCGCTTCCCGTGTACCTCTGGCTCTGGGCCGATGTTACACAACAGCAGCAATGAGGGGTGACCCCACTACGCCCTTCCAGTGCACCTCTGGCTCAGGGCTGATGTCACACAGCAGCAGCAATGAGGGGTAACCCCACTACGCCCTTCCAGTGCACCTCTGACTCCGGGCCGATGTCACAATGCAGCAATGAGAGGTGACCCCACTAAGCACTTCTCATGTACCTCTAGCTCAGGGCCGATGTCACACAGCACCAGCAATGAGGGGTGACCCCACTAAGCGCTACCCGTGCATCTCTGGCTCAGGGCCGATGTCACAATGCAGCAATGAGAGGTGACCCCACTACGCACTTCTCATGTACCTCTAGCTCAGGGCCAATGTCACACAGCACAAGCAATGACGGGTGTCCCCACTAAGCACATCTCATGTACCTCTAGCTCAGGGCCGATGTCACACAGCACCAGCAATGAGGGGTGACCCCACTAAGCACTTCCCGTGCATCTCTGGCTCAGGGCCGATGTCACACAGCACCAGCAATGAGGGGTAACCACACTAAGCGCTTCCAGTGCACCTCTGGCTCAGGGCCGATGTCACACAGCACCAGCATTGAGGGGTGTCCCCACTAAGCGCTTCCAGTGCACCTCTGGCTCAGGGCCGATGTCACACAGCACCAGCAATGAGGGGTGACCCCACTAAGCGCTTCCAGTGCACCTCTGGCTCAGGGCCGATGTCACACAGCACCAGCAATGAGGGGTGACCCCACTAAGCGCTTCCCGTGCATCTCTGGCTCAGGGCCGATGTCACACAGCAACAGCATTGAGGGGTGACCCCACTAAGCGCTGCTCGCACATTACACATTGTTATAGAGCAGACGCACCATCGTTCTGGTAAGCGTTCCCTTAGGGTTACTTTGGGAATCTCTTCTCTATGGCAACAAATGACTGGTGTATAAATATCAGTGTTTGCGCAGTCCCTGGCACAGCCGGAACACATATCATCCACAACACAATACGGTCCGGCAGCTTAATTAGGGTATTGGAAGTTGTAAAACAAAATGAGTTTGTCTTGACGGCTGCTCCCAGACTCGGCTCCCTCTCCGCCCCCATTCATAGATTGCTATGTCATTATCTGAACAAGCTGCTGCACTCCCTGCCACCGATCCCACCCTTACAGCCCCAGGTGGCACTGGTCTCTGGCAGGGATGAGAGGTGCTGCTGGAATAATGTACAGATGTAAATGGATTAGAGTTAGCCTGACATAAGAGTCTGCTTTCCACAGACTGGGACATTTTCTGTGACCCCTGCACGGTTTCCACCGCAATCTTTTTGCTCAAAACTCCCGTATGGTTCTATTCTGGAAGGAAGAAATCAGTGACCCCCACACGGGATAGCAGTAACATGCAGGGGAGGTGTAAGAGAGCAGTGGGCCCATGTGCAGGCTCCATACGGGGTTCCCTCCTCTCCGGCTGTGCATTTGCAGGTCTGCGTGAACATGGCGCCCATGCCTTGTTCCCCTTAACCATCTCTACTGCACATGTGCAAATCACTGTGAAAATGGCAGCAGCGGACATTTTCCCGGTGATTTCTGCAGCCTGCGCCAGCCGACAGAACGGTAAGTATAATATATGGGTACAGGGTGTACGGTGTGTGAGCCCCCTGGACCCATGAGCCCGTGTGTGCTGCACACCCTGCACCCATTATTGATAGGCCATTGAGTACATGTGACCAGGACATGTTTGGTCATCGCTAAACCGCAGTACTTTTGCCTAGAGACATTGGGCCTGACTCAGTGGTGGACGCAGTGGCAGATGTCGCACGCAAACGGACGATGTTTTCACTCTCGGAGATACAGAACGAATTTGGATGCAGGGAGAGTGGAATTCAGTGGGCATTCCTGGGAGGTCCAGGGGAGTGGCTAGTCAGATGTGGGTGTGTCCCTGGCAGTGGTTGCATTTAAAGACGCAGTAGCACTGACACAGGACGCCATGTTTAGACAGAAAGACTGCACGTGCCATAGAGCTGGTGCAAGCTCAGATGTTGCAACCGATGGTGGGGAGGGGATCCATTCAGGATACCGGCATTTGGCATCCCGGCAGTCGGAATGCCGACACCGCTCGGAATGCCGGTGCCAGCATCCCAACATGGTTGGGGGGAAGTGTTAGGTTTAGGCTGCAGAGGGAAGGTTAGGGTTAGGCTGCAGGGACGGGAGGGTTAGGTTGCAGGGAAGGGAGGGTTAGGCTGCAGGGAAGGGAGGGTTAGGGTTAGGCTGCAGGGAAGGGAGGGTTAGGCTGCAGGGAAGGGAGGGTTAGGGTTAAGCTGCAGGGAAGGGAGGGTTAGGGTTAGGCTGCAGGGAAGGGAGGATTAGGCTGCAGGGAAGGGAGGGTTAGGGTTAGGCTGCAGGGACGGGAGGGTTAGGTTGCAGGGAAGGGAGGGTTAGGGTTAGGCTGCAGGGAAGGGAGGATTAGGCTGCAGGGAAGGGAGGGTTAGGGTTAGGCTGCAGGAAAGGGAGGGTTAGGCTGCAGGGAAGAGAGGGTTAGGGTTAGGCTGCAGGGAAGGGAGGATTAGGCTGCAGGGAAGGGAGGGTTAGGGTTAGGCTGCAGGGAAGGGAGGGTTAGGCTGCAGGGAAGGGAGGGTTAGGGTTAGACTGCAGGGAAGGGAGAGTTAGGCTACAGGGAAGGGAGGGTTAGGCTGCAGGGAGGGGGGTTAGGGTTAGGCTGCAGGGAAGGGAGGGTTAGAGATAGGCTGCAGTGAAGGGAGGGTTAAGGTTAGGCTGCAGGGAGGGGGCTTAGGGTTAGACTGCAGGAAGGGGGGTTAGGATTAGGCACCCCTGGAGAGGGTTAGGCTGTGGGGAAGAGTCAGTTAGGTTTAGGCTGCATGAAGGGGGCTTAGGTTTATGTACAATCGGGCAGGGTTAAGTATAGGCTGCGGAGGGGGGGGGATTAGGGTTAGGATACGCAAAGGGAAGGGTTAGGGTGGTAAGGTTAGTTGTAGGGGGCTAAAGGGGGGTAAGGGGAAAGGGTAAACATACTTATCCAATGCCAGTCTGGATTCTCGGCATCGGTCATATGATCGCCGGCATCCCATCCGTCAGGATACCGTATGTATCCCGGTGGGGAGGTATTATATGCCTACAGTATGTGTGTAGAGACTTTCCTCTAGACTTTGCCAGCTACTGTAGTTTATACACTGCCTAATACGGGTTGGGAAGGTAAACGCGTAGGCTTGCCAACATTTTACAATAAATTCCCATATATTGATCTAGCTGCATAACAGGTACATCTAAGCACATCATACTAACATACTTCCTAATAGCACCCATTCTCTAACACACAGTGGGCGTGGCTTTATTATGTTATCATGGGCCAATCTGGGTGGAGTTTGTTCAGATTGCGGCCATTTTGCTCAGAATTATTTCTTTATAATACTGGTAGGTGTTTACAATTCCCATCATAACATTGAAAATGGCTATGATGGTATCACATTGGTTTAAATGACTGTACTGTAGTCTCAGTATATTTGACTTGTACTTCATCAATATGATATTATCCCCAAAATGTGGAAGGGGCTTCAGCAGTCTCTAAGACAGCAGACAGGTAATGACTTATACCCTTTTCAGAGTGCCGCAATAACCCGGGATATTGTCGCGGCTTAGTCTGAAAGGGGCCAGGAAAAATAACCTGTCATGTGACTTGACAATCCAACCATTCACCATTCACAACCATTCACAGTGCAGTGTGAATGGTCTGACCCGGGTCGTGCCACATACCACCGGATTGGCTGCCTGCAGTAGTCTTTGGAGATGACAACATATCCAAGTATCCACTGTAAAGCAGTTATTCTTGCGTCCGGTGTGACTGATTGGAACGGGGAATAACCCAAATCCACCCGCCGTTGTGAAGGGGATCACATGCGGTATTGAGCCGTGTTAGAAATCCCGGCTTGGACCCGGGATTTTGAGCTGAAAGGGGTATTAGCTGCAATAGATTGTCACCATATCATTGGACAAGGTATTTTACGTTTATGGCTCATATCTGTACATTTACATTTTCGGGTTCAGTGGCATTTTAAATACACTAATATATGTAATAATACTTAGTTCTTCCATTTGATTTAATTTGTATAATTACTGTATATACTGCATAACTGTCTCCTTGATCTCAAAACCCCTAAAAGCAGGTTTCCAGTTAAGATTGGATCAATAACTCACAATTATAATTCATAACTTACCATACAGACAGATATTATTTACAGCAGACTATATGTGTGCATTATAAATGTATATGCACTGACCTAACATTGCGTAAATCACTTTCCCTTGTTTTATGTATCACTTCACCACTATGGGTCTATATGTGCTGGAGGCTGACCCATGTCCGGATGGCCAGCACTAACTAGAGCACAGGGCATCCGTATTCCGAGGACTGCAAAAAAACAACTGTAAATCACAGGATATAAAAAGTAAAACACATGTACAAGACATATAGGCCCTCATTCCGAGTTGATCGCACCAAGCAAGTTTTTGCTGCTGGTGCGATCAACTAATCTCCGCCTATGGGGGAGTGTATTTTAGCATAGCAGGGCTGCACGCTATGCTAAAAAAGTTTCCTGCAAAACAAGACCAGCCCTGGACATATTTACCCTGTGCGACGGATCCAGCGATGATGGGCACGGCTTTGATGTCAGACATCCGCCCTCCGTTCGCCTGGACACGCCTACGTTTTCCTTATCACTCCCCGAAAACGTCTCCAAACGATGAGTTGCCGCCTCGGAACGCCTTCCTGCAGTCAATCTTCTTGCGGTCGCCGCTGCGACCGCTTTCTTCGTAGTCAGCATCGTTGCCCGGCGACGGCCGTCGGCGGGCAATGACACGCATGCACATGACGTCCCCCGCACGTGCGCAGTACTGACCCGGTCGCAGCTGTGCGAACAAAAGCACGCTGCGATCGGGTCGGAATGACCCCCATAGTGCAGTAATAGATTAGTTACTGCTGTAGTATCACCTCCTTCCAGCAGACTAATAAAAGGGACCAGAGTTATTTTTCAGCCAGGTCCTGCTGGTTCGCAGATCTGGTTGCAAAAAGAGTATGGCGTCAAACCTTGGGGGTAATTCCAAGTTGATCGCAGCAGGAAATTTTTTAGCAGTTGGGCAAAACCATGTGCACTGCAGGGGGTGGGGGGGGGGGCAGATATAACATGTGCAGAGAGAGTTAGATTTGGGTGGGTTATTTTGTTTCTGTGCAGGGTAAATACTGGCTGCTTTATTTTTACACTGCAATTTAGATATCACTGACCAGAGGGCAACTCCAGAGGCAGCTCAGTTCAAAATTCAGATACGGGGGGCACACCAACTGCCAGTGAGTCAGTTTGAAGTGGCAGTTGGTAACAGTTGATGTGGCTCTCCTATTTGAAATTTGAACTGACCTGCAGCCCCAGCTCTGGAGCCGCCACTGACCATGCACCAATTAAGGGGCTGATTCTGATTGGACGGATCTCTGCGCACTGATGCAAATGCTGCGTTTTGCTCATGCACAGATGTAATGTATGCATATTTGTGTATCTCCGTCCTATGCTGAGTGATACGGAACTTGGTCATATCTGTCTTTCTGACAATTGGACGATTTGAGGCGGCAACTGGACTTTTGTGAGCGTACGTAAATGCGCTGACATGTGGGAGGGACATGTGAGTGTCGATTGAAATCAGTGGGCAGAAGGGGGTTTCTGCTTGCAGGTACATTAGCTTTATGGATTCTTGCATTAGTATAAGGTGTAAATCAGGCTCCATGGCTGCCTACAAGTACAGACATTTTCGGCGGAATGTAATAGCGTCCAAGTTTGCTGGATGTGCGGGATGACGGCCGAACTCTGAGGTTTTTTTAAAGCGGCAGTCATTTACAAGGTACGGTTATGCCTTATAGATGACTGCAGCTTCAAAAAAAACAGCCCGTCATCCTGCACCTCCGGCAAACTCAGATGCCATTACATCCTGCTGCTTGTGTGCGCGGGATGCATCAAGATCCTGTCTATCAGTATCCCGAAAGTCGGAATATCGGCGCCAGGATCCCGACACCATTCACAATCCCGACGTCGGACAATCAAAAAGCCCAGAACATCGACTCCCCCATCCTAATAGACTGAATCCCGGCCATAGATATACCCACATTTTCAGGTTTAGGGCAGGGGGAGGGGGGGGGGATTAGGTTTAGGCATCAGGCGGGGGGAGGTTAGGCTATGGGGGGGAGGGGGGGGGGGTTGGGTTACGCTGCGGGGGAGCGAGGGTTAGGTTTAGGCAGCGGGGACGGGGTTAAGATTAAGCACCTCCGAAGAGGACTTAGGGTTAGGCACAAAGCAGGGAGGTTAGGGTAAGGCTGCGGGAAGGGAGGTGGGGAGAGGGGAGAACATCCCTTATTCACCCCTGTTGGTCTTTTCTGCAGCGGGATCCCAGTGTTGGTATTACGACCGCCGGGATCTCATACTGATTCCACATTAGATTAAGCCCCTAAGACTGATTGACCAAACAAAGTTATAGTAGCTGGCGATAAGCCAGACCACTGCCATTCATGAATCGGAACACAAAATAAATAATTGGCTATCCAGCACTGTAATTAGTGAATGGTCAGCACTACCCACCGGGAACTGTCACATGGCCATGAAAGCTTCTCCGTGCCGGGCAGGTAGGCAGTGTGGGACTGCAGGAGGAACGCTGAGAAAATCACTGGGGTCTGAAATATCCTATATTATGGACAACTCAATAGAGAATTCTCATAGGGCTGTGAATTGTCATTTTTGTAACAATTAGCGGATCAATCTGCAGATTCTACAATCTATGACTCCATCCAACAGCTGCACAGAGGAACTGGGGTTCTGCCATTGGAGCGTCTCACTTTTTACCCGATATACGGCAGCATACAATGGTGACCGTTATCCGGGTTACGTGTCCGGTCTGTCTAACAATGAACGTTTGTTTTGTTGAAATTGGCAAAAAAATAATTCTGCAGTTTCTTACGCGCTCTAATTTCCCTCTTATTTTCCATTTACGGCTCCGTGCGCTGATCTGCTGTAAGATAACTGTTTCTATTTAATGATGTTATAGCTCAAAAACTAATGGTTCAATTGTGTCCGTTACCTGATACCACTATCTCTCTGGACCTGAGAAGGTCTTCCCAATTCTGGCACCAGCAAATGGACCGTGATTTATCATTTCTGGCACTGATCACAAAAGAGGCCACTATGCTAGGCTGACTAATCTCCGCATACCTGGCGTGCTTTTGTTATTATTAATGTTTTTTTTTACCGTTTCTTTTATGTAAATATCTTCAGAGTCTTTAACATTCTGATCAGGAGTGCCAAGGCGGAAAAGTGATATATGAAAGTCCTGAGGAGCGTCGCACAATAAGTCAGAGGAAGATTATGAGTATACAAGGTTCTGTCGCACTGAAGAAGGGGTGTAGTCCGGATCCCGGCGCTCACCCTCCCGGCAGCTGTATCCCGACGGTCAATTCCCAACGAATCCCAACAGTGAGTATTGGGGTTAGGGTTAGGAGAGGGGTTAGATTAGATTAGTCACTTGGGGGTGGGGGTTAGTCACTTGGGGGTGGGGGTGGGGGGATTACACACATTTAAAGTTTGCTGTGTTCTCCTGCCGCGCGTTTCTTTGGTATAGAACCGATTTCATCAGAGGTGCGACGGGGTGTGGATTATTAGACCTACACTAAAAAAAGGTCTACAGTCAATAGGTAGACCACTAATGGTCGACATGCATTAGGGTCAAAAGGTTGTCAGGGTCAAAAGGTTGTCAGGGTCAAAAGGTCGACATGGAATAACCAGACAGTACAAAAGGTCGACAGGGTTAAAATTAAAATGGTCAACACAAAAAAGGTAGACAGTTTGTTTTTGTCTGTTTTTGTGGGTGTTTTAGCACTTTTCTGCCACAATTAGGCCTGATTAGTGTACTGATTCGCTCGCCATGCTTCGGCCAGTTACTACTCACAATCGTAGTCTATGTGGATGGCAACGTATGAAAAAGTTGAAAAAAACAAAAACAACTTGTGTCGACCTTATGTGTGTTGACTGTTGTCATGTTGACCTTTTGACCATGTTGACCTTTTGACCCTGTTGACCTTTTGACCCTGTTGACCATTAGTGGCTAGTGACGGTAGACCTTTTTAGATTAGATATATAGACCGGATTCCCATTTTTTGTTAATATGAGTAAGGGGATTGTAAGGATTACCCCGGTCACGCATTTGTAAGTAGGAGTCTGCGTCTTTAGAACAGCTTTCAATCTGCCAAGATACCTCACCTATGCCGACTCCATCATTAGTACAATAGTCCAAGGGTGCAGCTGCTGTGTACAGTACGTTCACCTCCGAATTACCCCCTATGGTGCATAAAGGGCGTGTTGCCCTATAGCTGTGAATGAAAAAGGCAATTTTTCAATATTTTTTAAATGTATCCTTTTTAAAATAGTTTTTTTTCCTTGTAAGAAGGTGGAAGCCAGTGAGTACTACAGAATGCGAGCCGACTCTCCTACAAAGGAAGCGCTTCTATCTCTGCCCTTGATCTAAGCTTTTCCCCAGCCAGCGAGCGGACGGGGGGGGACAGACAGACTGTGGGGGTCACTCCGAGTTGATCGCTCGCTAGCTAGTTTTTGCAGCACTGCGATCAGATAGTCACCGCCTATAGGGGAGTGTATATTTGCTGTGCAAGTGTGCGAACGCTTGTGCAGCCGAGCGGTACAAAAAAGTCTTGTGCAGTTTCTGAGTAGGTCTGAATTTACTCAGCCGCTGCGATCACTTCAGCCTGTCCGGTCCCCGAATTGACGTCAGACACCCGTCCTGTAAACGCTTGGGCACGCCTGCGTTTTTCCAACCACTCCCAGAAAACGGTCAGTTGACACCCACAAACGCCTTGTTCCTGTCAATCTTCTTGCGATCGGCTGTGTGAATGAATTCTTCGTTAAAGCCATCGCTCAGCACTGATCTGCTTTGTACCCGTACAATGTACCTGCACATTGCGGTGCATACACATGCGCAGTTTTGGCGAGTTTTGACCTGATCGCAGCGCTGAAAAAAATAGCTAGCGAGCTATCAACTCGGAATGACCCCCAGTGACTGCTTTGTTGTGCACTAGTATTGCCTATAATGTGGCGAATTATAAGATTTTACACAACATATCTGAAGGCTTATTTTCTTTTCATTTCAGAGAGCGGAAAAGATTGTATTCATGGGCTAAAGTGACAGATAAAATCATTGTAGGATAAATGTAAATGTTAATCAGGATTCCAAGGGGGTCATTCCGAGTTGATCGCTAGCTGCACTTGTTCGCTTTGCAGCGATGAGGCAAAATAACGGCACTTCTGCACATGCGTATACGGCGCAATGCGCACGCGCAATGTATTTTTACAACGAACGATGCCGTTTTGCACAGCGTCTAGCGATCCTTTTCAGTCGCACTGCTGGCCGCAGAGTGATTGACATGAAGTGGGCGTTTCTGGGTGTCAACTGACCGTTTTCAGGGAGTGGTCAAAAAAACGCAGGCGTGCCAGGAAAAACATAGGCGTGGCTGGGAGAACGCAGGGCGCGTTTGTGACGTCAAATCCGGAACTGAACAGTCTGAAGTGATCGCAAGCGCTGAGTAGGTTTTGAGCTACTCTGAAACTGCACAAAAAAAAACTTTGCCGCCGCTCTGCGACCCTTTCGTTCGCACTTCTGCTAAGCTAAAATACACTCCCAGTGGGAGGCGGCATAGCGTTTACACGGCTGCTAAAAACTGCTAGCGAGCGAACAACTCGGAATGACCACCCAAGTCTGATATTTGTCAGACTGTTTAGTAACGACCTACTTGCTTCAAACCATAGACATTTCCAAAGGGATACAGTCATTAGGTCGACATGGAAAAAGGTCGACATGCATTTAAAAATAAATAAATCGTTTTTGAACTTTTTCATACTTTACAATCCACGTGGACTACGATTGGGAATAGTAACCTGTGCTGAGCGCAAGCCACGTGAGGGGACACGGTGCACTAATTGGGGTTCCCCGTCACTTTACGATGAAAACTACACCAAAAAAAGTAAAAAAAACTCATGTGACCTCTTTCCATGTTTCAGGTGTCGACCTAGTCGCTGTCGACCAATGGTGGCCGACCTAATGCATGTCGACCCCATGACCCATACCCTTAACAAATCAGAACAGGGAACATGTCCAACTGTGAAGAGGTGTCCCCCCCCCCAAAAAAAAAAAAAAAACAAACCCAAAAAACAAAAAAAACAACACGTCATGGTTACGCTAAACAGATTGGGGCCTGGCTTCCTAAGCACTGATCAGCCTCAATGCACCCCTTCCCTAAAATATCCCTTCAGTATCATGCAGCTGCTACAGGGAAAGCACAGCCCTGGCGTGGAACCTGGTAACATGGAACAACTTACCTGGAACTGAGAAAATAAAGTTTTGATCTGTGGGACGCCGAGATAGTCCCCTCATATCGGGTCTGTCCCACATAATCGGGGAGAGTTGGGAGAAACGGAAAAAGAGGCAATATTGCAAACTAAGGGGGTAATTCAGAGTTGATCACAGCAGCAAATTTGTTAGCAGTGGGGCAAAACCATGGGGGTAATTCCAAGTTGATCGCAGCAGGATTTTTGATAGCAATTGGGCAAAACCATGTGCACTGCAGGGGAGGCAGATATAACATGTGCAGAGAGAGTTAGATTTAGGTGGGTTATTTTATTTCTGTGCAGGGTAAATACTGGCTGCTTTATTTTTACACTGCAATTTAGATTGCAGATTGAAATCACCACACCCAAATCTAACTCTCTCTGCACATGTTACATCTGCCTCCCCTGCAGTGCACATGGTTTTGCCCAACTGCTAAAAAATGTCCTGCTGCGATCAACTTGGAATTACCCCCCATGTGCACTGCAGGGGAGGCAGATGTAACATGTGCAGAGAGAGTTAGATTTGGGTGGGGTGTGTTCAAACTGAAATCTAAATTGCAGTGTAAAAATAAAGCAGCCAGTATTTACCCTGCATAGAAACAAAATAACCCACCCAAATCTAACTCTCTCTGCACAAGTTACATCTGCCACACCTGCAGTGCACATGGGGGGGTCATTCGACCTGATCGCTCGCTGCAGTTGTTCGCAGCGCAGCGATCGGGTGGAAACTGCGCATGCGCCGGAACATGCCAGACGGCCAAAGGGCGTCGTTCCCTAGCGATCGCCTCTGCCTGATTGACAGACAGAGGCGGGTGGCTGGGTGGGAGGGGGCGGCACGGCGGCATTTGGCTGTTGTTTTGGGGGCACAGTCCAGCCAACACAGGCGTGACGGGACGGGCTAGCCCTGTGCTGGGCATCCTGTCACATGTCTGGGAACACGATCGTAGCTGTGCTAAATTTAGCACAGCTACGATCAACTTGGAATGACCTCCCATGGTTTTCCCCAACTGCTAACAAATTTGCTGCTGCGATCAACTCTGAATTAGGCCCCCAAAAGCTTGTGGCCCCGTGCATCACTAAAACAAAGGTTCGCCCTAAATACATCACAGATCTCTTCAACACGCCTTCTCTATTTGGAAAATGGGCACAGACTGCTGATTGGTAGATTAGGCCGAGCACCCACGGCACTGTTATTAAATAAGCCTGCTAGTTATTGCAGACCTAAGATCTTCTGTTTTCTTCTTTGTAAGTGTACACAAGGCTGTGGCGGGACACTCAGTGCATGAGAGTGTTTCCTGTGAGTCGCAGGATTCAAAGGCGGAGAGTAACCTCAGCCGTCTCCAGCTTAGCCCTGAGTGAGGAGAGCAGATGCATTGTCACCCGACGGGCTAGTGACAGATAATTGTGGGAAACACATCAAAGGATACAACGATATAGAAGGACTGGACGGGAGAGAAGTGCACATTTGTGTCAAGCTAAACTGTTAACAACTGTCAGTCCTTTCCATCTGTAGTAAGTGCAGAAGGCGAACCCCATTAAGGTAGGAGAGGAACGGACAAGGCAGGCGAATGACAAATGACACAGCAAGTTTAAAGGTCTGTAAAAATAAAGTGGGTTGTTTGCTAACAAAGGTCAAAGATGCAATACGGCTGAAGCCTCCAATCAGATACTGGCCGTCACTGTCCAACTTGAGCAAAGGTAGGCTCTCATTCCGAGTTGTTCGCTCGCAAGCTGCTTTTAGCAGCATTGCACACGCTAAGCCGCCGCCTACTGGGAGTGAATCTTAGCTTAGCAAAATTGCAAGCGAAAGATTCTCAAAATTGCGAATAGAAATTTCTAAGCAGTTTCTGAGTAGCTCGACACTTACTCTGCCACTGCGATCAGTTCAGTCAGTTTCGTTCCTGGTTTGACGTCACAAACACACCCAGCGTTCGCCCAGACACTCCCCCGTTTCTCCAGCCACTACCGCGTTTTTCCCAGAAACTGCAGCATTTTTTCACACACTCCCATAAAACGGCCAGTTTCCGCCCAGAAACACCCACTTCCTGTCAATCACACTCCGATCACCAGAACGAAGAAAAAACCTCATAATGCCGTGAGTAAAATACCAAACTTCTTAGCAAATTTACTTGGCGCAGCCGCAGTGCGAACATTGCGCATGCGCAGTTTGCGGAAAATCGCTGCGATGCGATGAAAAAGAACGAGCGAACAACTCGGAATGAGGGCCGTAATTCATAACTGGTTGCTATGGGTTACCATAGATTTGCACTGTTAGTAAAGAATGTTTCTGTTTCCCTTCCCCGCCACACCCTCCTTTCCCGACTCCCACACTCTACATGCCCCGTTACTAGAAGCTGGTTAGGAAACCATTGGGCTCAAGGTTAAATACTTAGGGCCACCACCCTTCTCTCCGTTTGCCAAAATAACCCCAAAAAATATAAACACGGGTTACAGTAAATCGGGCCTATCAGTGCCTATCAGGACCCTAGGATTTAGCCTAGGTTGCCCGATGGATCATTTGGATTTGTTTGTTACCTGAAGGTGGGAGGAGCCACCAAAGCTATTTAAGAGTACAGGAGTGTTCAACCCTTCCACCCCCAATAAAACTCAACAGAGAGCTTGAAGGTCTGTGGGCTTAGCCTTGGAGAGAGATAAAGTGGACGGAGATTAAGGGGCCGATTTAACAAAGAGCGATATTCTTGTTATCACTTGTCACGAATGATACATGATGATCCAACCAATCAGCTCCAAACTGTCATGTTTGGAAAAGGTGACAGGTAGGAGCTGATTGGCTAGGGCACCATTTATCATTCATAACGAGAGATAACAAACACAGCATGTAACATGGCCGCTAGGTGCTGATTGGCTGGTACTTTAACTCCGCCCACTTTATCTCTCTCCAGGAACATGTACTAAGCAGTGATAAACGAGGAGAAGTGAGCCAGTGAAGAGGAGATGCCCATGGCAACCAATCAGCTGCTCTGTATACTTTTATCGTATGCAAATTATAAATGTACCGTCATTGCTGATTGGTTGCCATGGGCAACTTCTCCATTGGCTCACTTCTCCACTTTTATCACTGCTTAGTACATCTCCCCCATAGTACATAGATCCTTTATATTTTTATATAAAATATATATATATATATAATGCTATTTACTGAGAGTATATATAATGAATGTATACAGCGGCACACTTCCCGGCCAGGATTGACCGTGTAAACTCAATGGGTCATGAACTTAACTTATTGCAAATTGACATTTCTGTGGAAAACTTTACGTAAACATCCAAACGGATACATTCCTTTGCCGCAGGTATCATCAGTGCTTGTACAGATAACCACTCTTTATATAACCTAAGGCCTGAGCTGTCAATAGGACACATTCCCCGGCTCCATAAAAGGCGTACAGTTCCCGGAGCGCTGACGCTGGCCCTTTGATGGGGGTTCGTGCCCAGTGGCGGTCCACGGGCTATTTTTCTTAGTTTCATCTTGAGTACATATGCACTGACAATGTTTTCTCTGCGGCTCTTCCTGAAGCTTATTTAAGGCCTGACACGTTGTTTGGGAATCTTGTATCGCTGTACCACAGTCATTCAGCTGCTGTCTTAACATACTCTGCAAGGGGGCTGGGTTTTACATAACCTCTCACAGATACATCTCCTACTTACATGCCCACTAAAAGGGGAACAAACAAACAGAGAAAATAATTGCATGTGTTGTATCAAATGGCATGCATAGGAAATCAGGTGCTCGCCGCACGCTGCCACATTTCTACCAAGTCCATCCCACATCCCAAGCCACTAACCTTTGTTAACAGCTTTTTACACTTCAGAAATTTCCTTATAATACATTTTTTACACTTCTACCGCCTAATGTAGCAATTGGCAGTAATGGAGCCCAGACTTCACCCAGTCAAACTCTGTGGCACCTATATCACCTTAATAAGAGACACATGAGGAGATGTGTCAAAACTTGGGGGAGGCGTATCATACCTTGGAGAGAGAGAGAGATAAAGTGGTGGAGTTGCCCAAAGCAACCACTTCTAACTGCCATTTCGTTAGCACAGTCTATGAAATGACAGTTATAAGTTTATTGGTTGCTATGGGCAACTTCCCCACTTTATTTCTCTCCAAGCTTTCATAAATCTCTCCCTAAGTCTTGATACATCTCCAGCACAGTGAACAGTGAAGTGATGGAGCGTGATGTATATTCCAACGACAGTTGTGAGATGTTCTGTTTATTGCAATTATTACTGTAGTATCAGGTTTGCTGTGCATATTAACCAAGCGGCGTATGATAGAACCACTAGGGTTTCAGGAAGCGGTTAGGCATGAAATACAAAACTTGTGGTCCATGCATTAAGCATCACCTATAGAAGTGGTTCTCAACCCTCGGTCCTCAAGTACCCCCAACAGTTCACGTTTTCCAGGTCACCTAGCAGTTGAACAGGTGTATTCATACTCACTGACACATTTGAAAAGACCCACAGGTGGAGCAAATTATTTCACTTGCAATCCTGTGAGGAGACCTGGAAAACATGAACTGTTGGGGGTACTTGAGAACCGAGGTTGAGAACCAGTGCCCTATAGAGTCACTGAGTATGCACGTCAGGTACAATATGGTGGCAGAATCTGTGTGAGCCCTCTGCTACTGTTGGACCCTGCCTGTCCGAGTAAAATGGACACTGCACACACTTATGAGACATCTGCAGTTTCTAAGTAACCAGTTACATGACCAATCAAGTAGGATTTATAGCAGGGCTGGCCAAACCAGTCCTCGAGATCTACCAACAGTACACATTTTCCAGACCACCTAGCTGGTGCACAGGTGTAGTCATTACTAATTAAGATGTGCTGCATTCATTCCTAACTGACAATTCTACAGATCTGCAGGAGGCCTGGAAAACATGAACTGTTGGTAGATCTCGAGGACCGGTTTGGCCAGCCCTGATTTATAGGCTCTACACATTAGGCGATTTCAGTGAACGATATGAAGTTCTTGCTCATTAATAAAGGAGAACTTGTTCATATCGTTCAGTGTATAGGCACCAACGATGAACGATGCACGGCCCCGATTGGCTAAGTCGATTAAGCAGGTAAAAGGTCTGGAGTTAGCACTTGCATATGGAAGCTGTTGCTGTGAAACCACAACATGCAGAGAAAGGAGGACGCAATGCAAGTGAAAGAGACCTAAGAAACAAAACAAATCTATCAGAGAGATAGCAGGAACCTTAGGAGGGGCCAAATCAACAGTATGGTACATTCTGAGCAACACAAAAATGCCTGGACATCCACAAGAAGATAACAGTGATGGATGATCGCAGGATTTTTTCCGTGGTACAAAACCCCTTCGGAACATCTAGCCAAGTGAAGAACACTCCCCAGGAGGTAGGCATATCATTATCCAAGTCTACCACCACAAGGTTCACACCATTCATAAACCTCAAGACTAGAAAGACCAGATTAGACTTTGCAAAAAAAAAAATCTAAAAAAGCCAGCCCAGTTTTGGAGCATTCCTTGGACAGATGAAATTCAGATCCACCTGTACCAGAATGACGGGAAGAAAAAACTATGTAGAAGGCTTGGAATGGTTCACGATACGAAGGACACCACATCATCTGTAAAACATGGGGGAGGCAGTATGATGGTATGTTCCAGCATGGCAGCACCGAGTCACTAGTGTTTATTGATGATGTGAGAAAAGACAGAAGAAGCCGAATTAATTCTGAAGTGTATAGATATACAGTGCATCCGGAAAGTATTCACAGCGTTTAACTTTTTCCATATTTTGTTGTGTTACAGCCTTATTCCAAAATGGAATAAATTAATTGTTTCCCTCAAAATTCTACACACAATACCCCATAATAACAATGTGAAAAAAACGTTTTTGGGAGATTTTTGCAAATTTATTCAAAATAAAAACTAAGAAATCACATGTACAAAAGTATTCACAGCCTTTGCTATGAAGCTCAAAATTGAGCTCAGGTGCATCCTATTTTCACTGATCATCCTTGAGATGTTCCTACAGCTTAATTGGCGTCCACCTGAGGTAAACTCAGTTGATTGGACATGATTTGAAAAAGCACACACCTGTCTATATAAGGTCCCACACTTGACAGTGCAGGTCTGAGCACAAACCAAGCATGAAGTCATAGGAATTGTCTGTAGACCTCCGATACAAGATTATCTTGAGGCACAAATCTGGGAAAGGGTACAGAAAAATATCTGCTGCTTTGTAGGTCCCTATGAGCACAGTGGCCTCCATCATCCATAAATGGAAGAAGTTCGGAACCACCAGGACTCTTCCTAGAGCTGGCCAAAATGCACCTGAAGGACTCTCAGACAATGAGAAACAAAATTCTCTGGTCTGATGAGACAATGATTGAACTCTTTGGCGTAAATGCCAGGCATTATGTTTGGCGGAAACCAGGCACCGGTCATCACCAGGCCAATACCATCCCTACAGGTGGCAGCATCATGCTATAGGGATGTTTTTCAGCGGCAGGAACTGGGAGACTAGTCAGGATAGAGGGAAAGATGAATGCAGCAATGTACAGAGACATCCTGGATGAAAACTTGCTCCAGGCTCAGTTAAAAAAAGAATCTCTTCTGGTTCTTTCCCTAGACGCCGAGAAGGCATTCGATCGATTACACTGGGACTTTATGAGGTTGACGTTAGGAAAGTTTGGTTTTACCGGATGGATTCTGGACTCCATTTCAGCACTTTATTCTACACCCTCGGCGAGAGTCTATGTAAACGGATGCATTTCTCCGAGTTTTAATATTACTAATGGCACGCGCCAGGGGTGCCCATTATCCCCTATTATTTTTGTTCTGGCGGTGGAACCCCTGGCTGCTATGATGAGATCTCAAGATTTGATCAAGGGGCCAACATTGGGGGCGCATCACACAAAGTAAGTCTGTTTGCAGACAATGTATTATTATGTTTAACGAAGGCCGAGGAATCTCTCCTAGCCCTACATAGGGTCCTTCACCACTACTCAGACGTCTCTTATTATAAACTTAACACTTCTAAAACTGAAGCCCTTCCATTTAATATCTCCTTGGGAGTGATTTCTAGAATGAAAGATTTATATAGATACGCCTGGAAGAACCACTCATTGAAATATTTAGGGATCAATCTGTCTGGTGAAGACGGTTTGATTGACTGTAATTTCAGCCCTTTGCCTTTACGGAGCTGACTGGGGAGTGGATGATGCACGAGGTCTCTTGGCTGGGTAGGATTGCCAATGCCAAAATGGTCCTTCTCCCGAAACGTATGTACTTGTTTCGTGCCATACCAAGACGCCTCCCTAAATTACTATACACTAAATTTAATCAAATCTTGACCAGATATGTTTGGAGAGGCTCACGGCCGAAAATTGCCAAAAAGACCCTAACTTTACCCAAATGTACGGGGGGCGTCGCTTTCCCTGATATAGAATTGTACCACGCGGCTTGTATTCTAAGTCAAGCTAGAGACTGGTTTGAAGCCACGAATCCGAAGTAATGGGTTACACTGGAAGCTCACTGTATACAGCCAGTTGCACTCCCTGATTTATTATGGTTGCCTTTTTCTGTGGCGCGCACTTGGACCGGGTCTTGTAAATCAGTTAAAACTACTTTGGGAGCGTGGCACAAATTAGTAGCATCTTCTGATGAGATAACTTTACCGTCCTCCTCTTTGTCACTCAAATATCTCTCTTTGATAATTTCTAATATTGACCTGAGCGATTGGGGGAGGAAAGGCCTCTCCTCTCTAAGTGACCTCTATGTAGCGGGATCTCTGATGTCCTTCTCTCAAATTCAGGACTTATTTGGGATCCGGTCTCAGGATTTTTTAAAATACCTGCAGGTGAGAAGCTGGCTACACTCATTCATTACATCTCATGGTGCCAAACCCTC
This sequence comes from Pseudophryne corroboree, assembly GCF_028390025.1. Classification (NCBI taxonomy): domain Eukaryota; kingdom Metazoa; phylum Chordata; class Amphibia; order Anura; family Myobatrachidae; genus Pseudophryne; species Pseudophryne corroboree. The sequence continues at coordinate 796,106,329 of NC_086449.1, read as the reverse complement.
CCTCCCAGCCTATATTAAACTTCACTTAGAAGCCCCTGCGTATGAGGGCGGGATCTCGTGGTGGTACAAACTTCAGTTAGCTAACAACAAGCAGGGTAAATTAAGGGCTCAGACACTTTGGGAAAGAGATCTCAATAGACACTTTTTAGATAAAGAGTGGGATGATATATTTAGCTCTTGCTTCAAGATTTCAAGGTGTATTAACCATTCTAAAATGTTTTTTAAACTTATACAGAGGGCCTACTTTACACCAGCAAAGCAGCATAGAATTTGGCCTTCACAATCCAAATTTTGTTGGAGAAAGTGCGGTTACACAGGAGACATCTTTCATGTTTTCTGGAAATGTCCTTTACTCCATCATCTATGGAAGGAAGTTTTCCAGTTGATTAATATAGTCTTAACGCTCGAACATCCCCCTGGATCCAACTCTAGCGCTATTCCATCTACACACAGACCATCTTCCTCCACGAGATAAATATGTTTTGGGGCATATCTTAATAGCCACTAAAGCTGCTATTGCCCAACTATGGAAATCAGACACTATCCCTACTTTGACGGCCAGCCAACAAAAAGTTCATAGACATTTTATTTATGAAATGGCTGAAGCCAAGTATTCCCCCTCTTTAACCTCCATCCTCATGAAATGGTCTAGCTGGTCCACCTATAAAGCTGGTCTAGGTCACTCAACTGTGGCCGCCTCACCAACTGATCTGTCAGCCCTATATCTTCCTTAACCTCCTTTAACTTCTCACGATATGTATGTCCTTGTGCTTTTATATTTTTTATTTCTATAGAAGAATATTGTAACCTAATGTTTACTGGACTAACTGTTTGTTACCGTGTATCTGGTACCTACTCCTAATCCCCCCAATGTTCTCCCTATTTCTTTTTTCTGTTCCCCCGATCTCTGTGAAAAAAATGTCAATAAAAACTAATGTTTAAAAAAAAATAACTTGCTCCAGAGCGCTCTTGACCTTAGACTGGGGCGACGGTTCATCTTTCAGCAGGACAACGACCCTAAGCACACAGCCAAGATATCCAATGAGTGGCTTCAGGGCAACTCTGTGAATGTCCTTGAGTGGCCCAGACAGAGTCCAGACTTGAATCAGATTGAACATCTCTGGAGAGATCTGAAAATGGCAGTGCACCGATGCTTCCCATCCAACCTGATGGAGCTTGAGAGGTGCTGTAAAGAGGAATGGGTGAAACTGCCCAAAGAGAGGTGTGCCAAGCTTGTGGCATCATATTCATAAAGACTTGAGGCTGTAATTGCTGCCAAAGATGCATTCAACAAAGTATTCAGCAAAGGCTGTAAATACTTACGTACATGTAATATCTTATTTTTTTGTTATTTTTTTATAAATTTGCAAAAATCTCACAAAAACTTTTTTTTAAGCTGTCATTATGGGGTATTGTGTGTAGAATTTTGAGGGGAAAAATGTATTTATTCCATAACAAAATGTGGAAAAAGTGAAGCGCTGTGAATACTTTCCAGATACACTGTATACTGTCTGCTTAGTTTCTGTTGAATTCTGCAAAGTTGATTGGATGGTGCTTCACAGTACAGATGGCCAATGACCCAAAACATACCGCGAAAGCAACCCTGGAGTTTTTTAAGACAAAGAAGCAAAATATTCTGCAATGAGCGAGTCAGTCTAAACTCAACCCGATCGAGCATGCATGTCACTTGCTGAAGACAAAGCTAAAGTCAAAAAGACCTACTGTATGAACAACGGAAGACATCTGCAGTAAATGCAAAGGATAACAAAGGAGGACACCCAGCATTTGGTGATGTCCATGGGTTCCAAAATTGCCTGCATAGGCTTATCGACCACGTATTAAAAATTAAAATTTTACTTATGATGATGTTAATTTGTCCAATTACATTTGAGCCAGTGAAAACAAGGGCATGTGTATAAAAATGGTTGCAATTCCTAAACGTTTCATCCGATATATTTTGTTTCAACCCCTTATATTAAAGCTGAAAGTCTGCACTTCAATTGCATCTCCAATGTTTAATTTATTCTTTTTATATGTTTATTGAGAAAGGATCAATCAGCACAAATGAAAGAGATAACATAGGCATCGGTACAGTATGGCAAAAAAGGACAATAGTATTCCACATAGGGAAACAAAAAATTTTCAAGAAAACAATCGCAATCCAATGTCACAAAAAAGGGTTTCAAAGAAAGTGAGGTCATTGAGGATCCACGTGCAGTAAAAACACAACATACTGTATGTGAAAAATACTGTATAGATAAACACGCTATTGGAAATGTCTAAATGACCCAATTAAAAGGGAGGAGCATCACCTTCTAGAACCGCCATATTATACCATATAGTAAGGTGAACAATTTTTCTAATCTGGTCCTTCTCAATAGTAGAGAGCGTAGTAACATAAGGCAGCCATATATCAAAGAATTTTGACGCTTGGGAGTCTACATCTAACGAGCATTCGACCCAGTGAATTCTATAAACATAAGAAAGCCTCGAAAACATACATGACAAAGAAATACGGTCAGGGTGGATCCATTGCGAGAGTATGGTCTTAGCCACCGCTGCTATTTTGGCCAGGAGACGACGAACACCCCTTGCCAGTTCAGTAGACCTTGAGGAAGAGTAGTGATTCCACAAAGCCCAAAGAAGCAGTCACCAAAAATGGGATGTGTAATGTATTTTCTCTAACGTCCTAGTGCAGGCCTGGCCAACCTGTGGCTCTCCAGCTGTTGTAAAACTACAAGTCCCATCATGCCTTGCCACAGTTTTGCTATTAGTGAATGCTAAAACTGTGGCAGAGAATGCTGGGATGTGTAGTTTCACAACATCTGGAGAGCCACAGGTTGGCCAGGCCTGTCCTAGTGGATGCTGGGGACTCCGAAAGGACCATGGGGAATAGCGGCTCCGCAGGAGACTGGGCACAAAGTAAAAGCTTTAGGACTAGCTGGTGTGCATTGGCTCCTCCCCCTATGACCCTCCTCCAAGCCTCAGTTAAGATTTTGTGCCCGAACGAGAAGGGTGCAATCTAGGTGGCTCTCCTGAGCTGCTTAGAGTAAAAGTTTAAATAGTTTTTTTTATTTTCAGTGAGTCCTGCTGGCAACAGGCTCACTGCATCGTGGGACTAAGGGGAGAAGAAGCGAACTCACCTGCCTGCAGAGTGGATTGGGCTTCTTGGCTACTGGACATTAGCTCCAGAGGGACGATCACAGGTTCAGCCTGGATGGGTCCCGGAGCCGCGCCGCCGGCCCCCTTACAGAGCCAGAAGAGCGAAGAGGTCCGGAAAAATCGGCGGCAGAAGACGTTCCTGTCTTCAAATAAGGTAGCGCACAGCACCGCAGCTGTGCGCCATTGCTCTCAGCACACTTCACACTCCGGTCACTGAGGGTGCAGGGCGCTGGGGGGGAGCGCCCTGAGACGCAATAAAACACGGTTTAAACCTTATATGGCTAAAGAAATGCATCACATATAGCTCCTGGGCTATATGGATGCATTTAACCCCTGCCAGTTTTCCTAAAAAAAAAAGCGGGAGAAAAGGCCGCCGTGAAGGGGGCGGAGCCTATCTCCTCAGCACACAAGCGCCATTTTCCCTCACAGCTCCGCTGGAAGGACGGCTCCCTGACTCTCCCCTGCAGTCCTGCACTACAGAAACAGGGTAAAACAAGAGAGGGGGGGCACTATTTGGCAGTTAATATAAATACAGCAGCTATAAAAGGGAGAAACACTTATATAAGGTTATCCCTATACAGATATAGCGCTCTGGTGTGTGCTGGCAAACTCTCCCTCTGTCTCCCCAAAGGGCTCGTGGGGTCCTGTCCTCTATCAGAGCATTCCCTGTGTGTGTGCTGGGTGTCGGTACGATTGTGTCGACATGTATGAGGAGGAAAATGATGTGGAAGCGGAGCAATTGCCTGTTTTAGTGATGTCACCCCCTAGGGAGTCGACACCTGACTGGATGGTCGTATTTAAGGAATTACGTGACAATGTCAGCACTTTGCAAAAAACTGTTGACGACATGAGACAGCCGGCGAATCAGTTAGTGCCTGTCCAGGCGTCTCAAACACCGTCAGGGGCTCTAAAGCGCCCGTTACCTCAGATGGTCGACACAGACCCAGACACGGATACTGACTCCAGTGTCGACGCTGAGGAGACAAACGTAATGTCCAGTAGGGCCACACGTTACATGATCACGGCAATGAAGGAGGCGTTGAACATTTCTGACACTACAAGTACCATAAAAAAGGGTATTATGTGGGGTGTGGAAAAACTACCCGTAGTTTTTCCTGAATCAGATGAATTGAATGAGGTGTGTGATAAAGCGTGGGTTTCCCCCGATAAAAAACTGCTGATTTCTAATAAATTATTGGCACTATACCCTTTCCCGCCAGAGGTTAGGGCGCGTTGGGAAACACCCCCTAGGGTAGATAAGGCGCTCACACGCTTATCAAAACAAGTGGCGTTACCGTCTCCCGATACGGCCGCCCTCAAGGAACCAGCTGATAGAAGGCTGGAAAATATCCTAAAAGGTATATACACACATACTGGTGTTATACTGCGACCAGCAATCGCCTCAGCCTGGATGTGCAGCGCTGGAGTGGCTTGGTCGGATTCCCTGACTGAAAATATTGATACCCTGGATAAGGACAGTATATTATTAACTATAGAGCATTTAAAGGATGCATTACTATATATGCGAGATGCACAGAGGGATATTTGCACCCTGGCATCAAGAGTAAGTGCGATGTCCATTTCTGCCAGAAGAGGGTTATGGACGCGACAGTGGTCAGGTGATGCGGATTCCAAACGACATATGGAAGTATTGCCGTATAAAGGGGAGGAGTTATTTGGGGTCGGTCTATCGGACCTGGTGGCCACGGCAACGGCTGGAAAATCCACCTTTTTACCCCAGGTCACCTCTCAGCAGAAAAAGACACCGTCTTTTCAAACTCAGTCCTTTCGTCCCCATAAGGGCAAGCGGGCAAAAGGCCACTCATTTCTGCCCCGGGGCAGAGGAAGGGGAAAAAGACTGCACCAGGCAGCCTCTTCCCAGGAGCAGAAGCCCTCCCCCGCTTCTGCCAAGTCTTCAGCATGACGCTGGGACTCAGGCACGGTGGGGGCCCGTCTCAAAAATTTCAACGCGCAGTGGGCTCACTCGCAAGTGGACCCCTGGATCCTGCAGGTAGTATCACAGGGGTACAAATTGGAATTCGAGACGTCTCCCCCTCGCCGGTTCCTGAAGTCTGCTCTACCAACGTCTCCCTCCGACAGGGAGGCAGTATTGGAAGCTATTCACAAGCTGTATTCCCAGCAGGTGATAATCAAGGTACCCCTCCTACAACAGGGAAAGGGGTATTATTCCACGCTGTTTGTGGTACCGATGCCGGACGGCTCGGTGAGACCAATTTTAAATCTAAAATCCTTGAACACTTACATAAAAAGATTCAAATTCAAGATGGAGTCACTCAGAGCAGTGATAGCGAACCTGGAAGAAGGGGACTATATGGTATCTCTGGACATCAAAGATGCTTATCTCCATGTCCCAATCTACCCTTCTCACCAAGGGTACCTCAGGTTTGTGGTACAAAACTGTCATTATCAGTTTCAGACGCTGCCGTTTGGATTGTCCACGGCACCCCGGGTCTTTACCAAGGTAATGGCCGAAATGATGATTCTTCTTCGAAGAAAAGGCGTCTTAATTATCCCTTACTTGGACGATCTCCTGATAAGGGCAAGGTCCAGGGAACAGTTAGAGGTCGGAGTAGCACTATCTCAGGTAGTGCTACGTCAGCACGGGTGGATTCTAAATATTCCAAAATCGCAGCTGATTCCAACAACACGTCTACTGTTCCTAGGGATGATTCTGGACACAGTCCAGAAAAAGGTGTTTCTCCCGGAGGAGAAGGCCAGGGAGTTATCCGCGCTAGTCAGGAACCTCCTAAAACCAGGACAAGTGTCAGTGCATCAATGCACAAGGGTCCTGGGAAAGATGGTGGCTTCTTACGAAGCGATTCCATTCGGAAGATTCCACGCAAGAACTTTTCAGTGGGATCTGCTGGACAAGTGGTCCGGATCGCATCTTCAGATGCATCAGCGGATAACCCTATCTCCAAGGACAAGGGTGTCTCTCCTGTGGTGGTTACAGAGTGCTCATCTCCTAGAGGGCCGCAGATTCGGCATTCAGGATTGGGTCCTGGTGACCACGGATGCCAGCCTGAGAGGCTGGGGAGCAGTCACACAGGGAAAAAATTTCCAGGGCTTGTGGTCAAGCATGGAAACGTCACTTCACATAAATATCCTGGAACTAAGGGCCATTTACAATGCCCTAAGTCAGGCAAGGCCTCTGCTTCAGGGTCAGCCGGTGTTGATCCAGTCGGACAACATCACGGCAGTCGCCCACGTAAACAGACAGGGCGGCACAAGAAGCAGGAGGGCAATGACGGAAGTTGCAAGGATTCTTCGCTGGGCGGAAAATCATGTGATAGCACTGTCAGCAGTGTTCATTCCGGGAGTGGACAACTGGGAAGCAGACTTCCTCAGCAGACACGATCTTCACCCGGGGGAGTGGGGACTTCACCCAGAAGTCTTCCACATGATTGTGAACCGTTGAGAAAAACCAAAGGACAGATATTGCGCAAGGTCAAGGGACCCTCAGGCAATAGCTGTGGACGCTCTGGTAACACCGTGGGTGTACCAGTCAGTATATGTGTTCCCTCCTCTGCCTCTCATACCCAAGGTACTGAGAATCATAAGAAGGAGAGGTGTAAAGACTATACTCGTGGCTCCGGATTGGCCAAGGAGGACTTGGTACCCGGAAATTCAAGAGATGCTCACGGAAGACCCGTGGCCTCTACCTCTAAGAAAGGACCTGCTCCAGCAGGGACCATGTCTGTTCCAAGACTTACCGCGGCTGCGTTTGACGGCATGGCGGTTGAACGCCGGATCCTGAAGGAAAAAGGCATTCCGGATGAAGTTATCCCTACCCTGATCAAAGCCAGGAAGGATGTAACTGTGCAACATTATCACCGTATTTGGCGAAAATATGTTGCGTGGTGTGAGGCCAGGAAGGCCCCTACAGAGGAATTTCAACTGGGTCGATTCCTGCATTTCCTGCAAACTGGACTGTCTATGGGCCTCAAATTAGGGTCCATTAAGGTTCAAATTTCGGCCCTGTCAATATTCTTCCAAAAAGAACTAGCTTCAGTTCCTGAAGTTCAGACGTTTGTCAAGGGGGTACTGCATATACAGCCTCCTTTTGTGCCTCCAGTGGCACCTTGGGATCTCAATGTAGTTTTGGGATTCCTAAAATCACATTGGTTTGAACCACTCACCACTGTGGACTTAAAATATCTCACATGGAAAGTGGTAATGCTGTTAGCCCTGGCTTCAGCCAGGCGTGTCTCAGAATTGGCGGCTTTATCCTATAAAAGCCCTTACCTGATTTTTCATACGGACAGGGCAGAATTGAGGACTCGTCCTCAATTTCTCCCTAAGGTGGTTTCAGCATTTCACTTAAACCAGCCTATTGTAGTGCCTGCGGCTACTAGGGACTTGGAGGATTCCAAGTTGCTGGACGTAGTCAGGGCCCTGAAAATATATGTTTCCAGGACGGCTGGAGTCAGAAAATCTGACTCGCTGTTTATCCTGTATGCACCCAACAAGCTGGGTGCCCCTGCTTCTAAGCAGACGATTGCTCGTTGGATTTGTAGTACAATTCAGCTTGCACATTCTGTGGCAGGCCTGCCACAGCCAAAATCTGTAAAGGCCCATTCCACACGGAAAGTGGGCTCATCTTGGGCGGCTGCCCGAGGGGTCTCGGCTTTACAACTTTGCCGAGCAGCTACTTGGTCAGGGGCAAATACGTTTGCAAAATTCTACAAATTTGATACCCTGGCTGAGGAGGACCTGGAGTTCTCTCATTCGGTGCTGCAGTCATCCGCACTCTCCCGCCCGTTTGGGAGCTTTGGTATAATCCCCATGGTCCTTTCGGAGTCCCCAGCATCCACTAGGACGTTAGAGAAAATAAGAATTTACTTACCGATAATTCTATTTCTCATAGTCCGTAGTGGATGCTGGGCGCCCATCCCAAGTGCGGATTGTCTGCAATACTTGTACATAGTTATTGTTACAAAAATCGGGTTATTATTGTTGTGAGCCATCTTTTCAGAGGCTCCTCTGTTATCATGCTGTTAACTGGGTTCAAATCACAAGTTGTACGGTGTGATTGGTGTGGCTGGTATGAGTCTTACCCGGGATTCAAAATCCTTCCTTATTGTGTACGCTCGTCCGGGCACAGTATCCTAACTGAGGCTTGGAGGAGGGTCATAGGGGGAGGAGCCAGTGCACACCAGCTAGTCCTAAAGCTTTTACTTTGTGCCCAGTCTCCTGCGGAGCCGCTATTCCCCATGGTCCTTTCGGAGTCCCCAGCATCCACTACGGACTATGAGAAATAGAATTATCGGTAAGTAAATTCTTATTATTAATATATAGCTGGACCTCCTTCCAAAATAGTTGAACAATATCACAAGAGAAGACCATAAACAGTGAAATATATCAGCCTACTGGAGTAAGCATTTAAAACAATGAATGTTTCATTTCTTATCAACTCTGGTGGAGTCAAGATTAGGACAATTGTGTCCGTGTCCAAAAATATAGGGGCCTAACTGTAGTTTACCTGCCTTTATTTACCACTTAATGCAGTAATCATGGTATACCATTAAAAAAAAAAATCTGTCAATAGGCAGCAACAGCAATACTGCCACCATATAAAAAAAAACTATAAAGCAGTACACTAAAAAAAAAAAAAATTGTGTTGCAATAATATGAGAAAGCGATTTTCTTCCAGGCAAATAGCATAAGGGTTACAAGACGCAGGGGAAAATGTATCGACCCTTACAGATAAAAAAAAAGTGGAGAGAGATAAAGTGCCGGCCAATCTGCTCCTAACTCATTTTTGAAACGCAGCCTGTAACATGGCAGCTAGGAACTGATTGGCTGGTATTTTATCTGTCTCCAAGGCTTGATACATCTCCCCCCTCCCTGGCATGACACTTGATGACTGAACACAAGACAGAAAAGTCATCAGGCGTCACACACATCATCCACAAGACACATAGAAGCCGCTTACCTACTCGTAGCTCTTGTCCGAACACCGTCCTTTCTCCAAGTGCTGAGCAGTTCCATCGTGAGTACCGGAACTGATACTGGCATTCATTGATCCCCATCTGTGCCCCTTCTCCAATAACTATAATGGCATCTGGGCGGCTCTCGCAGATGGCTCTTTGCCGAGGCGCCAACCCTGGAATCTTGTTGCAGATTATATTTGCTCCCAAAGCCACCACAGATGACAAAGCTCTAGAGAAAAAATAAAATGAGCTATCAGAGATGAAAGGCAAGCGCTGTGTGCGAGAGTGTGAGCATACTGCCAGAGTGTGAGTATTCTGGCAGAGTGTGAGCATACTGCCAGAGTGTGAGTATTCTGCGTTATGGTGAGCATACTGCCAGAGTGTGAGTATTCTGCGAGAGTGTGAGCATACTGCCAGAGTGTGAGTATTCTGCGTGATGGTGAGCATACTGCGAGAGTGTGAGCATTCTGTGAGAGTGTGAGCATACTGCGAGAGTGTGAGCATACTGCGAGAGTGTGAGCATACTACCAGAGTGTGAGTATTCTGCGTGATGGTGAGCATACTGCGAGAGTGTGAGTATTCTGCAAGAGTGTGAGCATACTGCCAGAGTGTGAGTATTCTGCGTGATGGTGAGCATACTGCCAGAGTGTGAGTATTCTGCGTGATGGTGAGCATACTGCCAGATGTGAGTATTCTGCGTGATGGTGAGCATACTGCGAGAGTGTGAGTATTCTGCGTGATGGTGAGCATACTGCGAGAGTGTGAGTATTCTTCACGAGTGTGAGCATACTGCGAGTGTGATTATTCTGCGAGAGTGTGAGTATTCTGCGAGAGTGTGAGCATACTGCGAGAGTGTGAGTATTCTTCACGAGTGTGAGCATTCTGTGTGATGGTGAGCATACGGCGAGAGTGTGAGTATTCTTCACGAATGTGAGCATACTGCGAGTGTGAGTATTCTGCGAGAGTGTGAGCATACTGCGAGAGTGTGAGTATTCTGCGAGAGTGTGAGTATTCTTCACGAGTGTGAGCATTCTGTGTGATGGTGAGCATACGGCGAGAGTGTGAGTATTCTTCACGAATGTGAGCATACTGCGAGTGTGAGTATTCTGCGAGAGTGTGAGCATACTGCGAGAGTGTGAGTATTCTGCGAGAGTGTGAGCATACTGCGAGAGTGTGAGTATTCTTCACGAGTGTGAGCATTCTGTGTGATGGTGAGCATACTGCGAGAGTGTGAGTATTCTGCGAGAGTGTGAGCATACTGCCAGAGTGTGAGTATTCTGCGTGATGGTGAGCATACTGCCAGAGTGTGAGTATTCTGCGAGAGTGTGAGCATACTGCCAGACTGTGAGTATTCTGCGTGATGGTGAGCATACTGCGAGAGTGTGAGCATTCTGCGAGAGTGTGAGCATACTGCGAGAGTGTGAGCATACTGCGAGAGTGTGAGCATACTACCAGAGTGTGAGTATTCTGCGTGATGGTGAGCATACTGCGAGAGTGTGAGTATTCTGCGAGAGTGTGAGCATACTGCGAGAGTGTGAGTATTCTGCGTGATGGTGAGCATACTGCGAGAGTGTGATTGTTCTGCGTGATGGTGAGCATACTGCGAGAGTGTGAGTATTCTGCATGAGGGAGAGCATTTTGCATGAGGGTGAGCATTCTGCGAGAGTGTGAGCATTCTGTGTGAGTATGAGTATTCTGCATGAGTGTGAGCATTCTGCGAGAGTGTGAGCATTCTGTGTGAGTATTCTGCATGAGGGTGAACATTCTGCATGAGTATAGGCATTCTGCATGAGTGTGAGCATTCTACGTGTGTCAGCATTCTGCGTGAGTGAACATTCTGCTTGAGGATGAGCGTTCTGTGAGAGTGTGAGCATTCTGCAAGTGTATGAGCATTCTGCAAAAGTGTGAGCATTCTGCTTGAGGATGAGCATTCTACGTGTGTCAGCATTCTGTGTAAGTGTGAGCATTCTAAGTGTGAGAGCATGAGCATTCTGCGTGTGTGTATTCTACCTGTGTGAGCATTCTGTGTAAGTGTGAGCATTCTGTGTAAGTGTGAGAATTCTAAGTGTGAGAGTGTGAGCATTCACACAATCTAATAGGATTGTACATAATGAAATAGCTGTTATTGCATGCGTCTGGACATAGGTTGTGCTAGGAACAGCAAGTGACAGCTTATTATCTGATACCTTGTAGTGATGTTAATCATGCTATTATGTGTCTGATGCTTATTGGTGCCAGCTACCTTTAATAACCACCTGTTTCACACAGACCTGGCCGTTATAGCCTCCGTACTCCTGCTCTGTGCTGTATTGTATTGCTGCCAGGTGTCTGCTTGTGTCCCCAACTGCCCTGCCTGCTGCTTGGACCAGACGTTTGCAGCTGAACCTAAAACAGGCTGGTGAGTCAGAGTACTAGCCACTTCATCTGTCCAGATAGGGCACTGAACATTACTGGCGGTTTGTCAGCTTCTGCCAATGTCTCATCACCAAGGACCGCTCTACACTGCCACAACATGACTTGCCAAACACTGGCATCACATCTAGGGGATAAACTGACTACAGCATGCAGCATTTTTCAAAGTCACCGCATCTTATGGCAATTTTGACCACTGGATTTAAAGGGGCATTGCCTATTATTGGGTTTTTAAATCCTGCGCCAGAAACCGCTGAGGAGGCAGCGGCTTTGAAATATGCTGCATAGTAAATTTAGCCCTGCGTCTTACCTTGCTCCTAACCACTGTATGCTGCCAAGCGGAGTACTGGGTGAACTTGGGCACTGCGCTAGCTTATGCTAGCCTATGACTGTGCGTCACCTATAGTTGTTCAAAGCTGCCTATGCGGTCTTGTGTGCAATCAGGCCCCCGGTGCGTTTCTTCTGTGGCCCTGCTGTATCCTAAGGGTGCGGAATGAGCACCAATAATGTTGCTTCATGCAAAGAATTCAGCAGACGACCGCACGTGTAGACTCTAATATTTCAAAGTGTCAAAGACGAGTACAGGGTATCCGTTATCCGGACACCCGTTAACCGAAATATTCCGAAAACCGGAATATTTCAGTCCAGTAGTGACGTCATGACGCGGCCGGCGTCATGACGTCACTGGAGTCTGCGGCCAATCACAGACAGGTGGGGGAGTGGCTTTGCAGCCATTCCCTCACCGCCGCTGACTCCCAGTACCCGCCGCTGACCCCTCGGACTCTCCCACTGATGCGCCAGATCCCCGGGACCCCTCACCATCGTGCTGGGCTCACGGCGGTCCCCCCTGCCGACTCGCTGGACCCCCGAAACCCATACAGATAACAGGTAATCTGTTATCCGGAAAAATCCCATATCCGAAATGCTCCTGGTCCCAAGCATTCCGGATATGGGATACTCAACCTGTATAGGCAACAAATAACCACGCATCAACAAAGAACTGCCGTAATATTAACCAATAGGAAGCCCTCCATGCCTCCACCTATGCATGTTCTCCCCCTGGAGACCGGACGAAGGCCATCAAATTTGTGACAGCGAGACCTCTATGGATTTTGTGGTCGTTGACAGGTGACAGACTAAATAAATTGGAGTCATGAAGCTTTCATATGGAGGTGTCTGAGAATCCAGGGGAGCCAGCACCCTGAGTTTCATTACTTGGTCAGTGGGGGGCGGGGGGGGGGGGGGAGTGATACAAAATAAATGTAACTCTATCTACAAACACCATAAATTACAACCAAAAAAATAACAGATGGCTATATTAAATTTATGAGTCATACGGACATTTTTAAGAAATGGTAAATGTGATTATCTATGAATATATTTGTAACAGAGATAAAGGAAATTCCACAAGGGTGGAAACAGAGTCTCCAAAACAAGAGACATTGAAAGCTAAAAAATAAAAATAAAATAAAGAAAAATAATCCTAAATGAAAAACACATTACTGCCCTTCATACACAGATACAGTACAAAGACGTGATGCACAGGGTATATTTTACCTTTAACTACGCAAAAAAACAAAACACAACTGCGCTTCCATCATATATAATTGTCAGTGTCTCCTTGTGTCAAACAAAAAAAAATAATGACCTAGATATCACAAAGCAAAACTATCGGAATACGTATGTATTCCCGGAGGACGGTATGCCAGCTGTCACTATCCCGACAGTAGCATCCCGTCCGCTAGAGTGCCAGCAGCGCGGCGAGCGCAAAGAGTCCCCTTGCGGGCTCGGTGGCGCACTGCGCTCGCCATAGGATCTATTCCCACTCTATGGGAGTCGTGGACACCCAGGAGTGGGAATAGCCCCTGTGTGCCGGTATTCCGGCTGTCGGTATCCTGACCGCCAGGATCACGACAGCCGGCAAATTGATTGCCTCCCAAACTAACAAATACAAAGTATGCAGCACATCCTCCCTTATATGTTATACATAATGCATGTTACCATCATACATACTGTAGATATTAGTCATACCGTGGCCTGAGTCTGACCTAGAACAGCCTACAAGGCTCAGTGTCCAGTTCATAGTCAAGGTGTGAACGTTTCTAGATAGCCCACAGGCCAGCAGAGGTACTGCAGCTGCTGCATAGTTTTGCTGTAAGCAGTGGGGATCATTCCGAGTTGATCGCACGTAGCAACTTTTTGCAGCCCGTGCGATCAACTAGACGCCGCCTATGGGGGAGTGTTTTTTTGCATAGCAAGGCTGCGATCGCTTGTGCATCCCTGCTGTGCAAAAAATGTTTTGAGCAGAACAAGACCAGTGTAAGAGTTACTTACCCTGTGCGATGAATCCAGCGTTACAGGTCCCGGAATTGACGCCAGACATCCGCCCTCCAAATGCCTGGACACGCCATGCATTCGCCGCTGCGACCGCTTTCTTCGCTAGCGGCGTCGCTGCCTGGCGACGGCTGTTGCCGGGCAACGGCGCGCCTGCGCAATGCGGCCGCAGCGCATGCGCAGTTCCAACCCGATCGCACGGCTGCGACAAAGCGCAGCGTGCGATCGGGTCAGAATGACCCCCTATATATGGTATAATAGAGGGATTTCTGACACATAATGGGCCGTATTCACATTCAGGCGTCACCGCATCTCTATTAATTGAGCATGCACTTCTTTAGGCAATGCATATTTATTTTGTTCAATAATAGACAGTACCTGCAACTTTTATGACTGGGGGGCTGGGACAGGGGCTGGAATGGGTGTGCAGTTGCGAACTGCCATTTAAATGTCCGTCGAAAAAGTCGCAAGAGTAGTTGGCTGGAGGGGTCTGACTTGCAGGTGCTATAACGCTGGAGCAAATTGCATACTGATGATGATGATGATGATGAAGACTGCATCTGGTTATAAACATTACATACACACCCATTTATGCATAATGAGAAACTGCTGGAACTATTTTAAGCGTAACGCCGCCCGCACTGTACATAAATATAGTATGTTCTATACTACGATGCTGAAGCCTGCACATTTATTTTAGTGTCATTCAAAATAATCCCATTTGTATCTGCTGCGCTTCGCATTGCGGATGCTCCAAGTCTACGTTGGTGCTTATCGCCTGCAGTATTTGGCCATTAGCTAGAACGTGGGGTATTGCAGTGCTCACAGCGAAGCCACGCCTCCAGCCGCATCTGACCCAGGTACATGAAGAGAAGAGAGCTGCAGCTGCAGTACAACCCTACACAGGCTGCAATAATGCAACTTTATTTATTTACATTTTAAGTAAGAATGTTGCTATTCTGTTTGCGCCTGACTGAGAAGGTTCATGGGGAGTCATTCTGACCCGATCGCACGCTGCAGTGTTTTGCAGCGGTGCGATCGGGTCAGAACTGCGCATGCGCCAGTGCCGCAGTGTGCCGGCGCATGCCAGACGGCCGAGGGCCGTCGGTCCGCTATGATCGCCTCTGCCTGATTGACAGGCAGAGGCGGTCGATGGGCGGGGGGAGGGCAGAACAGCGGTGTTTGGCCGCCACTTAGTGGGCGCGGTCCGGCCAACGCAGGCGTGGCCGGACCGAACGGGGGGGGCGGCCCGCAGCGGCTGCGTGACGTAACACGCAGCCGCTGCGGGCCGGGTAGTGATGAGCAGCTCCCGGCCAGCACGCTAAAGCTGCGCTGGTCGGGGGCTTCTCTTGAAGTGCAGAGGCATCGCACAGCACTTCTGCGGGGGGGGGGGCGGCACTGACATGTGGGGCGGGATAGCCCTGTGCTGGGCGTCCCCCCGCATGTCAGTGTGAATGATCGTCGATCATCTCGGAATGACCCCCCATAATGCACAGGAATGGCTCATAAAAATGCATGACACTTTTCAGCATCAAAACAAGGCACAATTAACAAAAATGCCTCAGCTGCAGCATCAGTTTATTTGTTTTAAGAGACAGAAATTAAATAGACGATATAAACATACTTTTGGAAAATTTAATTTGTGCAAAATATTTGAGGTACGTATCGGTGAGATAGAGCAGAGCCGGCCCTAGGCATAGGCAAACTAGGCAAATGCCTAGGGCATTTGGAATGCCTAGGGGTACATGCAGCTTCTGCTGATTAAAATGATATGCAGCATGCCTATATTCTGTGTGTGACTGCGGCTGTATCTGCATACGAAATGCATTACTAAAGTGCGGCATTATGTGTAAAAGGTGTACTACAGTACTTTGTGGCATAACGTGCTGTATAGAAAGGGCATTACTGTGTGGTCTAATGTGAATAAAGAGCAATATGGTGTGGTATAATGTGAATAAAGAGCTATATGGTGTGGTGTAATGTGAATAAGGGGCACTACTGTGAAGAGTAACGTGGTACTACTGTGTGATATAACGTGAATAAGAGACACTATTGCGTGATATAATGTGAATAAAGTTGCAGTACTGTGTGGTGTAATTTCAACTGGGGGTATTATTGTGTAGCCATGCCCCTTCCCAGCAAGAACACGAACCGTTTTGGGGTGCTCACCGAATGTGCACACTGTTCCTATATAAAATATAGGGGGTAGGAGCACCAAAATGAGGACTACTATGGGTGAGGGGTGATGGTGCTGGGAAAGGGGTACAGGGTCAGAGACGGAACTAGCGTCTGTGCAAGGGGGCACCAGCCAAAATCTTGCCTAGGGCATCATATTGGTTAGGGCCAGCTCTGAGATAGAGGAACGTGACTAAGCAGCATTAGCTGGTATAATAAGTATGGGCACAGATTGGGCATCTCAGTGATCAGGCCAAATTGACAAATTTGCCTTTTGATTTTTAGTGCAATAATAATTAAAATCTAAAGTGAAATCTCTGGGGGCCTGGCCAAGCGGGACATGGAGTAGCTGCTCTGGCTGGGCGCTCTCCACCTCAACCATCCGTGACTGATATCCTGGGGGACCCCTCCGAGCCCAAAACCTGCATGACTGGTGGGGGAAGTACCTGGAGTATTGGGGACCTGTGCTGGAGGTCTGCGGTGTGGAATTCGCCGGTGGGTGCCTGGTTGTTCTCGCCTGGATCTGCGGGCCCGGGGCTGGCGCCGTGACTTCCGGTCCCAGCCCGCCCAATTCTGTTGCCGGCTGTGGTCTCTCCGTGCTGTTTCCTGCCTGCCGTTGAGTGTCCGGGACTCCGATCACGGGCGCTCCCTGTGCCGTACTCCTGAGCCGCAGTGAGCCGCCGGACATCGCCGCAGTGAGCCGCCGGAGGTCGCCGCTGCCCTGGGGCGCGTATCCATCAGCAGCCGCAGCCTCCCTGTGCTGACTCCCTCCTGCTGCCTTACTGCCGGGACGCTGATCGCTGCCGCTCCCTGGGGGGTGAGAAAGCTCTGCCGTGAGCCGCTGGATATTACCCCTGCGTGGGCTGGTGAGTCTGCCTCTCCCCTGCTGGCTGTGCTCATCTGAGTGCTATCCTAAACTGCACTGTGTCAGCCTTGCTCCTGGTGCAGTGCATATATCTACCCATTGTTCTCTGTGAGCCCTCTCCTGCCACTGGCTCAGCGTCTACTCACAACATCTGCTCCTTTATTATATATTGAATATATTTGTTCTAATTGGTCCCACGCTATATTTACTGCTCCAGTCTTCAGGAAGTGCTGTGATTGTGGGCCCCCCTGCTTCAAGTGTGTGCACACGTTAGAATCAATTTATTGGCAGCCGTGGACTCTACTACTTCTGTGCTGTTGCTGTGTCTCCTTTGAGCGACCGATCCTGATTTGCTCTACTATATCTAACAATGGTGAGGAACCACCATAAATCTGCTGCGGCCCGGCTGCGCGGTACTCGCATACCCCTGGGAGGCATGCGGCGACGCCGGATGGGGGTGGGGATACCCCTCCACCGGTGTCCCCCAGTCAATCATCCTCCTCTGGTGAGGCTTCTGATGATGTGCTGCAAAAAGTATTGGAGGCCCTGGCGGCTAGCGAATCCCGTCTCTCTGACAAGATAGGTCAGGTACAGGCCGACCTGACCTTAATCCATCACGATATCCAGAAGGTTAGAGAACGGGTCGGGGAAGTCGAGACCCGGCCCTCCACGCTAGAGGACAAGATCTCACCGCTTAGCTCCCGTGTTACTGCCATTGATGGTCAGCTGTCCGATATAAAAGGCAAGATGCTAGATATGGAAGGCAGACTGAGGAGGAACAACGTCCGGTTTGTGGGGCTTCCTGAGAAAGAGGAGGGCATGGCCCCGGAACGGTTTGTTGAATCTTGGCTGAAAAATTCCTTTGGTGCTGACTCCTTTACGCCTTTCTTCACAGTGGAACGGGCTCACAGAATTCCCTTCAGCCCTTCAGGCCGCTGCCGCCGGGTGCGCCACCGCGCACACTGATAGCGAAATTTCTCCACTACCGAGACCGGGACGCTGTTTTATCTCTGGTGCGTACCAAGAGTCCCCTGTTGTGGAACGGTTCCAAAGTTTCTGTGTTTCCTGACTTTGCGCTGGAGGTGCAAAAGGACCGTGCACAATTTGTTCCGATTAAAAGACGTCTCAAGGAACTTAATCTACAGTATGCAATGCTCTTTCCGTCTAGGCTACGGGTGGTGGCAGACAGAGAAACAAAATTCTTTGCTACACCTCGGGACGCTGCCCTGTGGCTGGATCGATGGGCCCCGGCCAGACGGGCGCTTGCAGCTGATCCTTAATGTCTGATATATCCTTCTATATATGCTAGTGTTTCTTGCTGATATCCATGTTGCAGTATGTTACTCGGTTAATGTTATGTTGCCTCTACTAATGTTTACCTTTCCACTTCACTGATGTTTGTATTTGGGGCTCGGGGTGGTGTCTCCACACTTTTCTTATGTGAGGGTGGGAGACCTACGCCTTTGTCTTTGGGTCATTTCATTCATTGCCCTTTTATGTTGGTATAGTTTGCTTTTTCTTTGTTAAGGGGGAACAGTTTATTGGGATAAGGTATGCCTCAGTTTGGGTGGGTATACAGGGTGGGGGGGCAGGATGGGAGGAACTGTATTTTGGTATTTGTTTTCTTTTTTGTCTGTGTTCCAAATGCTATGGGTTCCTCGATTTTTTCGATTTTATTTAGTGCTGGTGTTGGTGGCCTGCCGGGGATACACGGGACAGATCATATATTTTATTTTGTCTTGACTTATGGCCTCTAATCAACTTAAACTCCTATCCTGGAATGTCCGGGGGCTGAACGACAAAGTCAAGCGCTCATTAGTGCTCCGTCACTTTAAACAATATGGTGCGGATATTATTTGCCTCATGGAGACCCATCTGGTGGGGGCAAAAGTCCTGGCTCTTAAGAAACCATGGTTGGGCTGGGCATACCACTCCACCCATACGTCGCATTCGCGGGGTGTCAATTCTAGTTCGAAGGTCGGTCCCGTTTGTCCTTGGTCAGGTCCAACTGGACCAGTGGGGCAGATATGTTTTTCTAAGATGTCAAGTTTATTCTATGTCTTTGCTTATCCTGGTTGTTTATATACCGCCCCCTTACTCCCCGGAGGTTCTCAAAAAGGCAGCCGAGTTTATTACGCTATATCCGAATGTTGCTATTGTTTGTCTTGGTGACTTTAATAACGTCATCGACCATGTTTTAGATAGAACTAGACTGTCCCCTGATGCTCCTGTGGTGCGCAGGAGGGACTTTGCGCTGCTGGTGGACAGTCTGGGTTTGGTCGATGCGTGGAGGGTCCGCCATCCTGGCATGCGACAGTATTCTTGCTTTTCTCCTACCTACTTACCCTTCTCCAGGATAGATTTGGCCCTCACCTCCAAAGGCTTGCTGCCCAGGTTGGTGGATGTTTAGTATGCTACCAGGGGAATCTCCGATCATTCCCCGGTAATTCTATGTTTGGACATGGGAGACGTTAGGGGGGCACGGTTTTGGAGGTTTATTTCCTTTTGGCTGACTCAGATGGGCACCGGTGCGGAGTTGGTGGAGATGTGGGAGGCCTTTTTGCTGGAAAATCAGGGCTTGGTGTCTGACACAGTTTTATGGGATGCCTTTAAAGCATATGTCCATGGCACCCTGATCAAGACTGTGGCCGTCTTGAAATCTGGTTATACCCAGGATGAGCGTGGCCTTGAGGCAGGATGTAGGAGGCTTGGAGTTGCAGTATATGGTCGATGGTCTTGACACTACGAGGGAGAGGTGGTTGCTTGCGCAGGCTGAATGGCGTGATTGCTTGGCTGATAAGGCTAAGTACCGTCTACTTTATGCTCAACACACGTACTATGCAACGGGTGATAGGCCTGGTAGCTTTATGGCAACATTGGCGAGTGCGGACAGGGCATCTAATACGGTGCCTGCAATTTGTACCAATGATAATGTGACTCATTTTAATACTCCCGATATTGTGGGGGACTTTGTAGACTACTATAGACGGCTGTATAGTTCTAGGCTTCAGAGCCGAAACTAGGGGGCCGAAACATGTGACCCGGGCGCCAGACTGGAGAGGGCGCAGAGACTGTCACTTTAATCCCCCCTAACGCCCCCTCCCTATGCGGCAGCGATAGCTTGCAGCCGGCGGAGCTCGAGCTCCAGACCCTGCTAGCTGCCGCACACGCACCGCATCGCAGAGATGACACTGAAAATAAACTACATCTCCCAGCAGCCCTTGCTGCCGGGAGCTGTACTTTACTTTCAGTTTCATCTCTGCAGCGTGCTGTGATCAGCACAGCAGAGCCACATCAAGAGGGGACAAATTACTACCCCCCCCCCCCCCCCCCCCCCATCCCACTAGTACCTTTAATCAAGTCTGCAGCCACTGCTGCAGTGAACAAGAAATGCAGGGGCCCGAAAAGGGGACGGGGCTAAATGGCACTGTACACACAGTGCCATGCCAGCCATCAACAGCATGGGAGAGAGGAGGGGAGAAGAGCAGCACAGCCTAAACAGTGAGTATAACTTATGGAAGGGGCACGGTATGTGTGTGACTGCTATGTGTGTGTATGAATGTGTGCATGTGTGTGATTGTATGTGAATAGGTGTGTGACTACATATCTGTATGGGTGTGGTATGCGTGACCGGGCATACCGACGCTGGTATCCCGGGAGCGGAATGCCTGTCGGAGGGAAGGGGGGGTTGCGAGCGCAGCAAGCCCCTTTGCGGGCTCGCTGGGGTGGGAGTGGTCCTTGTTGGTCGGCATGCCGACCGTCGGGATTGTGAGGGGGCGGGATATAGGGGGAGGTACTGTGACCGGCGGTCACATAACTACATCCCATCTGTATGTGTGCTTGTGTGTCACTGTATATATATATGTGTCAGTATACATGTTTGTACCGGTGTGTGATTATATGTATGTATGTATGTATGTATGTATGTATGTATGTATGTATGTGAGTGAATGTATGTGTGCGTGACAGTATGTATTTTGTATTGGTGTGTGATTTTATGTATGTATTAATATATGGGTTATTATTTTATTTCTTCTTCATCCGTAGCCCAAATAAATAAAAAATGAAAATAAAAAGTATGAAAATGCCGAGCTATCCCCTTTGCCCTTATGAAGTTGATATATATATATGAATGCGAGGGGGGAGCTAAGTTAATGGCTCAGCCCGGGTGCCAAAACTCCTAGTTTCGGCCCTGTAGGCTTAATCACACTGAGACGGAAATAGAGATGTACCTAGCTGATATTCCATTACCCACGCTGTCCCAGGACGCTGTAACGTTTTTGGACTCCCCCTTTAACGCTGACTGAGGTGGAATCCGCTGTAAACTCTTCTCCTGGAGGGAAGACCCCGGGTCTTGATGGGATACCCGTGGAACTTTATAAAAAGCACTTACCTTTTTATGGCCCTAAACTCCTTGCTATATATAATAATTTTGTTTGTGCAGGGTAGGCTGCCTGACTCTATGGCTGAGGCCTAATTATAGTTCTCCTTAAGCTGGATAAAGACCCAACACGAGTCGAATCTTACCGTCCGATTTCCTTGTTAACAACTGACGTAAAGATTTTAGCTAAAATACTAGCGACAAGGCTTAGCGCTGTCATTCTACAATTGATACATGAGGACCAATCAGGGTTCATGCCGGGCCGGTCCACTTTACCTAATCTACGTAGACTCTATACGCATCTCCTGGCCCCTCACGAGGGGTCCTGCTCCTCAGCTATAGTTTCCCTGGATGCTGCTAAGGCGTTTGATTCTGTGGAGTGGGGCTTCTTGTGGGAGACATTGGACCAATTTGGTATTGGACCTATTTTTAAAAAGTGGGTCCAAGTGCTTTATTATGAACCCCAGGCTAGGGTTTCTGTTAACGGCCACATATCCTCCATTTTCTCTCTAGAGAGAGGGACGAGACAGGGTTGTCCGTTGTCCCCGATCCTATTTGCCCTGGCCATAGAGCCTTTGGCCTGTATTGTTAGATCCTCCTTGCGGGTGGCGGGCTTCCGGTTGGGGGGCAGGACAGACAAAATTGCTCTTTATGCAGACGATATCCTGTTGTTTGTACCTGATTAATTTACCACTATGCCTATTGGAAGTAATTGACACTTTTGGGGGATTCTCTGGATTGTCCATTAATTGGGACAAGTCCTGTGTCCTTCCGCTTAGAGGCCCCTGTCCTGTCTGCCCTCCCGGGGACCTGCCGCTTCGTTGGGTGGACTCTTTTAAATACCTGGGGGTATGGGTTACCAACCGGTCCTCGCAATTTATTGATCTGAATATACGTCCTATCTATGGTCTCGTGTCAGGGTGTGGAGTAAATTGGCACTTACTGTTACGGGTAGGATAAACCTAATTGTAATGGTTGTATTACCTAAAATGCTGTATGTCCTCAAACATTCCCCTGTCTATCTCCCCCAGAGATTATTTGGTATCATAGATGGTCTCTTGTCCTCACTGGTTTGGTCCAACCGTAGAGCTCGGATTAAACTAGACACTCTAACTAGACCTCGGGACTCGAGTGGTCTGGCCCTTCCTAAACTTAGATTCTATTACTTAGCGGCTCAGTTATTCCATCTAATTCCTTGGGTCTCCGACTCGTCTGGGGATTTATTAATCTCTACTGTATTACTAGCATCTAAAATCAATTTGTCACCCCTCCAGCTCCTTCTTAGTGATAATGTTGCACTCCTTAAGATGCCGTTGGTTAAACAAGCGATTATGGTTTGGAGGCAGATACATTCTATGTTGGGGGGGGGAGGGTTGGGATCCTGACACCCCATTGATGCACACTCGTGCTCTCACCCATTTCATGTCCCTACAAATGGGACCGGTGTGGGGACGCTGGGGTGTTTGTTCCCTCAATCAATTGTACGCCTCGGGCACGCTTATTTCTTTTGGACAACTGCAGACTGAGTTTAATATACCCGCATCCTATTATTATAGATATATTCAGCTTCGCCACGCCTGCGCGTCTCAGTTTAGTGCTGCTCCACCTCTCCTTCGGAAGTCACTGGTTCAGCTGCTCCTGACTGATACTCTAGGCTCCGGGACTGTTTCTGCTCTCTACTCCGCTCTGCTCGGTGCCCACCATTCTGACAGTCTCTTATACCTTAAAACTAAATGGGAGGCTGACTTGGGACCGGTCTCCCTAGACGTGTGGGAGGAGGCCTTGGGGACTTCACGTACCGCTACCACCTCGGCTCGTTTTCAACAGATACACTTGTTTATATTACACCGAGTCTACATCACCCCCACCCGTCTTGTTAACATAGGGGGACGGAGTGACTCTAGGTGCCCGAAGTGTGCCTCTCTGGACGGTACCTTCTGCATCTATTGTGGGCCTGTCCGGTGGTGCAGGACTTTTGGCAAGCGGTGATACGGATGATAGCCTCTACGGGAATCCCCTTTGATGTGTTTACCCCCCTTGTGTGTATCCTTGGGGTCATAGATGAGGAGATATTGGATGCTCATTCTAGAAGATATATTCTTAATTTATGCGCTTTGGCCAAAGTATTGATAGCACGCTCATGGATGGCGACTGAGGGCCCTGATATTAATAAATGGATCCCGTTAGTGAATTCGGTTGTGTCCCATGAAAAGTTTGTTTATATTTCTAGGAAAGCCCCGGATAAATTTTACAAGATATGGGATAGGTGGTTATCATCCCCACTATACCAGTGTACCCGTGCTTCTGCCTCGCATTGATATCTGGTTACTTCATGTATCACCATTGTATGAACAAATGTAAAGAAATCACGACACTCGTTATGTATAACTTGTAGCTGTTTGCAACTTTATTTAGGTAGTTATGTTAATGCATACAACATTCGTTGGTTTTTTTTTTATGTGTACACATAGTGCATACTTTTTTATTTAATGTTATGGTTTGTCTGTTTGTCTGGAAAAATCAATCAATAAAAACATATTGAATTTAAAATTAAAATAAAAAAATAAAGTTAAATCTCCAGAAGTGTTTTCCACGCTCAGATATTTATATGGGCTACCAACCCATTTACCAATTATTATTTTTTTAAACTAAATTGGTACAAAATAGTCCCCACCCATAATCCACCCAAACCCTACCCTGATCTGTGTAACCACACCCATACTTGATGCTATGCCCACTTTCTGGAAAGCCCCACCCCTTTAGAGCCATCTGCAAATTGGAACGTTTGACAGGTAATAATATATAGGAGGAGGAAGCTTAAATAGCAAGAAAAAAAAAAAAAGACGACTTTTGTACTAAAATCTCTGTCGCTACGGACCGGTCACATTAATCTTTGTCAAAGTATGTGGTAATAACGCACTATGGGGGTCATTCCGAGTTGATCGCTCGCTAGCAGTTTTTAGCAGCCGTGCAAACGCATAGTCGCCGCCCACGGGGGAGTGTATTTTTGCTTTGCAGGAGTGCGAACGCCTGTGCAGCAGAGCGCCTGCAAAAACATTTTGTGCAATATAAGACCAGCCCTGTAGTTACTTATCCTGTGCGATGATTGCTGCGACGAGTGACACAGTAATGACGTCAGATACCCGCCCAGCAAACGCCCGGCCACGTCTGCGTTTTTCCAAACACTCCCAGAAAACGGTCGATTGGAATCGTCGCTAGAACCAGTGCAAAACCACAATGGACTTTGTACCCATACGACATGCATGCGCATTGCGGTGCATACACATGCGCAGATTAGCCATTTTTATTACTGATCGCTACGCAGCGAACAACGGCAGCTAGCGATCAACTCGGAATGACCCCCTATATACGCAAATAAAATTTTATTATATTGGAAATGTTTTGCTACACAAATGAGAAGTGTGAACACGCACAAACAAACAGCCTTATCCACTACACACTGCGGAAGCAGCCATTTTGTAGGCTGAAACAATTATATGTAGCCTAGGGACGGTGACATCATAAAGCGTGAAGAACTTCCTGCCCCAGTGATATTACAAAATGGCCGCCTCCACTGTGTCTTTGCGATGGACAAACTTTAGAAAGAGAACGGGGCAGTTCGGAAAAATGTCCGTATCCAGAGAATCAGCAATAAATTATTTCTTGAGTACACGGAGCTGTCTTGACAGCAGAGCCCCCTTTTATTATACCTAATTTTACATATTTGTAGTTTCCTCTATTACATTGTAAAATCATCAGCTGTGTTGACCTGGAAATGACTGCCTTCGTAGGACGTATTATGTTTTTAGCCCATTCCGTGACTTTTCTCTGCGGATGAAGATTATCGTCCTGTCTCCTTGTCAGTTTCATTTTTTTTTCTAATGGAGAAAGGGGGGAGGGGAAGCCCTCTTGTTCCCCACACTAAGTGCTCTGTCTGGTGCTGAAGCAACAACAGATATTTACAGTGTAAGGACCTCGCCGAGCGTGTTGTGACAACATCAAATCTCAGGTGTAGCCTAAGCCCCATGTTCTTAAAAGCCACTTACAGTGGAGGCTGGGACGGTGACTGCAATGCCAACATGGAATGAGACGGCTAATCTTCCAACTAAGGTCATAATGCCATTGAACAATGTCTTGTGTCCACGCCAGGACTCAAATTGAGGACAGGCCGCATAGGCCCACGTTTATGTTTGTAGTGGTTCATGAGGACTCAATCTTCCCACAATAAGAAATTGCACATCTCCCGAATGTACTAGTCTTTATATGCAGGGACAGGGGCTCAGAAAGGACCCCGTCCCTGCTACGTGTAAAAAGTGAAGTGATCATTTCACTTCTTCTTCGGGCTTTTGCACATGAGCGGTCCATTGCTCATTGGGACAGTAGGTCATTATGATAGTCAGATTTGAGACATACTTGATTCTTCTCCTAGAACGTTAAGGAGACTCACACATTTTGGGGAGTCCCTTTGAACTCCTGGGAGATTACATAACCCTCCGTTTCACACCCACTTCCCTACAGTTTGGGTTTTGGGGCCTTCACACGGAAAAAGTGGCCAGATATAAATGTAAATCCAAGCCTAAAACTCTCACGAGAGGTGTCCTAAGTGGGATCTGTCGAAATACCGACGCCGGAATCCCGACACACCTCGAAACGCCGGCGCTGGCATTCCAATTGGGATCACAATCCCGGCTGCCGGCATACCGGAGAAGTGAGCGGGGAAAGGGGGGGGGGGAAGCGTGTTAGGGTGCGGGCGGAGGGTCAGGGTTAGACTGCGGGAGGGGGAGTAGTCACCCCCAGGGAGGGTTAGGCTGTGGGGGGGGGGGATTAGATTTAGGCTGCGGGAAGAGGGTGGGGGCGTTAGGTTTAGGCCACCACCAGGGAGGGTTAGGGATAGGCTGTGGGAATGGGGGAGGGAGGGTTAGGTTTAGGCCGCGGAACGGGAGGGTTAGGGGAAGGTTACAGGTAAGTATACTTACCTTCCCCCTGTCGGGATTCATACTGTCAGGATGCCACAGTTGGTATTCTGATTGCCAACATCCCGCCCACCAGTATTTTGAACCCAACCCGTCCTAAGCATGTTTCCAGATAGGACCATGTTATAATGCAGTATCTGGAGAATTTATTCGGCTGTATGAGCTTTGTTTGGCGTGTCCTCCTCCACCTATATGCTTAATAGTATTGGACAACTTTGTTTTGCTTTAATTTTAAAAATTTTTCAAAATGTAACTATGTTTTTATGTTTTCTTTACACGCTGTCATTAAGTTACTGACCCTATAGAGAAGTATAAGTCTACATAAACACAATCCGCACGTGTTCCTGAGCGGCTGGGAATTTCCATAGGTAAAAAAAAATAAAAAAAAAATCCAAGACATTAAAAACACATGGTTAAAGGGGATCTAGTGAGTGACTGGAGGAATTACACTGTAAAAATAACAATACGCATTGAAATAACTTACATATGACAACCACGTTTAGCATCTCAACCACCAAGATATACAATGAGGTCGCTGACAATGTAACATCAGATTAGTGCCGAGTGCGTCTCCTCTCAGCTCTGATGTGATTGGATCATGCCGTGTAACAGCCCTAACACAAATCCCCTGAATGTCTAGGATAGGATTTCCATGATACAATGTAACAGCCGACTGAACTTCAGTTATCGGTATAGTCATAACAACTTATACCACATAGTATATCTAGGCCCAGATTTATCAAGCCTTGGAGAGTGCTAACTTGCACGGTGATAAAGTGCCAACCAATCAGCTCCCAACTGTCATGTTACAGACTGTATTTTAAAATGACAGGAGCTGATTGGTTGGTCCTTTATCACCGTGCAATGTATCCCTTTTAAGGCTTGATAAATCTGGGCCCTAGTTTGAAAGCCGCATCAAGGTAACAAAGGGTTAAAGGTATTAAGCCTTAAAAAGTGATAGAGCCAGCCAATCAGCTCCCAGCAGTCACTTTTCAAACACATCCTGCAACATGACAGTTGGAAGCTGATTGGCTGGTCATTTATCACTCTTTATCTGTCTCCACTTTATCACTTGTGAATATAATATATTTGGCCCAATGGACGCTGATGTGTAGATGTTCAGCTCATCGTGGCCAGACGCTACTATAAAGGTGGAAGCGTCAGCCGATAAACTACACATATCACAAATCTAAATATTCCAGGTTACTCACCGCACTCTGCCAGACTGAATCACACCAGGTACACTCTATCCAAAAAAAAATAATTTCCTGATAAGCTTACATTTAACAGTAACCCGTCCAATAATGGGTTTAACAGCAGGGTCAACATTTCCCGATCGCAGCAGCACCTTGTGCGTACACACAGGGTAACGCATGCACCGTACGAGATTTTAGAAATTTTAGCTCACGCGCATCTGCCAAAAAACGCTAAACTACACGGTCAAGTCACATTGTTATGATCACCAGCCCACTGCTTCGGAGCACCATACGCAGCAGGGTTCGCTGAACTGTCATGTTGGACACACGTCTGGAAGCCCCCAGTTTCATTTTGACGGTGAGCTGCTCCACTGTAGATTGTCGGTCGCCCCTCATGCACCTCCGCAGCCGACGTTCACCTCTCACATAAATGGCGCGTGCATCCACAGAGCGTCTGCTTCTCTGCCCTAATGCAAAGTTTTGTTTTCGTGGGATGAAAAGCTCAAATGAACTGTAAGAGAACTCAATTTTTCCCTTATTGTTTGATTTATTGTTGGTCTACAAAATGGCCTGATTCGTGTCCTTGGAGGTAATGCTATTATGGAGACAGCTAATCTGTCCATGCACCGGCCAGCCATCAGTAATCATGGGGGTCACCATCAGCACGATAAACAGCGCCGTCATCTGGATGCAGCGATGTGGGGCAGGTGTAGAGAAAAGACTGCCCCAAAGGTGAAAGCTCAAACAAGCAATTAGACATAGCATTTGTTTTATATTTGCAAAATAGACGGTCTAGGGACCCTCGTCAGTCTACAAAAACACTCCTTCCTGGATGCGGCCGCAAAGGAGAAGGGTTGTGCATGCGCACTGCGGTCAGTGCGTGTGTGCAGACCACCCGAATGCAGCCGCTGTGGACAGACGCGCGGCTGCGTTCATATCTGAATGACCCCCTAGGTCGGGTATTACTATCAGAACTTGGGAAGCTGGCAAAGCGGAGGATAGCAGAGCTGGTCACACAATGAGCCCATTCTACTACTGAAAAATGTCACCTGCAAGAGAACTATATTTCCTCTGCAGTGCGAAATGCGTTCCGGTCACCGACAGTAGCACATGCGCCAGGTTTATGTCAATCACATGTCACAGACACTTTTATACCAAGTGCAGCAAGCATTTGCTATTAGGCATCCATAAAACTGCTACAATCTTTCTAATGCATCAGAAACTCAGGTGACAGCAGAGCATTTGCAAATAGCCACCCTACGCGTTTCACTAGAGCTGAGGACTGACATCATCATCTTCATCCATACTTTACACCTGCCCTGACCATCTGCAGACAGTATAGCCCTCTCTGGGGTGCTTAGCACTGTATTGCCTCATGGTGCTCCCGCTACCCCAATACTGATAATCGTGGCATTACATAGCAGGGAGGCGGGGTCACAATGACATCATCACGCACCCACTTGCCTGTGACAGCCCCCATCGCACCACCCCTCTGCAGTGCCGCCCTTGTTCCCCACTGCTAGTTTAAAGGTCAGCAACTGTAATACATAATGCGATACAGCAGCTGGTTCAGCACTCGCTGCATCAGGCTCTGTGAGAATTGCATGGATTGTACAGGGCAGTGGAAATGGTACTGTGTATTTAGACACTTTTAAAAAACAAAATAGAGTATGGACAATAGTTTAATAGGAATGCAGTTAGCATCCAAATGCGAAGAATGCCTGAGGTAAGGTGACCGACGCCGGAATACTGACACCTCTCGGAATCCCAGCGTCGAAACCCCGACCAACGGAATCCCGAGGGGGGAGGATTGAGGCCGGGGTGTGTGTGTGTGTGTGTGTGTGTGTGTGGGGTGTGGGATTTTAAGCCATAGCCGCCACCCCCTGTGTCCTTAGCCCTAGCCTCCACCCCCTGGGATTAGCCGTGGCCGCCACCCCCTGTGTCCTTAGCCGTAGCCGCCGCCCCCTGGGATTAGCCGTGGCCGCCACCCCCTGTGTCCTTAGCCACAGCTGCCACCCCCTGGGATTAGCCGTGGCCACCACCCCTTGTGTCCTTAGCCCTAGCCTCCACCCTCTGGGATTAGCCGTGGCCACCACCTCCTGTGTCCTTAGCCCTAGCCTCCACCCTCTGGGATTAGCCGTGGCCTCCACCCCTTGTGTCCTTAGCCCTAGCCTCCACCCTCTGGGATTAGCCGTGGCCACCACCTCCTGTTTCCTTAGCCAACACCCCAAGCAGGTTAGGGTAGAGGGCAGGAGAGGAGTAAATGAATTACCCCGTCCCCTGTCAGCATTCAAAAGTCGGGATGCCGCAGTCAGTCATGTGACCGCTGGCATCGCGACCGTCGGGATAGTATATCACACCCGTTTATTAGGACAAGTTTTACAGACATGCAAACATAATGACATTTGGCAGCAGGAGTCCAGAATAGCATAACTCAGTATTAACCTAGATTGAGCCTGTTTCCGTTTTATAAGCAGGAATTCCCAGCAAAACACAAGAAATCAATAGACCAATATGTCAGTAGGATGTCTGTGCTCCACAGGATTCACAATATAAACTGTGGGCTTGTTACTGACACATCCAATGAACACGACCATGAGAGGGAAGGCTGATTCACACTCCTCATCCTGCATATCTAATGCAATGCCCCATGACACAACGATGAAGAATAGAGTCTGGAGATTGGAATTACCATCTACATTTACCAAACAAGACACATTGCATCATTTCACTCAACTATGCGGAAAGAGAGACGATTAGGCAGTCACTTTTTTACGCAATATTTGCTCAGCTTGAGCACATGGTAAATAACACAGCAATACAGACAGAGAATTCCAGACACCCATTCCCCCGGAGTGGCTAATTGCCACTAGCTGCGTCTCAGCACCCGGTGCAGTGCCCCGAACTCATACATGCCAACATTTCAACATCGTTTCCAGGGGACTTTATTTCCTGGCGGAAGGATCTGAATGCATCACTCAAAGCATAGCGGTGTGGAGAATTGGGGACAATTGGCAAATCTAATTCCCATACACATTCTGTATTTGAAATGGTCCTTTATGCACTGCAATCCCTCATTTAATGATCAGAGAATCAATGAAATTGGTAGTTATTAAATAATAGAGACATTTCAGGATTAGAAACATTTCAGAAACAAATATTTAAACTAAAATAGATGGGTTTTAGTATCGAAGATATTGTAATCAAATTCTACTTTGCTGAGATGTCATTCAAGAACTCTGGTAATTACATGCAATTTTGTCGAGCAGTAATCCCATATGCACATGTATATTTATTTTCTTTTAGCAGCGACTTAAGTAAATCTTAAGCATCTGTCATTTTTCTTAGCTGTTCTACAAATCATTATCTCCTTTTCAAAATCTCTCCCTGCCTCACAGATACAGGTAAGGCAAACGATCCTGTGCATTGACACCAATCTGCCGCCAGATATGTCAGGCCAGCAGACCCATTTGAAAATGACCACCCACTTGTGACAGTGTCACATTCAATGGATTCTGCGGCCAGGTCAACCGTACACAATGGCAGATGTACCATACCTGCCTACACTGGATCCTGAATATTAGTTGGCACTCCCGGCCACCCGGAATAGTAGACAAGCCTCCCACATCCAGCTTGCACCCCCTGCACCCCGCGCACTGTCCCCTGCAGCTGCCGGAGTTTATGGCATAGTATAGCGGGGGCGGAACCGCAATGATACAATTGTGTCTCCACTCCCCCAGACCACATTTTTTTCAGGAGCAACGCTGAGCCGACCTAAAAGTGGTCATGTCTGAGATGTACTGATATACCTTATTGATATACAGACATCGATCGTGCTGCTGGGCCAGCCTGATATGTCTATGAACGCATTGGTGTCGAGATGCCGTTGCTAAAATAGCGACAGCGGCATCCCAATACCAGCAATGACTAATTTAGAAAGCTAACCCTGATCCCTAACTCCCCTAACTGACCCACCTTTCCCGAAGCCTAAACCTAACCCCTCCACAGCCTAAATCTACCCACCTCCGCAGCCTTACCCTAACCCTCCCCCCCACAGCCTAAACCTAACCCTCCTCCCCACAGCCTAAACCTAACCCTACCCCCCAGAGCCTAAACCTAACCCCCCAGCAGCCTAACCCTCCCCCCCACAGCCTAAACGGTACCCTAACCCCTCTGCAGCCTAAATCTACCCACCACCAGCAGCAGCCTAACCCTAACCCTCCCCCCCACAGCCTAAACCTAACCCTCCTCCCCACAGCCTAAACCTAACCCTACCCCCCACAGCCTAAACCTAACCCCCCAGCAGCCTAACCCTCCCCCCCACAGCCTAAACGGTACCCTAACCCCTCTGCAGCCTAAATCTACCCACCCCCGCAGCCTAACCCTTCCCCCCACAGCCTAAACCTAACCCCTCCGCAGCCTAAACCTAACCCTCCCTGGTGGTACCCAACCTTTATCCCCCCCTCCCCACAGCCTCTATCCCTACCTCTACCACCCCCCACCCGCCCTGTAGCCTAACCCTAACCAGAGCCTAAACCTAACCCCCCTCCCCAGCGGCTTACCTCTCCAGTGGCCCGTGCAAGCATCGTTTGGGATCCCAGCTGTCGGGATCCCATCGCCGGGATAGTGATGAATGTCGGGATCCCAGCACCGGCATTCCAAGTAGTGTCTGGATTCCGATGTTGGTATTTCGACTGCCGGGATCCTGACCCAATCCCCTATGAACACTGTACACATGAGCCAATGGTCCTGCCGATTTATCGATCACCAGCTGTATGAACAATATATCGCCAAGTGTGCACCCAGCACCCGGCATAACTGCTGTCAATTACTGTATAAAAATAAAGCATTTTTTTAAATCCAGATTTAGGGGAACTTCTTTATATTTTTTTATATATCGTTTACATTTTTTATTTATTTTTTTACAAGTAGAACTGGGAGCCCAAGGGGTCATCTTAGTATTTGTCACTTTCATCTGCAACTTTAACTGATGGATGTAAAAAGGCAAGTGTAATAAAAGCTTTGATAGGCCGGCAGTTAGTATATCTACCAACGGGTCAGGGTTTCCAGTTCCGCCGCACGTCTTATAAAGAAGAGGATGCTCTGGATCCTGTATAACACTAGCTGGGAAGGAAATAAAGGGTGTCATTCCGAGTTGATCGCTCGCTAGCTAGTTTTAGCAGCCGTGCAAACGCTAAGCCACCGCCCACTGGGAGTGTATTTTAGCTTAGCAGAAGTGCGAACGCTTGTATCGCAGAGCGCCTGCAAAAAATTTTTGTGTAGTTTGAGAGTAGCTCAAAACCTACTCAGCGCTTGCGATCACTTCAGACCATTCAGTTCCGGATTTGACGTCACACACCCGCCCAGCGTTCGCCCAGCCACGCCTGCGTTTTCCCTGGCACGCCTGCGTTTGTCCGAACACTCCCTGAAAACGGTCAGTTGCCACCCAGAAACGCCCACTTCATGTCAATCACTCTGCGGTCACCAGTGCCACTGAAAAGCTTTGCTAGACCCTGTGCAAAACTGCATCGTTTGTTGTGCCCGTACGTCACGCGTGCGCCGCATACGCATGCGCAGAACTGCAGTTTTTTAGCCTGATCGCTGCGCTGCGAACAAATGCAGCTAGCGATCAACTCGGAATGACCACCAAAGTGCTGAAACCATACATGCAACAGGTAAGCGAGGGAGGGTGAGATATGGGGTAGTAGACTGCAGACAAGTAGGTGACTCAAAGACGAGTTATGCATGATGCAAGAAGGAAGAGGATGAGACAAGTCTGTGCTATGTTGGTGCTCTATAAATAATAGTTAATAATAATATTTGACAACGCATATACTGTATGACATATATGTTAGGCTGGGTACACACTTGCCCATGTTACATAAGATGTGACATTGTGCAAGATCCCCCCCCCCCCCCCCCCCCCGCAAACGACATTGTTCATACACAGTGTAAATTTACCCTGTTGTACAAGACGGCATGCACCAGGATGTGGGTGCATGCCGTCTTGTACAACGGGGTAAATTTACTAAGATGGGAGTCCTATTTTAGATGGGATGTTGCCCATAGCAACCAATCAGATTCTAATTCTCATTTATCTAGCACCTTTTAGAACAGGGGGGGCCAGACTTTTGGAGTTGGCGATCTACTTTGAAAGCTTAAAAGCTTTTGTGATCTACCCAGGAGGAATAATAGCGCGCGCCGCAGGCGCGCAAAAAAAAAAGGGTGTGGTATAACAAAAAGTGGGCGTGGTACAACAAAAAGTGGGCATGGTATAACAAAAAAAGGGACGTAGCCTTGCTGCACAGAGTGTAATGACTGCCTCACACGAAATAACACATTGGACCCCACAGGTAAAAACCTCAAACACATACCCCCACAGTGACAGATACACATGCCCCCACAGTGACATGTGCCCACAGTGCCAGATATGCCCCCACAGTGCCAGATATGCCCCCACAGTGCCATGTGCCCACAGTGCCAGATATGCCCCCACAGCGCCAGATTACAGATATGCCCCCACAGTGCCATGTGCCCACAGTGCCAGATATGCCCCCACAGCGCCAGATTACAGATATGCCCCCACAGTGCCATGTGCCCACAGTGCCAGATATGCCCCCACAGTGCCAGATATGCCCCCACAGTGCCATGTGCCCACAGTGCCAGATATGCCCCCACAGCGCCAGATTACAGATATGCCCCCACAGTGCCATGTGCCCACAGTGCCAGATATGCCCCCACAGTGCCAGATATGCCCCCACAGTGCCATGTGCCCACAGTGCCAGATATGCCCCCACAGCGCCAGATTACAGATATGCCCCCACAGTGCCATGTGCCCACAGTGCCAGATATGCCCCCACAGCGCCAGATTACAGATATGCCCCCACAGTGCCATGTGCCCACAGTGCCAGATATGCCCCCACAGTGCCAGATTACAGATATGCCCCCACAGTGCCATGTGCCCACAGTGCCAGATATGCCCCCACAGTGCCAGATATGCCCTCACAGTGCCATGTGCCCACAGTGCCAGATATGCCCCCACTGAGCCTTGTGCCCACAATGCCAGATATGCCCCCATAGTAAAGCTCACCGGAGTGGAGAGCGCAGCGCGCGCTTCTCCTGTCTTCCGCCCTGCTTCTCAGTCTAATCTCCGGCGGTGACGACAGCGTGTATAGCTCAAATCAGGCGCCGGTCCGCGAGCTCTCATTGGCTAACGAACCGGCACCTGATTGAGCTATACACTCTGCCGTCACTGAGGAGGCAGAGCGGCAGGCAGGAGAGGCGCGGCTTCGGGTGGCTGGGCGGCGGATCGCGATCGACTGTTTGGCCACCCCTGTTTTAGAAGATAATACCTGGAATCTGATTGGTTGCTATGGGCAACATCCCATCTTAAATAGAACTCCCATCTTAGTAAATTTACCCCAATATCTTTTGATTTCAAGTTGAAAACGAAAGATATTGTACCTCGTTAACGAGCAGCTGGAGCACGCATCTTTAACGATATACTGAATACACACTGGATGATGTGAACAATATAACGCCCGATCCGCCGGATCGAACGATATATCAGGTGCACATCGTCAAGTGAGTACCCAGCCTTAAAGGCTAAGGAAGATAAGCAGCCTTCATCATGTCATTAAAGGACAAAGTAGGAGAGGTAGGTAAAATAATCATTTCAGTACAGTATATAAAAATAATTATCCACTTCTTTAGCCTATGAATTTGGTAGGAATAATGGGGGTCATTCCGAGTTAATTGCTCGCTAGCTACTTTTAGCAGCCGTGCAAACGCATAGTGGACGCCCACCGGGGAGTGTATTTTCGCTTTGCAGAAGTGCGAACGCTTGGGCAGCAGAGCGCCTGCAAAAACATTTTGTGCAAAACAAGACCAGCCCTGTAGTTACTCTGCGTGTGCGTTGATTCTAATGACGGAGGGACGGCTTTTGACGTCACACACCCACCCAGCGTTCGCCCAGCCACGCCTGCGTTTCCCCCGACACGCCTGCGTTTTTCTAAGCACTCCCTGAAAACGGTCGGTTGACACCCAGAAACGCCCACTTAATGTCAATCTTCCTGCGTTCGGCCGTGCGACTGAAAGCTTCGCTAGAACCTGTGCAAAACCACAAAAGACTTTGTACCCGTACATCGCGCGTGCGCATTGCGGTGCATAAGCATGCACTTATTAGCCTTTTTTTTTCACTGATTGCTGCGCTGCGAATGACGGCAGCTAGCGATCAACTCGGAATGACCCCTAATGGGCCTAATTCACGTTTGTATGCAATGACCGATGTTCATGCAAAGCAGCGATCATCAGTAGACTGCATGCGCCAAAGTCTCACTGCATTTCCGCTCACAATGAGGATTTCATGGAGAAGTGATTTCATGGTAAGTGCCCGTTTGGAGGGGTGGTTGGGGAAACGCAGGTGTATCATGGCCGTTTTCAGGGCGTGCATTGGCCGTCAGCTGTGAGCTTGTAC
Source organism: Pseudophryne corroboree (assembly GCF_028390025.1). NCBI lineage: Eukaryota > Metazoa > Chordata > Amphibia > Anura > Myobatrachidae > Pseudophryne > Pseudophryne corroboree. Next base: position 796,070,401 of record NC_086449.1, on the reverse strand, counting down.
GTGCAAAAACATGGAGTCTGCATCGCTACAGCTGTTTCCAGTCTGCGTAGCCATAGCCCGATGTTCCTCGTTATTGCAAATAGCCTGTTAATGTGTTCGCAACTGCGAATGGGTTTTTGATGGCTCCGGTGGGCGTCTCGTTTCATTTCTGGGCAGCACCTTCACTTGCTAACACATTAGCAGTTCTGTAGCCTAGTGAATCGCAACTGCATTCAAACATGAATTAGGCCTTATGACATAACTGAGGTATGAGGTATCACATGTCTCCTACCCCAATGATGACACCAGTTTCAAACTGCGCCATGAATGTTCCCTCAGTCCATGCACACAAACCATTGCAGCATGTCCAATGTTCTAAATTAAAGGATAGTTATAGTGATATATTTATCTAGCATTCCCCTCGCCCCTGGGGTTGCCCATCGATGGTCAATGGTTTATTCTTTCACCATCAGTAGAAAACCATCAATGGTTTACAGCTGCTCATGCGCAAATTAAAGGAGACACGGATGCACATGCGCAATACAGAAAAGTTATGTACTTTTTTTTTTACCATCAGAACCTCCCCATCAATGGTAAAGCCAGTGACCATCAACGGTGGATGGCCAATCCTACTCACCCCTCATCTATTCTAGAGTAACTGCTGGGGTTCCATGGCATAAGATAGGTTATGGGATAGGCATAAGAATATCCATACAAGGATCTAAGGAACAAATAGGGTTAACAAAAGGGATAAAAGAAAAATGCACAGACTAGATGGGTCAAGAGGTCCTTATCTGCTGTCAAATTCTATGTATCCATGAGCTCCTGGAGTGTGCTAGAACTTGCCCCAAACTGGCTCCTGCACCAGCCTTGTCAACCAGAAAGGCACCTGCAATCTGATCCTAACAATAATGCCACGGCTCTGTCTACCGCCACAGGGACATGAAGCATCACACACCTGCTCCACAATAAGTACCCCTTGAATAGCCCTGATTTCCCAACATAGTCATTATGGGGGAGATATAGCAAACCATCTGAAGACAGGTGGACAAGTTGCCCATAGAAATGAGTCAGCTTCTAGATATCATTTTATAGCATGTACTTGATCAATGATAGCTATAAGACGATTGGTTGCTAGGGGAAATTTTGCCTCTTGTCTTCATTAGAAGATATGATACATCTCCAGTGTCTTTTGTGGGTAATCAGACATAATGGGAGGTAAGGAATGGGTTTGCAAGTGGTTGCAGTGGGGTCTCATTCTGCTGAGTAAAACACAGGCACTATTACCAGTCTCTAACAATAGCCTCCATTGGTGTCATGGTGACCTGGCCCTTCATCAGGAGATTAGCATGTGATGGCCTCAATAGCAGAATTAGTGCCTCATCTGTGCCAGACTTATCAGGGGTTTCACACAACCCACAGAGACCTCATGCAAGGGGAATGAGTCTAACAAGGCTTAATGACAGCTGTCCCATCAACTCAGAGGAGGTAATGTGGTTGCTAGGTCCATTCTTGTCGGGAAGGTCACAGGCATTCACCAGATCTGCTCACCCATCTGTAATGGACATTTTACAACCTCGCAGACCTTACACATGCTATCGGATTATGAGGTCAATGGTTCAGTCTGAAATAAAGGTCTACTTAGCCTGTTGTCACAAATCTCTGTTGGAGACAGACAGGTTCATGGGTGGTGACACAGCCCTATTCCCTCAGGAATACACAGCCTCCCCAATCATGGCATAGTGGGAGACCACGTACGACTGCAGTCCACCCCCAGCAATTAGCCGTCTTTTCAGTGCAAAGCCTTTAGTGCAATTTACATGAGCTCAATAAAGCCTCCATTTATCCAGCAATTTATTTACAAGCTTACCCAGGTTTAGGACAGAGAAAGAATTCTATTAAGGAAGCCATTGCTTTGGTTTGGAGCAACCAGTTTTGGAAGAACTATGGAAAGTCTATGTGATTGATCTTGATGGATAGAAAATAAAAGTAAATGTGGACTTTATACAGGTCTCAGCCATCATAGCTACTGAACATCCCAGCTCTTTGCTCTCTGTAGCATTTAGGGGGAGATGTATGAAACCGTCTTAATAGGTGTTGCCCCAAGCAACCAATGAGTTTCTAGTTATTTTAAAAAATGTACTAGATAAATGACCGTTCCAATTTGATTGGTTGCTACGACTAGTGGAAAAGATGTCCAAAACCAATCAGATTCTGACATTTATCTAGCAGAATCTTTGAAATGAAAGCTAGATGTTAGAAGCTGACTGGTTTCCTTGGGTAACTACTTCATGTTATCTCTCTACAAGGTTGATACATCTTCCCTAGGGTCTTTACAGTGACAATCACTCTGTACATAATCCTGGGCAGTTGTACAACATTCTAGCTGCTTGGCAGATCTAAACATACTCAATAGTAAATCTGAATAATACAAAAATAAAATGAAATCTTTTTTTTTTTTTTATATTTGTTTAATAGGTGGATCAGAACACAATATTAAACATAGCTGTCAAAATCGAAAGATGTACAAACTAGTACATAAAGTCAGAAAGGACAATATAGACAGTAAAATAAACATCATCCAGTTTAACAATTTTAGGAGAAAGAGACAGAGTGAGAGTGGAAGAAAAGAGAGGAGAGAAAAGAAAAGGAGAGTCAAAGCAAAGTGGCGAATAAGAGAAACAAAGAAGGTGGCTAGGAGAAGAGGAATAGAGAAGGGAAAGGGAGAAAAGATAGAAATGGTGGATCCTCGGCGAAAAAGTAAAATAATAATTGGTACGACCTGAGAACAGGACGGCATATTAAAGAGCGAACGGGGAGGCTACTCGCTGGAGGGAGATCCATGGGGACCATACAGAGTTACATTTTTTGGAGGAGTTATTAATGATGCTAGTCATGTATTCCATGCGGTACACGTACCAAGTACGAGCTAAAATAGAGTAAATAGAGGGAGCATCAGTACGTTTCCAGTCCATTGCAATTTGGCAGGTGGTCGCAGAGACCACATGACGCATCAATTGGTTTTGGTGCCTGGATAAGGTTGGGACATACAATGGTAAAAGAAAAAACTTAGGGTGGTAAGGAATGGACAGTTGTAGTAAAGTCGTTATGTAGGCAATGACATCCTTCCATAGAGTGACTATTTTAGGGCAGGACCACCATATATGTATGAAGGAACCCTCGGCATCACAGCCCCTCCAGCACCTATCGGAAGAACCAGGATACATTTGACAAAGTCTAGAGGGGACGTAATACCATCTGTAAAGCAGTTTGTATATATTCTCTTTAATCTTAATGCAGATAGAGCTAGAGGCAGCGTTGACCCAGATCTCCGACCACTCGTTTTCAGTGAGGGTAGCCTGAAAGTCGGTTTCCCAAGCTGTCTCATAAGAAGTGGGGTGAGGGGAAGGGTCCTCGGTAAGTAATGTGTATATGAGAGATATCGATATCAGGCCTCTAGTGGAAGAACGTCTAAGGCACAGTGCCTCGAAAGTAGTCAGAGGTCGTTTGGTAACAGTCGGGTGCATGGTAGAGTGAAAGTGTCTGATTTGGAGGAACTGAAAAAAATGTTTAGTGGGAATTGATATATCTTTTTGAATTTGAGAGAATTGGGGAAAAGATGCGGTCGTGGAGATATCGTTAAGAAACAGTATGCCCCTGTTCTTCCATGGGAGGAACGATGTCTTGTGCATACCCGGAATAAAATGAAATCTTATTTGAACATATCCTGTTTGATATGGCCCATAAGAGGTCTCTAGTTCCATCAAGCGGATCCGGCCAGCAAGTGGGTTAGGGTGAGGCTGTGTGTGTGTGTGTGTGGGGGGGGGGGTTTGGGGAGTTTAGGGTTAGGCTGCAGGGAGGGGGGGTTAGGGACTAAGCGACAATGGTTAGGGTTAGGCTGCAGGGAGAGGAGGTTGGGTTTAGGGACCACCGGGGAGGGTTAGAGTTAGGCTGCGGGTAGGGAAGGTTAGGGGGGTAGTGGGTTAGGGTTAAAATACTCCCCTGACAGGATTCGGAACTCTGCACGTCAGGATACCGCTGTCAGTATTCTGACCGCATGCATACCAAGCGCCGGGATCCTGATACCATCCCCCATACAAAGTTAGAAGAAATAAGGGCATATATATACATATATATATATATATATATATATATATATATTTATTTACTTATTTTTTCTTCTTTTATTGAAGCATAAGAAATAAGTACTGTAGTACCAATATAAAAGACATTCTAAAGGGGGGGGAAATAAACACTAAGGGGGATATTCAATTTGACCCATCGCTGTCGGGTGATAAGTCTCGCCGGGGGGAGGAGGCTATCTAATTGGCCCTGATAAGCATGCTGCGGCTTATCAGGGATTTGCCTCCGGCAGGTGAAGCAAAATCCCCGATAACAGCCCCATTTTCATCCGAAAACAGGGCTATTTCACCTGTTAACACATACGTTTCACTGAACCTGTGTGTTTATGGGTGTAAAAGCACGTTTTACCAGCCGTAATAATCGAATAGCCCGACCACAACACCCAAAGAAACATCAGGGCAAATTGAATATCCCAGTAAGTACTTTACGGGCACAGTGGTGAAGGGGTTAATACAATAACAAACAGAATATTGCAAAAGCATTCCACCATCGAAACCCAGACTCAGAAAGAGACTGGTGTCTCATACCATAGGGTAGTGCGGAAGCAGTGATGAACGAACATCCTAGTGGAGTGGGGAAGCGCCTCAAACCATAGTGTAGTGCAGAAGTAGTGATGAATGGATATCCCAGAGGAATGGGGAAGGGTCTCATACCACAGGGTAGTGTGGAAACAGTGATGGACATCCTAGTGGAGTGGAGAAGCGTCTCATACCATAGTGTAGAGCAGAAACAGTGATGAATGGACATCCTAATGGAACGGGGAAGAGTCTCATACCATAGCGTAGTGCAGAAGCAGTGATGAATGGACATCCTAGTGGAACAGGGAAGGGTCTCATACCATAGGGTAGTGTGGAAGCAGTGATGGACATCCTAGTGGAACAGGGAAGGGTCTCATACGATAGGGTAGTGCGGAAGCAGTGAAGAATGGACATCCTAGTGGAACGGGGAAGGGTCTCATACCATAGGGTAGTGTGGAAGCAGTGATGAATGGACATCCCAGTGCACAGGTACTCAAACTCGGTCCTCATGACCCCACACGGTTCATGTTTTGCAGGTCACGTCTAGATTTTTAAAATGTGACAGTTGGTGATACAAAGTGCACATGCTGAGTGACATGGAAAAAAATGAACCATGTGGGGTCCTGAGGACCGAGTTTGAGAACCACTGTCCTAGTGGAATGATGAAGGGTCTCATACCATAGGGTAGTGTGGAAGCAGTGATGAATAGACATCCTAGTGGAACGGGGAAGGGTCTCATACCATAGGGTAGTGTGGAAGCAGTGATGGACATCCTAGTGGAACAGTGAAAGGTCTCATACCCTAGGGTAGTGCGGAAGCAGTGATGAATGGACATCCTAGTGGAACGGAGAAGGGTCTCATACCAAAGGGTAGTGTGAAGCAGTGATGAACATACTAGTGGAATAGTGAAGGGTCTCATACCATAGGGTAGTGCGGAAGCAGTGATGAATGGACATCCTAGTGGAACAGGGAAGGGTCTCATACCATAGGGTAGTGTGGAAGCAGTGATGGACATCCTAGTGGAAATGGGAAGGGTCTCTTACCATAGGGTAGTGCGGAGGCAGTGATGAATGGACATCCTAGTGGAATTGGGAAGTGTCTCAAACCATAGGGTAGTGTGGAAGCAGTGATAAATGGAAATCCTAGTTGAACAGGGAGGGGTCTCATACCATAGTATAGTGTGGAAGCAGTGATGAATGGACATCCCAGTGGAATGGGGAAGGGTCTTATACCATATATTAGTGCAGAAGCAGTGATGAATGGACATCCTAGTGGAATTGGGGAGGGTCTCATACCATAGGGTAGTGCGGAAGCAGTGATGGACATCCCAGTGGAAAGGGGAAGGGTCTCATACCATAGGGTAGTGCGTAAGCCGTGATGGACATCCTAGTGGAATGGGGAAGGACCTCATACCATAGGGTAGTGCGGAAAGAGTGACAGACATCCCAGTGGAATGGGGAAAGGTCTCATACCATAGGGTAGTAGGGAAGTAGTGATAGACATCCCAGTGGAATGGGGAAGGACCTCATACCATAGGGTAGTATGGAAGCAGTGATAGACATCCCAGTGGAATGATCTCATACCATAGGGTGGTGCGGAAGCAGAGATGGACATCCCAGTGGAATGGGGAAGGGCCTCATACCATAGGGTAGTGCGGAAACAGTGATAGACATCCCAGTGGAATGGAGAAGGGTCTCATACCATATGGTAGTGCGGAAGCAGTGATGGACATCCTAGTGGAATGGAGAAGGGTCTCATACCATATGGTAGTGTGGAAGCAGTGATGGACATCCTAGTGGAATGGAGAAGGGTCTCATACCATATGGTAGTGCGGAAGCAGTGATGGACATCCTAGTGGAACGGGTACCCACATAGCAAAGAATTTTTCAGTATGAATTTTACTTTTAGAGAGCTGCCTCCAACCAGTCCATAGGAAAGAAAAAAAAAAAAGTTTTTCTTTAAATACCTTCAGGACTACAGGAAAGGTGGGGAATACTGGATCCCTAGTGGATAGCGGCATATTTATTACTTATCAGTAATCAGTCCCGTAAGTATAACCACTTATTGCGGCAATAATAAACAATATCCCGAATCTACACAATTCACACGCAGGCACAGGGGCTCCGACAGTAGGAACCCATCCCTGTGGTGTGCTAGAAGTATAGCGATCATTAATGCAATCACTTAACTTCCAGGTTCGGTCCCGGCCACGCAGCTGCTCATGCACGGTAATAAGACTGCACGTGTTCCAGAAGGGATTACTGGGAAACCTTTGTGTAACGTAGCCCATAAGCCAGAGGTTCCCAAACGCGGTCCTCAAGGCACCCCAACAGTCCAGGATTTAGGTATATCCATGGCTCAGCACAGATGGTTAAATCAAATTGACTGAGGTGCTAATTAAGTCACCTGTGGCCAAGCATGGATACATTTAAAACCAGAACCGTTGTGGTGCCTTGAGGACCGCGTTTGGGAACCTCTGCCATAAGCTATAATTGATAGCGCCATCTGAAGATGGCATTAGCTGCTGGGGCCAAGCTTGGTTAAATTGATATTTTAGCAGCTTTCATAGAGACCTATATATATATATATATATATGGAATTGCAGCAGATACTGTGCCTCTGTATCACGGATCAATATGGTGATGCCCGTCAGTGACCGGGTACCACAGGTGTAAGCTGTCAATACATATATAACCTCCGTATCAAGGATCAATATGGTAATGCCCGTCAGTAACAGGGCATCACAGGAGATATCTATCCATACATATATAACCTTTGTATCACAGATCAATATGGCGATGCCAGTTAGTAACAGGGCATCACAGGAGATAGCTATCCATACATATATAACCTCTGTATCACGGATCAATATGGCGATGCCCGTCAGTGTCCGGGTACCACAGAGAGAATTTACAGCAGAATTCCAAGGAAAACTTGATAAGAGGCCCAAACCTTACTGTTAATTCTGTGGAAACAGCAGTTCCTGCAGGATTATAGTTGAATTAAGTGTAATAAATATCAAGCCTATAACCTAGGCAATATCACAGATAACTGCATTCGTAGAATAATCAGCGTATACCGGACCCCAATACACTGTATAAAGGTTTCCGCGCTGGATTCTGAAAGTTAAGATGACTTCCGATGGCGGTAGCTGTGGAAAGAGCTCCCGGAGGACGAAGATGGAGCCATTTAGAATGATCCTCCCTCTCCTCCTTTTCTGTCTCTCACAGTGTTCCTGCGTGACCTAAGACCACATATGAGAGAATCCGGTAGTGTACAGTTTCGCCGCAGACATTAGCAGGGAAAGTACAGCTGCAGAGATTCACCGTCTTGGCAACTGCATTGATAAATAACCTTAAAATAAGTTCCCAAATCACGGCACATAGCGGTGACAAGAGATGTTCATTTTTGGGGCATTTCTGACAATTTTAATAAACAGGCCCCTCAGAGCTGCCAGAGTGGCCCTAACAAAAGACAAATTAGGAATAGGTCATAATAATGAAAACTGCTAGTATCCAGCAACATCACTGATGAAGCTCAATGAGATACTGGTTCTTTGGGGGAGATGTCTCAAGCCTTGGAGAGAGCTAAAGTGGAAAAGTTGCCCAAAGTGACAAATCGGCTTCTTAGTGTCATTGATCTAGCAGAGCAGACAGTTATACACTGATTGGCAGCTTTGGGCAACTTCTACACTTTATCTCTCTCCAAGGCTTGAGAAATCTCCCCTTTAGGGAATAAAAGGCTTCACAGTCATACATATAGGTGCATTCGGTAAGACAGTATAGGTGATCGGCACCCTTTAAGGATCAATGACGTATGGCTTTATCCGCATGACCCTCACACTCTTGTGTCTGCAAGTGACCCACCCCCCACCCCTGTGTTCCATTGACTCCAAGTCCTTGCTAAATATTTATAAAGGGGGGAGGGCATGTTCCAAATGATCACAGGGACCATCTGTTCCACTGGCGATGATAAGATTTAAGATTCCTGCAGATGAATACTTTGTATTCGCTCCATGCCAGCATTGCATCTAAATTGGAATCTTGGCAGCGAGCGCATGAGCCGAATCCCCGGCCAGATGCACTTCTCTGTGTCATTGTCCGGCCTGGTAATTCATTACGACGGAAACAAATAGAGGTGCTACAAATTTACGGCCTTAACACGCAAGATATTCAAGAAACAGAAGAACAATAGAGAAGAGACGTAGACACAGCGCTACGGGACCCTCCAGGCGCCATATAAATAACAGATAACAATAGTACGAGGCAAGCTGAGGTTCTCATGCTCCGGAACTGCAAGGCCCAACCACTACAACAACCGCCATAGACCTTAGACTGGGACATTGTCTGACTCTACGGGGGAGCTTTATCAAGCCTTCTAAAGAGGACCAGTACAGTCGTTGCCCATAACAACCTATTAGATTCTAGCCATCGTGTATCTACTACATTCTATACAATTGTAGGATCTTACTGATTGCTATGGGCAATCCCTCCACTGGTCTTCCTTAGAAGGTTAGATAAATCACCGGCTCTGTTCCACAATAAAATTTCAATCATTCTCTTCACCAGTAGTGAACAGAATATGGTCACAGTCTTATATTTAACATCTTACTTTTTCATATCTTTTAAGGAGTGGGAAGTACTGGCAAACATTGCCCCATGGCCGTGTATAGTGAGCCAGAGAATCTAGCAACCCATGGGTCACATTTACCACCCGAGGGGGAATAGAACCCTAAGTCCAACTAATCACCTTAAACGCCATCCTGGTAACAATCCAGGGGCGGGATATAACCCAGCACTAAGGGTTGAAAACCCCTCTGGGAGCACCAGACCACCATGTTCCTGAGTTCCCCACTAAACATAGCCGTACAGCCCCGCTTTAACTGTGGAGAACCAACAAGCACCCTCCGCTACACTGGCTGCGCCAAAACATCAAGAACAACAAAATCTCCATTTTGGTATTACCATGTATACAAGTCGTTCCCAAATGCGGTGCTCAAGGACCCCCAACAGTCCAGGTTTTAGGGCTATCCCTGCTTGTGCACAGATGGTACAATCAAACTGACTGAGGTACTAACTAAGTCACCTATGACTATGTATGGATGGGAGGCAGTCAATTGACCGGCGGTCAGGATCCCTGCGGTCAGGATACTGACACCGGAATCCCAACATCAGCTGAAATTCCGCCGGTCGGAGTCCCGACAGCTGGCTGGTTCCCTCACTTGGGTGGTGGTCCATGCCAACCACCCGAGGGCGAATAGAACCATGTGGCGAACAGGGCCCGAAGCGTGGCGAGCACAGCAAGACCGCAAGGGATATGCTGCGCTCGCCGACGGGATCCCGGTTGTTGGGTTCCCAGAGTCGGCCTCTTGACCGCCGGGATCTCCTACTGATCCCGTATGGATATCTTTAAAACCTGGACTGTTTTGGTGCCTTGTGGACTGCGTTTATGAACCACTTATGTACAGTATAAGCTTCTTTATGATCATTATGTTAATTACAGCATTATCATATTATTTTTATATATACTATAGTCCTTTATTAGCATTTCTCATGTAGAGCACATTAGACCCTTCTGGGGTCCCCGTTGCGGTCATGACACACCAGTTGATTTTTTTTGAACATTGCGCATGCGCAGTTTGCGACAAATCGCTTCGTTGCGAAAACCAGTAACGAGCGAACAACTCGGAATGAGGGCCTTTGTGCGTATATTTTAGCATCTATACATTGTGAACTGTCCATGTCAAAACAAATCTGTACAGTATGTCTAAAATAAAGACCTACGGCGGGATGTAATGCCGCCTAAGTCCGGCGGCCGAGCGGGATGCCGACCGAACTCAGACTTTTTTTTAAAGGGGCAATCACTAACCAGGCATGGTTTTGCCTTGTAAGTGATTGCCCCTTTAATACAAGTCTGAGTTCGGCCAACATCCCGCTGCATATGTTAATCTAAATCTTAAATATGAAAGGAGAAATGTGTATCCTATAATCGCTGTAATGCTTGCCGTTCATTTTTATTTATTTTTGTCTGATTTCATCCCCGCCCTTCTCTCTATCCTCTCTCCTGTGCTTCTCTGACAGAGGTGGGAGGAGTCAGATTTCATGCCAACTGTCATTACATTCCAATGTGATGACATCATTCATTTTTATCAGCAGTCAATTTTATTATATAGATTAAAGTCAGAGGTTCTCAAACTCGGTCCTCGGGGGCACACACAGTTCATGTTTTGCAGGTAACCCAGCAGGTGCACAGGTGTATTAATTACTCACTGACACATTTTAAAAGGTCCACAGGTGGAGCTAATTATTTCACTTGCGATTCTGTGAGGAGACCTGCAAAACATGTACTGTGTGTGCCCCCGAGGACCGAGTTTGAGAACCTCTGTTAAAGTGGTGGTGAAACTTTAATTTAAAATATGCCTGTATGTGTTGAGTTTTGCTGGAAAAGTAAGCTGTCAGCATTTCCTCAATAGCTTAGATATAAACAGTTGAGTAATCCAAATTAGTCAAAATTGCATGGAAAACGTCAAAAATCAATTAACTGTATAAACCAGAGGTTCTCAAACGCGGTCCTCAAGGCACCCCAATGGTCCAGGTTTCAGGTATATCCATGGCTCGGCACAGATTGTTAAATCAAATCGACTGAGGAGCTAAATAAGTCACCTGTGGCCAAGCATGGATAAACCTGGACCATTGTTGTGCCTTGAGCAGCGCGTTTGAGAACCTCTGGTATAAACTGTGATAAATGATAAATGTAGGTGATTGTTAGCTCACTCAGCACAAGGAAGGGTGGTGACGTAAATGACTGTACATAGGCCCTCATTCCGAGTTGATCGCTCGCTAGCTGCTTTTAGCAGCAGTGCACACGCTAGGCCGCCGCCCTCTGGGAGTGTATCTTAGCTTAGCAGAAGTGCGAACGAAAGGTTAGCAGAACTGCGCGTAAAAATTTTCATGCAGCTTCTGAGTAGCTCCAAACCTACTCCTACCTTGCGATCACTTCACTCAGTTTAGTTCCTGCTTTGACGTCACAAACACGCCCTGCGTTCGGCCAGTCACTCCCCCATTTCCCCAGGCACCCCTGCGTTTTTACCTGACACGCCTGCGTTTTTTAGCACACTCCCTGAAAACGGTCAGTTACCTCCCAGAAACACCCACTTCCTGTCAATCACTCACCGATCAGCAGAGCGACTGAAAAGCGTCGCTCGGACCTGTGTAAAACTGCATAGTTTTGTGTGAAAGTACTTCGCGCATGCGTACTGCGGCCCGTACGCATGCGCAGAAATGCAGCTTTTTCACCTAATTGCCGCGCTGCGACCGAAAGCAGCTAGCAATCAACTCGGAATGATGGCCCTTGTACTTAAAGGTGTTGAGATGAATAATAATTGAACAAAGCCAAAAAGCTGTCTCCGGAGAAATATTTTAATTTAAAATATTAATAGAGAATTTTGTTCTTATCAATTACTCCGATCAGTCGTTTTCCTACAGCGCAAAATGGGGTTACATTGTTTTGGCTTTTTTTTTTCCAGATAAATAAAATCTTTGCCATCGGTTATTTACCAACCGGGTCAATCCATCAATCACACGTTCACAAATATATTTATTCTGTATGTTAATTTACATGGCGATTTACAATCTGAGCAGAAAAAGTGCAAAATTATACTCGAAGGGATATAATTGCCGGTACCAGAAAAAGCTTATATTCTTATTCTTTATTTGCATGCTGTAGCAGACTGCAGTAACATATTAAATGACGTTTACAGAGAATGCTTAAATAATAGACCAGACTCCCTGTCCTAGTGGGGCTGACAGTATAATTTCCCTATCACAGGCCCGTAAAGAGACTCATACACAGTGAGAAGTAAAACGGGTGTACATTTCTCAGTAGTAACGCACAAGTCATCATCACTGGGCCACTGCGTATGCTTTTACCAGGACTGCCATCTCATATTGCGGGGCCCGGGACTGACAAACTAGACAGGGCAACACCACAAAAAAAAGGTTATGCCGCGCCACTCCACCCCTATGTTACGTCACACATTGTGACATTACATACAGGTGAAGTGCTGCGGACCTGCAGGAATTATTCATGGAAAGGAAATGCACAAGGAAGGCTTGTTTTAAGAAGTCTCATCAGCCCGCTGTTGTTGCGCTGCCAAGTGAAGCTCTCCATGTATTGGCGGTAGGAGCCAGGAGTGGGCCTCCCTCTCTGTAAGGGCCCAGGACTCCAGTCCCTGCAGTCACCCCCCTGATGAAGTGAGCCAGTGGAGAAATTGCCCCATCAACCAATCAGCAGCTCTGTATAATTTTATAGTATGCAAATCATAGATGTTACTTCAGTGCTGATTGGTTGCCATGGGCAACTTCTCCACTGGCTCACTTCTTCGCTCTAATCACTGCTCAGTAAATGTCCCCTTATGTCCCCTATCCATGCATATACCCCCCCCCCCCCCCCCTCCCCCGTTCCTGGGCTGGCTCCCAGGTCATAGGAAGTCATAACACCAACTTCTATGTGGAAAAAGATGTGCAAGCCGAAAATAAAGGAGCAAGCTATGGACATAAAAAGCTGCAACTTACATTTAAGTCCAAATCTGAATAAAACCCTCTGGGTCATATTTATCAATGAATATTTGCAGAACATCACCTCAAATATTAAGTATCCCAAGGATGTATGTGATTGCAGGAGATACGACTGAAGCAGATATCGGAGATATATACTGCAAAAGTATCCCCCAGAGATTGCAATGGCGGCTTCTTTGCTGACAAATTAACCAAGTTCTGCTTGGGCCCAGTAGCTAACACCATCTTCAGATGTGTAATCAGCAGAATGCGCTGCACAGCAGAGCAACGACTTGCGGAGCCACTGTCCCCACGTTTGGTGATACGGCTGTGCGATATGAAATGACAATCTCTTTCTCCCTGTCTCTAGGCCCTATGGTCCCCCCCCTGAATACGCCGCTGGTTAAGCAGAAGTCTGAGCTCTATGACTGATACAGATCTGTATTGTTCCACTATGGTAGAATGCGGTGTGAAACCTGGAGAGCCCCAAGTGGTAATACCAACACAACAAGCTCCTTTTACCACATAAACCCCTGTATTTGCAAGGTGAGATGGGACTATGGTGGTCATTCCGAGTTGTTCGCTTGCTAGCAGTTTTTAGCAGTCATGAAAACGCTATGCCGCCTCCCACTGGGAGTGTATCTTAGCTTAGCAGAAGTGCAAACGAAAGGATCGCAGAGCGGCGGCAAAAATGTTTTGTGCACTTTTAGAGTAGCTCAATACCTACTCAGCGCTTGCGATCACTTCAGACTGTTCAGTTCCTGTTTTGACGTCATGAACAGACCCTGCGTTCGCCCAGCCACGCCTTGCATTTTTCCTGGCACACCTGTGTTTTTTCGAACACTCCCTGAAAACGGTCAGTTGACACCCAGAAACGCCCACTTCCTGTCAATCACTCTGCGGCCAGCAGTGCGACTGAAAAGCTTCGCTAGACCTTGTGTAAAACTACATCGGTCGTTGTAATATTACTCCACGCGTGCGCATTGCGCCGCTTACGCATGCGCAGAAGTGCCGTTTTTTTGCCTCATCGCTGCACAGCGAACGAAAGCAGCTAGCGATCAACTCGGAATGACCACCTATAGTAGAAGTATTTTAAATTGTATCCTAATAAGTGCCACGGTCCCTTTGAGGTTACACGTCTCTTTGTTGAGTTCATCTACACACATTAAACACAATGCAATTAGCTACATGAAAGTCCTTGTAACATAAACAAAAAAGAAAACCTCAGCCGCCATGCTACGTGAGGGGAAACAGGACGCCAAAGACCTCTCTATGTCCCACAATTGCTCCATAACAGCGCTTGTGTACACCAGGGACTGGCTGGAAGTCTATCTACAGTCTATGGTCAGTCAGCGTTTGACCAATGTTCCAAGCTTGGGTGAACCCAAACAATCCAAACATCTGTCATGAAAATGTGCCTGCATAAGCCGCCATCACCAGCCGTCTGGAAATGTGCTGGCATTCACTATAAAAGTGACCCTACATTGTTAGTTGTCACTAAGAAAAAAACAGAGATCACTGAAATTATAATACACTGATGTCATTTTAGTCAAAGTGCCACCAATTTACCCAGCGCTGTACACAGAATATATATATATATATATACTAGGTGATTCATCGCGCCCTGCGGGCGCTCTTCACACCGTCGAAAAGGGGCTACGCCCCCTTAACCCTTGCACGCCCTTGGGGCGTGCAACATTGTTATTATATGGAGTATTAGCGCCAATCACAATTTAGTGAGTGGTGAAATATTGCACGTGCAAATGGTGTGTGATGGTTAAGGGGCCATAGCCCCTTGCGACGGCGTGAACAGCGCATGCAAGGCACGAGGAATCACCTATTAGGTGCTGTGCTTGGGGGAGAGGCGGGTGCAGAGGAGACGCGGATGGGGGAGGGAGTCGGGGATGCTGCGGGTGGAGAGGGCGGTTGCGGGGGTGTGGTGGGCGGGGGAGGGACGGGTGCAGGTGTTCCGCGGATGGGGGAGGGTGTCCGGAGATGCTATGGTTGGTGGAGGTGCGTATGGGAGTGGAGGTGCTATGGGTGGGATAGGGTCAGGGGAGTGGGTCCGCGAATGGGGGAAGGGGTCCAGTGGGGCTGCCGGTGGGGTAGGGACGGGCGTGAAGTGTGTGTCGGAGGGGCAGGTGCGGGTCTGCAATGGATGGGGGAGGGGGTCCGGAGGTGCTGCGGGTGAGGAAGGAGCGAGTGCGCTGCGGGTGGGGGAGGGGAAGGTAGGGGGATGCCGGGGATGGAGGAGGTTGTCCGGAGGTGCTGCGGGTGGTGAAGGGGCGGGTGCGTGTGTGTCGATGGAGGGGTAGAGGCCCAGGAGGTGATGTGGGTGGGGGAGGGGTTTCCGCGGCTCTGCGGGTGGTGGAGGGGCGGGTGCAAGGTTACTGCGGGTGGTGGAGGGGCGGGTGTGGTGGTGCTGCGGGTGGGGCACTGTATATACAGCCAACCATTCACACATGCTACACTGTCCACATACACCATGCACACATTGTACCCAAGACATCACACACACACAATCTCCGGGAGAAGCAGCAGCAGCGCTGTAGTGAAGTGGATGCGTGCTCCCGCACACTTGCTGCTGCTCCTGCTGTCCGTTTAACGGTGGCGGGGGCTGGGAGACGGGGTCCACGGCTAGTCTGCAGCAGCAGCAGTAGGCGATGGGAGGGAGTGCGCCGCTCAGTGACATTGGGGGCGCACCCCCGGCGGCTGACAGTGAGGCGGGAGAGGGGAGATGGGGAGCCGCAGTGGCAGCAACGGCCTCATCCTGTGGGCGGGCTGAGCCGCCCTTCTAACTGCAGCACAGGAGCCGTGAACCGGGAAGAGGAGGAGGACGCGTCTGGCGGGGAAGATGGCGGCACGGTATTAGGCCAGATCTGTGACTGTATGACTGTGACTCCGCCCAGCGTTAGGCACACAGGCACAGAGTCACAGATCTGGGCTATTATATAGTTTATATATATATATATATATAACCAAAAAATACCCTTATCCTGCGCTGTAGTATTGCAGCCCTCTAACACAATCCTTCTATTAGCAAGGATTAGAATAAATACCACCTCCAAACTGAATCAGAGGGCGCTAAAAATCACTTTCCAAATATACCAGCAATATAATAGACCAAATTTAACAAATTATTAAAAGTACATTTCATGCCCAGCAGAAACAGAGATAACCCTTTCAGATACACAGATCATACATATTGTGTCAATGAATTTATGAAGGGTATTTCTCTCTCTCTCTCTCTCTCTCTCGCTCTCTCTTCAATGCGTTTCGTCCTATAAGCACTTCTTCAGAGGGATGGTCTGTACAGCTATATAATCAATCCAAATGACAATCATAGGAATATTCTGGTTTGTTGAACAATTTTATGAACCAATTAGACCTCTATCCATAGTATGTGAAGCTCCAATCAATAAAAATAAAATATCCCACTCTGGGTGAGCTTCAGAAATAATGTTAATTTCTCTTACGTCCTAGAGGATGCTGGGGACTCCGTAAGGACCATGGGGTATAGACGGGCTCCGCAGGAGATAGGGCACCTAAAAAGAACTTTGACTATGGGTGTGCACTGGCTCCTCCCTCTATGCCCCTCCTCCAGACCTCAGTTAGTTCTTGTGCCCAGAGGAGAATGGGTGCACTGCAGAGAGCTCTCCAGAGTTTTCTGTGGAAAAATAATTTTGTTAGGTTTTTTATTTTCAGGGAGTCCTGTTGGCAACAGGCTCCCTGCATCGTGGGACCGAGGAGAGAGAAGCAGAGCTGGCTTGTCAAGTTGGGCACTGCTTCTAAGGCTACTGGACACCATTAGCTCCAGAGGGAGTCGGAACACAGGTCTCACCTGGGGTTCGTCCCGGAGCCGCGCCGCCGTCCTCCTCACAGATGCCGAAGATAGAAGCCAGGTGAGTATGAGAAGGCAAGAAGACATCAGGCGGCAGAAGACATCAGATCTTCATGAGGTAAGCGCGCAGCAGTAAGCTGCGCGCCATTGCTCCCAGTCACACACACACAAGCAGGCACTGAAGGGTGCAGGGCGCAGGGGGGGGATGCCCTGGGCAGCAATATTCTTCATATTTGGCATGGATAAACATGGATTAGGCTGTGGCACAGTAAATCTGGTAACCCCCGCCATTTTTCTATAGAAAGTTGATGGGACCGAAGCCCGCCGTCGGGTGGGCGGGGCTTGATCCTCAGCACTAACCAGCGCCATTTTCTCCACAGAGACTGCATGAGGAAACGCTGGCTCCCTGTTCTCTCCCCTGCTTAACTTCACAGGCTGGGAAAAAGAGGAGGGGGGCACCTTGGCGACGCAGTGAGTGGAGATTACAATTATATACATATAACAGCGATATCTGGTCATATATTCCAGTGTTTTTAAGCGCTGGGTGTGTGCTGGCATACTCTCTCTCTCTGTCTCTCCTAAGGGCCTGGTTGGGGTTTTGTCCCCTTATAGGTTAATCCCTGTGTGTGTGGGGTGTCGGTACGTGTGTGTTGACATGTCTGAGGCGGAAGGCTTCTCCAAGGAGGAGGTGGAGCAAATGAGTGGTGTGTCCCCGTCGGTTGTGCCAACTCCAGATTGGATGGACATGTGGCATACGTTGCATGCAAGTGTGGCATCTTTAAATAAAAGGCTAGATAAGGCTGGTTTAGGGGGGACATCAGGCGGTCAATCCTCAGATTGGACCGACTCACAGGGCCCGTCGGGGTCTCAAAAGCGTCCCTTAACACAAGACACTACTACCGACACGGATTCTGATTCCAGTGTCGACTATGACGAAGTAAAATTGCACCCTAGGGTGACTAAAACCATTCAGTGTATGATTGTGGCAATAAGGGATGTGTTGCATATTGTGGATGAACCCTCGGTCCCCGACACAAGGGTACACATGTTTAAGGAAAAGAAACAGATTATTAATTTTCCCACATCGCATGAATTAAATGAGTTCTTTGGAAAAGCTTGGGAGACTCCGGATAAGAGACCGCAGATCCCCAAAAGAATTTATATGGCATACCCCTTCCCTAAACAGGACAGGGAGATTTGGGAATCACCCCCCACTGTGGACAAGGCCCTGACGCGCTTGTCCAAGAAAGTGGCGCTACCGTCTCCTGACACAGCGGCCCTTAAGGACCCTGCAGATCGCAGGCAAGAAACTACCTTAAAGGGTATTTATTCTCATACGGGTGCTGTGTTAAGACCGACGATTGCGTCGGCATGGGTGTGTAGCGCAATTGCAGCTTGGACAGATGAGCTGACAGATCAATTTGATACTATGGATAATGATACTATATTCCTAACTCTAGCCCATATAAAAGACGAAGTCTTATTTATGAGGGATGCTCAAAGGGACATTGGATTGCTAGCTTCTAGGGCCAATGCCATGTCTATCTCAGCGAGAAGATCCTTATGGACTCGCCAATGGACGGGTGATGCGGATTCCAAAAAACATATGGAAGTACTACCCTATAAGGGTGATGTATTGTTTGGGGATGGGCTGACGGACCTGGTTTCCACAGCTACAGCAGGTAAATCAAATGTTTTACCATATATTCCCCAACAGCAAAAGAAAGCAACACCCTATCAGATGCAGTCCTTTCGGTCGCACAAGTCCAAAAGAGGTCGGGGATCCTCTTTCCTCGCCAGAGGTAAGGGCAGAGGCAAGAGAGCACCTGCTTCGGCAGGTGCCCAGGAACAAAAGTCCTCCCCGGCTGCTCCAAAACCCACAGCATGACGCTGGGACTCCCCTGAGGGAGTCCGCACCGGTGGGGGCACGTCTTCGACTTTTCAGTCAGGCCTGGGTCAGTTCGGACCTGAATCCCTGGGTGTTGGAAATAGTTTCCCAGGGTTACAAATTGGAATTCGAGGAGGTGCCCCAGCGCCGATTTTTCAAATCGGCCCTACCAGCTTCCACATCGGAAAGGGATGTAGTGTTAGCTGCAATTCAAACGCTGTGTATACAGCAAGTGATAATCAAGGTTCCCCTACACCAGCAGGGAAGAGATTACTATTTAACCCTATTTGTGGTCCCGAAACCGGACGGTACGGTCAGACCGATTTTGAATCTGAAATCCCTAAACCTGTACATAAAAAGATTCAAATTCAAAATGGAATCTCTCAGAGCGATAATAGCCAACATGGAGGAGGGGGAGTTTATGGTGTCTCTGGACATAAAGGATGCGTACCTTCATGTCCCCATATATGCCCTCCATCAGGAATACCTGAGATTCGCTGTACAGGATTGTCATTACCAATTTCAGACGTTGCCGTATGGACTTTCCACGGCCCCGAGGCTTTTCACCAAGATAATGGCGGAAATGATGGTGGTCCTGCGCAAGCATGGAGTCACAATTATCCCATACTTGGACGATCTCCTGATAAAAGCGAGATCAAGAGAGAAATTGCTGAGCAGTGTGGCGCTCTCTCTGAGAGTGCTCCAGCAACACGGTTGTATTCTAAATCTACCGAAGTCACAGTTGATTCCGACAACTCGACTACCATTCCTAGGTATGATACTGGATACGGAACAAATGAAGGTCTTCCTCCCAATAGAGAAAGCCCAAGACATCCAGAACATGGTCAGAGACCTGCTAAAACCGAAAAGGGTGTCAGTTCACCAATGCACTCGAGTTCTGGGAAAAATGGTGGCGGCCTACGAGGCCATTCCCTTCGGAAGGTTCCATGCAAGGACTTTTCAATGGGACCTTCTGGACAAGTGGTCCGGGTCCCATCTGCATTTACATCGGAAAATAACTCTGTCCCCAGGAACCAGAGTGTCCCTCCTGTGGTGGTTGCAAAGTGCTCACCTGCTGGAGGGTCGCCGGTTCGGGATTCAGGACTGGATCCTGGTTACCACGGACGCGAGCCTCCGAGGATGGGGAGCGGTCACACAGGGAAAGACTTTTCAGGGTCTTTGGTCAGACCAGGAGTCCTGTCTACACATCAATGTGTTGGAACTCAGGGACATTTACAACGGCTTTCGACAAGCGGAGAGTTTTCTTCGAAACCTTCCGGTTCTGATTCAATCAGACAATGTCACAGCAGTGGCTCATGTGAACCGCCAAGGCGGGACAAGAAGCAGAGTCGCGATAGCGGAAGCCACAAGGATCCTTCGCTGGCCGGAAAATCATGTAAGCGCTCTGTTGGCTGTCTTTATTCCGGGAGTGGACAACTGGGAAGCAGACTTCCTCAGCAGACACGATCTCCATCCAGGAGAGTGGGGACTTCATCAATAAGTCTTTGCAGACGTAACACGTCTTTGGGGAACTCCTCAAATAGACATGACGGCGTCACGCCTCAACAAAAAACTTCGGAGGTATTGCGCCAGGTCTCGGGACCCTCAGGCAGTAGCAGTAGACGCACTGGTAACACCGTGGGTGTTCGAATCGGTCTACGTGTTCCCTCCTCTTCCTCTCATCACGAAAGTGTTGAGGATCATAAGACGAAGAAGAGTACAGACGATACTCGTTGTCCCAGACTGGCCTCGAAGGGCTTGGTACTCGGAACTACAAGAGATGCTCACAGGAGACTCCTGGCCTCTTCCTCTGAGGGAAGACCTGTTGCAGCAGGGGCCCTGTGTATTTCAAGACTTACCGCGGTTACGTTTGACGGCATGGCGGTTGAACGCCGAATCCTAGCAAAAAAGGGGATTCCGGAAGAGGTCATCCCTACTTTAATAAAGGCTAGGAAGGAGGTGACGATAAAACATTATCACCGTATCTGGCGAAAGTATGTGTCTTGGTGTGAGACCAAGAATGCACCTACGGAAGATTTTCATTTGGGTCGTCTTCTCCACTTCCTACAGACAGGAGTGGATATGGGCCTGAAATTAGGCTCGGTTAAGGTACAGATTTCGGCCCTCTCGATTTTCTTTCAGAAGGAATTGGCTTCTCTTCCAGAAGTCCAGACGTTTGTAAAGGGAGTGCTGCACATACAGCCCCCTTTTGTGCCTCCAGTGGCACCATGGGACCTGAACGTGGTGTTGCAGTTCCTAAAATCACACTGGTTTGAACCGCTTAACAAGGTTGAGTTGAAATTTCTTACCTGGAAGGTGGTAATGTTGTTGGCCTTAGCATCAGCAAGGCGAGTGTCAGAATTGGCGGCTCTATCACACAAGAGCCCCTACTTGATTTTTCATGTGGATCGAGCTGAATTGAGGACACGTCCGCAATTTTTGCCTAAAGTGGTTTCGTCGTTCCATATGAATCAACCTATAGTGGTGCCTGTGGCTACCGGTGACCTGGAGGATTCCAGATCCCTGGACGTAGTCAGGGCCTTAAAAATTTATGTAGCCAGGACGGCTAGAATTAGGAAAACAGAGGCTCTGTTTGTCCTGTATGCGGCCAATAAGATTGGCGCTCCTGCTTCAAAGCAGACTATTGCTCGCTGGATCTGTAATACGATTCAGCAGGCTCACTCTACGGCTGGATTGCCGGTACCAAATTCGGTTAAGGCCCATTCCACTAGGAAGGTGGGCTCTTCTTGGGCGGCTGCCCGAGGCGTCTCGGCTTTACAACTTTGCCGAGCGGCGACGTGGTCGTTGTCAAACACTTTTGCTAAATTCTACAAGTTTGATACCCTGGCTGATGAGGACCTAGCGTTTGCTCAGTCGGTGCTGCAGAGTCGTCCGCACTCTCCCGCCCGATTGGATGCTTTGGTATAAACCCCATGGTCCTTACGGAGTCCCCAGCATCCTCTAGGACGTAAGAGAAAATAAGATTTTAAACCTACCGGTAAATCTATTTCTCCTAGTCCGTAGAGGATGCTGGGCGCCTGTCCCAGTGCGGAAACTCTGCAAGACTTGTATATAGTTGTTGCTTACATAAGGGTTATGTTACAGTTGACATCGGTCTTGGACCGTTACTGTTGTTTTTGTTCATACTGTTAACTGGTTATGTATGTTCCAGGTTACATGGTATGATTGGTGTGGGCTGGTATGAATCTTGCCCTTGGATTGCTAAATCCTGCCTTGTATTGTCCATCTCCTCTGGGCACAGTTCTCTAACTGAGGTCTGGAGGAGGGGCATAGTCCCATAGTCAAAGTTCTTTTTAGGTGCCCTATCTCCTGCGGAGCCCGTCTATACCCCATGGTCCTTACGGAGTCCCCAGCATCCTCTACGGACTAGGATAAATAGATTTACCGGTAGGTTTAAAATCTTATTATCAAACAGGTGGACTATACAAGCTCCTGTGTGCTTTTCCTCTGTGTCGGTATTCCGACCGCCGGGACCCCGTCCGACGGTATCTCGTACTGATCCCATTCCTGGATAGATAATGTAAATACAGGGGTGCCTTCCCAAATAATCATTACAGTGCAGTGATCAGGCATAAATAAAGAGAAGACCTGATATATAATATATATATATATATATATATATATATATATATACACTGTATATTGGAGCATTGAGTGGCCATTCTTTAAGTGTATTAAAACATTGAATGTATTGAAAAAGATGCATATACAGTACTAGTAAAAGCACCTGCCAGGTCACCCCAGCTTGCCCCTGGCTACACTCCGCCCCCAGGACCATCCTGCCACCACTCTATCTGGCCCCACCCTCTCTTTACGCTGCTTCAGCCCCTCTCTGTGGCAATCAATAATGCTAACCACTATGGGGGTCATTCTGAGTTGATCGCTAGCTGCCGTTGTTCGCTGCGTAGCGATCAGTGAAAAAAACGGCTAATCTGCACATGCTTATGCACCGCAATGTGCACGCGCGTCATACGGGTACGAAGTCCATTGTGGTTTTGCACTGGTTCTAGCGACGATTCCAATCGCGCAGCCGAACGCAAGGAGATTGACAGGAAGAGGGCGTTTCTGGGCGTCAACTGACTGTTTTCTGGGAGTGTTTGGAAAAACGCAGGCGTGGCCGGGCGTTTGCTGGGTGGGTGTCTGACGTCATTACCGTGTCATTCGTCGCAGCAATCATCGCACAGGGTAAGTAACTACAGGGCTGGTCTTGTTCTGCACAAAATGTGTTTGCAGGCGCTCGGCTGCACAGGCGTTCGCACTCCTGCAAAGTGAAAATACACTCCCCCCGGGGGCGGCGACTATGCGTTTGCACGGCTGCTAAAAACTACTAGCGAGCGATCAACTCGGAATGATCCCCAATGTCACCATGCCACCACAGAAGTTCCTTCTTTTTTCCCCCAATATATACAATCTCTTCTCTTTTTTTTTTTTGTCTTTGTAATAAATCTCCATGTGATTAGATATATGTATAAATCTTTTTAGATTTATTATTACATTTGTATTTAACTGATCCCCGCATTAGTGTGGTGTTTTCTAGTATACTTAATTCCTTTGTATTGTGTCCTCTTAAAATTCATTATCTCTTTTGCAAAAACGCTCTGCGGGGCACAAAATATGTCTGCCAGTCACACACAGATTCACAGCTCTCAGCATGTCATGTAAAGGCAGAAGGGGAGGGGGGGTGAGGGGGGGGGAGTGCTACAGTACATAGGGCAGCCGGAGCTCAGAGTGTTGTTCCAAGGCCTCTCTGCTGGCTACAACATGAGACGTTACTGTGGTTGCCATGGTAGTCATATGCCACTGTACAGAATTCTAAACCAGCAGCCGCTTGAAGAAAGAAATTAAGGAGCAGTGGTAGTGCCAAGATACTTTTTATAACCTGTAACCAGTGATTTATGTCAATAAAACACATTTGATATTTCTTCTTGTGGGATTGCTGCTTTCAGTCCAATCAGTGCATTTACTACTAACACAGCAAGCA
Organism: Pseudophryne corroboree; assembly: GCF_028390025.1. Classification (NCBI taxonomy): domain Eukaryota; kingdom Metazoa; phylum Chordata; class Amphibia; order Anura; family Myobatrachidae; genus Pseudophryne; species Pseudophryne corroboree. The sequence goes on along the minus strand of NC_086449.1, from coordinate 796,046,475 downwards.
CTCACTAGCAGACAAATATCACAGCGATTGTCAAGAAATAATGGCTCCCATGGGGAACAACGCTGCGTTTTTAGGTATCACAATGGCCACATTTTCCTACTGCAAAGCACACAATATAGAAACAGTAAATTCTTACTCTCAGCTGTACCCAAGAATAACCAAAAGAAGCCAAGACACCTGCTGGGGGGAAGGGGAGACGACGACGACGACAGACAATTTGTTCTTTGTTAGGTCATGATTTAATTGCAAATATTTAATTCTTGACCTGAAAAAAGCTGCAGTGTAAACTCAGTGCCCAAATCATATTCCCTGCCGACGTAGCAGTACCCTGCTCTTATGTAAACATTCCATGCATAATGCACAGTAATGTGTCAGCTAGAGCTCACTTGCTGACGTTTCATTCCCGGGGGGCTACCCAAAAAATTGGAAGTCTCCTGGACCATCCGGGAGAGTAGGTAAATATGCCTTGGTGACATGCGCTAACAGGGACGTATTGAGGCGGGAGTGGTTCTGTGTGCAGCAAGACCCCCGCCTCTAAATAGCGGGTCACCCCTACCTTACCGTGTCCGCCAAGTGGGTCCCCCTCCTATGTGTCACCAACTTCCAGGTAATAATTGAGAAGGTGGAGCATGCACACAAGACAGCAAAGGTCTCATCGGCCAGAGCCATGCCTCCGCTGGGCCTGATGTATATTCTGTTGCTGTTGCGTTACATGATGTTTGGACCTTTGCGCATGTGCAGGACGTGTACTGGGCATGTGCAGTATTGTGTCCTGCATCGTTGGATGCACTACGGCTGCAGACGTCAAGTGATTGACAGTCTGCACCCGTTTGGAGGTGGGGAGTGGGCGGCGATGGCCTCAGACAGAAATTTCTTGGCCTCTTGGTAGGAGCTGCGGCGGCCCCGTGGGTCATACAGCAGACCGATGGTGTAGCAAGCGATCTAATGCTGCATGCTCGGATGCAGCACTGGATCACACATTCATGCAGGAGGTGTCTACTTATACCAGATGCCTCCTGGTACATTACCATATGCAAGCATCGCTGCTGCTGCTTCCAAGCAAGCAGCAGAGATGCACAATCCAACCACATCTAAATCAGTCCCCCTGCGTGGCGCCATCTTTCCAGATATATCACTGGGATGATAGTGCCTCACAGGAGGGTGGAACCACTTGCTGGCACCAGTTAAGTACTGTATGTTCTGGGTACAGGATGCGCAGAGCGGGCCCCCACCCCAGACCCAGAGGTCCATGCGCATCGCTCACTCTGCACCCACTACTGATAAAGCTGTCCAGCACTTGTGGGCTGCATGCAGAAGCAGCCAGTATTTACCCTAAACACCCAACCCCCCCACCCCCATAATACATGTATTTGCCCCCTTTGCAGCATACTGTACTTTGGGGGTAATTCAGACTGGATTGCAGCGGCAGCGACTGCAGACTGAATTTCTTTGTGGAGTGTACGTGCGCGGCGGGTGCACTGCGCGTGAGCACCCCGGGAGCCCAGTGAGATGCTAAAAGCATCTCAGGGTTGCGATCGCCTCTGCCTGATTGACAGGCAGAGGCGGTCGCGGGGCGGGACGCAGGCATGTCTGGACCGCGGCGGCTGCGTGACGTCACACACCAGGGACGCGGCGAGTAGCAGCCTGCCAGCATGCAGGAGCTGCGCTCTCAGAGAGCTTTCAGCGGGTGCAAAAGCACTTTTGCTACCTTGCGGGGGGAGTAGGGCCAAACATGCAGGGCGGACTAGCCCTGTGCTGGGCGCCCCCCCCCCCGGGTGTTCCCCCCCCCCCCCCCCGGGTGTCCCCCCCCACACATGTCTGAGAAACTGATCGTAGATGTGCTAACTTTAGATAAGATCTGAATTACCCGCAATGTCCAGGTGCGCACATATTTGCTCTTTTTCTTTTTGTTGCATTACTCTCATAATCATTCCTTACGTGTGATTACGCCTTAAGGCTGCCCAATTATCCAACCAAACGCTTGATCATCGGCACACGCACCAGGCGGCACCCCTACACTGCTGCTCCCTGGTTGCTTCGACGGGGCCCTGATATTGGCACTGTCATGCCCACATTGCAAGAGTTAGATAGTATCCTTTAGAAATGAGTTCCATCGCTGTTTTTGAATGATGGTTGTCCACATAAGGCCCACTTACAATGCTGACGTATCACAGCTTTCCTTCCCTCACACACTGTGCGCAGTGATGAGGTGAGTTTTCTGGAAAAAAAAGTATCCTGTTAATAAGTATCAAGGATGAGAGACCGCAGGTTTATAAATTTGTTTTTTACGAAGCTCCTTCCACAAAGCCAAGTACTGCTGGTGCATTGTGTCCTCTCCGCCAGCTATTTAATGCAGTGTCACTGGCTCCTGAACAACAAAAGCTTCTACCGCCATTCACTGCGGCTTCAAAGGACTTCTTGTCATCAGCACCATTTCAACACAAGCACCTCCGCGCTTATCTGAAGCGACAGATGCATTAGTCAAGTCTCGGCCCTGCTAGAAAGCATGACCCGGCATTTTTAGAGGATTACCAGCAGCAGGTCTCTAAATATATTTAAATAATCATTCAGAAAATAGCTACGCCAGGCTCCGGATCACGGAAATCGGGAGAATCAGAGGTCTGTAGTCGGGTTATCGAATTGTGCTGTTGTAATGATGTTGCAAAGCATTGAACATAGGGGGTCATTCCGACCCGTTCGCACGCAGCGGTTCATTGCTGCGGTACGAACGGGTCAGAAATGCGCATGCATGGCGGACGCATTGCGCATGTGCGTCATTGCCTGGTGACGATCGTTCGCAGCCCTGCTATGCTAAAATACTCTCCCCCATAGGCGATTAGTTGATCGCACCAGCAGCAAAAAGTTGCTACGTGCGATCAACTCGGAATGAGGGCCATAGTATATTAGTATAATGTGAAAAGCATAAATGCCACTGACAGGCAATTGTGGTTTACAAATGTGGCTGTTAGGCAGGTATGAATTTTCTGTTTTATGCATATTGTCGTTAGTGTTAAGGTCCCACATGGGATCTCAGCAGTACTGAGCAATACAGAACAGCTTTCCCTGGCTCTGATCAGCCAGAGAGATGCAGTTCTGTATCAAGTAGTGTCTTGGTAGTCTGTTATATGGGACGGAGCTCTGCAGAGGCCTTACCACTTGCCTGCGGAGCTGCTTTCCGTATCATGCTTTCAGAAGATGGCATCCAGGCAGTCAATGGAAATGGCTGTGGCACATGCCAGAGTCTTTACTATCACCTGCACAATTAGGGGGGAGATATGCTGCAGTATACCGTTCCGGGTGCAAGATGTGCGGTGTGGTCATCCCTTTACCCAGGAGCCTGTGTACACCACATCCTGCATCCATTGTATATACGCCAATGGGGCTCTGCAGAAGGCAATTCTTTGCAATCTATTTGGTCGATTCAAGTAGGAGCGAACTGGGTCCTGCAGTCCGTTCTCATGGTGAATGAGAGGGGAAGCAGTGAAGATCCTGCCGCACGGGATCCTGGTGATCACAATGCCGACGCTGGGATCCTGCAAACCACTACAATGTCGGCGCCAGAATCCCGGCGACACAGGCTTTTCTCCCTCTATGGGTGTCCACGACACAGATAGAGGGAGAATATAACCTGTGACGAGTGCAGCGAGCTACCATGCCTGCAGCGAGGTGAGTGCAGCAAGCCCGCAAGGGGCTTACTAGCGCTCGCCACGATCCCGGCATCCTGGTGGCCGAGATGCTGCTGCCGTAATACTGATGGCCAGCATCCCGGCCATCGGTATTACATACTGAATTCAATGAGATATATGCTCAGGTGTAACAGATGAGGGACAGGTACGTGGAGGTGTGAATGATGGGGTACAGATATGCTCAGGTGTAACAGATGAGGGACAGGTATGTGGAGGTGTGAATGATGGGGTACAGATATGCTCAGGTGTAACAGATGAGGGACAGGTACGTGGAGGTGTGAATGATGGGGTACAGATATGCTCAGGTGTAACAGATGAGGGACAGGTACGTGGAGGTGTGAATTATGGGGTACAGATATGCTCAGGTGTAACAGATGAGGGACAGGTACGTGGAGGTGTGAATGATGGGGTACAGATATGCTCAGGTGTAACAGATGAGGGACAGGTATGTGGAGGTGTGAATGATGGGGTACAGATATGCTCAGGTGTAACAGATGAGGGACAGGTATGTGGAGGTGTGAATGATGGGGTACAGATATGCTCAGGTGTAACAGATGAGGGACAGGTACGTGGAGGTGTGATTGATGGGGTACAGATATGCTCAGGTGTAACAGATGAGGGACAGGTATGTGGAGGTGTGAATGATGGGGTACAGATATGCTCAGGTGTAACAGATGAGGGACAGGTACGTGGAGGTGTGAATGATGGGGTACAGATATGCTCAGGTGTAACAGATGAGGGACAGGTATGTGGAGGTGTGAATGATGGGGTACAGATATGCTCAGGTGTAACAGATGAGGGACAGGTACGTGGAGGTGTGAATGATGGGGTACAGATATGCTCAGGTGTAACAGATGAGGGACAGGTACGTGGAGGTGTGAATGATGGGGTACAGATTTGCTCAGGTGTAACAGATGAGGGACAGGTACGTGGAGGTGTGAATGATGGGGTACAGATATGCTCAGGTGTAACAGATGAGGGACAGGTACGTGGAGGTGTGAATGATGGGGTACAGATATGCTCAGGTGTAACAGATGAGGGACAGGTACGTGGAGGTGTGAATGATGGGGTACAGATATGCTCAGGTGTAACAGATGAGGGACAGGTAAGTGGAGGTGTGAATGATGGGGTACAGATATGCTCAGGTGTAACAGATGAGGGACAGGTACGTGGAGGTGTGAATGATGGGGTACAGATATGCTCAGGTGTAACAGATGAGGGACAGGTACGTGGAGGTGTGAATGATGGGGTACAGATATGCTCAGGTGTAACAGATGAGGGACAGGTATGTGGAGGTGTGAATGATGGGGTACAGATATGCTCAGGTGTAACAGATGAGGGACAGGTACGTGGAGGTGTATTGATGGGGTACAGATATGCTCAGGTGTAACAGATGAGGGACAGGTACGTGGAGGTGTGAATGATGGGGTACAGATATGCTCAGGTGTAACAGATGAGGGACAGGTACGTGGAGGTGTGAATGATGGAGTACAGATATGCTCAGGTGTAACAGATGAGGGACAGGTACGTGGAGGTGTATTGATGGGGTACAGATATGCTCAAGTGTAACAGATGAGGGACAGGTACGTGGAGGTGTGAATGATGGGGTACAGATATGCTCAGGTGTAACAGATGAGGGACAGGTACGTGGAGGTGTGAATGATGGGGTACAGATATGCTCAGGTGTAACAGATGAGGGACAGGTATGTGGAGGTGTGAATGATGGGGTACAGATATGCTCAGGTGTAACAGATGAGGGACAGGTACGTGGAGGTGTGAATGATGGGGTACAGATATGCTCAGGTGTAACAGATGAGGGACAGGTACGTGGAGGTGTGAATGATGGGGTACAGATATGCTCAGGTGTAACAGATGAGGGACAGGTACGTGGAGGTGTGAATGATGGGGTACAGATATGCTCAGGTGTAACAGATGAGGGACAGGTACGTGGAGGTGTGAATGATGGGGTACAGATATGCTCCGGTGTAACAGATGAGGGACAGGTACGTGGAGGTGTGAATGATGGGGTACAGATATGCTCAGGTGTAACAGATGAGGGACAGGTATGTGGAGGTGTGAATGATGGGGTACAGATATGCTCAGGTGTAACAGATGAGGGACAGGTACGTGGAGGTGTGAATGATGGGGTACAGATATGCTCAGGTGTAACAGATGAGGGACAGGTATGTGGAGGTGTGAATGATGGGGTACAGATATGCTCAGGTGTAACAGATGAGGGACAGGTATGTGGAGGTGTGAATGATGGGGTACAGATATGCTCAGGTGTAACAGATGAGAGACAGGTATGTGGAGGTGTGAATGATGGGGTACAGATATGCTCAGGTGTAACAGATGAGGGACAGGTACGTGGAGGTGTGAATGATGGGGTACAGATATGCTCAGGTGTAACAGATGAGGGACAGGTATGTGGAGGTGTGAATGATGGGGTACAGATATGCTCAGGTGTAACAGATGAGGGACAGGTATGTGGAGGTGTGAATGATGGGGTACAGATATGCTCAGGTGTAACAGCTGAGGGACAGGTACGTGGAGGTGTGAATGATGGGGTACAGATATGCTCAGGTGTAAAAGATGAGGGACAGGTATGTGGAGGTGTGAATGATGGGGTACAGATATGCTCAGGTGTAAAAGATGAGGGACAGGTATGTGGAGGTGTGAATGGTGGGGTACAGATATGCTCAGGTGTAACAGATGAGGGACAGGTACGTGGAGGTGTAAATGATGGGGTACAGATATGCTCAGGTGTAACAGATGAGGGACAGGTACGTGGAGGTGTATTGATGGGGTACAGATATGCTCAGGTGTAACAGATGAGGGACAGGTACGTGGGGGTGTGAATGATGGGGTACAGATATGCTCAGGTGTAACAGATGAGGGACAGGTACGTGGAGGTGTATTGATGGGGTACAGATATGCTCAGTTGTAACAGATGAGGGACAGGTACGTGGAGGTGTGAATGATGGGGTACAGATATGCTCAGGTGTAACAGATGAGGGACAGGTACGTGGAGGTGTGAATGATGGGGTACAGATATGCTCAGGTGTAACAGATGAGGGACAGGTACGTGGAGGTGTGAATGATGGGGTACAGATATGCTCAGGTGTAACAGATGAGGGACAGGTACGTGGAGGTGTGAATGATGGGGTACAGATATGCTCAGGTGTAACAGATGAGGGACAGGTACGTGGAGGTGTGAATGATGGGGTACAGATATGCTCAGGTGTAACAGATGAGGGACAGGTACGTGGAGGTGTGAATGATGGGGTACAGATATGGTCAGGTGTAACAGATGAGGGACAGGTATGTGGAGGTGTGAATGATGGGGTACAGATATGCTCAGGTGTAACAGATGAGGGACAGGTACGTGGAGGTGTGAATGATGGGGTACAGATATGCTCAGGTGTAACAGATGAGGGACAGGTACGTGGAGGTGTGAATGATGGGGTACAGATATTCTCAGGTGTAACAGAAGAGGGACACGTACGTGGAGTTGTGAATGATGGGGTACAGATATGCTCAGGTGTAACAGATGAGGGACAGGTACGTGGAGGTGTATTGATGGGAGAAGGGGTTTTAAAACATACAGATGGAAGTTAAAATAGTTTTTCCAACTTTTTACAAACGTGTACAAATGTATTACAGAATACTGTAAAGCCTAATTTGCTGGGGAACGCTTGCAAACATTTTTCAACCAAATAGTTAAAAAATGCAAAAATCACCTTTCAGTAACCTCCAGTCCTTAACAGCCTTCTATATGGTCCTGGTGTCTCAGTTGCATTTTATTTTTTTGTGGTCCAGGACGGTCTCCACAATTTCTATACGACCATCTCTCAGGTGGCTTTTTGTAGACCCTCGCTAGGAGTCCTACGAATCGGCATTCCTAATAGAATCTCGGAATTGTTATGATGCAAATTCACTTGATTGACCACTTTTGTGTTTTTTTTTATCCCAGTGGATTTTAAGCTAGAACCCAGCGGAGGGGAGACCCCCCCCCACAATGGAATTAGATAGCAATAAATTGGTAAAATTGGGTCTGCGTCTACCTTGCAAGATCATCCATTCTCTTGGACCGCAAATCTCAGTTGGCACGGCACATTCATTTTATGGCTGTATATTCTTCGGAACAGTTGATAATATTTCATATCAAACTTAAGAAAACACAACACACAATAAGCTGTAATTCCTATTTTCCACTGTATACTAAACTCAATCAGGTTCGGGAATCTAAGTTTCCTTCAAACCAGGACTACACAGCAATAATTAAAGTGACTCTATTCCTGTTGAGCAGCGGGCCAAAGCACAATATTCTGTCTTGTGTAATTAAGCAGTATGAAGAGTGGGAATCCGAGGCCCCCACCAAAGGTTTTCCTTTGCTTACCCGTTCCTAAGCAACAACCTATAATTACAGATTCATTCATCGCTGAGTGTGCAGTTCCTCCAATGTTAGATACTGGGGGAGGGAATGTGCAAACGTAATGCACAAATCAAGAGAAAAAAAAGTAACTTTGCTGCAAAAATAAATAAATAAATAAATAAATAAATACAATGAAACAATAACTAAATAACTAAATAAATAAATAAAATAAAACAATAAATATACACAATGTGAAGTTTTATAAATTTCCAATAGTTTTTAAACTGTTGGTTCACTAATATGTCGCACATGGGAAGGACAGAAGAGAGCTGAGAGGGGCCAGACATACTGTAGGTGGTGATGCCACCTACCTAGCTGGTATTCTATCAGCCTGGGCAGTAAAAATGAGACTCACATTACTAAAAGGGCATAGAAGAGCTAATAAGGTCATAATTAATTTCCAGGAAAGGTGACAACGATAGAGGTGAGGAACTTTGGGGGTAATTCAGAGTTGATCACAGCAGCATATTTGTTAGCAGTTGGGTAAAACCATGTGCACTGCAGGTGGGGCAGATATAACATGTGCAGAGAGAGGTAGATTTGGGTGGGTTATATTGTTTCTGTGCAGGATAAATATTGGCGCGCTTTAATTTTACACTGCAATTTAGATTTCAGTTTGAACACACCCCACCCAAATCTAACTCTCTCTGCACATATTACATATGCCCTCTCTCCCCTGAAGTGCACATGGTTTTGTCCAACTGCTAACAAATTTGCTGCTACGATCAGGTCTGAATTACCCCCTTTATCCATTAAGGGAACATTCTAAATCATCCACTTTGACAAGAAAAGAGTTTCGGCATCAGCCTACAAAGGGGTTGTTTACTGTAATGGAAGTCAGACTATGGCACTGTACTAAGGTGTTGATGGACAATATGTTATTTGGACGTAACGGTGGATTGTATAGGTCTCTTGCAGCAGTATTATCGCCCCAATAATATTTTTAAACATTTTTGGAGTGAATGATCCACAGAATTATTCTTGTGCCCATTTTTGGCAATAAATATAATTTATATAGCGAGAAATAGATGGGCGTGTTTTCAGTCCTGACAATGGTCCGAATTCAGATCTGATCGCAGCAGCAAATTTGTTAGCTAATGGGCAAAACCATGTGCACTGCAGGGGGGGCAGATATAACATGTGCAGAGAGAAATAGATTTGGGTGGGGTGTGTTCAAACTGAAATCTAAATTGCAGTGTAAAAAAATAAAGCAGCCGGTATTTACCCTGCACAGAAACAATATAACCCACCCAAATCTAAAGCTGTGTACACACAGCGCGATACGTTGTACTGCCCGACATTAACTATTCGATGGGGTCGGGGTCTGGCCCTGCCAATATAGTCAATGTTGGGCTGCCTGAACAGTCTATTTTACCTTGCAATGCTGATCCCGCGGGACCGCGCATCCGCATCGGCATCGCAAGCTGTGTACACACGGTGCAATATGCACTAACTTTCTTTACGATTTTGACTATATAGTCAAAATCATAAGGAAAGTTAAGTGCCTATCGCACCATGGCCCTCATTCCGAGTTGATCGCTCGCTAGCTGCTTTTAGCAGCATTGCACATGCTAGGCCGCCGCCTACTGGGAGTGTATCTTAGCTTAGCAGAAGTGAGAACGAAAGGTTAGCAGAACTGCTCGAAAATCTTTTCATGCAGTTTCTGAGCAGCTCCAGACCTACTCCTACCTTATGATCACTTCAGACAGTTTGGTTCCTGCTTTGACGTCACAAACAGGCCCTGCGTTCGGCCAGCCACTCCCCCGTTTCCCCAGGCACGCCTGCGTTTTTACCTGACACGCCTGCGTTTTTTAGCACACTCCTGGAAAACGGTCAGTTACCTCCCAGAAACACCCACTTCCTGTCAATACCTCAACGATCAGCAGAGCGACTGAAAAGAGTCGCTCGGCCTTGTGTGAAACTGCATATTTTTGTGTGAAAGTACGCCACGCGTGTGCACTGCGGCCCATACGTATGTGCAGAAATGACGATTTTTTTGCATGATCGCTGCGCTGCGAACAACGGGAGCTAGCGATCAACTCGGAATGATCCCCCATGTGTATGCACCTTCTCTATCTCTGCACATGTTACATCTGCCCCCCCCCCCCCCCCCTGCAGTGCACATGGTTTTGCCCAACTACTAACAAATTTGCTGCTGCGATCAGGTCTGAATTAGGCCCAATGTGAGCAAAACACTTGATTACTATGTAAATAATAATACAAAAATAAAACAATAATAGTAACAGACCCAAAGGGTAATATTTGTAATTTACCAGCTGCCTACTTTGCACTGTAACCACAAATCCTATGCTGGGATTTGTAGTCACACAGCAGCGTCGGCTGTCTCTCACCTTCCCAGTAATGAGATCTCCATGAGACTGAATGGACGTCCCATATTTGTGCAGTTTGTGGATTATTTGTATGAGGATAAAGTGACAACGTACAGTACTCAGCTTCATCGTGATCAGCAACACTCCAGAAGTTGTGCTCTGTGCAAGCTAGGGCACCGCATTCCCCAGTGACAGGGCTCAGTCCCACACCAGACGTGTTGTTACTGCTATTCAAGGTGTCAGGCTTAACCCCACGAGCACAGGGGAGGATAGAATACCTTGGGGCAGATGTAGTAACCTGGAGAAGGCATAAGGAAGTGATAAACCAGTGATATGTGCAAGGTCATAAAGGCACCAGCCAATCACCCCCAATATGTAAATTAACAGTTAGGATCTGATTGGCTGGTGCCTTTATCACCTTGCACATATCACTGGTTTATCACTTCCTTATGCCATCTCCAGGTTAATACATCTGCCCCCTTATTCTCTGATGGGGCGCACACATTTAACCCCGTGCGCACCAGATGAGCAAGCAAAAGACTTTTACCTGGCGAGTTCTGATGTCATCCTTAGAAAAGCTAAAAAAATAGATATTATAATGATGGATCATATGTCCGCAATCTGTTTAAAAGCCTTTGGCTGGAGATGGTGCACATTTTTTCTCCGCTAAGTATTTGCCCCTCTTACGCGTTTTGGTCACAAAATTCCACACCGTTTGCTGAATGAAGTGGGCCTTAAGTGTTCCTAATCCTAACCCCACTAAAACGCACCGAAGGATCGTCCTCACTCTGTAACCCAATGCGTTTTACAAATACAGTGTGAAAGAGCAAACCAAAAGCGAAATGCGGAGACCGTATAGCTGGATACACAAAAGCGAAACGCGAAAATTGGATCGTTGCACCTCTGTGAAATTTGCAGTCATTTTGCCCTGGCCTATGGCTGTCTGCTTTATTTTGTCCCTCAGTTAATTCTAATATACATATTTACTAACCAAATGCCACGGTATAATGCGTCCACCCACCATTTAGAATATTTCGCATCACACAAATGTATGAGAGAGGGACCTCCACTTCTGACATCAGCTGCAGCCACCATGTGGGGGAATGCAATTCTGCAGGATTTACCAAACTCTGAAATGCGAACAATTCTGGAGATTGGCCCCCGCAACTGCCGCCATCGGAAGAGCCCCTGTCACTGCGGTTGCTTCTGGATATATGCCGCCGGTATAATCTCCTATTGCATTGCAATTTTGGGAGCTAATATCGCTCCTTGGGGGTCATTCCGAGTTGATCGCACGCTGCCGATTTTCGCTGCGCTGCGATCAGGTCTCTACTGCGCATGCGTATGCACTGCAATGCGCACGCGCGTTGTACGGGTACAATGAAGATCGTTGCTGAGCTATGGATTTAACGAAGAATCCAAACGCACAGCCGATCGCAAGAAGATTGACAGAAAGAGGGCGTTTATGGGTGTCAACTGACCGTTTTCTGGGAGTGGTAGGGAAAACACAGGCGTGTCCGGGTGTTTGCAGGGCGGATGTGTGACGTCAATTCCGGCACCAAAAAGACTGAAGTGATCGCAAGGGCTGAGTAAGTCCAGAGCTACTCGGAAACTGCACAAAATGTTTTTGCAGAGCTCGGCTGCACAGGTGATCGCACACTTGCAAAGCGAAAATACACTCCCCCGTGGGCGGCGACTATGCGTTTGCACGGCTGCTAAAAACAGCTAGCGAGCGATCAACTCGGAATGAGGGCCCTAGATCGTACTGCAAATGCGATTACTAATAAAGACCAAAAATTGTGTCTATATAGTTGGTAAAAGTCTTAAATCCTAAAGCACGGCATGTCAGTTATGTTTGCTGTGACATCAAAGACCAACCTAAGAAGATTGTAAATAAAGCAAGTAAAAACATTGAATGGAAAATCTTTTTTTTACAAATGCGTCAGTAAAATATATACAGGTTGAGTATCCCATATCCAAATATCCGAAATACGGAATATTCCGAAATACGGACTTTTTTGAGTGAGAGTGGGATAGTGAAATTTTTGTTTTTTTGATGGCTCAATGTACACAAACTTTGTTTAATACACAAAGTTATTAAAAATATTGTAATAAATTACCTTCAGGCTGTGTGTATAAGGTGTATAAGAAACATAAATGAATTGTGTGAATGTACACACACTTTGTTTAATGCACAAAGTTATAAAAAATATTGGCTAAAATGACCTTCAGGCTGTGTGTATACGGTGTATATGAAACATAAATACATTCTGTGCTTAGACTTGGGTCCCATCACCATGATATCTCATTATGGTATGCAATTATTCCAAAATACGGAAAATTCCCATATCCAAAATACCTCTGGTCCCGAGCATTTTGGATAAGGGATACTCAACCTGTATCTTACAGACAGTGGCGTAACTAGAAATTTTTCTCCCCCAAGCCCAAAAAATCCTTAGGCGCCCCCCCCCCCCCATACCCACCATAAGTGGCACTAGTAAAGGGACAAATATGCGCGCGCCGGGGTGTGTGGCTTCGTTGACATGGGCGTGGCTTCGCGTAAAGGGGCGTGGCATTGCAGGAAAAGACTACCTTATACCCCAGTTTTGTAACCTGCACGCCCATACGTTGGCCACCACAGGAAAGAAAAATAATCCTGATTCATGCCCCTTACATTATTTGTCATTTTTCCTCCTTATAGTAATGCCCAGTATACATTATGCCACATACTGCAATGGCCCTTAGACATTATTCCACGCACAATAATGCACATGACACAATATGCACACACCATAATGCCCCCGACACATTATGCCACACACCGTAATGCCTGTGACACATTATGACAGGAATCGCAATGCCCGTTATACATTATGCTACACACTGCAATGCCCCTGATACATTATAGCACATACAATGTCTGTAACACATTATGACACACACCACAATGATCCTGAGACATTATACCACATACCACAATGCCCGTGATATAGTATACAACACACCGTAATGCCTGACACATTATGACACACACCGCAATGTCCGTGATACATTATACCAAACACTGCAGTGACCATGAGACATTATGACACACACCGCAATGTCCGTGATATAGTATACCATACACCGTAATGCCCATTACACATTAAGTTCTACAGTAAGGCTTCTAATTACTTTTAACTTACCTGCTTGTTGCCAGGGGTTTCATGCTCTTGGTTCCACGCACGGTGCCAGGGGTTTTCATGCTCAGGGTGTCATGCTCGTTGCCAGGGGTTTCATGCACTGGGTGTCATGCTCGTTGCTAGGGGGTAGTGCTTGTTGCTAGGGCCGTGCTCCCAGTGCCACATATGCTCCCAGTGCCAGGTATATGCACCCAGTGCCAGATATTCCCCCACAGTGCCACATATGCCCCCTCAGTGCCTGCTCCCCCCAGTGCCAAATATTCCCCCACAGTGCCAGGTATATGCCCCCAGTGCCAGATATTCCCCCACAGTGCCAGGTATATGCCCCCAGTGCCAGATCTTCCCCCACAGTGCCAGGTATATGCCCCCAGTGCCAGATCTTCCCCCACAGTGCCAGGTATATGCCCCCAGTGCCAGATCTTCCCCCACAGTGCCAGGTATATGCCCCCAGTGCCAGATATTCCCCCCAGTGCCAGGTATATGCCCCCAGTGCCAGATCTTCCCCCACAGTGCCAGGTATATGCCCCCAGTGCCAGATCTTCCCCCACAGTGCCAGGTATATGCCCCCAGTGCCAGATATTCCCCCCAGTGCCAGGTATATGCCCCCAGTGCCAGATCTTCCCCCACAGTGCCAGGTATATGCCCCCAGTGCCAGGTATATGCCCCCCCCCCCCCCCCCAGTGCCAGATATTCCCCCACAGTGCCTGCTTCCCCCCCAGTGCCAGATATTCCCCCCCAGTGCCAGATATTCCCCCCCAGTGCCAGGTATATGCCCCCCCAGTGCCAGGTATATGCCCCCCCAGTGCCAGATATTCCTCCCCAGTGCCAGGTATATGCCCCCAGTGCCAGATATTCCCCCACAGTGCCAGGTATATGCCCCCAGTGGCAGGTATATGCCCCCCCAGTGCCTGCTTCCCCTCCCCCTCCTTTGTGTTGGAGGGACACGGTGCGCATAGCGCGCCTCTCCAATGTCCCTCCTGGCTCTCCCCCGGCCGGTCTAATAAAGGAAGTGCCGGTTCGTGAGCCAATCAGAGCTCACGAACGGCACTTCCTTTATTAGACCGGCCGGGGGAGAGCCAGGAGGGACACAGGAGAGGCGCGCGATGTGCGCTCCGTGCCCCTCCGTACACAGTAGGCAGCAGCGGAGGGAAGGAGGGAGAGGAGACCGCAGATTGACATGCGGACGCTCGTCCGCATGTCAATCTGTTCTGTCAGTGGCGCCCCCGCAGCCCCTCGCCCCCAAGCCACCGCGAGGGCTGCGGGGGCAGTAGTTACGCCACTGTTACAGATGACAACCTCAAATAAAGCATCATTTATTTCATCTGAATCATGAGCTTCCAAGGGCCTGGTTTTGTAAGTAAAGCAAAAAAAAGCAAGTAACCTTGTGTCTGGAACAAACCACGTTGCCATGCAAGGGGAGCAAATATGTTTATATTTTTTCTGTGTAGGGTAAAAACCGTCTGCTTTTGCACGTAGCCCACAAATTTTAGACAGCTATATTTCTACACTGCAACTTAGATTTCAGTTTGAACACACCCCACCCAAATCTAACTCTCTCTGCACATGTTACATCGGCCCCACCTGCAGTGCCCCGCTCCCTGCCGTATGATGATGATAGCTCCGCCCTCAGCTAGAAGCGTCATACAGACTCTCGGCTGTTCGGTAGCGCGCTTGTGACAGCTTGCATGCCCAGTTAAAAGGACGACATGTGCAAGATTAAAATTCCACATACAGAGGACACTCAGGTGTTATATAGTAAATGGGACATTATTTATTGGGAATCACCAGGGGGCCGCCACGTCTGAGTAAATGCCCACTTTTCTACTTTTAGGTGGTTAAGATAAGTTTTTCAAGGGCATAGGGCCTAATTCAGACCTGATCACTAAGGTGCGTTTTTTGCATCCCTGCGATCAGGTAGTCGCCGCCTACAGGGGGAGGGGGAAATCGCTGTGCAGGGGTGCGATCGCATGTGCAGGAGAGCTGCACAAACAGAAGTTTGTGCAGTCTCTGCACAGTCCAGGACTTACTCTTCCAGTGCGATAATCGGGGCCGGAGCTGACGTCAGAAACCCTCCCTCCAAACGCCTGATCCCTCCTGCGTTTCTCCGGACACTCCTTAAAAACGGTCAGTTGCCACCCACAAACGGCCTCTTCCTGTCAGTCACCTTGCGATCGCCCGCGCAATCGCTTTTCTCGCACATCCCGCCACTGCCCGCCGATCCCCGTTGCGCCTGTGCATTGCGGTGCTTGCGCAGTTCAGACCTGATCGCAGGCTGTACGAAAACGCAGCCTAGCAATCAGGTCTGAATTAGGCCTATAGAACCAGCATTAGTTTTATGCAAGAAGTTACAGATTCTCTGGGAAATCAGCAATTCAGAGAATAAGAAGTTATAATAAATCCAATTTTTGGACTACTGCTTGATATATCAGTACCTATATGCCAAAGCGCCCATAGATAATGCAGGCCTCTGTGCATGAGATACGTGGTACAGGCTTATAGATTCAGCCCTAAATAGTGGCAGATGCTCAATTATCTTAGTGACATCATTCAGGTGCTTGAAAGGGAGGGGTATTTCTAAGCAAGAAAAAAAAGGCATTTTGTTTCCCCAAGCACCCTAAATGATATCAGTAACCAATCTGGTTACTGTTATCATTCAGGGTGCTGGGGGAAACAAAATGCCTTTTTTTTCTTGCTTATAGATTCAGCCCGCCAGATGCTGCTGCAGAACGTATGACCTTGTTAAGCCCGCGGTTAGTAAGGAAAACACTGTCGGAGAATCCACACTGACATCAGCGATAAAACCGTCAGGATTTGAGATGTGGATTTTTAGCACCAGTTTGCATCAGTCGGACACAGATGAATAACCTCAGCAGATCATCAAAAGGAAAACAGATTTGTTTTAGTGATGCAGAGAACAATTGTATCCCCGTCCTAAGAATGCATGGGAATCCTAGGGGGAGATGTCTATAATTACACTGCGTGAGCAGAACCGCACTTGAAGTATCAATGAGATTCAAAACCACAAGAGTCTCTTCTTCAGCTGCCCAAAAAGAAAAGAAGACTAGTGTGGTTTCTGAATCCTACACAAAGTAAGCAAAATAACCCACGGTTTCTTCAAACCATATCTTGTTCCTACATTTCTGGCTTAACCGCTGCAGTGCCGGTGTCCGTTAGTTAAACGCTGCAGAGAAAACTACTACTTATGAAAGCCGGATCATAAATCACTGGGAGAAAGGGTGCAGCGGTCGTTTTCCCGGCGCCTGCGCATGTACAATAGGGAAATCCCCGGCAAAATGGCCGCTGCTCCATGTTGCCGGAGACCTGTGCATGCCACAGTGAGAGAAAGGGTAGAGGAGAATAGGAAAACATTTCCCCACTCGTATGGTAGATGCATGTCTTCTGGTATTAGGTGACTATTTGATCCCTTGACCTCATCCACGTTTTAGAGGTACGTTTTCTCATGTTCCTCCAAGGTGAATTCTGGAAAGACGATGATGGCCAGGGGAGAAAACATTTCCTTGTTCCTCCCCAGTGAAGAAAATAAGAATTTACTTACCGATAATTCTATTTCTCGTAGTCCGTAGTGGATGCTGGGGACTCCGTCAGGACCATGGGGAATAGCGGCTCCGCAGGAGACAGGGCACAAAAATAAAGCTTTAGGATTAGGTGGTGTGTACTGGCTCCTCCCCCTATGACCCTCCTCCAAGCCTCAGCTAGGATACTGTGCCCGGACGAGCGTACACAATAAGGAAGGATATTGAATCCCGGGTAAGACTCATACCAGCCACACCAATCACACCGTATAACTTGTGATCTGAACCTAGTTAACAGTATGACAAACGTAGGAGCCTCTGAACAGACGGCTCACAACAATAACAACCCGAATTTGTTTGTAACAATAACTATGTACAAGTATTGCAGACAATCCGCACTTGGGATGGGCGCCCAGCATCCACTACGGACTACGAGAAATAGAATTATCGGTAAGTAAATTCTTATTTTCTCTAACGTCCTAAGTGGATGCTGGGGACTCCGTCAGGACCATGGGGATTATACCAAAGCTCCCAAACGGGCGGGAGAGTGCGGATGACTCTGCAGCACCGAATGAGAGAACTCAAGGTCCTCCTCAGCCAGGGTATCAAATTTGTAGAATTTTGCAAACGTGTTTGCCCCTGACCAAGTAGCAGCTCGGCAGAGTTGTAATGCCGAGACCCCCCGGGCAGCCGCCCAGGATGAGCCCACTTTCCTTGTGGAATGGGCCTTGACAGATTTAGGTTGTGGCAAGCCTGCCACAGAATGTGCAAGTTGAATTGTGCTACAAATCCAACGAGCAATCGTCTGCTTAGAAGCAGGAGCACCCATCTTGTTGGGTGCATACAATATAAACAGTGAGTCAGACTTTCTGACTCCCGCCGTTCTTGAAATATATATTTTCAATGCCCGGACCACGTCCAACAACTTGGAATCCTCCAAATCGTTAGTAGCCGCAGGCACCACAATAGGCTGGTTCAGGTGAAACGCTGACACCACCTTAGGCAGAAAATGAGGACGCGTCCGCAGTTCTGCCCTGTCCGTATGGAAAATCAGATATGGGCTCTTATATGATAAAGCCGCCAATTCTGATACTCTCCTGGCTGAAGCCAGGGCCAGTAGCATGGTTACTTTCCATGTAAGATACTTCAACTCCACCGATTTGAGCGGCTCAAACCAATGGGATTTGAGAAAATCCAAGACTACATTAAGATCCCACGGTGCCACTGGGGGCACAACCGGGGGCTGTATATGTAGTACTCCTTTTACAAAAGTCTGGACTTCAGGAACTGAAGCCAATTCTTTCTGGAAGAAAATCGACAGGGCCGAAATTTGAACCTTAATGGACCCCAATTTGAGGCCCATAGACAATCCTGTTTGCAGGAAATGTAGGAATCGACCCAGTTGAAATTCCTCCGTGGGGGCCTTCCTGGCCTCACACCACGCAACATATTTTCTCCAAATGCTGTGATAATGTTGTGCAGTCACCTCCTTCCTGGCTTTTACCAGTGTAGGAATGACCTCTTCCGGAATGCCTTTTTCCCTTAGAATTCGGCGTTCAACCGCCATGCCGTCAAACGCAGCCGCGGTAAGTCTTGGAATAGACACGGTCCCTGCTGAAGCAGGTCCCGTCTTAGAGGTAGAGGCCACGGATCCTCCGTGAGCATCTCTTGAAGTTCCGGGTACCAAGTTCTTCTTGGCCAATCCGGAGCCACTAGTATCGTTCTTACTCCCTTTTGCCGTATAATTCTCAGTACTTTTGGTATGAGAGGCAGAGGAGGGAACACATACACTGACTGGAACACCCACGGTGTTACCAGAGCGTCCACAGCTATTGCCTGAGGGTCTCTTGACCTGGCGCAATACCTGTCCAGTTTTTTGTTGAGGCGGGACGCCATCATATCCACCATTGGTTTTTCCCAACGGTTCACAATCATGTGGAAGACTTCTGGATGAAGTCCCCACTCTCCCGGGTGTAGATCGTGTCTGCTGAGGAAGTCTGCTTCCCAGTTGTCCACTCCCGGAATGAATACTGCTGACAGTGCTATCACATGATCTTCCGCCCAGCGAAGAATCCTTGCAGCTTCTGCCATTGCTGTCCTGCTTCTTGTGCCGCCCTGTCTGTTTACGTGGGCGACTGCCGTGATGTTGTCCGACTGGATCAACACCGGCTGACCCTGAAGCAGGGGTTTTGCCAGACTTAGAGCATTGTAAATCGCTCTTAGCTCCAGTATATTTATGTGAAGAGACATCTCCAGGCTTGACCATACTCCCTGGAAGTTTCTTCCCTGTGTGACCGCTCCCCAGCCTCTCAGACTGGCATCCGTGGTCACCAGGACCCAGTACTGTATGCCGAATCTGCGGCCCTCTAACAGATGAGCACTCTGCAACCACCACAGAAGAGACACCCTTGTCCGTGGCGATAAGGTTATCCGCTGATGCATCTGCAGATGTGATCCGGACCATTTGTCCAGCAGATCCCACTGAAAAGTTCGTGCGTGGAATCTGCCGAATGGAATCGCTTCGTAAGAAGCCACCATCTTTCCCAGGACTCTTGTGCATTGATGCACAGACACTTTCCCTGGTTTTAGGAGGTTCCTGACAAGTTCGGATAACTCCCTGGCTTTCTCCTTCGGAAGAAACACCTTTTTCTGAACCGTGTCCAGAATCATTCCCAGGAACAGCAGACGTGTCGTCGGGGTCAACTGGGATTTTGGAAAATTCAGAATCCACCCGTGTTGTTGCAGCACTAGTTGGGTTAGTGCTACTCCGTCCTCCAGCTGTTCTCTGGACCTTGCCCTTATCAGGAGATCGTCCAAGTAAGGGATAATTAATACGCCTCTTCTTCGCAGAAGAATCATCATTTCGGCCATTACCTTGGTAAAGACCCGAGGTGCCGTGGACAATCCAAACGGCAGCGTCTGAAACTGATAATGACAGTTTTGCACCACGAACCTGAGGTACCCTTGATGTGAAGGGCAAATTGGGACATGCAGGTAAGCATCCTTTATGTCCAGGGACACCATAAAGTCCCCTTCTTCCAGATTCGCTATCACTGCTCTGAGTGACTCCATCTTGAACTTGAATTTTTGTATGTACAGGTTCAAAGATTTCAGATTTAGAATAGGTCTTACCGAGCCATCCGGCTTCGGTACCACAAATAGCGTGGAGTAATACCCCTTTCCCTGTTGTAGGAGGGGTACCTTGACTATCACCTGCTGAGAAAACAGCTTGTGAATGGCTTCCAATACCGTCGCCCTGTCTGAGGGAGACGTTGGCAAAGCAGACTTTAGGAACCGGCGAGGGGGAGACTTCTCGAATTCCAACCTGTAACCCTGAGATACTACCTGCAGAATCCAGGGGTCCACCTGTGAGCAAGCCCACTGTGCGCTGAAATTCTTGAGTCGACCCCCCACCGCTCCTGAGTCCGCTTGTAAGGCCCCAGCGTCATGCTGAGGGCTTTGCAGAACCCTGGGAGGGCTTCTGTTCCTGGGCAGGGGCTGCTTGCTGCCCTCTCTTACCCCTTCCTCTGCCCCGAGGCAGATATGACTGTCCTTTTGTCCGCTTGTTCTTATAGGACCGAAAGGACTGCGACTGAAAAGACGGTGTCTTTTTCTGTTGGGAGGGGGTCTGAGGTAAAAAGGTGGATTTTCCGGCAGTTGCCGTGGCCACCAGATCCGATAGACCGACGCCAAATAATTCCTCCCCTTTATACGGCAATACTTCCATATGTCGTTTGGAATCCGCATCACCTGACCACTGTCGCGTCCATAAACTCCTTCTGGCAGATATGGACATCGCATTTACTCTCGGTGCCAGAGTGCAAATATCTCTCTGAGCATCTCGCATATAAAGGAAAGCATCCTTTAATTGCTCTATAGTCAATAAAATACTGTCCCTATCCAGGGTATCAATATTTTCAGTCAGGGAATCCAACCAGACGACCCCAGCACTGCACATCCAGGCTGAGGCGATGGCTGGTCGCAGTATAACACCAGTATGTGTGTATATACTTTTTAGGGTAGTTTCCAGTCTCCTATCAGCTGGATCCCTGAGGGCGGCCGTATCAGGAGACGGTAACGCCACTTGTTTTGATAAGCGTGTGAGCGCCTTATCCACCCTAGGGGGTGTTTCCCAGCGCGCCCTAACCTCTGGCGGGAAAGGGTATAATGCTAATAACTTTTTTGAAATTAGCACTTTTCTATCTGGGTTAACCCACGCTTCATCACATACATCATTTAATTCCTCTGATTCAGGAAAAACTACAGGTAGTTTTTTCACCCCCCACATAATACCCCTTTTTGTGGTACTTGCAGTATCAGAGATATGCAAAGCCTCCTTCATTGCCGTGATCATATAACGTGTGGCCCTACTTGAAAATACGTTTGTTTCATCACCGTCGACACTAGATTCAGTGTCTGTGTCTGGGTCTGTGTCGACCGACTGAGGTAAAGGGCGCTTTACAGCCCCTGACGGTGTCTGAGACGCCTGGGCAGGTACTAACTGGTTTGCCGGCCGTCTCATGTCGTCAACTGATTTTTGTAATGTGTTGACATTATCACGTAATTCCATAAACAAAGCCATCCATTCCGGTGTCGACTCCCTGGGGGGTGACATCACCATTATCGGCAATTGCTCTGCCTCCACACCAACATCGTCCTCATACATGTCGACACACACGTACCGACACACAGCAGACACACAGGGAATGCTCTTATCGAAGACAGGACCCCACTAGCCCTTTGGGGAGACAGAGGGAGAGTTTGCCAGCACACACCCAAGCGCTATAATATATATGGGAACAACCTTATAGAAGTGTTGTTCCTTATAGCAGCTTAAATATATCAAAATATTGCAAAAAAATGCCCCCCCTCTCTGTTTTACCCTGTTTCTGTAGTGCAGTGCAGGGGAGAGTCCTGGGAGCCTTCCTCACAGCGGAGCTGAGCAGGAAAATGGCGCTGTGTGCTGAGGAGAATAAGCCCCGCCCCCTATTTCGGCGGGCTTTTCTCCCAGAGTTTTAGATATCTGGCATGGGTTAAATACATACATATAGCCTCAATGGCTATATGTGATGTATTCTTTTGCCATAAAGGTATTAAATATTGCTGCCCAGGGCGCCCCCAGCAGCGCCCTGCACCCTCCGTGACCGCTTGGTGTGAAGTGTGTGACAACAATGGCGCACAGCTGCAGTGCTGTGCGCTACCTTCATGAAGACTGAAGAGCCTTCTGCCGCCTGTTTCCGGACCTTCAATCTTCAGCATCTGTAAGGGGGGTCGGCGGCGCGGCTCCGGGACGAACCCCAGGGTGAGACCTGTGTTCCGACTCCCTCTGGAGCTAATGGTGTCCAGTAGCCTAAGAATCCAATCCATCCTGCACGCAGGTGAGTTGAAATTCTCTCCCCTAAGTCCCTCGATGCAGTGAGCCTGTTGCCAGCAGGACTCACTGAAAATAAAAAACCTAAAAACTTTTTCTAAGCAGCTCTTTAGGAGAGCCACCTAGATTGCACCCTGCTCGGACGGGCACAAAAACCTAACTGAGGCTTGGAGGAGGGTCATAGGGGGAGGAGCCAGTACACACCACCTAATCCTAAAGCTTTATTTTTGTGCCCTGTCTCCTGCGGAGCCGCTATTCCCCATGGTCCTGACGGAGTCCCCAGCATCCACTTAGGACGTTAGAGAAACAGGGGAAATGTTGGGCGTGGGCAGTGCATGTACTGTATACTGTCCAATGCGGTCGATGATTAAATCAGTTGGGAATGCTGGAAAATTTCTTATGTCCGACTGTTCGATCACCGCTAATCGATTGCGGCCACACACTACGCAATTATCGGGTCAATACACTGATAAATTGATAATGGCAGATAATTAGATAATGTATTCCCGTTATAACCCTTATCAGGGACAATTAACAGCAGGCTTTTCACAAAGTGCAGATTGCTTCCAATTTATCTTAACGGCTGTACTGTATGATGCATCTAAAAGTAATTAATACACGTTAAAAAGTTACTTTGCGCAGGGTAAGGCCGTCCAGCATGTGTGGCGCCACCTCCCAATTGGTCCGCTATTAGATTGCTGACGCATCGGAACTAAGGTTGACTCCTGGCTGCGCTGTCAGGCGGTCGCCCGGCATTGTTTTAATCGTAGCGGCTGCATGTGACGTCACGCAGCCACCCCAAAAACGGTCCCTGCCCACCCCCATTCAGCTCACCCCCCTAACTCTGCGTCGCCGACCTGCAAATGCCTGCCGCTGTCAATCACGCTGAGGTCGCATCCATCAGCAAACTGTTCTGCGGACCGCATCAGCGGCCGGGTCTGAATGACCCCCCTTTACCATATTGCCTGTGTATCCAGTGCTGCTAATGCATCCAACTAACTTGCCCACGTCTTATACAGTTAGCCACCCCCACCAGAATTACAGTAGTTCTCAAGTCAGAGCCGGCCCTAGGCATAGGCACATGCTTAGGGCATTTGGAATGCCTATGGGCACAGGCAGCTTCTGCTGATTAAAATGATATGCAGCATGCCTATATTCTATGTGTGACTGCAGCTGTATCTGCATATGAAATGCATTACTAATGTGCGGCATATGTGTAAGGGGCATTATGTGTATAAGGGCATTGATAATGTGTGTCATATGTGTAAGGGGCATTACTGTGTGGTATTATGTGTATAAAGGCATTACTAATGTGTGGCATTATGTGTATAAGGTGTACTACTTTGTGGCGTAAAGTATAGAAAGGTGTACAGGGTCAGAGGTTGAACCAGTGTCTGTGCTAGGGGGCCCCAGCCAAAATCTTGCCTAGGGCATCATATTAGTTAGGGCCGGCTCTGTCCCCAGGGCCCTCTCTTCATAGAAAACGTAGAAAACTTATTGTGCTCAGACTGGGTCGGGGCAATGTATTTTAAGATTATTATTTTTGTTTATCTTGTGTGTGTTATAAAGATTCAAAAGCATTGTACCTAGTTTATAGATTTACCTTTATAATGCATATTATATTGTGGCTATCCTCCACCCAAGGCTTTGCCCTACCTGCCTGTCTGTCTATAAGCATGCTCCCAAATTTTGCTAATTTGAAAGCTAAAAACAGTGGGCCTGACTTATGTTTGTAAGTAAAGCAAAAAAGCAAACAACTGGGCAAAACCATGTTGCACTGCGGGTGGGGCAGATGTAACACGTGCAGAGAGAGTTAGATTTGAGTGGGGTGTGTTCAAACTAAAATCTAAATTGTAGTGTAAAAATAAAGCTAACATTTGAGGGCTACATGCAGAAGCAGCCAGTATTTACCCTGCACAGAAAAAATCTAAATGTATTTGCTTTTTTTTTTGCTTTACTTACATATATGAATCAGACACTTTCTGATTAATGGAATACCCAGCCCATGATGCTGACATGCAGCGAGAAGCCAAATCATTCCATAAGAACAAAATATATCAGAAAACATATTCCATCTTACTGACACCACTAACACGCACCGTACCAGTGTTTGGCAACGCGTTATTTACAGCCCGAGACCTATCTTGTTCTTTACTACATGTTTGACACATTTTCATATATGGATATAATGCAAGTAACAATTTGTGGTGTTTGTTTTTGTTACAAATTAATTAGTAAAATATCTTTCCTAGTAATGACATCCTCGTATATGACTTATATGTCATGAAAATAGAGTATGAAAGCTCTAAACTCGTAGATTGATTTATGTTAATGCTGCAGCCAATGGACTGTTTACCAAGAAGGCCGCCGACTGCGGCTTCTAATCTGCCGTGGGGCGCGAAAACTTGCACCATCAGTCGGACATCGACCATACCACTAGACTGCTGTGACAACCCTCAGAATGTCCAATGGAATTTGGCCAACTGTGTCTTTAGATGTAGACCCTGACCCCGGCCTTGACACGCCCCCTGATGTCAGCCACTCCCCCTCCCTCCCCCACCGCCCCCTTCACTGGCCAGGAACGTCTATCAGAATTGCATGGATCTCCACGCAATTCCAATCTGCAGACCCCAGCAGTGGCCATCAGAACGCATGTACATTGTGTCTCGCACGCATGTGTAGATGCAGAACATTGGTGCTTGCTTCTACATCCGATCAGCTCTGAATCAGGCCCTACAGTATGTCGTTTCCAGGTTATATTTATGCCATTATGTTGAGTTGTGAGCCTGTATGTCTTGTATCTAACTTGGACACCTCGCAGCTATGTAATCTTATTGTATGTTCTATCCGGGATCCGGTCTGAAGATCGACAGTATCTAGGTCGACAATGTTTAGGTCGACCACTATAGGTCGACAGTCACTAGGTCGACATGGATGGAAGGTCGACAGGGTTTCTAGGTCGACATGTGCTAGGTCGACAGGTCTAAAGGTCGACATGAGTTTTTCACATTTTTTTCTTTTTTTTAATTTTTTCATACTTAACGATCCATGTGGACTACGATTGGAACGGTAAAGTGTGTCGAGCGAAGCGGTAGCGGAGCGAAGGCACCATGCCCGAAGCATGGCGAGCGAAGCGAGCCATGCGAGGGGACGTGGTGCACTAATTTGGGATCCTGGTCACTCTACGAAGAAAACGACACCCAAAAAAAAAAATGTCCTCATGTCGACCTGTAGACCTGTCGACCTAGCACATGTCGACCTAGAAACCCTGTCGACCTTCCATCCATGTCGACCTAGTGACTGTCGACCTAAACATTGTTGACCTAGATACTGTCGATTTGATGAACCACACCCGCACTATCTCCTCCTATGTACAGCCGTATGGTACACTTGTGGCACTAGATACAGTAAATAAAAGATGAAACCAATAAAAACTGCAAGTTGTAATGTATATTTGGACGGGATGTGACCGGCAGTTGGGAACCCGTCGATCACCATACCGACACCGGATTCCCGATCTCTGGCCAGCCTGACAAGCACTGTTCCCACTGTCCACGATTTCCACAGAGTGGGAATAGAACCAGTGGTGGGCGCTGCAAGGGGCTCCATTGTGCTCCTCTCCCCGGTATTCAGATGCTAGTTATGGTTTTCTACAATGTACTAGCGAAATGAGAGCTAGAATCTGATTGGGTGCTGTAGGCAACACCTCCACTTTTGCTTTTTAAAGTTTTAGTAAGTCTACCCAGTTTCAGTATGATTGACTGGTGGACTGGATGGCGGCAGTCACAATACCGACGCCAGCATCCTGATCTTTTAAATCCCGACAAGGGTGAGGTAAGTATGTTTCCCCCCCTCTCCCCTATCCGTCCCTTCCCGCAGCCTAACCCTAACCTCCCCCCTCAGTGCCTAACCCTAATCTCCCCCCGGTGGTGGCTAAAACTAATCCCCCTTCCTTGCAGCCTAACTCTAACCACCTCCCGTAACCTCCCCCTACCCAACCTGCAGCCTAACACTAAACCCCCAAGGTGGCGGCTAAACTTAACCGCCTGAACCCCCCCCCAACTCTAACCTACTCGCTATACTAGCTGTTGGGGTGCCGGTTGTCGGGATTCCGGCGTCGGTCTCCTGATCCTGTCGGGATTCCAGTGTCTGCATTTTGACGGGTGTTGGTATTCCGGCTGCTGGAATGCCGACAGCCGGCATCTTAACCGATTCCCGTCTACCCCTAGTCTGTAGAACTAAAACTTTCTGTCTGCAATAAGTATAAGCACCTGCATTACTGAGTGGCTCACAGGAAACCTTGGGCCTACTGTAATTCAGAGTTGATCACAGCAGCATATTTGTTAGCAGTTGGGCAAAACCATGTGCAGTGCAGGGGGGGGCAGATGTAAAGGGCCCCATACACTAGGACGATAATGCCCGATTTCATCCGATTTCGGGCATTAGGCCCGATATATCGGATGAAAACGGGCATTTTGGAGGTGTTTCCGATCCGATGCACATTCCCGTGAGCATCAGATCCTCCAGATTGAATGTGCTGCACATTCATGCACGTCCGACCCCGCAGGCATGGCTGTGATCGCCCAAGATACATCGTATGCAAAAGGACAGCATACGATGTATCTTGGGTTATCCTGTCCTGTGGGAGGCTGCCGGGGGAATCGCCTGCGACATGTCAAACGGACATGTCGCGCAAGTGTATAGGGCCCTTTACATGTACAGAGGGAGTTAGATTTGGGTGGGGTGTGTTCAAACTGAAATCTAAATTGCAGTGAAAAAATAAAGCAGCCAGTATTTACCCTGCACAGAAACAATATAACCCACCCAAATCTAACTCTCTCTACACATGTTACATCTGCCCCCCCCCCCCCCCCCCCCTGCAGTGCACATGGTTTTGCCCAACTGCTAACAAATTTGCTGCTGCGATCAGGTCTGAATTACCCCCCTTGTTCAATAAGCCAACGATAAATGCATTCAAAATTGAGCATCACTTGCTTATTGGTGTAAGCTTAGGACCATTTTTCAGGCTCCCATATAAACAGGCAGAATATTCTATTAGTTTGAGAGTGATCATGTCTAGAAACATAAGTGGGGGTCATTATGAGAGAGAGGAGATTTTATTAGCTCGGCCACATAACCTTCTACCTGCTTCTGTTGAACCTCTTCTGTAAGGAAAAGGAACCAGCATAGCCCTGTATCCTCCAGCCGAATAGCAACCAGCCCCTGCCGGAAAAAAAGGAGCCTCTCATTATATGCAGTCCTCCAATTCTCTAGAAGCCAGTCTCAACACCCCCTGCCAGCAACTTTTGTTTTTGGGCAAGTTACTTCTCATTGTGTCATTGGCACGCAAATTAAACTATGTTTTTACAGTGCGAATTCAACGTGCATATTAATGGCGCGGAGTACAGATCACCACTGTGATCCTTGACAATGGCGCTTATTGGTATAGGAAGCACATTCTCGACAATCGTTATTCACAACTAAATAAAAAAACTAAAAAAGGCCATTTTTATCTTAACATACACTCAAGATATATCTGTAGAATTCAAAGGGAAAAAAAAGATTTTCAAGTGAAACGCGCCGAAAAATTGGCTCGTTACAAAACAGTGTGAAAATAGAATGAATAATGGTTCAAGGGTTTTAATTGGTTGATCACGTTTGGCTCTTTACATTTAGAGTGCATGTAGGTGGGTGATTCCACAGGGTAGCCCATAAATCTTTGATGAAATCCGTTGATATGGCGTTGAGCGATGCCGGAGAGAAGAAGAAGATTGTGTCTACTTCCCAACCGAGCCGATTTTCACAAGACGGTGATAATTTCCAATGATCATTATATTATTGTGACAAATGTCATTGGCATGTTGTGACTATATATGTATATCGTTGTCATGCAGCCATTGCGGTCGACATTTAAAAAAAAAAAAAAAATTCAGTGATCTCTCTGCAAGGCGCGTCTCATAATTTCATGTAAGATATTGTTCTCACCAGACCGTTGGATTACTGCAACACCTCCCAACTTTCCAAAAACAAAACAAAACTGGGACACAAATAAGACCATCCAATGATCTAGAAAGGTCCAGAGCTTCCCAAACTTGTTCCTCAAGGACCCCCAACAGTTCACATTTTCCAGGTCTCCTCAAAGACTCACAAGTGTAATAATTAGCTCCGCCTGTGGATCTTTTAAAATGTGTTAGTGAGTTATGAGTACACCTGTGCACCTCTGGGTGACCTGGAAAAACTATTGGGGGTCCTTGAGGACGGAGTTTGGGAACCACTGATCTAGCCAAACACCCATGCCAACAAAACCACACTGTTGTGGGGCCATGTCCTTTTGGGGTTTGCAAATCGGGTCAGTTCTAGCAAAAACATACTGTAGTACATCGGGGCAATAGCTGTGGAATTCAGCGATATCGGCACCCTGGTGTATCACTTCATTATGTGCACTAAAAGCAACTCCATCTGCACCATTAATTTTCCATTACTCATAACACTGATGAAAGCACATCGGCTAGGGGGACTAACCCACCGTCATACTCATGGAGCTATTTACCCCCTACAAATGTTACTTGCACACAGAGGGCTTGCATTGCTTTTAGTCTGTGGGAGCCGCCCCGTGGTGACCGCAGGGTGAACTAAGCTGGGCGTGGAGATCAGTGGGAACTGCGCTGTCCTTCATTAGACTGTGCCCAAAGTTCCCTCACAGAAATCACACATTAGCTGAGCTGTAATAACTATTGTTTATTCTGAGGCCATTCAGAGTCACCGTCCTGTAAAAACAAGCTGCAAAAACACCTCCACCGTCAGAAATTTGCATACGGTGGAAGGAGAGGGACAAAAAGGCCATCACTTGCCGAGCGTGGGAGCTGGGCAGATGAACCTGTTCAGTGCCAGGGACTGCGATGCAACAAATAAGGGTGGCACTAAGGCCACGTGGACCTCTTTAGCTGGTAACTGTAATCTAGTGGCTGCTGTAGAACCAATGGGTGGATGGCAGCATATGTGCTGAAACAACCAGTGGGTGCGCTAAAAAGACGTAATAAAATAACATAAACATGCAGAAAAGGGCGGGACTAGCGGCGACGACGCACAGGTCCCTGGGGTCGGCACCGTCGCTGCCCCGCAGCACATGCATGTGGATGCAGGACACCCGGAACCGCACTCTGCAGCCAGTAGCGCTACTGCAGAGCTGACATCATGGGATTAGAGGGCGGGGGCCAGCACAGGGTGCACTGCCCCCGTTACAGCACGGCAAACAGATATATAATACAGAGGCATACACTAAATGAGTAACGTAAAAGCGCAATACAATAAATTTGCTGGTGGAGTAGAATGTAAGGCGGTCACCACCTAATGACATTGGTAACTAATATCTCTCCGTCTGGAGCCCGGAACACCCTCCGCAGTAGAGACATGTGCGGACCCCCATGATTTGGTTTTGATTGTAATTAATCATCGTGTTTTGGTTTGGATTCTATTTGGGCTCGGTAAAAAATAAATTAAATAAAAAAAGGCAAAAAAAATGTATATTCCACGCTAACAATCGATAAAAAACAATAAAACCAGTTTGAATCATGTAATTTTTGGAATCTGAAACCCAAAATTTGGATTTTAAATCTAAATTTCGAACCGTGGGAAGATCGGAATCGGGACTCGTTTCGGATTGGATCTCCTAGATCTGGACTAAGTTTTGGTTCAGATCCAGAAAGTTCGTGTGAATTCGGATTTCTGGGCATACCTCCCAACATGACCCTCTCCAGGAGGGACACAATGCTCTGCTCCTGGACTTCTCTCTTCATTTATGATTGCCGGCACCTGTGTTGAACAGGTTAATGAACAAGAAAGGTGTTTCACCACAGGTGAGGGCAATCATAAATTCAGAGGGAAGTCCAGGAGCAGAACATTCTGTCCCTCCTGCAGAGGGTCATGTTGGGAGGTATGTTTCTGGGGAACCGAATTGCACATCTCTACTCCACGATAGATCAGCAGCTCCGCTGAATGGTTACAAAGAGGAATCTGTTTGATCCTTTTGTTTTACGTCCTATTGTTTTCAAAATTACAGTAATTGTGTCTGACTACAGTAGTGACTAGTGAGCTAATATAGATTATACAACAGGTCCGGGATAGCGTTTCACAATAGTAAATCCAGGTCATGTTTTCAGGATTTCTATCTGCAGAAACAGGTGGGATTATTAAGAACCCAACAAAACACGTGTGTATAATTAAAGATACACAGAAAACATGACCTGTTCGTGAGGAATGGAGATGACGGACAACCCCTGCTGTATTCCATTCCCCTGTAGCAGGCTGCAATGTTATACAGGTGACTGACAGTCTTGCAGACAATGTCTGATTGGTGGGTATGAGTTACAGCAGCACATCATTGCTCTTTGTGGCATGAGCTGTAACCTATAGCAACCAATTTCAAACGGCGCTATTAAAAAAATAAAAAAGGACAGAATAGGCTTGGTTGTTATGGGTTACAGCAGTATATATTCAATCACATTGCATAATGTTAAATAAGCCCCACAGGCTAGTATACCACATGGGTTCATGTGCCTGCTGGAACATGTGCATCTTGTAATAATGACTGTTCATCCCCTTCCTATATGTGTTACCACCTTGATACATTCAGAAATTAATCCCCCCATAATATAAATAATAATTTATTTGTCCTAGATAAAACAAATAATAAACACTAGGTGATTCATCGCGCCCTACGGGCGCTCTTCACACCGTCATAAGGGGCTACGCCCCCTTAACCCTTGCACGCCCTTGGGCGTGGGATGGTTAAGGGGTTGTAGCCCCTTGCAACGGCATGAACAGCGCACACAGGGCCTGATGGTTGGGGGAGTGGCGGGTGCGGGGTAGACGTGGATGGGTCCGGGGGAGCCGCGGGTGGGGGAGGGGCGGTTGCGAGGGTGCCGTGAGTGGGGGAGGGGCTGGTGCCGTGGGTGGGGGATGGGCGAGTGCTTGGGTGCCGCGGATGGGGGTCTGGAGCCACTGCGGGTGGGGGGTGCTGCGGGTGGGGGAGGGGCAGTGGTGCGACAGGTGGGGGAGGGTAAGTGCAGGGGTGCTCCGGGTGGGGGAGCGGGTCCAGAGCCCCCGCAGGTGGTGGAGGGGGGTGTGGGGGTGCCGCGGATGGGGCCCGGAGGTACTGCGAGTGGGGGAGGGGCAGGTAATGTTTCTCCTGTTTCTCCTCCTGGAAGCAGCTAAGCTGCTGTCCTCCCTTTGGCAGTGGCTCTCCCGGAGACTCGCACAGCAGCCAAGCAGCCAGTCACTATTGTTAGCGCCGGTGTCCCAAAGCGCCGCATTACAGGGAAGAAGATGCACTCAATAAATTACAGCTCCCAGCAGGCCTTAGCGCTGGAATGCTTCGGCGCTAAGGGCTGCTTGGAGCTGTAGTTTATTTTGTGCGTGTACTTCCCTGTAATGCGGCGCGTTGGGACACCGGTGCTAACAGTAGTGACTAACTTGCTGAATCAGTGTAAAAGGTGAGAGTGCTGTGCAGTGTCATTGACACTACACACCCACTGCACTGCACAGCACTGTCACCTGTTACATTGATTCAGCGTCCAGACATTACCCTCCGCGATATCACCAACTCTATCCGTTGCATTAACCATCTCGGGGCTTCCAGGCCGGCAGCCCAGGTGCTGTGTTGCGGAGTCAGGGCCTCTGGGGATCTGGGTGCGGCTGTGGCGTGGGAGGCAGTTCTGTGATATCACGCACAGAGGAGGCTCCTTGGCTCAGAGAGTATGCGGCACAGGGAGGGCTATGAAAGCCTTCCGCTGCGCCGCTTTCATACACATCTATGCCGGTGGCTGCAGCAGCTTGTGTTCCACCTGCGCTGTGGCTAGGGAGTGGGGATTGTTGATGGCGGAGGGGGCAGGCGGACTGGCAGCAGGACATACGACGCTGCAGTAAAAGGATTTTCCCCTTTATATAGATGCAGTGGCATACCCTCCAGCTGCACCTTTTTGGCAGCTACAGGACCTTTTTTTTATGGTCAGTCCAGATTTTTGGCTCTCCAAACTTCCATGGAAAGTATAAGAAAAGGGGCGTTTCTCGCCCAATCAGCTGTGGACTGGGTGTGATAGATCTGCTGCTAACCCAATGAGAGCTCCTAGCCACGCCCAGCGTTAGACACACAGTCACAGATCTTGGCAATTATATAGGAGATTTTGGTCACCATAAAATATATCTATTCACTTATTAATAATTAATTTGGAACACTTAGTAATGAATGGCCTTTATTAATGTGTCTGTTGTGCCTCCCCTTATGTTCTAAATGGCAAGATCCTCAGTTTATTCATAAATCGCCAGAGTCTACTGCAAAGAGCAACACCCATAACAGGGCGCCAGTGCACCCCCTGCCACACCCGCACCTAGAGCAGCACCCATAACAGTGCGCCAGTGTACCCTCTGCCCCCCCCCCCCCCCCGCCCCCAGAGCAGCACCCATAACAGGGCGCCAGTGCACCCCCTGCCACACCCGCACCTAGAGCAGCACCCATAACAGTGCGCCAGTGTACCCTCTGCCCCCCCCCCCGCCCCCAGAGCAGCACCCATAACAGGGCGCCAGTGCACCCCCTGCCACACCCGCACCTAGAGCAGCACCCATAACAGGGCGCCAGTGCACCCCCTGCCACACCCGCACCTAGAGCAGCACCCATAACAGGGCGCCAGTGCACCCCCTGCCACACCCGCACCTAGAGCAGCACCCATAACAGGGCGCCAGTGCACCCCCTGCCACACCCGCACCTAGAGCAGCACCCATAACAGGGCAACAGTGCACCCTCTGCCACACCCGCCTCCTAAAGCAGCACCCATAACAGGGCACCAGTGCACCCTCTGCCACACCCGCACCTAGAGCAGTGTTCATACCATCCTAAACCTGTGCCCCTAGTGGAGGGAGGGCAGGAACTCCTTATCTGGGTAACTAGACTGCTGATGGGAGCATCCTTAGATCCCATGGCACTGTGGGAGAAACAAGGACATCTCTCTCCACACTGGGCCTACGTCATGTTTGTACGTAGAAACAATTGTGTACATTCACAGCCTATAGCAAATACAGGGAACACTGCGGTTAAGGGCTGGCCTATGGCTACGCAGACTGGACACAGCAATAGTGATGCAGGCGCCATGTTTTTGCACATACGAGCTCGTGCTGACGGCAGATACACGCCCCGAAAACAGCCACGAGTCTGACACGCCTGCGTCTCTACACCCACTCCCTGTTACCATCTCCAAACGGTCACTTCCTGTCAGTTCTCCATGAAATAATAATTGCGAGCGGGATCGCAGCGGCACCTTGACACATGCGCATTGTGATCGCAGCACATGCACAGTCTATCCGTTGCGTGAATATCAGACATTAGGCCAACAGTGCGGGAGATGGAGCAGGGCACAGGTTGTGGCGGCTGGTGAGTATGACGGAACTGGCTGTGACGGAACCGGCTGTGACGGGACCAGCTGCACCGCCCTCCTTATGGCCCTGGCAGACAGTACAGTAATACAGATATGACTTGCAGGAGTGGTTTGTGAGTACATTTATGACATTAATGTCCAAATCTCGAGATCCTCTCTATGGGGGACATTTACTAAGCAGTGATAAGAGCGGAGAAGTGGGCCAGTGGAGAAGTTGCCCATGGCAACCAATCAGCACTGAAGTAACATCTATAATTTGCATACTATAAAATTATACAGAGCTGCTGATTGGTTTATGGGGCAACTTCTCCACTGGCTCACTTCTCCGCTCTTATCACTGCTTAGTAAATCTCCCCCTATGTCATACATGAAAATCACAGCTAAGCAGAATAAAATGAATTGATGCATTATCCACCATGCTTGCCCCTCTCCTGAAAGTTGTGGAAGACTCCTAGATTTGTGGGAGAGGCTCCTAGCTCCAGGTAAAGTGGGCAATTTGCCCGCATCCTGCCGGGGTGTTGACGAAGAATCACGCCATTACGGTCCGGCCTACTGGCAATAGCTTCAAAACGTCACAGGGGGCGGAGCTGTAATTATGCCTTGTATTTTCCCTGCAGTTTGACAGATGGGTTTGGAAACCGCACGATTTGTACCTGACATTTCATAAAATCGGGGCAACCAGGTTCAAGCGGCATGGAATGTAAACGGGAAATTTTATCTGCACTTTCACCCTTTAGTAAATCTCACGTTCTGAAAACCTTAATAAGAAAAAAGTGCATTTTACAAAACAGTACTGTGATAGTTCCCCCCCATGATGTTCAGGTGCTAGGTTAGTATAAGCATTGTACATCTATAAAGCAACAATATACGTCACAAAGAAAACAAATGGCTCATTATGCGTTAACTATATAGGAACATATACTGGAATAATATACGGGAATAGTGGATGATGGGTCCTGCTCACTTACAACCTATCACATAGCCAAAGGGGGAGATGCACCAAATCTTAGAGAGATATAAAGTGGATAAGTTGCCCATAGCAACCCATAAGTTTCTAACTGTCATTCTATAATCTGTGCTAGATAAATGACAGAAGCGTGTATAAAGTTGATATGGGCAACTTATCCACTAGCTCTCTCTAATGATTTGATGCATCTCCCCCTTTGGCTTACTTATCTCTAAAATTTGATACATCTTCCCCTGAAAATTGTTGCTTCCTTTGTGTACGCTTATATATATTTGATGCAGGAGACAGAGTGTTGGGTCTGCTCAGACTTCCATGACCTGTCACCTCTTAACAGTCTATTCATGAAGCAGTGAAAAGAGTGGAGAAGTGAGCCTGTGGTGAAGTTGCCCACAGCAACCAATCAGCTGCTCCGTATACATTTATAGTATGCAAATGATAAATGTTACATCAATGCTGATTGGTCGCCATGGGCAACTTCTCCACCGGCTCACTTCTCCACACTTTTCACTGCTTCAGAAACTAAAGGTCATGGGGGCAGATGTATTAAGCCTGGAGGAGTGATAAAGCAGTGATAAGTGCAAGGTGTTAACGCACCAGCCAGTTAGCTCCTGTCAATTTACATATTGGAGCTGATTGGCTGGTGTATTATCACCTTGCACTTATCATTGCTTTATCACTTCTCCAGGCTTAATACATCTGCCCCATGGTTCCCTGACACCTGATCAGTTACCATAGTAACAAACATTAAATGAAAACAAGCTCATTTACTATCATCCTTCCTGTCTCTGCCCTCACAGTGATTTTAGCCACCTGTTCTTACAGAATGAAATGAAAAAAATATATATAATGGGCGGGATGTATCGACTTCCGAGTTCGGCGGCCGTGAAGGATACCGGATGAACACAGACTTTTTTTTAAAGGGGCAATCATGGACAAAGCATGGTTTAGCCTTGTACAGGATTGCCCCTTTAAAAAAAAATATCTGAGTTCGGATGGCATCCCGCAAAGCCGTTGAACTCGGACTTCATGCCCACTGGCATGTGCCTATTCAGTGCCGCTTGTGTCAGCAGCAGGAGCTCTAGATATAGGTTAAATGGGCAATTACCCAAGGACCCCTGGATTCCAAGGGCCCGTAGCCAATAGCATCAATAATATTCGCAGTTTGATAGAGAACAGATGCAGTCCAATTTTTGAGTTATATTCAGCAGCGGGATCAGTACGAAATCCCGCCGGACGGGATCCCAGCGGTCGGAATACCGACACCGGGATCCCGACCGGCACAATCCCGACAGGGGGGCGAGTGCAACGCAGCCCCTTGCGGGCTCGCTGCGCTCGCCACACTGCAGGCGCGGTGCCTCGTTACGCTCAGCAGACTAATTTATTCTCCCTCTATGGGTGTCGTGGACACCCACAGAGGGAGAATATGTTGGGATTGTGCCAGTCGGGATCCCGGTGTCGGTATTTCGAGCGCTGGGATTCCGTCCGGCGGAATCTTGACCGCATCCCTCAGCAGCCTAGGGCAGTCCAAAAAGATAGCACCATCATCACACGTCTTACGCTGTAGGCCCTCTTTAGTCCTTACAATGATAACAATGAAAAGTGTTACAGTAATCAGGCCAGGCTCGGGCTAAGGGACTATAAATCACGGCATTACCCGGGCACAAATGCCCCAACAGAACGGGAAAATGTCTTTGCAGCACTGAATGGCGAAACCTTCTCATACATGCTAAAGCTGCACTTATTTAGGCTAAATGATCCCTTGTGGTTGCCCGTGCAACTGCCCTGAATGCCCGCTGCCAATCCTCTAACGCCAACATTTCAAACAACAATATACATTACACATGAGCAACGAATGACGTAGGGGCAGAATTACCCAGGTAACCAACACTTTACCAGGCATCATATCACCCTTTATGCGTCTAATGTTGAATGAACCTCCAGCTGCTGCAGAAACTCTTGTTTCCAGTGTGGTCTCTACACAATACAGTGCTCATCGTTCTAGCTATTGCCAGATTATGGTGCTTACAGTACTGTAGGAAGCAACAATTTTGTATCAACAACAGATGGTAAAGCAACCTATGGCTTTAGTGTTGTTCTGGAACTACAATTCCCAGCATTCTATGTCATTTGGAGACGCATTGGTTATCAGCCAATGAGCAGTAACAACAAATGAATTTGCTAATTCCATATAGTGTCTAAACCAGAGGTTCCCAAACTGTGTGCCGTGGCTCCCTGGGGTGCCTCGGGACACTTGCAGGGGTGCCCTGGGTTGGTGGTCCAGGACCAATTCAAATTATTCATGGTCAATATAATAGGCAAAACCAGTGCTGGTGGCTGCCAGTCATAAAATATGTGGCCAAACAGAAGCAAATCTTGTCCCTCACCACACAACTGACCCTAAGGATGACATATAAACGTGAGCTACTTAATGTAATATTTCTTTCTACTGTTCTCAATAAGAAATATTTGGCCTAGGGGTGCCGTGAAAAAAAATCTGATATTCTAGGGTGCCGTGATTCAAAAAAGTTTGGGAACCACTGGTCTAAACCAATTATTCCACATTATACATGTGCCAGGTTTACTGGATTAAACGCTGCATACCCATATTATACAACACTTGATATTATACCCTGTATACCCATGTAATGGTATCCGGACTCTAGGTCGACACTGTATAGGTCGACACACATTAGGTTGACTCATATTGGTCGACACTGAGTAGGTCGACACAGGAAACAGATTGACACTGCCATTAGGTCATGAACAAGGTCGACATGGAAAAAGGTCGACATGAGTTTTCACATTTTTTTTTCTTCATTTTTTTAACTTTTTCATACTTTACGATCCACGTGGACTACAACTGGAACGGTAATCTGTGCCGAGCGCAGCAGTAACGGGGCGAGACAACTTACCCGAAGCATGGCGAGCGAATCGAGCCATGCGAGGGGACACGGTGCACTAATTGGGGTTCCCGATAACTTTCCGAAGAATACGACACCAAAAAAAAGTAAAAACACTCATGTCAACCTTTTCATGTGTCGTCCATTTTCATGTGTCGACCATTTGTCCATGTCAATGTCGACCAATAGTGGTCGTCCTAATGAGTGTCGACCTTAACACTGTCGACCATTCATACCGGAACAAAAAAACTCATGTCAACCTTTTTCCATGTCGACCTAATGGCTGTGTCGACCTAGTCACTGTCGACCTATATGTGTCGACTTCATGTGTGTCGAACTAGATACTGTTGATCATGAGTCCCATATCCCCTGTAATACATGTGCCATGTTATATATGGGTCATATATCCCAGATTATATCTCGTACACTAATGTCATACATGTCCCAGGCACGCCAGATTAAATCCTGTGCACCCATACTAGTGAGTAATGCTGAGAACTGTAGTTCTGCAACAGCTGGAGAGCCAGAGCGTCCTGCGCTGGTAATACATTATCCTTATATTGGAATGACCTTGAATAAAAAAAATTAAAAAAGCATCCTATGGTTTGTGCAATCATTCACTTGTAACTCGTTCAGCAACTGCCTCCTGCTATTCAATCTTCCGAACGTATAATTATGTCACACAGTCCGGGTAACCACCAGCATCTCAGCATCTGGTATGTGGTCGAAAACTTTTGTTTCAAGATCAGAACTATTTATAGGGAGCAAAATATTTCAGGATAGTAATTTCCTATACGGTTTTATGAAAATATGACTACATTTATGTAAAGAGAATTTTTTTTTTTTTCAGTTATTATACTTTTTTTTTGTTTTTCTTTCACATCTTCTTTTTTTCCGGGAGCCAAGCTGACGGGTCCCTTTACAGACTCTGACCTTAACATCTTCTTCGAAAAACGCAAAATCTATTTAGTGCATCAAAAAATGTCAAACCAAACAACCAATATAATCTAATTTCTTGTTCCATAAATCAGTCATCTCGGTGTTTTAGCGGCCAACGCATGTGCATCGCATTAGGATACAAGTCTGCAAGAGAACGGTTTAATAGAATAATTGAGCAACTCTCTACTATATAAATCAAGGTTGCAATTGAGCCAGAAACTGCAAGGGTATTTGGAATGCTCCATAAACAGTTTTGCAAGAACGATATAAATTATGATACGCACAGTATAGAGGCTTCCACTAAGAGGGCAAAAAATAAGGCAAAACTAATTAAGCGACTAAAGTAATTAAACATTTCACACCAGTTACAAATAATCCCAGCGGTATACTTTCACCAGCGGTCGTTATAGAGGCATGGACGACAGAGCTAGGCAGCTAATGAGGTGCATGTGTAGAGAGGCAGATTAGTGGTCTCTCTGTGTATTTCCGTTGTGTAGGTTAGAGATTCTTTGGCAGGTGGACAAGTGTTTGGCACACTGTCCGACCCATTCTGAAATCAACCTCAACCGTCTGCTCTCTCAGGTCGGGCGGATTTCCAGCGATCTATCTCTGTCTCGCTAATGAAGAACAGACACCTTGAAGTGTTGGCAAATCTATTACAGTTTTGATTGGACTGTGATCTGTGTGATGAGTGATAGATCAGAAAACACCAATTCCCGCCCCAGGCACAGACATATCTGCTATCTGTGTGTGACGCAGTGAGTCCACAAGAATTGCCAGTGATCAATGAGATTGATCATTCTCCTATGTGATTGAGGTTCTCCTATGGGGTTTGTGGGGGGGGGGGGGGTTCAAATCTTGCAGAGAGATTACGTGGAGAACCAATCAGTTCCTAACTGTCATTTTTCAAACACAGCCTGTAATATGGCAGTTAGGAGCCGATTGGCTGGTAGTTTATCTCTCTCCACGCTTTGGTAAATCCCCCCCCCCCCCACACACACACACACACAATCAGAAATGATAGCAGTTTTGTTTTTGTCACCACCACAGAACATATCAATATCACATCATCTACATCTGCTGTACAATAGTCCATAAATCATAATAGCAATATTTATCCACATTCCAGCGTTCCACCACACACACACACCTGCACATTTTTGGGAAATGAATCTTATAAAGGAAAACAAAAAAATGTCCATTAATAAGCAAGTTTACCATCGCTTTACACAGACGGAGCGGAGATAAGATCTCAGCGTCGTCCAATGGCAGTGTCTCGGCTCACAAGGAATAATTGCACACTACTGTATATTGGCCAGGTGTCTGAGCTACGGTACAGCGTCCAGCTCCGACATCCTGCGGAATCTCTTCCTATCACCAACATCTTGCCACATCCCATTCATTCGAAACGACACCACCTTGTAAAGAATACATTCTCGCATAATGCAATCACTTTTTTTTGGAGGGGGGGGGTGCAATTATTATTTTTTTTAAGCAATGGAGACTTTCTGAAACTTTTGCATCTACAATTTTTTTTTTTTTAAGCAATGGAAACTTTTTGGAACTTTTGCATCTCCCATTTTTTTTTTTTTTTTACATTTTTTAGCAATGCAAACTTTTTGGACCTTTTGCATCTCCAAAAACTCTGTTCCAGAACTCGGGAAAGCGCCCCTTTCTCCTGCAACGCTATTATGGGGAGCCAACCGGGCTTCTAGGAAGACATGAAAATGAAAAATACAATCAAAAAGACTTACAGGTAACTTCCACTGGTAAGGATGAGAAATATCTGAGGGTAATACACTGAGAGTAATACACTGCGTGACGTCAGCAGGATCATGGCTGTCCTCCTCTTACAGGTAGATAATCCTTATAATTCCTTTTAAGGGCCCCCCCCTCCCCCCCAAAATCCTTGACCCCTCCCCAGATTTGATAACACAGGTCCAGTCCCTTGGCTTGGATGCTCCCCTCCTTGGCTTGACCAAGTCAGTACCGGCACGTAGGGAGCTGGTGAAGCTGCTGTCTTGGGACCGTGTCTGTCATGTCTCAGTGGTTGCAAGTTTACAGACTGGGAACTCTCTGATGATGGTTTAAAGGATTTGGATGGCAGTGAGCACCTCTCCTGTGTCCCTCTCTCCCTCTCTCTGGCTTCTTTCATGAGCCTGTGATCAGCCATTGGGCAGAGTGATGCTGCAGTCCGCCTACTTGTTTTTTAGTAAAAGGGGGAGTATGACAATAGGGTGACAGTGATACAGCTAGTGTATTCACTGGCTGGGATGCTGCCATCCCGTAGTGAATGTTCCAGCCACTCTCCCATCCCAGCTGTCCCGGACACAGTGCTCAGTGCTTGGCCGCAGTACAAGTGGAGTACAGAGGAGTAAGGACACCTTGCCAGGCTGACATTGTGTTGCAGCGAAGCCTATCAGCTGTCAGGGCCTTATGTACCATTCATTCAGCCCAGAGCGGTCATTATCACTAGATTCTTTTACAGAATTCCAAAAAAACTGATGTTCAAAATCCACAGGGGTACCCGCACTGTCCTGTGTGCTCATTCCCCTTATAAATCACTTCTTAGGGAATTATATAAAGGTGATTAACTGAAGTACGTAACTTTCAGCAGCGTTACGGCTTCCATTTCACCTTCACCATGTCTGATAATGTTGGTGGGAATACAGGATCCCATAGGATTAAGATGAATTTGCATAACCCCTGAATTAGTGTTAATTGGGGTATTCAATGCTTGAAAGACGTCAGTTTCCAACTTTTTTAGGTCGGAAGGTGTTTCGACCTATTCAATCCTCCCTCTGTTTTTCAGACAAGTCGGGAATTCTAAATTGTCGGAAAACACGTGGCTCGGCGAATTAGCCGCGGATCCACGTGTTTTGTCGGATTCCGCTGTCAAATCGACAGGTTTTGGCCCCGCTTCCAACAATGTCAGTCCGACTTTAAAAGAAGTCAGATTGCCATTGATACCTGAGAGAAGGATCCGACATCTATTGAATACAGCCCTAGAGGGAATGCCTTATCGCCTTATCAAACGTGCAAGTCTGTGTGAGCATATTATAGTATATATTGCAAGGCCTGATGTTTAATTCAAAGCTAGCGACACAATATCACAGGCAATCAGCCCTGACATTGCAACCCCTATGTGAAAAATCCTGCTATAATGGTTAGGATTCTTATTAGGTACGACGAAACGCGTGATTGGAAAATCGCCATTGGGCCTGTGTGTGCGGTTACCTTCCAGCTTCACTAACAAGGCACAGAACAGCCGACCGACACAGGTGTGTGGTCAGACTTATAATCCCATCATTCAACACTGGGAATGACCCACGCGCAGGGAAGCCAAGAGGGACTAAGTGGACCAGTAGGCTGTTGCTACCGGTTACACTATTATCACCGTGGGCAGGGCCACAAAGGGAAACCACGGTGTCTTGTGACGCCAGTCGCAGAGAGGTTTTATATGCAAAGTGATTGAGAGTAAGGGACCGTTTGGAGGCGCTAACGGGGGAATGGCGGTAAAATGCAGGCGTGTCGCAACTGGTTTTTTTTTGGGAGGGAGGGGGTGTTACTGCTTGATACTGTGATCCCATATGCAGTTACAATGGCTCCGGAGCACAGGCGGCACTGGGGTCATTGACACCCGGTGCGGCTAATAGGACCTCATACATATGCGCCCATTAAGCATGCATGTCCTAAACGGGAGGGGGCGTTGCCTTGTGGAAGCCCCCGTTACATCACTCCAGGGGTGTGTCCAGAATTTACAGAGATGCTGATCTGCTCCCTGGAGGCTCTGGCGGCACTGCCGACTCCTCCTGAGTGACAGAAGCTGGGCTACAGTGCAGTACCCGGCTCCCAGTCACTGCGGAGGAGCCGACATTTTGGGGTTACCCTCTGGATGAGTGACACCCGGGTACGGTATGCACCCCCTGTGTGACGCCTCTGCTCCAGCGTCTTACTTCTTACGCCCATGCTGTGTGACCCTAGTGCTACTCGGAACTTTGATAATCAACTGATCTGCGATGAATGCTGAATCTCTGTACACAGGCGCTGGGATTTGCCAAGCTGCGGGTGGACGTCTCAAGACAAATCCAGGAGGCTGCAACACTTGCGTATTTTGGCACAGTTGCTGCGTATACATCCACAGCTGCAGATGATTTAGTATACATCGCTGAATCAGGCCGACATTTCACATATCGTGCATCGCAATGCGACTCAAGGGTTCACCGACGCTGCTATATTCTAATAGTCTTTTTATACACTAGAAGACATTAGAAAAATATAAAAAAATATGAATTAATATTAATCATGTTAGAAACTGTATGGAAGCCTCAATAAAAAGCTTTAAAAAAAACTGGACCCCCCCCCCCCCCCCCCAAAAAAAAAAAAAAAAAAACCCAACAACCCCACCCCTGTCATTTATATGCACTTTTCTGAGTTCCCATAAGAAGATATGCCACAGCCTATAGCATATGATAGCACTTGGCAGTACGGATGGTGGAATGGTTAGCATTACTACCTCACAGCACTGGGGTCATGGGTTCGATTCCCACCATGCCCAGTGCCGTAACTACGTGTGGGCCAACAGTGCGTTGCCCACAGCGCATCTGCGCTGTAGGCGCATCCGCTGACCCACACACGTCGCACAGGGCTGCGCCGCAAAAGAGAAACCGGCGTGCAGCCGACAAGCTGCAGCGCCCGGCAACCTTGTCAGCGTGTAATATAGACTGGCCGCCCGGCGCTGTAGCTTGTTGTCTCCACGCTGTGGTCTCCCTGGCACTGTTGAAGGACGGCGTAGGAGCTCCCCCCCCCCCCCCCCCGACGCTGTTATCCGGCGGCATCTAAGAGCAGAGAGGTGACTTCCTCCGTGCTGTGGGCTCCCAGGGGCGGCTCCCCCGGTGGCATGGCACCATTTTGTATAGGGGGGGGGGGGGCGCTGATGCTGTGTCTTGCACACAGCGCTAAAATGTCTAGTTACGGCACTGACCATTGCCCTAACTGTGTGGAGTTTGTATATTCTCCCCGTACTTGTGTGGGTTTCCTCCAGGTACTCCGGTTTCCTCCCACAATCCAAA
This sequence comes from Pseudophryne corroboree, assembly GCF_028390025.1. NCBI lineage: Eukaryota > Metazoa > Chordata > Amphibia > Anura > Myobatrachidae > Pseudophryne > Pseudophryne corroboree. Next base: position 796,002,634 of record NC_086449.1, on the reverse strand, counting down.
AATATACTGGTAGGTTAACTGGCTCACAACAAAAATGAACCCTAGTGTGTACATGTGATATGGAATATAGTGGGTCATTCTGACCCGATCGCACGCTGCATTTGTTCGCAGCAATACGATCGGGTCAGAACTGCACATGCGCCGGCGCCTAGCGATCGCCTCTGCCTGAGGCGATAAGCCGACGTTTAAGGGGGGTGGGCCGCGGTGACTGCGTGACGTCTCACGCAGCCGCTGCGACCCGGGCAGCGAAGAGGTTCTCCCGGCCAGACGCAGGAGCTGTGCTGGCCGGGAGGTACTCCTGAAATGCAAAAGCATCGACGGCACTGACATGGGGGGCGGACTAGCCCTGTGCTGGGCGTCGATCAACTCGGAATGACAGCTACGATCAACTTGGACCCCCATACACTGTAAGCTCCACTGGGGCAGGGACTGATATGGATGGGCAAATATTCTCTGTACAGCGCTGCGGGATATGTGTGCGCTATATAAATAAGTGGTAATAAATAAACAAATTATATATATATATATATATATATATATATATGTCCATGCATGGAAACCTTATGTGTCGGCCAAGCATGAGCCATATCTTCTAAGTTGATCTCTTGCTTTAAAATAAGTGATATAGGGGCCCATTTATCAAGGAGTGATTAAACTAATTGTGAATGATAAAACTCGTTGCGTATGATAAATCGTACTTGCCTACCCTCCTGAACACATGACAGTTAGGAGCTGATTGTCTGGAGCAACATTAATCATACGCAACGAGTTTTATCATTCACATCAAGTTTTATCACTTGTTGATAAATGGGCCCTATAGTCGGTGACAATGTTATAGCTGACATTTGAGGCTCCAGGATTAGGGCTCTGAGACACTTTACTACCATGGAAATCTGCCTGTAAGAAGGGGGTAACCCTATTTTAAACAAAAAGAGTTATAGGAAACGATTGCTACTATGCGCATTCTTTTGGTGTCTGAATTATAGGAGAATCACACCTCTCACGTGTCCTGATTTAGGGGACTGTCACACCATCCTGACTGTAGGGACTATTGGGGCAGATGTATTAACCTGGAGAAGGGATAAAGAAGTGATGAGCGCAAGGTGATAACGCACCAGACAATCATTACAAATTTAAAAAAATGACAGGAGCTGATTGGATGGTGTGTTATCACCATGCACTTATCACTTCTTTATCCCTTCTCCAGACTTAATATATCTGCCCCCATGAGGTGTGCCTGCTGTAAAGTGGGGTATATTCATAGGAGGGAGGGGAAATGAGAGTGGCCTGGTGCTTAGGAGCACTAGACATGCCCCCTAGGTTGGCACATCCCTGCATAACATGGACACGTATTTAGAGTGATGGAACCATGCCACCATTGTGATGGGACCATTCCCCCTTTCAGAGCCACGCCACTGTCTCCGGAATAACAATTTTCCACTGGAAAGGAGTATAATAAAATGAGCATTCTTTCATATATACAGTGGTTGTATACTGTATATACTGTAGGAGGATATGTATCAAACAATGGAGAAAGTAGAGAGAGATAAAGTACCAACCAATCAGCTCCTGTCATTTTTCAAGCACAGCCTGTAAAATGACAGGAGCTGATAGGCTGACACTTTATCTCTCACCACTTTATCTCTGTCCAAGGCTTGATACATATATCCCCCATAAATCCCTAACCACTTTCCTATAGCTCTTGAATACCCTATACCCCCAGTTACTTCTTTCTGGGGGAGATGCACCAAGCCTTGGAGAGAGATAAAGTGGAGAGAGATAAAGTACCAGTCAGTTCCTCGCTACCATGTTACAGGCTGTGTTTGAAAAATGACAGCTAGGAGCTGATTGTCTGGTACTTTATCTCTCTCCACTTTATCACATTCCAAGGATTAGTACATCTGCCCCTCTGTCACATGATAACCATGCCCGAGTTATCTACCTCTGACTGTTACTTACTTAATCAGTGGTGATTATTTATTATCAACAGTTTCTTATATAGCGCAGCAAATTCCGTTGCGCTTTACAATTGGACACAATGATACAACAAAACTGGGTAATAAACAAACAGTCAGAGGTAGGAGGGCCCTGCTCGTACGCTTACAATCTATAGGGAAATAGGCATTGATACACAAGGGTTATACCAAGTAGTATACCAATATTGATACACAAGGAAAGGCATTATCTATTGCATATTTGTTCACCGGATTGCAAAGGTTCTAGGTGGGTTGCATGATATCACATCACAGCAATGATGAACCCTGGTCAGAAAGAAGGGAAAGTGAAGAAAGAGAAAATATGTGGAGGATATGTGCGGACTGTACAGTGGGGATACAATCGGACAGGAAAAGCTTATGAAGGTTGAGTGAGCGGTTCTGGAATTTGATAAGCTAGCCCGAAGAGGTGAGTTTTCAGGGAACGTTTGGAGACACGTGGAGAGTCTTATTGTGCGTGGTAGGGTACTCCACAGAGTGGGTGCAGACCGAAGGAAGTCCTGCAATCGTGCATGGGTGCAAGTAATGAGTGTGGATGAGAGCCGTAGATCTTGTGAAGATCGGAGAAGTTGGGTTGGGAGATATTTTGAGATGAGCGAAGTGATGTACATTGGTGTAGTATGGTTAATGGCCTTATGTGTGAGTAAAAGTGTTTTATATTAAATACGGTAGAATACAGGTAACCAATGGAGGGATATTTGTAGATTTGTGGTTGTGTGAGCCTGTTCATTTGCTTTGTCCAGAAAAAGTTATGAGACTAATCCAAAGGCAGCATTAGTTATATGGTTGCCCAGTTCCATCTGGCCAAGTTGGGTGGCTGGACAGGCTCTGTAGGCTCTTTCCAACCTGTGAGGATCAGCACATACAGGATCTAACAATTTCCACAAGTAGTATTTTGGAAATAAAACCTTGATGTTTCAGATGGCAGAGGCAGAGAAGGAGGAGAAGGTGGCGGCAGCGGAGGAGGAGGAGTGGGGGGGGGGTGGGTGGAGGAGAAGGTGACAGCAGCAGCAGAGAAGGAGGAGGATGGAGGGCAGAGAGGAGGTGGAGACAGAGAAAGAGAAGAAGGTGGCGACAGCGGAGGAGGAGGAGGGGGGGGGGGCGGAGGAGAAGGTAGTAGCAGCAGAGAAGGAGGAGGGTGGAGACAGAGAAAGAGAAGAAGGTGGTGATAGTGGAGGAGGAGGGGGGCGGAGGAGAAGGTAGCTGCAGCAGAGAAGGAGGAGGATGGAGGGTGGAGAGGAGGTGGAGACAGAGAAGGAGGGGGGGGAGAGTAGGTAGAGGCTGAGAAGGAGGAGGAGGGGGAAGGAGGGGGAGGCAGAGAAGGAGAAGGTGGTGGCAGCAGAGGAGGAGGAGTGGGGGGGGGCAGAGGAGAAGAAGGTGGCAGCAGCAGAGAAGGAGGAGGATGGAGAGGAGGTGGAGACAGAGAAGGAGGAGAAGGTGGCGATAGCGGAGGAGGAGGAGGGGGGGGCGGAGGAGAAGGTAGCAGCAGCAGAGTAGGAGGAGGATGGAGAGCGGAGAGGAGGTGGAGACAGAGAAGGAGGAGAAGGTGGCGATAGCGGAGGAGGGGGGGCGGAGAAGGTAGCAGCACCAGAGAAGGAGGAGGATGGAGGGCAGAGAGGAGGTGGAGAACAGAGAAGGAGGAGGGGGGGAGAGTAGGTAGAGGCTGAGAAGGAGTAGGAGGGGGGAGGAGGTGGAGGCAGAGAAGGAGGGGGAGGAGAGTAGGTGGAGGCTGAGAAAGGAGGAGAAGGGGGAAAGGAGGAGCAGGCAGAGAAGGAGGATTAAGAGTAGGAATATCACTAGGGGCTAAAGTTTGGAGGTTAACCAAGTAAACATATGGTATATTCCGCAATTGAATAAATAACTAATTATAAAGTCATTGTTAGCCTTTTACAGTTCATCTCTGATGATACCTGAAAAGTATGTGGAGAAATGCGTTGAGTCTTTTTGCTTAATACTCATATTATCAATTGATCACTTTGCTGAGAAGATACTTTTTCGGAATCACTTATATACACTACTTTTTGCTGTGTGCCAAGTGCTTAACTGTCTTTACTAAGGAACTTGAGGCGTTACCAGTCTAAAACGCTCCTTGGAACGCTTGGTTCCTTAAGAAAGGATGCCGCTGATCCCTGGTGAATTGAGAGTCTGCATTCCTATGACTATTGGTTCAGCTCACAGAACGGCACCTTCCACTGTGTGTATGTGACTTGTGCATTTTTAAAAGCCATAATGTATTAGCCAAGAAGGATTTTAAATGTTAATCCACTTGTGCAAGAGAGCAAACAATGCAAGGAATGACAAATATTAAAGCACTTGAAACACCTTGCAAGGGATGGGTTCTATGACTTCACATGTTCCTTTCTGATATTAAATAATATCCCTGGGACGGGAGATTAGAAATGTTGGAAACTGTTCTGCTGAACATTCCCTTCATTTGTTTCAGGCCCTACCAGACACTTACACACAGCAATATGAATTGGCAATCGCAATCCCAACTGCATTCATAGGGCCAAATTCCGGTAGGATTCAGCAGCATCTGTGTCGGCGTCTTTTGCCTGTCTGCTGGACAACTTGCAGGGTCCACCTAGGAATCAGGCCCACTGAGTGGCAGTTATGTTGATGAAGATGCTTGGTTAATGAGAAAGATCAGAGGAGAATGGCCCGACTGGTCCAAGCTGACAGGAAGGTAACACTATCTCATAGAGTCATGGAGTAGTGCTATATTAGCACATCGAACCTTGAAGTGGATGGGCTACAGCAGAGGTTCTTAAACTCGGTCCTCGGGAGCCCACACAGTGCATGTTTAGCAGGTAACCCAGCAGGTGCACAGGTGTATTAATTACTCACTGACACATTTTAAAAGGTCCACAGGTGGAGCTAATTATTTCACTTGCGATTCTGTGAGGAGACCTGCAAAACATGCACTGTGTGGGCCCCTGAGGACCGAGTTTTAGAACCTCTGGGCTACAGCATCGGGAAACCTCACTGGAGACCTCAGGAGACCTCCACCCTGCCAGCTAAAAACAGGAAACTGAGGTTACAATGGGCACAGGCTCACCAGCTCTGGATAGTTGAAGACTGGTAGGGTTAGAGTCTGGTGTAAAGAACATGATTCCATGGATCCACCCAGACTTCTATCAGCGGATCAGGCTACTGGGGTGTCTTGGTGTGAGGAATGGTTTATTTGAACACGTCACTTCCCTCAATAGCAAACGAGCATACAGTAGATTAAATGCCACAGGTACCTGAGTATTGAGGCTGACCACGTGCAGCCCAATATGTCCACAGTCTAGCCATTAGCTAATGGCTGCTTCCAGCAGGATAATGCATTATGGGGCATATGTATTAAGCCTTGGAGAGAGATAAACTGGAGAGAGATAAAGTACCAACCAACAAGCTCCTACTGACATTTTTCAAACACAGCCTGTAACATGGCAGTTAGGAGCTGATTGGCTGGTACTTTATCTCTCCCCACATTATCTCTCCAAGGCTTAGTAAATCTCTCCCTTAGTTCCATAGTGCACGTCATCTCAGTCTGGTCTCACAAACATGACAGTGCACTCAGAGTACTCCAATGGCCCGGACCACCACAGAGCCCAGTACAATAGAACACCATGGGGATATGGTGGAGATGGGAGATTTGCAGCATGAATGTACAACTGTGTGATGCCATCATGTCACCATGGAGTCTCTAAGGAACGTTCCCAGCACCAACCCATGCCACAAAGAATATAGGCTGTTCTGGGTGCAAAGGTTATTGCTCCAAATTTACATTTATACTGTATTGATGATTATATAAGGGAGAGTTCTGACCAGTGGGACATAAACATGAGCACTGAAGCAGTGTCACCATCTAAAGGCCGTCAGAAGTACTGCAGGCACAAAATTCTGCAGTCATGACATTTGATGAGGATGTACATCAGATATTACAGCATCTAAAATCCACAGAGCCTGTACCACACATAAGGCCTGATTCTGCCACCGTCTCATCTTCTCCCCTATAATGCCCAGTGTGCTGGAATTGAATCCCATGATAAGTTTTATACTGTATATAGGGAAATTGCACAGCACTACTTTATTTCAACTGCATACCGTAGAACTGTGTAGATAATGTATAGAGATGCGCCATACTTCTTTTAAAAGTGCAATTTGCTTTGAAGAGAATAGAAAACTGTTAGCACCTTCAGAGGGAGCCCTAGGGTGGGACGTGAGCCAATCACATGACGCTCACATCCAATCCGCTGACTCAGACTTGTGACAATCAGGATAAATACTGTTTTGCGGCTGGTTGTTCGCAGCACCCATGGGTGATTATCGTTCCAAAACCAGTCATATTGGATGACTGGATCTGACCTGCTGCATGACATGCCTCCATAACGATGAGCCGATATCATGCACATTTTCTAGTGTGTATGAATTTCCCATCATCTGTCCGACATAGTTCATTTAAAAACATAACTATCAAAATTGTGTATTTAGGCAGCGGGCAGGGAGCCACACACTGAGAGTTATATAGTGGGAGGAGCTGGGTCCCCCAGCAGCACAGAGTATATCAGGAGATGAGTGATGTGTCAGTAAGGACAGGGCTGCATGTGACAGGGGCAGTGACATGATGTGAGGAGGGGAATGGAGGCAGCAGGAAGCCACAGACTGAGAGTTAAATAGTGGGAGGAGCAAGGTCCCCAGCAGCACAGAGTGTATCAGGAGATGAGTGATGCGTCAGTGAGGAGAGGGCTGCATGTGACGAGGGCAGTGACATGATGTGAGAAGGGGAATGGAGGCAGCAGGAAGCCACAGACTGAGAGTAATATAGTGGGAGGAGCAGGGTCCCAAAGCAGCACAGAGTGTATCAGGAGATGAGTGATGTGTAAGTGAGGACAGGGCTGCATGTGACAGGGGCAGTGACAGGATGTGAGGAGGGGAATGGAGGCAGCAGGAAGCCACAGACTGAGAGTAATATAGTGGGAGGAGCAGGGTCCCAAAGCAGCACAGAGTGTATCAGGAGATGAGTGATGTGTCAGTGAGGACAGGGCTGCATGTGACAGGGGCAATGACATGATGTGAGGAGGGGAATGAATGCAGCAGGAAGCCACAGACTGAGAGTTATATAGTGGGAGGAGCAGGGACCCCAGCAGCACAGAGTATATCAGGAGATGAGAGATGTGTCAGTGAGGACAGGGCTGCATGTGACAGGGGCAGTGACATGATGTAAGGAGGGGAATGGAGGCAGCAGGAAGCCACACACTGAGAGTTATATAGTGGGAGGAGCAGGGACCCCAGCAGCACAGAGTATATCAGGAGATGAGAGATGTGTCAGTGAGGACAGGGCTGCATGTGACAGGGGCAGTGACATGATGTAAGGAGGGGAATGGAGGCAGCAGGAAGCCACAGACTGAGAGTTATATAGTGGGAGGAGCAGGGTACCACAGCAGCACAGAGTATATCAGGAGATGAGTGATGTGTTAGTGAGGACAGGGCTGCATGTGACAGGGGCAGTGACATGATGTGAGGTGGGGAATGGAGTCAGCAGGAAGCCACAGACTGAGAGTTGTATAGTGGGAGGAGCAGGTTCCCCAGCAGCACAGAGTATATCAGGAGATGAGTGATGTGTCAGTGAGGACAGGGCTGCATGTGACGAGGGCAGTGACAGGATGTGAGGAGGGGAATGGAGGCAGCAGGAAGCCACAGACTGAGAGTTATATAGTGGGAGGAGCAGGGTCCCAAAGCAGCACAGAGTGTATCAGGAGATGAGTGATGTGTCAGTGAGGACAGGGCTGCATGTGACAGGGGCAGTGACATGATGCGAGGAGGGGAATGGAGGCAGCAGGAAGCCACAGACTGAGAGTTATAGTGGGAGGAGCAAGGTCCCCAGCAGCACAGAGTGTATCAGGAGATGAGTGATGTGTCAGTGAGGACAGGGCTGCATGTGACAGGGGCAGTGACATGATGCGAGGAGGGGAATGGAGGCAGCAGGAAGCCACAGACTGAGAGTTATATAGTGGGAGGAGCAGGGTCCCACAGCAGCACAGAGTATATCAGGAGATGAGGGATGTGTCAGTGAGGACAGGGCTGCATGTGACAGGGGCAGTGACATGATGTGAGGAGGGGAATGGAGGCAGCAGGAAGCCACAGACTGAGAGTTATATAGTGGGAGGAGCAGGGTCCCACAGCAGCACAGAGTATATCAGGAGATGAGTGATGTGTCAGTGAGGACAGGGCTGCATGTGACAGGGGCAGTGACAGGATGTGAGGAGGGGAATGGAGGCATATATGAGAAAAACAATGGTAGGATAATGAAACAAGAGGCAGTCTGCCACCTCTGTAATTCTGCTACCTTAGAACCCGGCCAATGTTACAGTTCAATATATCCAAGTCTGCTGCTACGCTGTGGGACATAGGGGCTAATTCAGACCTGATCGCTGCTGTGCGTGTTTGTACAGCAGCGATTAGGTCTGAAGTGCGCATTCGCCATTGCATGCAAGACAGCCGACGGCTGTCTTAGCCCTGCGATCGCCTCTGCCTGATTGACAGGCAGTGGCGGTCGCTGGGCGGGCGGGCGGCGATTGGTCGCTGTTTAGGGGGCGTGGTCCAGGAAACAGGCGTGCCTGGACCATTGGGGGGGGGCAGGCCACGGCGGCTGCGTGATGTCGCATGCAGCCGCTGCGACCTGGGCAGCGACGAGTAGCTCCCTGCCAGCGCACCGGAGCTGCGCTGTCTGCGAGCTACTCCTACAATACAAAAGCATTGCCGCTGTGCGATACTTTTGTACTTGTACGACGGGGCAGGGCCTGATATGCGGGGCGGACTAGCCCTGTGCTGGGCGTCCCCCCCCCCGCATGTCAGGGAAGCTGATCGTAGATATGCTAAATTTAGCACATCGACGGTCAGGTCTGAATCACCCCCCTAATACCCTGTTCTGCTACACAATAACATGTAGCATATAATCTCTGACTCGGATACAGTATATAACCTGCTCTGCTATACATTGTCCACTGACACCATAGTCTCTTATACACAGAACTCTTATGTTATCCAATGAATTGCTCTGATAAAACAAATCTGCTAATCCTGTTTTCCCAATGGCCTCACATGTCACTGCTCACATACCTAAATAACAAATCATCCTGTTGAAATTATCTGTAGATAATAATATAAAATAAAATAATCTTGGTGCGATTTACCAAAGCAGGGTTCCATTTATCAAAAAGAAATAAAAATAATATAATATTAAAAAGAATTCTTCTAAGAAAGTCCACCAGGCAACTTACCTAATTCTGTCAAGTGATCAGTTTGAGGTTATCATTGTGAAATTCAAATCTTTTCATAATATAATGGATTTGAAATTGGAAAAAATATAAGCGTCAATATAATATGAAAATAGCATCACATGGTCCTCTTTCCTGCTTGAGATGCGTGTGTGTGTGTGTGTGTGTGTGTGTGTGTGTGTGTGTGTGTGTGTGTGTGTGTGTGTGTGTGTGTGTGTGTGTGTGTGTGTGTGTGTGTGTGTGTGTGTGTGTGTGTGTGTGTGTGTGTGTGTGTGTGTGTGTGTGTTCCAGCATAACTCTGGAATGCCTGGAGCAATTTACACCAAACTTGGTACACATATGATTTACAATCTGGACAATAATACTGTGGGGGTAGGACACCCTTAGCACCCCTAGGGGTGGGGGTGGGAAGGGGGTGACATGTAAAATTCCATAGTGTTCTGGGTCGCGGAGATGAATAGTGACACTCCAGATGCTGTTTAAGTCCAAGTTCATTAGCATGGGAGGTGAAAAATAAAATGTCCAAAATGGCCGACAGTAGTTTCAAATCCATAGTTTTTGGGGTCGCTAAGCTGATCGCATTTTTAAAATTGATATGTTCCTTAGACTGTCCTTTAACATATAGGCTATGTATCTTCACGCTAATTCTTTTAGGGGTTGGGTAGTGAACTTAAACTTGAAGATGGGCGCAATTAAAATAGTCCTGTTGCGTTAAGAATTCCACGCGGGCTAGGCCACGGGCGAAAAGCTAGTTTATTATATATACCTGAAGCCCATAAAATATGGGCATCTCCATACACTATATAATTGACCTATTGGAGTGGGCGGGGGATTCTATTATCCGAGAACTCATAATAAGCAATCCCAGAGCCACTACTCTTATACAGTGCTAAAAATTAATTTCACTTCAGCCAATGAGATGAGCACCGACTATGAACTAATTAGCTGGCTCTTATTATATTGTTCGTGAGCATCAGTACGGCCCAGGATACACTGGTAAAGTCTATGTTATGAGTTGGCTTTGATTTCCTTGACATGTCAACATCAAAGTTTTGGTAAAGAGGACAAAAGAAAAAACACATGCTCTGATATACAATATCCCCTGATACGTTGCTATGATACACAGTAGTCTCTAATATATTAGATATACAAGAGACCCTAATAAATTGCTATGATACACTGCAGTCTATACATTAATATACATTACTCTGATAAACAATATCCCCTAATACATTGCTACACAATAATCTCTAATACTGTATATTGCTGGGATAAGATGTACAGTAGCATCTATTACATTGCTCTTATATAATACCTCTATTGCATTGTTCTGACATAATGTAATACACTGCAGACTCTAATACTTTTCTCTGATATACATCAGTCTCTACTACACTGCCCTGATATACATAAGCCTCTAATACACTGCCCTGATATACATCAACCTCTAATACACTGCCCTGGTAAACATCAGCCTCTAATACACTGCTATGATATACATCAGCCTCTAATACACTGCCCTGGTATACATCAACCTCTAATACACTGCCCTGGTAAACATCAGCCTCTAATACACTGCTCTGATATACATCAGCCTCTAATACACTGCCCTGATATACATCAGCCTCTAATACGCTGCCCTGATATACATCAGTCTCTAATACACTGCTCTGATATACAGCGACCTCTAATACACTGCTCTGATATACATCAGCCTCTAATACACTGCCCTGATATACATCAGCCTCTAATACACTGCCCTGATACACATCAGTCTCTAATATACTGCTCTGATATACATCAGCCTCTAATACACTGCCCTGATATACATCAGCCTCTTATACACTGCCCTGATATACATCAGCCTCTAATACACTGCCCTGATATACATCAGCCTCTAATACACTGCCCTGATATACATCAGTCTCTAATACACTGCTCTGATATACATCAGCCTCTAATACACTGCTCTGATATACAGCAGCCTCTAACACACTGTTGATATACAGCAGCCTCTAATACACTTCTGTAATATAAATCAGCCTCTAATACATTTCTCTGATATACAGCAGCCTCTAATGCATTGCACTGATATACAGTAGCCTCTAATACATACTTCTGATATACAGCAGCCTCTAATACATTGCACTGATGATATACATCAGCCTCTAATACATACCTCTGATATACAGCAGCCTCTAATACATACCTCTGATATACAGCAGCCTCTAATACATACCTCTTATATACAGCAGCCTCTCATGCATTGCACTGATATACAGCAGCCTCTAATACACTGCTCTGATATACATCAGTCTCTTATATACAGTAGCCTCTAATGCAATACTCTGATTTACAGTGGCCTCTAGTACATTGCTCTGATACTCAACAGCCTCTAATAAATTGCTTACCAGGAATAATTCCTTGTATATGTATTTATACTTTGTCAATAAATCTGATTCTGATATACAACAGCCTCTAATACATACCTCTGATATACAGCAGCCTCTAATACATTGCTCTGATATACAGCAGCCTCTAATACAGTGCTCTGATATACAGCAGCCTCTAATACATTGTACTGATATACATCAGCCTCTAATACAGTGCTCTGATATACAGCAGCCTCTAATAAAGTGCTCTGATATACAGCGGACTCTAATACATTGCTCTGATATACATCAGCCTCTAATACCTACCTCTGATATACAGCAGCCTCTAATACATTGCTCTGATATACAGCAGCCTCTAATACCTACCTCTGATATACATCAGCCTCTAATACAGTGCTCTGATATACAGAAGCCTCTAATACAGTGCTCTGATATACAGCAGCCTCTAATACATACCTCTGATACACAGCGGCCTCTAATACATTGCTCTGATATACATCAGCCTCTAATACCTACCTCTGATATACAGCAGCCTCTAATACATACCTTTGATATACAGCGGCCTCTAATACATTGCTCTGATATACATCAGCCTCTAATACCTACCTCTGATATACAGCAGTCTCTAATACATTGCTCTGATATACAGCAGCCTCTAATACAGTGCTCTGATATACAGCAGCCTCTAATACATACCTCTGATATACAGCAGCCTCTAATACATACCTCTGATATACAGCAGCCTCTAATACATAGCTCTGATATACAGTAGCCTTTAATACATACCTCTGATATACAGCAGCCTCTAATACATTGCTCTGATATACAGCAGCCTCTAATACATCGCTCTGATATACAGGAGCCCCTAATACACTGCCCTGATATACAGTGGCCTCTAATACATTGTTCTGATATACAGCAGCCTCTAATACATTGTTCTGATATACAGTGGCCTCTAATACATACCTCTGATCTACAGCAGCCTCTAATACATTGCACTGATATGCAGTAGCCTCTAATATATTGCACTGACATAAGGAAGCCTCTAATATACATGTACTGATGCAATGTAGTCTCTAATAAATTCCTCTGATATAAGGTAGCCTCTATTGCATTTCTCTTGTATAAAGCAGTCACAAACGCTTTCCTCATATAAAAAGACTCTAATACATTGCTTTAGGTACCCTTAATCACATTTTTCTTATATACCGTAGCCTCTAATACTTTACTCTCATAATCATAAGCAGTATCATCTAATCCATTCATATTTTACCAACCAGACCCTTATTCGGTAACCCTTGATATCACACTGATTTAAGGCTCCCTGCAATGCAATTACATTATCTGCTATATAAATATCCTGTAATACATTGGTTTTTACACTAATGCCCCTAATATATTACTCTTATGTGCTACTGCCTCTAATACTAAGCATTACTACATTGCTGACATAAAGTAGCCTGTAGTCCACTGCTCTGATATACAGCTAACTTCTATATACACCATGTAGCAATATGAGGTTATTGTGTATAAATCAGTGACAACTGCACTTCCAATAGACAATGTGTACTGTTTACAGTATACATGGGATCAGCATGAAGAGTTATTATAACCAAACAAGAAATACAAGTAGGTTATTACATAATGAATCGTTATCTCATATTATATTAAGTCTCCATACTAAATGACAGAGATAGGCTCGTGCCATTCTGTTGTCAGTGTACAAAAGCTAGATTTATAAAATGTATATCCTGAATTATTGTCAAAGCTCAACTGAGTAATAAAAAACCCATATATACAAACAAACAAAAACTATTTAGTAACTCCCAGAATATAAGAAATGCCCAATATCCTTATAAAGTTTATTTAGAGGGAATAGAAAAAGAAAAAAAAAAACAGTTATGCTGCTTTCACACTGCTGGTGTTACTGGATAAGAAGCGTTGTTTCTCATTCAATCCTGTTAAGTAGTTGAAACACACACATGTGTATATATATATATATATATATATATATATATATTTTCCCAGAACAGTCCACACTCTGGCCTTATCCACAAATGCTGGGGTGACTTCCACAGAATGATAAATCGTCATGATCCATCATTACCAATGTAAATCCAGTAAATAGGAGCACTCACCAGTCTTCATGATATTCTTATCTTTATTAGCAGCAAGATATCAAACAGGGGGTGTAACCGACGTTTCGGTCCCAAATGGAACCTTTGTCAAAGGTTCCATTTGGGACCGAAACGTCGATTACACCCCCTGTTTGATATCTTGCTGCTAATAAAGACAAGAATATCATGAAGACTGGTGAGTGCTCCTATTTACTGGATTTATATATATATATATATATATATATATATATTTTATACAATGTAAGAACAAATATAAAATTGAAAGTAAAACATAACATTCTCTACTGCAATACTCCAAAAATAATAATATATTGTTTCTTTATTTAAAAAAAGATAATATAAAGATAAATAAAAAAATAGCAACAATACACAATAAAATAAATGTGCAGCTGTTCAAATACTACTACTACTACTACTACTACTATATATATATGTATATATTTTTTTTTTTGACTTGCGACAGATTTGAAGACACAATATTCTCACATACACTTAGCTGCAAGTATTATTAGAATTACTATTATATATTGATTGATTGATTGTCTGGCCATCAGTTTATTGTTGAAGCTGCTGTGACCTTAATAACTTATTACATTACAGAATATGTGTATACAAGCGCTATAGAAACAAAATGAGTATCATTTCTGAGATCAGATGACAAGAAATGAACAGTATAACAATAGGGCTGATCGTCCTACAGTGCATTTATATAAAGCCTTTAATCTTGCACCTTCGCTGGCAACCATTTAATGCAGTAAAGGTGCCCTAAGGCAATATTGCACTGAGGGGTTAAGGGAGTTCACATGCAGTTTTTAGAAGATGCCTCCTATCCCCGTACAGGCAGATGACATGGTTTAGAACACCTTAGACTGCAGCCATTGTCTCCGGACTATAAAATCACAGTTCTGGTACAGGGTCTGGAAGGGACAGTAACCTGAGCCTGTTATCCGATAGGTGGCAGCAGAGAGCGTCCAGGTGACAGGCAGTGCAGATTATCACTACCTGTCTGTCTCCTGTCTCCAATGACCACCTGACACAGATGAGATATAACAACAGCTCAGCTCCAATTTTAATCATAGAAATAGCCACAAGGCAGATTTCTCTCGTTCTTCAGCTTTTTTTTTTTTTTTTTTACTCTTTCCCTGTAGTGTTTGCAACAAAACAGGTAAGGACTCAGCCAGGACTCAGGAATGTGGAAAATCAACTCAGCCTCCTGGAACCAGGCATATTAATAAGGGCACCCAGGGAAGGAACTTGGCAGGTAGGATATAGGTGCAAATAAAAATATAATGATTGCAATAATCGCGATCATGTATCCTGGAGCAAACACTGAGAGTGGTACAATCATATCATACAATGTGGCTTCAGCAGATCTGGATGTGCCAGACAACCAGGTAAGGACAGTCCTTTGCAGGACACTCTGCCCAAGGAGGAAGACGCTGTCAGATCGCTGTCATCACCTCCTGAGGTGCAGATTCCCCAACACTGTGCGATCTCCGGCAGTACACACAGCTAACCACAACTTGCACCCTCTCTATTGCAGCACAGTGAGTCCATCTATTGGGAGATTTAAAGATTTAAAGGTCCCACTTGTCGTCAGCAGCAGCAGCAGCAGCAGCAGCGAGGGGTTGTACAGGACCCAGCACTATTCCACGTGGTGCAAATAAGCCCTTTCCTAAAACAAGCACAAACTTTTTTCCTTTGTAATTCATCCTATAGATACAGGAACCCACTGACAGTATAAACTCATTTTCTGTATGATCTCAGCCATTTAACCCATGTACTATATATATATATATATATATATATATATGTGTGTGTGTGTGTGTGTGTCATTTATTGCATATCCCAGTCATTGATTACATATAGAGGTACTCACCCTAATTTCATATAGATGATCCCAAAGCAGAGAAACACATAGAAAATCCACCTCCGGGAGTGCCTGTGCATGGTCTACTCAAAAGGCTGATCCATAAAAAGTTATGAAAAATTGAGAGCAGAGCTCAGAGTATATCCCAGCAATTGCATGTTGCAGTTAACCCAGGAGAAGTCGGTTTGCTTGTAACAACAGAGTGCTGAGGCATGGTGCCCTGCCCGGGTCCGCAGAGAGGGGGCCTGCTGTGCAGAGTGCAGTGGGGAATGAGGACTGGGCTCTTAACCCCAGAATAAGTGAGAGGCAGAGACTCTGTGTTTAATCATCACATCCAGTCTGAAGACCAATGTGCCCCTACATGTCCTGACTACTGCAGGTAATAAGCTGCCTGTGTGAGAGCAGGTAGGAGGAGGGTCTCTCAGCCTGAGACACTGTCACTCTCCCTCTCCTCTCTGCTGCCTGTCTCTTGCTGGGTGCCTCTCACTCTTCCTCTCAGCAGCAGCCTCTGCATTAGTTTCACCTGCTGTCTCTTCCACCTGACTGTCTGCCATGCTCATTTTACACTGTACAAACACACCTTACATTGTGTGCTTATATCCCTGCTGCCACAATAGGCTGTCTCACTGGCAGGCTGTCACCGCAGCACACAACCTGTCTCTTCTACTTTCCATTGCACAGGGGATGTCTCTCCCTCCTGTGACACTCTGCCAGTGATGTGATTGCAGAGATCTGTAACAATGATGTGCTTTGTTATGGCTGTCTCATTATTGCATGTCTCTTCTCCAGTACAGTATGTCTGTCTCATCCCTTACTGTCTGCTCATCACACAGCTGTCTCTGCTCTGTTCACTACACCTTACCTAATATTGCACTGAAGTGCCCCCCTTAAAGAGATACTGATAAGCCTCTCTCTCTCTGACACTCTATACTGTACGTCTGTCTCTCTCCCACTAATTGTGTAAGTCTGCTTGTCTTTCTATTACTGTGCAAGGATTACCTGTGGATCTCCAACTTTAGTGGAACTACAAGTCCCAGCTGGCCATGGCAGATAGTTGGAGAGCCACAGGTTGTCTCTTTTTCACTTATCACCTTCTAAGTCAGTCTGTCTGTCACTCTCATTATCTCACACTAGCACTTTACATGGGAATCCTGCCTGTCTCTTGTATCAGTCTGTCCACAGTATGTAGCCTCTGTAATGCATGATACTTTATATACAAGAAGTCATTACACTGCCTCAGTAACCCTTCCACTGCCAAGAGTCATTTGCAGGCTAGTAAGGTGTTGGAGACAGCGATAGTACACATATATATATATATATATATATATATATATATATATATATATACTGCTCAAAAAAATAAAGGGAACACTAAAATAACACATCCTAGATCTGAATGAATGAAATATTCTTATTAAATACTTTGTTCTTTACATAGTTGAATGTGCTGACAACAAAATCACACAAAAATGATCAATGGAAATCAAATTTATTAACCCATGGAGGTCTGGATTTGGAGTCACCCTCAAAATTAAAGTGGAAAAACACACTACAGGCTGATCCAACTTTGATGTAATGTCCTTAAAACAAGTCAAAATGAGGCTCAGTAGTGTGTGTGGCCTCCACGTGCCTGTATGACCTCCCTACAACCCACACAAGTGGCTCAGGTAGTGCAGCTCATCCAGGATGGCACATCAATGCGAGCTGTGGCAAGAAGGTTTGCTGTTTCTGTCAGCTTAGTGTCCAGAGCATGGAGGCGCTACCAGGAGACAGGCCAGTACATCAGGAGACGTGGAGGAGGCCGTAGGAGGGCAACAACCCAGCAGCAGGACCGCTACCTCCACCTTTGTGCAAGGAGGAACAGGAGGAGCACTGCCAGAGCCCTGCAAAATTACCATTGATAATTTTTGTGTGATTTTGTTGTCAGCACATTCAACTATGTAAAGTACAAAGTATTTAATAAGAATATTTCATTCATTCAGATCTAGGATGTGTTATTTTAGTGTTCCCTTTATTTTTTTGAGCAGTGTATATATATATATATATATATATATATATATTCATGCACTCTACAGTGGTCAATAAAAACTAAACCTCAGCTGCTGTGGAACCTCCAAATAACCAGATCCATGTCCCTGAGTTGTTTGTTTCCAGGTCTGTTTGATGGCACTGGAAACAAATACTCTTCACAATCAGACATCTCATTAATGTAACTGGACTGAATGAAGATTTTAGCATCTGACTGGGTTAAAGCAATTTTTATATTTGGATTTGTTTAAAATTATTTAAATAAGTGAAATTCTGTTTTATACTGGTTCATCGCTTCTGACAGGAGGGGAACGTGACTGACAGCCGAGCTTCCCAAGATGTTCTGCAGCAGCGGAGGTCTTATGTGACTGACAGATTATTGTGGGGGGAAACCAATTTGTGGGGACAATTGACATCAAGTGATTTGGGCTACAATCTCAGTGTAGTGAGTAAATCAGTGAAATGGGATTCCCCCCCCCCAAACGTATAATTTGTTCCCATGATTTGCATTGCAGAGAATTAGAGGAGTCGTTGATTAATGGTCTCCATAAGGCTATGTCAGTGGCTAGTTTTCAGCCGGACGTGGTCCTATATGGTCATGCGCAGTACGTGTGCCAAGTCCATATCTGTAAGTTCTGCCCCTGTGCACCAACAATAATAAATGAAAGGAATGGTTATCATTAACGCATTACGCGCTGAGGTGTAATTATGACATCCCAACCGGTGATATAAATGCCCCTTATTGGACTGAGTCTAAATTCAAGTGGTCTAAGGAACTCTGATGTTACAACCATGTAACCATTTAACAACCATGTAAGTTTAGAACATGGGTCTCCACCAAACATGCACCCTCGTAGGCTCACTTCACTCACCACACTTCGAACAGGTTACTATTCCTAATAGATGTCCACGTGGATAGTAACTTTGCCCTTCCCCCTACCATTGCGGACCATATGGTTGTGACATCAGAGGTCCTTAGTCCAGGCATCTAGTAAGGGCCATCCCACCAGATGTCACCCAATTCCCCAGTGAAATGGGTGGTGCGGGGGCTTGATGAGTCATCAGAGCTCTGCCCCCCCAGCCGTATACCCCTCCCATGTATAATGCAACAATAGGTGGTGCTGCACTAATGTGTCTAGCTGCATCCTACCAGGCACATACTATCCTTAATCTCTCAGAGGACTCCCCTTTAAATCCCCGGCTTAGGCCCCTTAGATTTTTCGATGGTTATTATAAGAGGTGATATGGCAGCGATCCTGAGCTGTTTCGTCAATACTGGTCCGAAGTGGTAACAGATAACTTACCACTTTGCCGACTGACATTCACACGGTTAAAATCTCCACATCCTCTATTTTAAATGAACTTTACCATCGATCTTAAAATAACCATAAAAATTGATGCAAATTACTAATTGTGAAACACTACTAATACCTTTCGCCAATACAGTACATTCTTAAATGTTCCATAAGCAAGGAGATATAGATAAGTAAATGTTTGCTCATGGAGATGGTATTTTTCCTATCAAACTGATTTAGCTGCAATCTCCAAGTCACACTTTCCTGTGCAGGGGCCACATCCTGCGAGTCAGACAATATTGTACAGTATCCTCCACGGTAAATAAGTGCCATTCTTGGCTGGTGTTGCCTATAGATGGTGAAATGCGTATCACAGGTGGTGACTATAGATGGCGAAATGTATATCACAGGTGGTAAGTGACTATAGATGGTGAAATGCATATCACAGGTGGTGACTATAGATGGCGAAATGCATATCACAGGTGGTAAGTGACAATAGATGGTGAAATGCATATCACAGGTGGTAAGTGACAATAGATGGTGAAATGCATATCACAGGTGGTGACTATAGATGGCGAAATGCATATCACAGGTGGTGAGTGACTATAAATGGCGGAATGCATATCTGAGGGAAAATCCCAATATGATCCTATGAATATGTAATGGATAATTCCAGATCTAAAATGTGCTTATATCTGTTCATCTATTATCTAGCTGTTCTACCCGTTCTTCGGCCAGGAGTTTCTGATTTTCATGGTTGTAAATATAAATGAGTGTTAAAAATTTGGTAAATCTATAGAGATGTAAATTTGAGACGTCTTAATGTTAATAAATATTAATCTATGGTTTTTGGCGTTACTCGATGAGCAACCGTAGTAGATATGGTAAAAAGTGACAGGACTATTTTTGTAGTTTATTAAATTCTACACACTGGAGGTGCAATCCAAATTTTTGATTGTCCGTTTGGGCGTTATTGTTCACGCAACGCAAGCCATGCACAGATAGTGACGTCATTAAGTCAACCCCCTTTTCATCCCCTTAGGGGAGGTTCATTAAAATTCTAATTACGTAGTTTTCCTATTTTCCACTGGCAGAATACCTATGTTACATTTCATTTTCATAACATTTCAGGGAAAAAGAGAATTAGTGATCAGTCAATCAGTCAGTGAGTGAGGGCTTTCGCATTTATATATATATATATATATATATAAAAGCATCAGAGATACACATAAATCTCTGAATCAGGCCCAATGATCCTTTGTTGTCTTCTAGGCCCTATGTAACATACTTGCCTACATTAAAACTCTCCTGGAGAGGAGACGCAGCTTGCGACTGTGGGAGGTGGGGCCGAGCTGCATATCACTAGGTCCTGCCCCCAAAATGCAGCGAATCGCAAGTCTGCGGGTAAGGGGCAGACCTAAACTACGTCAATTTGCCACTTTTAGCCCCGCTCCCTCCATCCGGCTCCGGGATTCCCCTTAATCTCCTTATCCTGCCCACTTTACTAGAAGCAGGTGGGCTGTGGGAAGTGCGGCCAGTCTTCTTTGGGTGCGGGGGACTACTGAAAAAATTGCGGGTCTCCCGCAAGTAGGCAAGTATGCTATATTGTGATCCAAACTGTTTTTCTTTCTCTTAATTCTTTATCTTTGGTCAGAAAGTTAATAGTAGCAGACAACAGCATAAATGAATGTTAAATACAATATCACAAATAAATAAAACAGCAAAGACAAACACAAGAAGACATAACATAAACACCAAAGAGGTACAAGATTATGGTAGTGTGGGACCAGATTTTTTTTTGTCATCAGGTTAAAAGGAGTGGGAAGAGAAGGTTGGGAATTGGGAAAGTAGAAGGGTGTGGGGAAGGGAATAATAGTATAGAGTTAGAAGGACAAGGGAAGGAGAGTACTAGTCATGACTTCAATATATTAGAATGCACATGCCTTTCTCCAGCTTTTACTAAATGCACTCATTTAAAAAATGTTGTATTCCTTCTGTGCATTTTAGCCATGTCTATGTATCATAAGCTGAGTTGTTTTGCTTTATTTTCCCATGATATAATGCACAGGTGCTCTATTGATACAATTGCATGTAATACACAGTTGTGTTATATCCCAGGGCAGGAAAAAGTACCCTTGGTTTGATGATATAAATACATTACTGAAGAGAACAGAAGATAAAGTTGTGTAAAACTGCAAAATCAGAAAAAGATGATTTTCAGAGGAGTTACGGACAGTTTAGTATGTTGCATTTTTTTTTTTTTGGTCACTTTTTTACAATTTATTTTACTATGTATTCCACTATACTTCTGGTTATCATCATTTTATTGGTGTAAGAATTATTATTAAATTCATGTTTTACATTCTGGGGTTTAGGTTTCTAGGAGTGCCAAGAGGGGTGAGTTTAACTTTTTCTAAGGGTACGTATTTAACCCCTTTATCCTTACCCTTTCTCAGTATCTGGGGCCGGCCTGAGCTCTGGGGGCCCGGTTTATAACAGGAAACAACATTGGCCCTCATTCCGAGTTGTTCGCTCGCTAGCTGCTTTTAGCAGCTTTGCACATGCTAAGCCGCCGCCTACTGGGAGTGAATCTTAGCTTAGCAAAATTGCGAACGAAAGATTCGCAATATTGCGAAAAGACTTCTCTGTGCAGTTTCTGAGTAGCTCGAGACTTACTCTGCCAGTGCGATCAGTTCAGTGCTTGTCGTTCCTGGTTTGACGTCACAAACACACCCAGCGTTCGCCCAGACACTCCCCCATTTCTTCAGACACTCCCGCGTTTTTCCCAGAAATTGTAGCGTTTTTTCAAACACTCCCATAAAACGGCCTGTTTCCGCCCAGAAACACCCACTTCCTGTCAATCACATTACGATCACCAGAACGAAGAAAAATAAGAATTTACTTACCGATAATTCTATTTCTCATAGTCCGTAGTGGATGCTGGGGACTCCGTAAGGACCATGGGGAATAGCGGCTCCGCAGGAGACTGGGCACATCTAAAGAAAGCTTTAGGACTATCTGGTGTGCACTGGCTCCTCCCCCTATGACCCTCCTCCAAGCCTCAGTTAGGATACTGTGCCCGGACGAGCGTACACAATAAGGAAGGATTTTGAATCCCGGGTAAGACTCATACCAGGCCAGCCACACCAATCACACCGTACAACTTGTGATCTGAACCCAGTTAACAGCATGATAACAGAGGAGCCTCTAGAAAAGATGGCTCACTACAGCAATAACCCAATTTTTTTTTTGGTAACAATAACTATGTACCAGTATTGCAGACAATCCGCACTTGGGATGGGCGCCCAGCATCCACTACGGACTATGAGAAATAGAATTATCGGTAAGTAAATTCTTATTTTCTCTAACGTCCTAAGTGGATGCTGGGGACTCCGTAAGGACCATGGGGATTATACCAAAGCTCCCAAACGGGCGGGAGAGTGCGGATGACTCTGCAGCACCAAATGAGAGAACTCCAGGTCCTCCTCAGCCAGGATATCAATTTTGTAGAATTTTACAAACGTATTTGCTCCTGACCAAGTAGCTGCTCGGCAAAGTTGTAAAGCCGAGACCCCTCGGGCAGCCGCCCAAGATGAGCCCACCTTCCTTGTGGAGTGGGCATTTACAGATTTTTGGCTGTGGCAGGCCTGCCACAGAATGTGCAAGCTGAATTGTACTACAAATCCAACGAGCAATAGTCTGCTTAGAAGCAGGAGCACCCAGCTTGTTGGGTGCATACAGGATAAACAGCGAGTCAGATTTCCTGACTCCAGCCGTCCTGGAAACATATATTTTCAGGGCCCTGACAACGTCTAGCAACCTGGAGTCCTCCAAGTCCCTAGTAGCCGCAGGCACCACAAATAGGTTGGTTCAGGTGAAACGCTGAAACCACCTTAGGGAGAAACTGAGGACGAGTCCTCAATTCCGCCCTGTCCGAATGGAAAATCAGATAAGGGCTTTTTCAGGATAAAGCCGCCAATTCTGACACGCGCCTGGCCCAGGCCAGGGCCAACAGCATGACCACTTTCCATGTGAGATATTTTAACTCCACAGATTTAAGTGGTTCAAACCAATGTGACTTTTGGAACCCAAAACTACAGTGAGATCCCAAAGTGCCACTGGAGGCACAAAAGGAGGCTGTATATGCAGTACCCCTTTTACAACGTCTGAACTTCAGGGACTGAAGCTAGTTCTTTTTGGAAGAAAATTGACAGGGCCGAAATTTGAACCTTAATGGACCCCAATTTCAGGCCCATAGACACTCCTGTTTGCAGGAAATGTAGGAATCGACCCAGTTGAATTTCCTCCGTCGGGCCTTACTGGCCTCGCACCACGCAACATATTTTCGCCAATTGCGGTGATAATGTTTTTGCGGTTACATCCTTCCTGGCTTTGATCAGGATAGGGATGACTTCATCCGGAATGCCTTTTTTCCTTCAGGATCCGGCGTTCAACCGCCATGCCGTCAAACGCAGCCTCGGTAAGTCTTGGAACAGACAGGGTCCTTGCTGGAGCAGGTCCCTTCTTAGAGGTAGAGGCCACGGATCCTCCGTGAGCATCTCTTGAAGTTCCGGTTACCAAGTCCTTCTTGGCCAATCCGGAGCCACGAATATAGTGCTTACTCCTCTCCATCTTATCAATCTCAGTACCTTGGGTATGAGAGGCAGAGGAGGGAACACATACCCTGACTGGTACACCCACGGTGTTACCAGAGCGTCTACAGCTATTGCCTGAGGGTCCCTGGACCTGGCGTAATATCTGTCGAGTTTTTCCCAACGGTTTTTAATCATGTGGAAGACTTCTGGGTGAAGTCCTTACTCTCCCGGGTGGAGGTCGTGCTGAGGAAGTCTGCTTCCCAGTTGTCCACTCCCGGAATGAATACTGCCGACAGTGCTATCACATGATTTTCCGCCCAGCGAAGAATCCTTGCAGCTTCTGCCATTGCCCTCCTGCTTCTTGTGCCACCCTGTCTGTTTACGTGGGTGACTGCCGTGATGTTGTCCGACTGGATCAACACCGGCTGACCTTGAAGCAGAGGTCTTGCTAAGCTTAGAGCATTGTAAATGGCACTTAGCTTCAGGATATTTATGTGAAGTGATGTCTCCAGGCTTGACCATAAGCCCTGGAAATTCCTTCCCTGTGTGACTGCTCCCCAGCCTCGCAGGCTGGCATCCGTGGTCACCAGGACCCAGTCCTGAATGCCGAATCTGCGGCCCTCTAGAAGATGAGCACTCTGCAACCAATACAGGAGGGACACCCTTGTTCTTGGTGACAGGGTTATCCGCTGATGCATCTGAAGATGCGACCCGGACCATTTGTCCAGCAGGTCCCACTGGAAAGTTCTTGCGTGGAATCTGCCGAATGGGATTGCTTCGTAGGAAGCCACCATTTTACCCAGAACCCTTGTGCATTGATGCACTGAGACTTGGCTCGGTTTTAGGAGGTTCCTGACTAGCTCGGATAACTCCCTGGCTTTCTCCTCCGGGAGAAACACCTTTTTCTGGACTGTGTCCAGGATCATCCCTAGGAACAGAAGACAAGTCATCGGAACCAGCTGCGATTTTGAAATATTGAGAATCCAATCGTGCTGCCGCAACACTACCTGAGATAGTGCTACACCGACCTCCAACTGTTCCCTGGATCTTACCCTTATCAGGGAATTGTCCAAGTAAGGGATAACTAAAATTCCCTTCCTTCGAAGGAATATCATCATTTCGGCCATTACCTTGGTAAAGACCCGGGGTGCCGTGGACCATCCATACGGCAGCGTCTGAACTGATAGTGACAGTTCTGTACCATAAACCTGAGGTACCCTTGGTGAGAAGGGTAAATTTTGACATGAAGGTAAGCATCCCTGATGTCCCGAGACATCATGTAGTCCCCTTCTTCCAGGTTCGCAATCACTGCTCTGAGTGACTCAATCTTGAATTTGAACCTCTGTATGTAAGTGTTCAAAGATTTTAGATTTAGAATCGGTCTCACCGAGCCGTCCGGCTTCGGTACCACAACAGTGTGGAATAATACCCCGTTCCCTGTTGCAGGAGGGGTATCTTGATTATCACCTGCTGGGAATACAGCTTGTGAATGGCTTCCAAAACTGTCTCCCTGTCAGAAGGAGACATCGGTTAAGCCGACTTTAGGAAACGGCGAGGGGGAGACGTCTCGAATTCTAATTTGTACCCCTGAGATATCACCTGAAGGATCCAGGGGTCTACTTGCGAGTGAGCCCACTGCGCGCTGAAATTCATTGAGACGGGCCCCCCACCGTGCCTGATTCTGCTTGTAAAGCCCCAGCGTATACTGAGGGCTTGGCAGAGGCGGGAGAGGGTTTTTGTTCCTGGGAACTGGCTGATTTCTGCAGCCTTTTTCCTCTCCCTCTGTCACGGGGCAGAAATGAGGAACCTTTTGCCCGCTTGTCCACGAAAAGACTGCGCCTGATAATACGGCGTCTTCTCATGTTGAGAGGCGACCTGGGGTACAAACGTGGATTTCCCAGCTGTTGCCATGGCCACCAGGTCTGAAAGACCGACCCCAAATAACTCCTCCCCTTAATAAGGCAATACTTCCAAATGCCGTTTGGAATACGCATCACCTGACCACTGACGTGTCCATAACCCTCTACTGGTAGAAATGGACAACGCACTTAGACTTGATGCCAGTCGGCAAATATTCCGCTGTGCATCACGCATATATAGAAATGCATCTTTTAAATGCTCTATAGGCAAAAATATACTGTCCCTATCTAGGGTATCAATATTTTCAGTCAGGGAATCCGACCACGCCGACCCAGCACTGCACATCCAGGCTGAGGCGATTGCTGGTCGCAGTATAACACCAGTATGTGTGTAAATACATTTTAGGATACCCTCCTGCTTTCTATCAGCAGGATCCTTAAGGGCGGCCATCTCAGGAGAGGGTAGAGCCCCTACAAGCGTGTGAGCGTTTTATCCACCCTAGGGGGTGTTTCCCAACGCACCCTAACCTCTGGCGGGAAAGGATATAATGCCAATAACATTTCAGAAATTATCAGTTGTTATCGGTGGAAACCCACGCATCATCACACACCTCATTTAATTTCTCAGATTCAGGAAAACTACAGGTAGTTTTTCCTCACCGAACATAATACCCCTTTTTGGTGGTACTCGTATTATCAGAAATGTGTAAAACATTTTTCATTGCCTCAATCATGTAACGTGTGGCCCTACTGGAAGTCACATTTGTCTCTTCACCGTCGACACTGGAGTCAGTATCTGTGTCGGCGTCTATATCTGCCATCTGAGGTAACGGGCGCTTTAGAGCCCCTGACGGCCTATGAGACGTCTGGACAGGCACAAGCTGAGTAGCCGGCTGTCTCATGTCAACCACTGTCTTTTATACAGAGCTGACACTGTCACGTAATTTCCAACAGTTCATCCACTCAGGTGTTGACCCCCTAGGGGGTGACATCACTATTACAGGCAATCTGCTCCGTCTCCACATCATTTTTCTCCTCATACATGTCGACACAAAAGTACCGACATACAGCACACACACAGGGAATGCTCTGATAGAGGACAGGACCCCACTAGCCCTTTGGGGAGACAGAGGGAGAGTTTGCCAGCACACACCAGAGCGCTATATATATACAGGGATAACCTTATATAAGTGTTTTTCCCCTTATAGCTGCTGTATAGTTAATACTGCGCCTAATTAGTGCCCCCCTCTCTTTTTTAACCCTTTCTGTAGTGTAGTGACTGCAGGGGAGAGCCAGGGAGCTTCCCTCCAACGGAGCTGTGAGGGAAAATGGCGCCAGTGTGCTGAGGAGATAGGCTCCGCCCCCTTATCGGCGGCCTTATCTCCCGTTTTTCTATGTATTCTGGCAGGGGTTAAATGCATCCATATAGCCCAGGAGCTATATGTGATGCATTTTTTGCCATCCAAGGTGTTTTTATTGCGTCTCAGGGTGCCCCCCCCCCAGCGCCCTGCACCCTCAGTGACCGGAGTGTGAAGTGTGCTGAGAGCAATGGCGCACAGCTGCAGTGCTGTGCGCTACCTTGTTGAAGACAGGACGTCTTCTGCCGCCGATTTTCCGGACCTCTTCTGCCTTCTGGCTCTGTAAGGGGGCCGGCGGCGCGGCTCTGGGACCCATCCAAGCTGGGCCTGTGATCGTCCCTCTGGAGCTAATGTCCAGTAGCCTAAGAAGCCCAATCCACTCTGCACGCAGGTGAGTTCGCTTCTTCTCCCCTTAGTCCCTCGATGCAGTGAGCCTGTTGCCAGCAGGTCTCACTGAAATAAAAAACCTAAACTAAAACTTTCACTAAGAAGCTCAGGAGAGCCCCTAGTGTGCACCCTTCTCGTTCGGGCACAGAGATCTAACTGAGGCTTGGAGGAGGGTCATAGGGGGAGGAGCCAGTGCACACCAGATAGTCCTAAAGCTTTCTTTAGATGTGCCCAGTCTCCTGCGGAGCCGCTATTCCCCATGGTCCTTACGGAGTCCCCAGCATCCACTTAGGACGTTAGAGAAAAACCTCGTAATGCCGTGAGTAAAATTCCAAACTGCATAGCAAATTTACTTGGCGCAGTCGCAGTGCGAACATTGCGCATGCGCAGTTAGCGGAAAATCGCTGCGATGCGAAGAAAATTACTGAGCGAACAACTCGGAATGACCATTATGGAGTGAGGTACATTGTGTACCAGGGCAGAAAATATTGAAAGGTTAACAGAATAACCCAAACACATAAAAGCTACAACGATAATTGTGATAACCACAGCGGATCTTGTAGAGGCCTCTCGTCACTTGTCAAGTCTACCTGAGGGAAGTTTTTTAATCCATGGAAGAATCTGTGCCTGGAAGGAATTTATCATTATCTATAGCAGAGGTACAATATACATTTTCCTAAAAGCCCCAGGAAATGTACAGTAGGGCCATCAACAGCTGGGGAGTGGGCATGGGCAGAGGTCAATGTACAGGCGAGTCTGTGCCCACCAAAAGTGGCATTACCACACTGCCATCATGGTGTGGCCACACCCACCACAAACATTCTTGCCTAGATTTGGGCCTAGTCCAATTTAGCCAGACATGAACGTAACCAAATTGAACAGACGCAGCAATTCACACTCAAGCTGAACCCCACTGGGCACGATGACCTGGATTTTTGCTTGTTTTGTGCCCACGGGTTGAGATTTGCGCACAGTTGTGCTCTAATTGCCCAGCGGCCTGTACCGGGAGCCTTTAAACTCATGCGTAGTGGCTAAATAAATGACCGTCCCTGCTTCTGTGATGTTTACAGTTCAGCAACAGCAATTGTGGAGGAGCTAAAAGGGATTCATCACGAAGCCTCATTTCGGGGATTTGGCCGTTAAATATTAACAGATTGCAACTACGCACATTAGAAACAATGGTAATAGGAGGAACGACGACGTTTAAAAAGGCAATTAATTCTAAGTTATGTTTATTGGCTGTAGCTCTACTTTAATTACACATTGTGCAAGAGTCAAGTGTACATAGAAAAGGCATGAGTAATGGACTGACCAATCCTTCAATGGAAAGTACAGCATAAGACAACACATCAATAGACGATGAAATAAACAGAATCCAGAGGTGAGGACGGAGGAATGTCAGTCGTTTCCTCCAAACCTGCTGCCAGGCGATGAAACGGTCAAACTATTAACCCCTTTTCCACTAGCTCAAAAAACGGGTAAATGCGCGCCCCCATGCATGTGTTTTTTGCTAGTGGAAAAGGATCCCCCCGCAAAAACCCGGATCAAGTGACCCGTGAATCCTACCCGGATAAATACCTGGGTAGGACACGGGAATGATCCGGGTAGGCTCCCGTTTACACTGTATGGAACGGCGGCGCTGGAAGATCATGTGATCTCCCAGCGCCGCCCCTGCCGCGTCACTAGCAGTGTCACCAGCCCGGCAATATGCCGGGTTGGTAAGCGCAGTGGGAAAGGGGGCTGAGCACGGGCCGCAGCCGGGTAGCACCCATGTCAGGCTCCCGTCTGCGACCCGTGCTTAGTAGTGGAAAAGGGGTATAAACTTCTATATATGCACATGCATATATTACTGATGCTTCCTCCGCACTGGCGTTAGCCATTACTTTCAGCGGCAACCCCTCTTTTTGCAAAAATTCACACTCTTATTTTTAAGTAGAGGGAGAAGAACCTGGCAGTGTTGGTCCTAAAACTCGACCATAACACTGACAATCTATACTTCGGAAACTGGAAGTGGAAAGTGCCGGTAATTCATATACAAATATACTGATCCAGAAAACATTTACCAGAAAACGAATGACAATATATTAGCACTGTGTATCGCTCCACTTAATCTCTCCCCAAGGTTTGATAAATCTCCCCCTAAACTGCAGTTCAAGATTATTATTTTTTTTTTTTTTAGATTAGAAATTCTGCATTTAAGAACTAAAGGGGGGTACTCACCGAGCGATATTCTAAGCAATCTGACTAGATTGCTTAGAATTTCAGCATTATCGCTCTGTGTGTACCCCCTACAGCGATAGCGATGCGCAGCCCCGCAAATCGCTATCGCTGCTGCTAGATTGGCCTGCATGCAAGCCAATCTAGCGGGTCGCTCACTTCACCCGCTGGGTGAAGTGAGCGCCCCCCCCCCCCCGTCTCCCCCCGCACGCTCAGCACAGATTGCGCTGTGCTGAGCGGCGGGAGAGATGTGTGCTGAGCGGTTCGCTCAGCACACATCTCTCCTGCATCGGCCCGTCTATATGGGCCTTTAAATGTGTACATTTTATATTATTTTCAATGTATTGTTTTCTTCTCTAATTCAAAGTTTCATTTTGCTATTTATATGGAACGCCGTTAAGTATACAGGGCCTAATTCAGCATGGATCGCTATTCAGAGAATTCGCAAATTGAGCAATTACCGAACGACTGCGCGTGCGTAGCGTTCACATTGCGCACGCGTGAGGGGTAATAGCGACAGAAATTGCGTACAGACCGTTATCACAATGCAGCCGCTGTTTGAGTGACAGGAAGCCGGCGTTTCTGGGCGGAAACCTAACGCTGTCTGGGCGTGCCAGAAAAAAACGCAGGCGCGCCCAGGTGTTTTTTTTTTCGCGGGGTCTCTGACGTCAGCGTAGACCATTTCCACCCCGTCTCTAGCAGCAGTGTCTTCCTTGGCTGAATATTGCCACTTAAACTGTTTTATTGGTGACGACTGAGTGTCTTCTGTTGCAATATAATATTATACACCGCCTATGTAATTGGGGTGGGTCGCTCATTAAGCAACGGTCAGCTGAGCCTTTTTCATAGATAAGACGAGCTGGGAATAAGCTACAAAAATAAGACTTTTTAAAATGTCAGTAAAAACATAAACACTATCATACAAATATAAACTAAGATGGTAAAATACAGTAATAAAATATAGTAATAATACTATTCATTATATACACAAACCACTCTATACAGAATACATGGCACAGTGACTCCAATTTTAATTCTCGCCTGGAAGGGGAACTTTTATATACAAACTTGGGAATGTTTTGCAAGAAGTAGTATTTTCATGTAGATGGACTATCTGCCAGGTATGGCTGATGGTATATTTGAATAGGGCCAGTGTCGGACTGGGACATGTAGGGCCCACTGGGGAAATGCAGTGGTAGGGGCCCAGGTTAGGGGTGTGACCTGTCTGCAGAGGGGGTGTGGCCTGCCACCTCATTGGTTTGACTAACCATTAGAGAGTGCAACGTCTGGGCCCCTTCATAAATATATACAGTAAATTCAGCTGCTGCATGCCTGATAATGTACCAGATTAATAACAGTAATGCACTGTAGAAAATACACCATAGTCCTGTATAAGGTAACATGTGTACAGGGGTGTATTTAGAGGTCCGAGCGCCCCTGGCAAAGTAAAGGACTGGTCCCCCCCCCCCCTCCTTATTTGAAATAGGGAAGGCAGGTGTGCCAAAAAAGGGGCATGGTCACTCAATGGTACCCCAATTCAAATTACACCACAATAGTGTGCCTTACTCACATTACACAGCACAGTAATGTACATTATTCACGTTATGCTACACAGTAGTATCAGGGGCGTCTCTAGAGAGGAGGGGACCTGTGTGCAGACTCCGTGTGTGGGCCCCCTCCTCTCCCATAGCCGTCACCGCTGCTGCTAGCACTCTGAGCGCTGTACACTCTGGCACAGTGCCGGAGTCTACAGCTCATGCGCAGGGCTCCGAAAAATGGCCACCGCACCATTTTTTCGAAGTCCTACGCGTGCGCTGTAGACTCTGCCACTGTGCCAGAGTCTCTAGTGGTCAGTGCGTTAGCAGCGGCAGTGACGGCTACAGGAGAGGAGGGAGCCCACACACAGTCAGCGATGGATGCCGGAAAGGTAAGTATAGGAGAAATGGGTGCAGTGTGTGCGGTGTGGGCCCAGTGGCCCATGTGCACCGCACACACTGCACCCATTATATATACGCCCCTGAGTAGTACCCCTTATTCACATTATGCCACACAGTAGTGCCCATATATATGGGAAGACGTGCACGCTCCTGGGAAAGTGGGCGTGGCCTCACAATTTTATATTATGTTATCAAACTATAAATATATAATCACACCTACACATGCGCACACACACAATTAGCAGCCTTACACACAATACCCACAGTAGTTCTCCTTACACATAATGTCCCCAGTATAGTGCCAGTTACATATAATGACCCCAGTAGTGCAGTGCCAGATACACATAATGCCTCAGAGTACAGTGCCAGATACACATATGCTCCCACAGTACCAGACACTCGTATGCCCCCACAGTGCCAGACACTCAAATGCCCCCACAGTGCCAGATACACGTATGCCCCCACAGTGCCAGACACACATATGCCCCATGTTGATTTTACTATTAAAGGCAGCACTTTTAGGTAGATTCAGTTTTAGAGGCGGCAGCTATCCCCCCACCCCCATGTAGTTTCTCAATAGCAGGGATGCCCATTAATGATCAAAGAATGCAGCAGCAGCCACTGTAATTGGCGCCGGGGTCCAGCACTGCACCACAATACAGACAAGAAACTACATAAACTATACCTCCCAGCAGCCGCTGCTGCATGCTGTGATCGTTACTGGGCATCCCTGCTGGTGAGGAACTACACGGGGTGGGGGGATAGCTGCTGCCTCTAAAAGTTGAGAATGCTGATATTGATTACCTAATAACCTCCACCGTAGGAGTAAGAGACTAATACGCAATTGGTGTATGATATACCGTAAGGGTACGCACTTAGCGTAGCAGACACTTAGACGAGGGTGAGACGCACGAGCGGCACGTTCGCTCACGGCCTAATGCGTAAAGTCAAGCACGCTATAGGCTGCTGACTACCGTAATGATACGCTACCAGCGTAGCGGACGCTCGAGACCACGAGGAGATCACGAGCGGCGCAGACGCTCACAAGATGACAATCAGTAACCCTGTATGTAACGCACAGAAAGGATACTCTTATGCTGTAAACCTTGTACTAAAACACTGTAGCGATATAACGCTGTTCAACCTTGTTAATACTACAGCTGTATGAGCGATCTAGACGCTCCTATTACTCCTTGCAATATAATGAACACACAATACCGTGCTAAGGATCCAACACCTTTACTAACAAGAGTCTTAAGTTATATTTGAAAAGAGAAACAGTTCACAAGTCATACGCTACAAACTAACATATAATTCTAACAGAATGTCTAGACATAAATATACACAATAGAGAATGATCGCATTACAAATACATAGACTAAGTGTGAATGGCTAACATTATAAGGGTAACAAAGTGGCAACAGAGAAACATACCATACGGGGAACACTCGCAGGCGCAACCGGAATCCAGTCCTCCAATTATCAGCGATAACTGTTGAAGAGAGAGTACTGGCCGGTCTGGGGACAGTGACCCTTATATTCACTACACACAGTACAATACAATGGTCCCTACAATCTCATTGTTCATTGGACACAGGAATTCGTCTCTGCATTATAACAAAAGGTCATAGGTTGGTTCATACAGGTGGGCTGTGACTATTTCAAACTGCTCAGGTGGGAGGGGAACTGGGTTTCCCGCCGCATGGGTAATAAAGTGCAAACAAAGTAAATGTCCCTAACCTTCTTATAGTCATAACTATTCGCACGAGCGATTAATCCGTTTCTAACCAACACCGGAATATTGCTAATTAAATACTCTTCCGATGGATACTAAACACCACTGTGTAACCCCTGTCTGACCCTTCGTATCAAACAAAGAGGGATCTCTTTGTCTATGAACATGCTATATTAACTAAACTTTCAGATTCTATCAAAGGGACCATAACCTACAAAATACATTATATGGTTAAAATATGTAACGATTGAGTCGCACGCTAGGCGTACACAAACTCTACCGTAAATGCGCATACCGTGCGCCCGCGGGTGCACGCAACGGCGAGTATGCGCACGCACGGCAGGGCTCATGCACGTGTAGCAGGCACTCGCATGAGGTGCAAATATGGCAATGTGCATCATGATATTTTTCTGACTTTGACAGTCCACCCTTTGGCAGTCACCAATAACTGCCACTTCCTAAAACATTTCAAAAAGAGAAAAATATATGTCATGTGTAAATACATTTCTATGATTGGGTAAGGGAGGAGAGAAGAAGGTGAGAAAAAGGTATGACCTAGTGAGATAGCAGAAGCATGTGTGTATGAATCCATGTTTGGGGGGTCATGTATCATCGTGCCGTACGTGTTTTAAATCAAGCTTCGAGGTATTGCGAAGTATACATTTGAATTCCTTCTTATCCCGTATTAAGGGTCTGTGGATGGGCTGTCAAACTTTACCGAGCTCTTTTCGGCTTTTGGTTGCAACAAAATGGGGGAGCACATTTTAGTTGATGATACATGAATGGGGGAGGTATGTGAGTGCTGATATCTGTGCCTGTATTCCCTATCGACTATGTGTGTCATTACCTGAAGGTTGTAGAGATGAAGATAAGGAGCAATTATGGTAAATGCAGTTATATTCTATGTGAGGTTAATAAACATTTGTTGATTGAAGTCTTGTCTGGTGTCTTGTCTCGATGTACATGTTGACTGTAGTCTCCTTGGGCTTTTGCAAAAAGTGCGAGCAAAAGTTTTATCAATGTCCATAGACTTACAAAAAATGTTGGGCTAGCGTAAAATTAACGTTACTAGGGATAAGGGGGTCTATGGCATAGTCCATCAGTTGTCTGTGTAAAAGGTTGTCAAATTCTTCTTCCAAGCGGATGTCTTTTTACCTTGGGGAGAAACAAAGGAGAAACGGGTGAAAGAAACGGACCGTGGAATCACATTTTCATCACAACACTGTCTCTATCGTTGGGTCATAAATCAAATCCATTGGAATTACAATGTCCTCACTCCTTAGACTCATCACCTTTGTACTTCGTTTACACTTCGTTAAAGCCTGAACGCATCTAAATATCAACCCAATCGATATGACAACACCCAAGATACACAGAAGAAATTTCCCTACATCCATTATAATTCCTTGAGCCCATTCTCCTAGACCAGAGAACCAATTTCGCGGGTTCAACCATGACACCCAACCGGTCAGCTCATTACCCACAGCAGCGAGGGTGAGATTGTGTCTCCTGCGGAATTCCCACTTTAATTGGAGAATGTCGTCCATCTTTTGGTCTATGACCTCGACCGGGTCCTCAGTGCTATTCGTAATATAAGTGCAGCATTTTACGCCGTACTGCGTTGCCAGTGTGACACAATATCCACCTGTCACTGCCGTGAGATAATTAAGAACCATCCTATGCTGAACCAGTTCTGTTTTATAAGCTTGGAGCTCCCTTCCAGTATACCTAAAAGTGTCGTCATACATTTCAGTGATATTGTCTAATAAATTTGCAAGCGCAGATATATATTTATAGTTCAACACTCCTCTGGCGGTGCGAGTGACGTCTAACGCGAGTAGAACCTGAATCCCGGTGGATTCATGGATCAGGTCAGAGGCCGGATGCTCTGTCCTTTCTGTCAGTTGCCTTTTAACTACGTGCTCGTAATGAGTATGAGTGTAAGGAGCTTGGGCACCACGGTGAATATCTTTCATTTTGGTATGCGATACTGTCATTACCTCAGGCAGTACTTTTCCAATATAACATAATCCTTCGGAGTTTGGGGCAAGCCACTTATACGCCTTCCTCCCGCATATGAAATATGCATCATCGGGGAGAACATATGGGACGGAGTAGGACATAACCATATTACACATTTTCCATACGAAATCTCCTAACCCTAATTCTCCCATCTGTTTAGTGCACATATCTGTTTGTATGATATGTGCACAGTATCCTGGTGATACCTCTCCAACTCTCATGATCCTACTTCCTAGGGTATACCTATATCGGAAAGATTTTCCACTACCGGCTATGTGGCGTATAAGTTCTGTATCTGTAGGCATTCTATCTGCTCTATATGAAAAGGTCATGGTTTGGTTATTCCATGACACTTCCCAATTTCCCGGCTTTCGGGGATTGGAAATGTTAAAACATATTAGGGATCTATCCACATGATATTGGTGGAGCTTCAAACTAGGAGGACTGGAGATATTAAACCTCCTGTCCACCGGCCTCCCACCACTTAGCTCAAGTACCTCCCCTACCGTTAAAGGGAATGGTACTAATCCTGATTTGCTATGGCCTTGAGGTACTTGAGAGCATACCCAACAATCAGTCTGATTTAACACATTACCCACTAAGGAGTGATAGTCACTCAATGGATGCCGGTCCATGTGTATATTAAAACTGGACTGACATTTCTTGATGCACCCATCCTCAACTACACTGTCACAGAGTCTACAGATACAGTTCTCTTCAGCTAACAATCCTTCACAATTTCTTCTATTGTCAATGCTATCGGATCGTTTTCTGATACTCGCCTTTGCTTGATGATTATGTTGTTCTTGGAAATCTACGCCTCCATCTTTGTCATCAGAACCCATTCCAGAACCTCTCTCGACCTCCATGGTACTCTCGCCGGAACAGACTGCTCTGGTCAACATCATGGTCAACAGGAAAATCCGGATCACAGTCTCTTGGGGCAAGTCCATCTTATAGGAGGAAATGGAGAAGAATGAGAAGGGGGAAAGAAATAATTGAGGGAGATGGGATGGGAAGTGGAGAAAAACAATAAAAGGGAACAGGGAATCGACAACTGCCTCCGATCTTATTATTTTCAATGCTCAGGTGACGTCTCAGTCCTCCTGAAACAGACACTCCAGTGATACAACTTCCTCTACCGTCCGTTCTTTATCACGGGACTTCTCTGGATCAGCAACCTTCTTACAATGGGACGAATGAACCCAAGTCTCTCTCTCGGCAACCTTCAATGCTGTTGTGCTAATCAATAAGACTTGGTATGGTCCTTCCCATCTGTCAATAAGGCAACCTGAGCGTAGAAAATTTCGTATCATTACATAATCCCCAGGTTCAATGTTATGACAATTACTGTCTGGCAGATCAGGAATCACCAACTTCAGATTGTCATTCTGATTCCTTAGCTGTTTACTCATCTTAACCAAATACTTTACAGTCACTTCATTGTTACACTTCAAATCATCCTGAGGGTTAATCATAACATGCGGTTGTCGACCAAACAAGATTTCAAAGGGAGACAGATTAAGAGGGGACCTGGGAGTGGTTCTGATGCTGTATAATACAAGGGGCAAAGCTTCTGGCCATGTCAATCCTGTCTCTGCCATCACTTTGCTCAATTTATTTTTAATAGTGCTGTTCAGTGGCGGATCCAGGGGGGGGGGCACTCGGGCCCGTGCCCCCCCTGTCATTTGTTGCTTCCCCCCCCGTCCCCCCCCCCCGCGGCGTCGGCGCCGCACAGGGAGATGACGGGCGCCCGCTGAGATTGTGTTACCAGCGGGCGCCCGTCTCCCTGCACAGCGGTAGCCGGAGGCAGGAGCTCAGTACTGAGCTCCGGCTTCCGGCGCTGTCACTGCGGCGTGCGCTATGGGAGAGACGTCAGTCATGACGTCTCTCTCATAGTACTGAGGAGAGGACGCCAGCCAGAAGGAGTACTGCAGCGGCGCGGGAACGGGGCTCCGTAAGTATTATGTTTTTTTCTTCCTTAATGCAGCGGGGGCATCTCCTGGGGGAAACTACGGGGGGACATTACTACTGGGGGGGCACCAACAAGGGGCATTACTACTGGGGGGGCATTAACAAGGGGCATTACTACTGAGGGGGGGCATTACTACTGAGGGCATAATAACTGGGGGCATCACTACTGGGGGGGCAGCTACTGGGGGCATTATTACTGGGGGGGCAGCTACTGGGGGCATTATTACTGGGGGGGCAGCTACTGGGGGCATTATTACTGGGGGGCACCTACAGGGGGCATTACTACTTGGGGGCTAAACTACAGGGGGAGCCAAACTACTGGGGGCATAACTACAGGGGCCAAACTATTGGGGGCATTACTACTTGGGGGCTAAACTACAGGGGGAGCCAAACTACTGGGGGCATAACTACAGGGGCCAAACTATTGGGGGCATTACTACTGGAGGCTAAACTATAAGGGGGGGCATAACTACAGGGGCTAAACTGCAATGGGGCAAACTACAGGGGGGCATTACTACTGGTGGCTAAACTATAAGGGGGGCATAACTACAGGGGCTAAACTACAATGGGGCAAACTATAGGGGGGCATTACTACTGGTGGCTAAACTACTGGGGTCATAACTGCAGGGGCATTACCACTGGGGGCATAATGACTGGGGGCATTACTACAGGCAACATTACTACTGGGGGCAATAAGGGCATTGCATAAGGGACACCACTACTATGGGGTCTATATAAGGGGCACTACCAGTACAGTGGACATTGCATAATGAGCGCTACAACTGTGGGCATTGTATAAGAAGCGCCACCTCACATGCACCGAAGCCGCACGCAAATGTACTTGCCCCTTCCATGGTGCCCCCCCTATCATTTTCTTCTGGATCCGCCCCTGGTGCTGTTCACTCTTTCCACCTTCGCACTCGCCTGGGGGCGGTACGGAGTGTGCAGCTTACTATCAATTCCCATCAACTTACACATTCCTTGAAAGACATCACCTGTAAAATGGGTACCCCTATCACTTTCAATTATTCTAGGGATACCGTATCTACACACAAATTCCTGCACAATTTTCTTTGCAGTAAACATAGCGGTATTTGTGGCCGCAGGAAATGCTTCGACCCAATTTGAAAACACATCTATACAAACAAGTACATACTTCAAATTTCGACAAGGGGGTAATTGTATGAAATCAATTTGTATTACCTGGAAAGGGCCGCCTGTAGGTGGGATATGAGATGGTTCTGTTGGTATTGCCTTTCCGATATTCTTCCTCAAGCAGGTGAGGCATGTCATTGCTCTTTTTCCCGCATGGGAAGAAAATCCTGGGGCGCACCAATATGCTCTTACCAACTTGCACATCCCTTCCTTGCCTAGATGAGTCAGCCCATGTGCTGCTTCCGCTAAACTTGGAAGGTATGCTCTGGGTGCCACTGGTTTACCCTGTCCATCTGTCCAGAGTCCTGAGGACTCCTGGTCATATCCTTTTGACCTCCAAACTGCCTTTTCCTGAGTGGAACACAAATTTTGCATTTCACACAATTTCTGTGTGTTGACGGTATTAAATACCATCAGTTGTGTGGTGTCTGTCTGTCTGGGGGTACCGGCTGCTAACTTAGCAGCTTCGTCTGCTCGGCTGTTACCAAGTGATACTGGGTCTTGGCTATATGTATGTGCTTTACATTTGATAACAGCCACTCTGTTGGGTTCCTGTTTCGCTGTTAGAAGCCTTTTGATGTGAGCTGCATGCGCTACCGGTGTACCAGCTGCCGTCATGAAATTTCTGAGGCGCCATAGGGCTCCGAAATCATGGACTACCCCGAAGGCGTATCTAGAATCGGTGTAGATATTGGCTGACTTGCCCTTAGCCAATTCACATGCTCTGGTTAGGGCAACCAGTTCAGCAACCTGGGCTGAGTGAGGTGGGCCTAGCGGTTCTGCTTCTATGGTGCCTTGGTCATCTACGACTGCGTATCCAGTACACAAGTCTCCCGAGTCCGTCTGTCTGTGACAACTACCGTCAGTGTAGAAAGTAAAATCTACATCTTCCAGTGGGTTGTCACTGATGTCAGGCCTTGCCGTGAAATTTTGGGTCAAATATTCCATACAATCATGCGTGTCATCCCCTGTATTAAATCCTCCTTCACTATTACTCTCATCCTCCACCCTTTGTGCCTGTCCAGGCACACCTGGGAGATACGTTGCAGGATTTAATGTACTGCATCTCTTTATGGTGATGTTTACGGGGGCCATCAATGCCAGTTCCCATCTTGTAAACCGCGCTGATGAGACGTGTCTAGTTTGAGCCGAATTTAGCAAGGCTGACACTGCATGCGGTGTATGGATTGTGAGGTTGTGACCTAACACTACATCTTCGCTTTTTGTCACTAGCAATGCTATCGCAGCAACGCTTCACAAACATGTGGGGAGGGATCGCGCTACCGTATCTAGCTGAGCGCTGTAGTATGCTACCGGCCTGCTGGCATCACCGTGCTTTTGGGTTAGGACGCCTGCCGCGCAACCAGCACTTTCTGTTCCGTACAGCTCAAAGGGTTTCCCATAGTCAGGCATACCTAATGCTGGTGCCTGCGTTAGGCACTGTTTAAGTCTCTCAAATGCCATCTCAGATTCGTCTGTATGCGAAATCCGATCAGGTTTGTTTGATGAGACCATCTCTTGCAAAGGTAATGCTAGAATGGAAAAACCTGGGATCCAGTTACGGCAATACCCACACATTCCTAAAAACGTTCTGATCTGTTGCTGAGTTTGTGGCAGAGTCATGTCTCTAATTGCTTGGATTCTATCAGCAGTCAGGTGTCTCAGTCCTTGTGTTAGACAGTGTCCTAAATATTTTACTTTAGTCTGGCATAATTGCAACTTGTCTTTGGAAACCTTGTGTCCTGTGTCTGAAAGATGAAACAGGAGCTGTTTCGTATCTTTCAGGGACGCTTCCAGTGAATCTGAACACAGGAGTAAATCATCCACATACTGTATCAATATTGATCCACTCTCTGGTTGGAAAGACTGTAAACAATCATGCAAAGCCTGGGAAAATATACTTGGACTGTCTATGAAACCTTGTGGTGATCGAGTCCATGTGTATTGGACTCCTCTGTATGTAAATGCAAACAAATATTGACTGTTAGGGTGCAGAGGTACCGAAAAGAAAGCGGAGCAGAGGTCAATCACAGTGAAAAATTTGGCAGTGGGAGGGATTTGCATTAGGATAACAGCTGGATTTGGCACTACGGGGAATTGACTCTCAACTATTTTGTTGACCCCTCTTAGATCCTGCACTAATCTGTAACCCCTCCCCCCACTCTTTTTAACAGGGAAGATGGGGCTATTGGCAGTGCTGGACGTCCTTACCAGAATGCCCTGTTGTAGCAAGCGCTCTATTACAGGGTAAACTCCTAACTCCACCTCTGGCTTCAGAGGGTACTGTGGGATTTTTGGAGCTATCCTACCATCTTTTACTTGCACAACTACTGGGGCTACATTTGCCATTAATCCAGTGTCTTGTCCGTCCTTGGTCCAAAGTGACTCCGGTATCTGGGAAATCATTTCTTCTACCTTGGCCGGACACCTATTTGCAACAACAGTGTGTGACATTAATCTTGTTGGGGAGTCTAACATATCTTGCGCTTCCTGGGCGTGGTTTTCGGGTATGTCCAAGAACACACCTTCAGGAGTACAGTATATGACGCATCCCATTTTGCACAGTAAATCTCTCCCTAAGAGATTAGTCGGAGCCGATGCAGCCAGCAGGAAAGAATGCCTGGTATGCAAAGGCCCTATCGTAACCTCTGTTGGTTTGCTTAAAGGGTATTGTCGTACTACTCCTGTTACTCCCATGGCTGGAATTGTTTTACCAGTGGTTCTCATGCCCACGGTCGAATTTATCACTGACTTGGCCGCCCCCGTATCTACAAGGAAATTTAGAGATTTACCAGCTACATCAATTGTGACCTCGGGTTCACTCCCAAGACTCGCAATCAATTTCACTGGCTGCAGATTACAGGTGTGGCCACACCCCTATTGGGTATGGTGACCCCTCTGCATTGCAGTTGCAGCTATCACCTGTGAAGGGGGTAAATGGGTATTATCAGAGACTTGCTAGTCTCTTTTTGGGGAATACCTTCTTGTTTCCCCTGCGTGTGGCTCATAACTCCGTCTCTGCGGTCCTTAATCCCAATTCCGTATGTCATGTCGTTGTCTAGGGTTTTTATGTGCATTATGTGAGTTATTTGTACAATTACGTGCAAAATGTCCTTCCCTGTTACAATTGTAACATTTTACCACATGCGGTTTGCCACCAGGTGTCTGTGATCGAGACTGAGTTGGCCTTGTTGTAAGGGCTTGGATACTTATTGCCATCAGTTTATCACTTTGTGACTCCCTGCGTCTTGTGATGTTTCTGTCGTGCCCAACAGCAGTCTCTCTTAAGGCGGCCACCGACATACCTCTCCAGTTAGGTTGAGTAGTTTGTACTCTACTCCTTAATACCTCCTTTAAACCGTCCATCAAGACGGACACCGCTACCTCTCTATGGTGTACATTTGCCTCAATGTCCACAATCCCAGTATATTTAGCCATTTCCTCCAGCGCCCTGTGGAAATAGTCAGGGGCAGTTTCTCCTTCCATTTGTTTAATGGAAAATATTTTGTTCCATTTTACTACAGCTGGGAAGTATACTCCCAACTGCAGATTGATACTGGTTACATTTTCTTGATTATATTCATCTGTGAGGGGTACCTCCTCATCTAGTTTACAGTCAGCTATAAACTTGACAGGATCAATACTAGAGGGCAGGCATGCCCGCAGTAGTGTACGCCAATCTTTGTTGTTAGGCTCAGTGGAGTTACCTAGGTCCTTAATGAACCTTTGACATGCGGCTAAATTTTTCCTGGGATCAGGAAATTCAGACAAAATTGTTCTTAATTCTGCTCTGGACCAGGGACAATGCATAGCAATATTCCTAATGGGTGTGGCCCCATTTGTGTCAGTCTTACCATTGGGGACCGCTATTACTCTAACAGGGTGAATATTAATTACCTCACTCTGGTTTGATTCTACAGCGTGTGGTGCAATAGTTTCAGCATATTGTACAGTGCCGTACTTACCTGTAGACACAACCTCACCTGTCCCTAAGCTATGGGCTTTTGCCCCTCTTACTGGTTGGGTGGTACCCACTGGAGTTTCGCTTATGGTGGCCGCTAGAGAGAGAGCTGAAATCGTAGTGGGCTCATCTTCTTGGTCGTATTCCTGGGGGAAGTTTAAAATAGGATACAACTTGCATGGGTTAGCGTTAGTATCAACATTTGTATTTACTTTTATCTTAATCTTATCACTAATACATTGATTAAGTGCACCCTTATCGTACACCCGCATGTCATTCTCTGCAGCCACTTTGTCCCCTACTATATATGGTGGTGGTGCCGTTGCTATTAGATTTCTACCAGGATTGGAATTTGCTTTCTGAGCTAATTCCTGTTGTATTTCACTTTCCTGTTGCCATATCAGTAAACAATCATAATGTCTAATCCTCTGCTTTGCAGATTTTATTAGACCTATCCTTTTTCTTAGGTTCTGCAATACCTCAGGGTTCAGACTGCCTACCCGGGGAAACTGTTCCCCATCATCCTCTGTCATACGTTCCCATTCTTTGCATAATACCTGTGTGTGTGATCCGTATTTTTCACACATTATATACCGTGCGGACCCTTTGGGCCAGCAACCACCAACGTGAACCCTTGTTGGACGTCCCTTCTTTGAACAACTGGCCCCCATCGTTTGTAGATATTGCTGTCTTAGCTAATTCCTACAAACAGACCAACTTGCCCTCGGTAAGGCGACGGTGAAAGTTCAACTAGTGCCTTCACTCACTTCCGTCCTATGACCTCTATTTACTGGGGCGCGTTGGGAGTATGCTACCCTCCCCAGCAAATATTGGTTGTTAGAGATTTCCCGAGTGAACAGCGAAACTCCCTTAAAATAACAAACACCTACACAAATCACGTTAGAATGTACAAATAGCGTTTATGACCCCACAGTAAATTGTTAATGGGTATCAAGGTAACAAACTAATGCACACAATTACGTGCGGTACAGTCGCACTGCGTATAAGTAACTATTACTTATCCGCCTTACGACCAGCGGAATCGGTTGTTTAGGCTGCGAAACCTTCAGCCGGAGCTTTTACCTTGACTATATGGGTGCTACGCCAAACCCCCGGGGCTGCGCTTAAATACCTCGCAGTCCTTTTGTCTGCGGAAACTACTTGCTCCTTTACCTTATACAATGTTAACGCGGGCAAGCCAGTCCCACGCCACTAAGTGTCCACTCACCTGATGTGGTCTCCGACGGGATCCCGATTTGTGGGTTCACAAAAATAATACCTTAAGTTCCACACTCATTCCTATTCAATCATATACACTGATCTTTCTGTACAGAAATTCCTTTCATACAGGCAGGAGTCCAATTCCTGGGTTTTGCAATAGAAAAAGGTTTTTCTTTTAACTAATACTTTTTGGAAAAACTGAACAACCGTGTGCTATTATCAGGTGGCTATACTATACCGCCCACCCTAAACAAGGTTATTATGTGATTTGAGTCTCAATGGGCGTATCCGTACGCTCCATTGCGTAAAACACTCCACGTGCGTATGCCTTTGCGTCACGTACGTGCTTTCGTACGTTGTCCGAGACCCTTATGCACAAAGTTCAGATACGCCCACAGCGACACAATCAACACGTTTCTATCAATGTAAACAATATTCAACAGAAATCGCTTACCGTACACCACATAGTATTTGCTATGCTGTGTGTGTGTCCTTTACAATTATACCCTTAACAATTATCCTGTTTAATCTCAACTAAATAGCACCAGATTCCTCAGCACGTGTCTAATAATCAATTCTAATGGCAACAAGAAAGTGAGCTGCAACTATGTAGATGTGTGCGTGCATGCGTGTGTGCGTATGCAGAAGCAGAAATAAACAGTTTTAAAAGATAATAGCGTATTGTTCTTACCTCCGGTTCCGGATTCCACCCCAGCACTCCTTCAGCGTAGCGTAACAGACGCTTATCTAGTCAGCACCACTGTATCCCTCACCACCAATACGGATACGAAAGGATACTGCGTTCCCGCCCTTTGCTGACAGATAAAGTCTGTTTTTCGCTAGTGCGGATGGATGTGTGGAGGACGGACGAGCCCTCAATTGAGAATGCAAACAAATATTGATTACCTAATAACCTCCACCGTAGGAGTAAGAGACTAATACGCAATTGGCGTATGATATACAGTAAGGGTACGCACTTAGCGTAGCAGACACTTAGACGAGGGTGAGACGCACGAGCGGCACGTTCGCTCACGGCCTAATGCGTAAAGTCAAGCACGCTATAGGCTGCCGACTACCGTAATGATACGCTACCAGCGTAGCGGACGCTCGAGACCACGAGGAGATCACGAGCTGCGCAGACGCTCACAAGATGACAATCAGTAACCCTGTATGTAACGCACAGAAAGGATACTCTTATGCTGTAAACCTTGTACTAAAACACTGTAG
Source organism: Pseudophryne corroboree (assembly GCF_028390025.1). Taxonomy (NCBI): domain Eukaryota; kingdom Metazoa; phylum Chordata; class Amphibia; order Anura; family Myobatrachidae; genus Pseudophryne; species Pseudophryne corroboree. The sequence continues at coordinate 795,958,003 of NC_086449.1, read as the reverse complement.
CGATATAACGCTGTTCAACCTTGTTAATACTACAGCTGTATGAGCGATCTAGACGCTCCTATTACTCCTTGCAATATAATGAACACACAATACCGTGCTAAGGATCCAACACCTTTACTAACAAGAGTCTTAAGTTATATTTGAAAAGAGAAACAGTTCACAAGTCATACGCTACAAACTAACATATAATTCTAACAGAATGTCTAGACATAAATATACACAATAGAGAACGATCGCATTACAAATACATAGACTAAGTGTGAATGGCTAACATTATAAGGGTAACAAAGTGGCAACAGAGAAACATACCATACGGGGAACACTCGCAGGCGCAACCGGAATCCAGTCCTCCAATTATCAGCGATAACTGTTGAAGAGAGAGTACTGGCCGGTCTGGGGACAGTGACCCTTATATACACTACACACAGTACAATACAATGGTCCCTACAATCTCATTGTTCATTGGACACAGGAATTCGTCTCTGCATTATAACAAAAGGTCATAGGTTGGTTCATACAGGTGGGCTGTGACTATTTCAAACTGCTCAGGTGGGAGGGGAACTGGGTTTCCCGCCGCATGGGTAATAAAGTGCAAACAAAGTAAATGTCCCTAACCTTCTTATAGTCATAACTATTCGCACGAGCGATTAATCCGTTTCTAACCAACACCGGAATATTGCTAATTAAATACTCTTCCGATGGATACTAAACACCACTGCGTAACCCCTGTCTGACCCTTCGTATCAAACAAAGAGGGATCTCTTTGTCTATGAACATGCTATATTAACTAAACTTTCAGATTCTATCAAAGGGACCATAACCTACAAAATACATTATATGGTTAAAATATGTTACGATTGAGTCGCACGCTAGACGCACACAAACTCTACCGTAAATGCGCATACCGTGCGCCCGCGGGTGCACGCAACGGCGAGTATGCGCACGCACGGCAGGGCTCATGCACGTGTAGCAGGCACTCGCCTGAGGTGCAAATATGGCAATGTGCATCATGATATTTTTCTGACTTTGACAAAGTGAATCTACCTACTGCCCACTGGTGGCACGTCTGGATGGCTCCCCTCTTCGGCTGGCGCCCCTGGCGAGTGCCATCCTGGCCAATAGGAAGATACACCCCTGCATGTGTATAATGTATAATTCAAGTGCACATTCTGGAACCTGATCCTTAGAGCAGGAGGTGGGCCCCCAGGAAGTGGGGCCCACCGGTGGTTTCCCCTGCACCCCTGTGGGCCAGTACTAACCTGATTAGGGCTGTGGAGACATCTCGCAGTCCCTGGTGCTTGATGTTGAATGTGTCCAAGAATGGAGGCACGGACTCACCCCGACTGTAATACCAAGGGGCATATGTATTAAGCCTTCGAGAGTGATAAAGTGGAGAGAGTTAAGGTACCGGCCAATCAGCTCCTAACTGCCATGTTACAGGCTGTGTTTTAAAAAAAGGCAGGAGCTGGTTGGTTGTTAGCTAGTCTCTCTCCACTTTATCACTCTCCAAGGCTTAGTATATCTGCCCCCAACCTCCCTGGTTGCCTCGGGCCCCCGCCAGGCCAGGTAATGCAGCCTATACATTTAGGAACCACTGATGAGGCAGTTTTTGCTCCAGTGACATCAGTGGTTCCCAGTGAACTGATAGGCCGGATTCAAAGGCATGTGCTCATGCTCCCAAAATGGCTGCCTCCACAATGTGTAGCTGAAGAACACAGTTCAGTGGTAGTTGATGGCTGATTGTGTTGAGTCATTTCATTGTTGGCAGAAGACTTGCTCTGTATAAGGATCATTGGTTTACTATGAAATACCTACAATCAAAATCCCAACAATCAAAATCCCAACAACAACTGACCGATGTTCAAAATCCTGACAAGGTCAAAAAACGACATTTAAAATGTAGACAGGTCAAAAAGTCGACACTAGTCTTTCATTATTTTTTGGTGTGTATGTCCACATAGGTCGACATGGATACGGCATAAGTGTACCGCCGCGTCCCCTTGCTCGCTGCTCTCGCCATGCTTCGGGCACGGTGCCTCGCTGCGCTCTGCACAATATTATATTCCCCCTCCAGGTCCAATGGGATGGTAAAGTATGAACAATGTCGACTTTTTGACCTTGTCTGTATTTTAAATGTCGGTATTTTGACCATGTCGGGATTTTGACCTTGTCGGGATTTTGACCGTCAGACAATGGATGTCAGTATTTTGACCGTCAGTATTATGATTGTAGGTAAATTGCCCGCATCCCCAGGGGCCCAAATGTATTAACCCATTTCGTCCCAGGTGGGTAGTTTTCTACCCAGCACTTCAATATTTTATCATGATATCGAAAAAAAAGATTTCACCAGATTTTCCTTAATTGGGTCAATATTAGCCATCTCGCAAAAAAGCTCGAAAAATGGGTAGAAAACTACCCACCTGGGCCAAAATGGGTTAAGGGTTCTGTTTACTAAGCCTTGGATAGAGATAAAGAGGAAGGAGATAAAGTACCAGCCAATCAGCTCCAAACTGTCATTTTTCAAACACAGCCTGTGACATGGCCGTTAGGATCTGATTGGCTGGTACTTTATCTCCATCCAAGCCTTAGTAAATAGACCGCTAAGCCTTAAAAAGTGATGAAATGAGGAGTGATAAAGAGAGATAAAGTACCAGCCAATCAGCTTCTTAACTGTCAGGTTACAGGCTGTGTTTGAAAAATGACAGTTAGGAGCTGATTTGTTGGCACTTTATCACTCTCCACTTTATCACTTTTTAAGGCTTAATATGTTTGTGCCTCTGTTTCTTGTAGTATCCATTGGCAGCGCACAGCACTTCTAATTTTCGTTTAGACTGAGGCCCTTCCCCACTTGCATCTAGAAAGCGTATTTAGCATTAATGCTGGGTTTATGAATACACGTAAAGAACAGGTAACCTGCTCCATATGCACATCTCTTTATTTTTGTACTACGGCCATCATTCTGCGTTTACAAGGACATGTATTTATGAATCCAGGTATTACACTGTATTGCTTACTGTAACATGAGGAGGCTTACCCATTTCTCCCAACCTTATCATGCTGGGGGTCTGATTGCATCATAGTTGGCGTGGCCACGCCTCCATCGGGCAAACTTAGCATTTCTGTAATGCTAGGCTGTTTCCTATTTTTCCAATCCTCCTAAAACTTCCCTGGCACACAAAGCATGCAGCACCCGGTCACTGCGGACATATTTCCCAAATTCCTGTGTGTCCGGATGAACATAGCAACTTCAGTTGCGCCAAACATCCCCGCTCAACGTACCAAGATGGTCATTCCGAGATGATCGTAGCTGTGCTAAATTTAGCACAGCTACGATCAGGCACTCAGACATGCGGGGGGATGCCCAGCACAGGGCTAGTAGTCTGCCCCGCATGTCAGTGCCGCCCCCCCCCCCCCCGCGTAGAAATGCAAAAGCATCGCACAGCAGCGATGCTTTTGCATTTGAGGAGTAACTCCCGGCCAGCGCAGCTCCTACAGTTGGCCTGGAGAACCTCTTCACTGCCCGTGTCGCATTGGCTGCGTGTTACGTCACGCAGCCGCCGCGGCCCGCCCTCCCAATGGTCCGGCCACGCCTGCGTTGGTCGGACCGCGCCCCCTAAATGGCGGCTTAACGCAGCCATCCAGCCCCCTCCCGCCCAGCGACCGCCTCTGCCTGTCAGTCACGCAGGTGGATGTGCAGATCCGACCCGATTGGTGCGCCGCGATAAACTGCAGCGAGCGATCGGGACAGAATGACCTCCCAAGTCCAGACTACTTAGTAGCGCCCAGCATCTTTCTCCCTCAAAATATGTCTTATTCGCACAAGTAAAACTGCTCTCCTGGATTACACTGATCAACTGGATGTGCGACACTTATACATCTGTGTGTGACTGAGCCTGAATCTGTATAAGGGCCCTCATTCCGAGTTGATCGGTCGCAAGGCGAATTTAGCAGAGTTACACACGCTAAGCCGCCGCCTACTGGGAGTGAATTTTAGCTTCTTAAAATTGCGACCGATGTATTCGCAATATTGCGATTACTAACTACTTAGCAGTTTCTGAGTAGCTCCAGACTTACTCTGCCTGTGCGATCAGTTCAGTGCTTGTCGTTCCTGGTTGACGTCACAAACACACCCAGCGTTCGCCCAGGCACTCCCACCGTTTCTCCGGCCACTCCTGCGTTTTTTCCGGAAACGGTAGCGTTTTCAGCCACACGCCCCTGAAACGCCGTGTTTCCGCCCAGTAACACCCATTTCCTGTCAATCACATTACGATCGCCGGAGCGAAGAAAAAGCCGTGAGTAAAAATACTTTCTTCATAGTAAAGTTACTTGGCGCAGTCGCAGTGCGAACTTTGCGCATGCGTACTAAGCGGATTTTCACTGCGATGCGATGAAAAAGAACGAGCGAACAACTCGGAATGAGGGCCAAGAAGTGCTACTATGCAGCAGCCGCGGCTTTTCCTCATGCTATGTTCTGTTGTGCTTCCTCTGCGACTTTGTACGTGTTTACTAGTAATTTGCAGTAGTATTATTCTACTTAAAGTCGCAGTCCAGCGTCTGTAGCGCACTGTGAGTGGTGTATTGCTGCGTCTATGATGCGAATACGATGCACAGTTTTAAGAAAAAAGACACTACTCCTCTCAGCCCGGCGTATTGCGCGTGTAGTGTATAGATGCTAGGTGTATGAGGACACATATGTATGGTTTGCCTTTTATAGTAAATGTGCATAAAGAAATCTCCTGTCGCAACGACACTTGTTTTTTCATGTGTGGAAGGGCTCCTGGCTATTGGTGCCCCGTGTTCGTGTTTTATGTTACTCTGAATTACAGTATTTGAGAGAACATCTTTTGTGAAAGTCTGATGTGACATTGCAAAAAACATTCTTCTATACTATAGTAGTTTTACTTTCCCTAAACACTTTTTACAAAATCTGATTTACACTGATATACAGTTTAAATGGTGTGATCGCCTTTTTTATTCGGTGCGAGTTCGCTGTGCGCATACATTTGAGGCAGCCAGAGGTTTGTTTTAAAAAAAAATATTTTTATTATTGCTGCAAGTCCATAAAAGAAACATATGTCCAATAGCTGGTTATAGGGGAAAATAATAATAATAATAATAATAATAATAATAAAGTAAAACTACATACCCCTCCCCGCTCCCGACACAATATGTATGAATAGTACTAACACAGCACCAAAATAACTATGAGAGCCACAGAATATACATTATGATAAATATCAAATCATTAAGACATAAGCACTAGGGGGTATATTCAATTAGGATCGAAAACTGCCGTCTGTCGAAAAGTCGTCAGTTTTCGACTTTTTAAGGTCGAATAGTGATTCGACCTATTCAATCCCATCAGTTTTTATTCGACAAGTCGTGGAATTCGACTTGTCGAATAGTACGTGAATCGGCGGTATAGCTGCCGATTCCGACCATCTCAGTCCGACATAAAAAGATGTCGGACTGAGATGTGGGACCCAGAGGAGGAGAGGGGGAAGGGGAGCCGCAGGGAGACGGGGGACAGCCGCGGGCATACAGGGGAGAGCAGCGCTACAGCACAGCGCTGCAGCAGGATGTCTCACAGCCGCGCCGCTCACGGCAGCGTCCACCCGGCTCCAGCAAGTGAGGTCACAGGTGGACACTGCCGTGAGGTCGGGCGGCTGTGAGACGTTCTTCTGCAGCGCTACTGTAACGCTGCTCTCCTCCGTCTGCCCGCGGCTCCCCCCCCCCCTCTCCTTCTCTGGGTCCCTCATCTCAATTCGACTTTTTAAAAGTCGAATTGAGATGAGATTGAATAGGGGTTGTCAGATCCATTCCGACAAATGCATGTGGGAATGGATCCGACCCTAACTGAATATACCCCTAAGTGGGACATGTACTAAGCAGTGATAAAAGTGGAGAAGTGAGCCAGGGAAGAAATTACTCTTGGCAACCAATCAGCTGCTCTATATACTTTTATAGTATGCAAATTATAAATGTTTTTTCATCAATGCTGATTGGTTGCCATGAGCAACTTCTCCACTGGCTCACTTCTCCACTGTTATCACTGCTTAGTACCAGGGCCGGTGACTGGAGGTCAAAGGGGACATCTGTGGATGAGAGGGGCCCAAAGGATATCCCAATTAGTGCCCGACAGGGATGTGAGCCCCCATGTCTAAATAGGGCAGCGAGCTGTAGGCGGTTTGGGCGCAGCCTCGGAGTGACAGGAGCCTCTCACACACAGTGGCTGTGCGGCACAAGTGTGCACTGACTCTTACGGGTCCAACTCTGTTGCAGGCAGTTACGGGACATGGCAGCAGCTCCGCTGGCCAGGATTCCTATGCCCTGCTCCAGCCTCTTCTGGTGGGGTGTGAGGGCCACATGGTTCCTGCTGTGCGGTGTTCTGGTCTGGATACTGGGGAGTGCAGCACAGATGAGTCTCTCCCTGGGGTGAGAGTGGCTTGGTGAGGGGATACAGGGCTATGGGATTGGTTGGGAGAGCTGGGAATGGAGTCATTGGGGAGAGACAGACTGTGGGGTGTGTGGGAGGAAAGAGAGAGTAAAGACTGTGGTGTGTGTGTGGGGGGGGGGAGAGATATACATATAAATACATTTGTATAAAGAAATATATACATATTTTTTATTAACAGTTTCTTACATAGCGCAGCAAATTCCGTTGTTCTTCAATAAATATATATAATCTGAGGGGGCCCCGGAGATTTCACCGAGTGTTCTGCGCTGACATCAGAGACCCTCCCCATAAACGCCTGGGCGCACATGCGTTTTTTTCTGAGAAACCCAGATAACGTCAGGTTTCCGCTCAGAAACGCCGGCTTCCTGTCAATCCGGCTACATTGCGATTGTACGCAGATTCTGTCGCTATTACTCCTCACGCATGCGCAATGCGAATGCTATGCATGCACAGTTGTTCGATAATCACTCAGTTTGCGAATTCTCTAATTAACGATCCATGCTGAATTAGGTCCTTAATGCTTACTCAAGACGGGGTCAAAATATACAAAAATCTATTATGCATATGATTAAGATGTTAGTACTATGGGGATCATTTGCATATATACGAGTCTTGTACCATGTTGTGGCACAAAAGCATTCTCTAATACGTCGCTGGAGTGCTTCTGACAGGGCGGTCTTATAGCTTTCCAACGTCTTAGAAAAACTTTTTGAGCGGCTTTCCTTCTGAAGGGAATCCTCCACTTAATCCATACAAAAAATATAGTATAGTTTATGCTGAAAAAGTGTCACGAGCGGTGGTGTTGGTTGAATCCACACCTGTAGGATAGTCTTCCTTGAAGCTGTAGAAACCACCAGAAGTCATTTCCGACCTCCCAAAGAAGCCCTGGTACCCTGAGGTAAAATGCCAAAAATATCCCATTCCGCTTTCACTATAAAATAATTGACCAAACAACCTTTAACAAAACATCCAACTTTTAACCAAAATGGTTTGATGATTGGACAGTCCCACAGGCAATGACACAAATTCGCCCTTGGAGAACCACATTTTTGACATTAGGAAGTGGGGGAAAGACGCTATGAGGGAGCCTGAGCTACAAATGCAGCCATCACTCACATAAAGTGGAGGCAGCCATCTTGTGTTGTGTGTCAAAATTCATGATAATGTAGCCTATCAACTCACTGCGAATCATTAATGGTTCCTAGAGAAGATATTTGTTCAATCTACAAAGTAAAAGGCCTCAGTGATGTCAATGAAAATTGATTTTCAGATTTTTAATAAATATTAGTTCAGTATACAAAATGGCTGCCACAGTAGCTAAGGCTAAGCAGTGATTTGCTGGATGGATTTTTATATAGATTGCCCTGCCAATAACGTGATTGCCTGCACTGAAACATGTATAATTTCCTGTTATATGTTTCCAGGAGCCTTTGCGTAGATAGATGTTGTGTTTTGTATCTCACAGATCAAAGCTGTTTTCCGATATTTTGTGCTATTTCCTAGAATTTGAACCTGCTCACCAGGTAAATTCTGGGTGGCCTCGTGGTCTCCGTGGACAGAAAACGTTAACACTTCTCTTTAGGATAACCGGGGCTAAATGAAGAAGGTAATTGAGACTCTAAGCAGACTGTGTCAGTAGCAAAGATGGGGAAGCAGATAGTTTTGGAGAAAGATCTAATTTCAAAGCATTTCCACTTGACTTCATATTAGAGATGAGCGGGTTCGGTTTCTCTGAAACCGAACCCGCACGAACTTCATGTTTTTTTCACGGGTCCGAGCAGACTCGGATCCTCCCGCCTTGCTCGGTTAACCCGAGCGCGCCCGAACGTCATCATGACGCTGTCGGATTCTCGCGAGACTCGGATTCTATATAAGGAGCCGCGCGTCGCCGCCATTTTCACACGTGCATTGAGATTGATAGGGAGAGGACGTGGCTGGCGTCCTCTCCATTAGAAATTAGATTAGAAGAGAGAGAGAGATTGTGCAGAGTCAGACAGAGTTTACCACAGTGACCAGTGCAGTTGTTGTTAGTTAACTTTTATTTATTTTAATATATATCCGTTCTCTGCTATATCCGTTCTCTGCCTGAAAAAAAACGATACACAGCAGCAGCCAGTCACACAGTGTGACTCAGTCTGTGTGCACTCAGCTCAGCCCAGTGTGCTGCACATCAATGTATAAAAGGCAAAGCTTATAATAATTGTGGGGGAGACTGGGGAGCACTGCAGGTTGTTATAGCAGGAGCCCCCAGGAGTACATAATATTATATTAATTTAAAATTAAACAGTGCACACTTTTGCTGCAGGAGTGCCACTGCCAGTGTGACTAGTGGTGACCAGTGCCTGACCACCAGTATAGTAGTATATTGTTGTATGTATTGTATACTATCTCTTTATCAACCAGTCTATATTAGCAGCAGACACAGTACAGTGCGGTAGTTCACGGCTGTGGCTACCTCTGTGTCGGCAGTCGGAACTCGGCAGGCAGTCCGTCCATCCATAATTGTATTACAATATATACCACCTAACCGTGGTATTTTTTTTTCTTTCTTTATACCGTCATAGTGTCATACTAGTTGTTACGAGTATACTACTATCTCTTTATCAACCAGTGTACAGTGCGGTAGTTCACGGCTGTGGCTACCTCTGTGTCGGCAGTCGGCAGGCAGTCCGTCCATCCATAATTGTATTATTATTATAATATATACCACCTAACCGTGGTTTTTTTTCCATTCTTTATACCGTCGTCATAGTGTCATACTAGTTGTTACGAGTATACTACTATCTCTTTATCAACCAGTGTACAGTGCGGTAGTTCACGGCTGTGGCTACCTCTGTGTCGGCAGTCGGCAGGCAGTCCGTCCATCCATAATTGTATTATTATTATAATATATACCACCTAACCGTGGTTTTTTTTCCATTCTTTATACCGTCGTCATAGTGTCATACTAGTTGTTACGAGTATACTACTATCTCTTTATCAACCAGTGTACAGTGCGGTAGTTCACGGCTGTGGCTACCTCTGTGTCGGCAGTCGGCAGGCAGTCCGTCCATCCATAATTGTATTATTATTATAATATATACCACCTAACCGTGGTTTTTTTTCCATTCTTTATACCGTCGTCATAGTGTCATACTAGTTGTTACGAGTATACTACTATCTCTTTATCAACCAGTGTACAGTGCGGTAGTTCACGGCTGTGGCTACCTCTGTGTCGGCAGTCGGCAGGCAGTCCGTCCATCCATAATTGTATTATTATTATAATATATACCACCTAACCGTGGTTTTTTTTCCATTCTTTATACCGTCGTCATAGTGTCATACTAGTTGTTACGAGTATACTACTATCTCTTTATCAACCAGTGTACAGTGCGGTAGTTCACGGCTGTGGCTACCTCTGTGTCGGCAGTCGGCAGGCAGTCCGTCCATCCATAATTGTATTATTATTATAATATATACCACCTAACCGTGGTTTTTTTTCCATTCTTTATACCGTCGTCATAGTGTCATACTAGTTGTTACGAGTATACTACTATCTCTTTATCAACCAGTGTACAGTGCGGTAGTTCACGGCTGTGGCTACCTCTGTGTCGGCAGTCGGCAGGCAGTCCGTCCATCCATAATTGTATTATTATTATAATATATACCACCTAACCGTGGTTTTTTTATACCACCTAACCGTGGCAGTCCGTCCATAATTGTATACTAGTAAACTATCCAATCCATCCATCTCCATTGTTTACCTGAGGTGCCTTTTAGTTCTGCCTATAAAATATGGAGAACAAAAAAGTTGAGGTTCCAAAATTAGGGAAAGATCAAGATCCACTTCCACCTCGTGCTGAAGCTGCTGCCACTAGTCATGGCCGAGACGATGAAATGCCAGCAACGTCGTCTGCCAAGGCCGATGCCCAATGTCATAGTACAGAGCATGTCAAATCCAAAACACCAAATATCAGTAAAAAGCCTCTTTTTTTCTTTGCGTCATGTGCTGTTTGGGGAGGGTTTTTTGGAAGGGACATCCTGCGTGACACTGCAGTGCCACTCCTAGATGGGCCCGGTGTTTGTGTCGGCCACTAGGGTCGCTAATCTTACTCACACAGCTACCTCATTGCGCCTCTTTTTTTCTTTGCGTCATGTGCTGTTTGGGGAGGGTTTTTTGGAAGGGACATCCTGCGTGACACTGCAGTGCCACTCCTAGATGGGCCCGGTGTTTGTGTCGGCCACTAGGGTCGCTTATCTTTCTCACACAGCTACCTCATTGCGCCTCTTTTTTTCTTTGCGTCATGTGCTGTTTGGGGAGGGTTTTTTGGAAGGGACATCCTGCGTGACACTGCAGTGCCACTCCTAGATGGGCCCGGTGTTTGTGTCGGCCACTAGGGTCGCTTATCTTTCTCACACAGTCAGCTACCTCATTGCGCCTCTTTTTTTCTTTGCGTCATGTGCTGTTTGGGGAGGGTTTTTTGGAAGGGACATCCTGCGTGACACTGCAGTGCCACTCCTAGATGGGCCCGGTGTTTGTGTCGGCCACTAGGGTCGCTTATCTTACTCACACAGCGACCTCGGTGCAAATTTTAGGACTAAAAATAATATTGTGAGGTGTGATGTGTTCAGAATAGGCTGAAAATGAGTGTAAATTATGTTTTTTGAGGTTAATAATACTTTGGGATCAAAATTACCCCCAAATTCTATGATTTAAGCTGTTTTTTAGGGTTTTTTGAAAAAAACACCCGAATCCAAAACACACCCGAATCCGACAAAAATAATTCGGTGAGGTTTTGCCAAAACGCGTTCGAACCCAAAACACGGCCGCGGAACCGAACCCAAAACCAAAACACAAAACCCGAAAAATTTCAGGCGCTCATCTCTACTTCATATCCCTTGCAACACATTTAACTGGCTGCTGCTGCCACCTGCTGGACTTGAGGTAAACTGACCGATATGTAAAATATAGATGAGAGCTGCAGAATGCAGTAATGGTGCCACCTAGAGGAATCCTCTGGGACTGTTACAACTAGCAGTAACACGGGGCTGATGTTTTCACAGTTGGCCAATGTTTTTTTAGACTGTGCATGCTTATGTGTCAGACTGCGCATATGTTGCGATGGCTCTGAGACGCCAGTCAAAGTGAGAATTTGGACGTAGATTGATAGACGGTCAGTGACCATTAGTGTGAAATAACAGGGTGGCTACTAAAACGTAGGTATGTAGCAACTGTTTTTGTGGGCATGCCACGGACTGAGGGCTCAATCCAATTACCTGCGAAGGGGGCAAGTTAACATTGCAGAAATGTGGAAACTCCGGCAATGGCACCGCAATCCGCCCCTCTTACGGCACAATCTCACCCCAAATAGCACAGTCTGCTGCCATCTTATAGCAGAAGAGGAGAGTTCATGGGAGACGATAAGCATTCCAGAAGGATCCGGGGCACTGGTGCCAGACTGTCAGCTCCGCAGGTGATGATACAATAACAGACACACTGTAGCAGTGACTGATGCTTCCTCTCACAAACAGACCTGTTATATCTCCTGTGTTATACACACGTAGGGGGATATTCAATTGTTTGAAAAGTCAGTTGAATGTCTAAAAATAGGATTTTAATTACCTACCGGTAAATCCTTTTCTCGTAGTCCGTAGAGGATACTGGGGTCCATTTACTACCATGGGGTATAGACAAGTCCACCAGGAGCCTTGGGGACTTTAAGAAATCAATAGTGTGCGCTGGCTCCTCCCTCTATGCCCCTCCTACCACACTCAGTCTAGAAACTGTGCCCGAGGAGACGGACATACTTTGAGAGAAGGATGTAACAGAACAGTGGTGAGATTCGAACCAGCACACACAAAACAAGAGGAAAGCCATACTAACCAAACTTGAACAGCAACAGCTGAACCAACAACAATACTTAACCAATTAACAATGCAGCAAAACACGAAGTACCAGGTGGGCGCCCAGTATCCTCTACGGACTACGAGAAAAGGATTTAGCGGTAGGTAATTAAAATCCTATTTTTTCTTATGTCCTAGAGCAGTGATGGCTGACCTTGGCACTCCAGCTGTTGTTGAACTACATATCCCAGCATGCCCTGCTACAGTTTTGTTATTTGGCCATGCTAAAACTGATGCAGGGCATGCTGGGATGTGTAGTTCAACAACAGCTGGAGTGCCAAGGTTAGCCATCACTGTCCTAGAGGATACTGTGGTCCATTTAGTACCATGGGGATGTACCAAAGCTCCCAAACCGGGTGGGAGAATGCTAAGGGTCTTGCAGAACTGATTGACCAAACTGAAGGTCCTCAGAGGCCAAAGTATCGAACTTGTAGAACTTAGCAAACGTGTTCGAACCTGACCAAGTAGCTGCTCGGCAGAGCTGTAAAGCTGAGACACCCCAGGCAGCCGCCCAGGAAGAACCCACCAACCTAGTAGAGTGGGCCTGTACAGACCTTAGCACTGGCAAACCTGCCGTAGAATAAACATGCTGGATAGTAAGCCTGATCCAGCGAGCAATAGACTGCTTTGAAGCAGGACACCCAATTTTATTGGGATCATAGACAACAAACAGCGAGTCCGATATTCTGTGACGAGCTATCCGCTTCACATAGAGCTTCAAAGCCCGCACAACATCCAACGACTTTGAAGTAGCAGAGGTGTCGGTAACCACCGGAACCACAATAGGTTGGTTGATATGAAACGCAGACACCACCTTAGGAAGAAATTGCTGACGAGTTCTGAGTTCAGCTCTATCTTCATGAAATATCAAACAGGGGCTTTTGTGAGACAACGCCCCCAGCTCCGACACACATCTTGCTGAAGCCAAGGCCAAGAGTGTGACGGTCTTCCACGTAAGAAACTTTACGTCAACCTCCTGTAAAGGCTCAAACCATTCCAATTGTAGGAACTGCAACACCACGTTGAGATCCCAAGGTGCCGTAGGAGACACAAAGGGTGGTTGGATGTGCAGAACCCCCTTCAAAAATGTCTGAACCTCAGGGAGAGAAGCCAATTGTTTCTGGAAGAAAATGGATAAGGTCGAAATCTGGACTTTTATGGAGCCCAAATGGAGACCCACATCCACGCCTGTTCCAAACACGGTGGTAATGTTTAGACGTTACCCCCTTTCTGGCTTGAATCAAGTTGGAATAACCCTGTCCGAGATCCCTTTCCAGGCTAGAATTTGACGCTCAACTTCCATGCCGTCAAATGTAGCCGTGGTAAGTCTTGATAGAAGATCCTCGCAAAGAGGTAGTGGCCATGGATCCTCTAAGACCATCTCCAGTAGATCCGCGTACCAGGCCCTTCTTGGCCAGTCCGGGGCAATGAGTATTCTTTGAATCTTTTCCCTTTTTATTCTTTTGAGAATTCTTGGGATCAATGGAAGTGGTGGAAACACGTACACATCTGGTAGACCCATGGAGTCACCAGTGCGTCCACCGCCACTGCCTGTGGGTCTCTCGACCTGGAACAATACCGCTTGAGCTTCTTGTTGAGACGAGAGGCCATCATGTTGATTTGTGGAATTCCCCACCGACGTGTCAAGCACCTGAACACCTCCGCGTGAAGGCCCCACTCCCCTGGATGGAGGTTGTGTCTGCTGAGGAAGACTGCTTCCCAGTTGTCTACTCCCAGAATGAAGATTGATGACAACGCCACAGCGTGTCTTTCTGCCCAGAGGAGAATCCTTGTTACCTCTGACATTGCTGCTCTGCTCTTTGTTCCGCCCTGTCGGTTTATGTACGTTATCGCCGTTACATTGTCCGGCTGAACCTAAATTACGTGATCTTGAAGATGTGATGCCTGTAGAAGGGCGTTGTATATGGCCCTTAGTTCCAGAATGTTGATTGGAAGAATGGTTTCCTGACAATTTTCCTTGGAACTGTTCCCCTTGGGTGACTGCTCCCCACCCTCTAAGGCTTGCGTCTGTGGTTAGCAGAATCCAATTTTGAATCCTGAACCTTCGGCCCTCGGTCAAGTGAGAAGACTGAAGCCACCACAGAAGAGAAATCCTAGGCTTTGGCGACAGATGTATTCTCTGGTGCATGTGAAGATGCGATCCGGACCATTTGTCCAACAGATCCAGCTGGAAGGGTCTTGCGTGAAACCTCCCGTACTGCAGTGCCTCGTAAGAGGCTACCATCTTCCCCAGAAGGCGAATGCATAGATGCACCGATATCCGGGCGGGTTTTAGAACATCCCGCACCATCGACTGGATTACCAATGCCTTTTCTAATGGAAGGAATACCTTCTGTGCCTCCGTATCCAGTATCATCCCCAGGAACGGAAGCCTCCGTGTTGGTTCCAGGTGAGATTTTGGTAGGTTCAGAATTCATCTATGATCCTGGAGTAGTCGGGTTGAGAGTGCAATGTTTTTATCAGCAGATCGTCCAGGTACGGTATTATGTTCACTCCTTGTTTGTGGAGGAGAAACATAATCTCTGCCATTACATTGGTAAACACCCTCATACCATGGAGAGGCCAAATGGCAGGGCCTGGGACTGGAAGTGACAGTCCTGTAATGCAAACCTTAGATAAGCCTGATGAGGCGGCCAAATCGGAATATGAAGATACGCATCCTTGATATCCAGACACCAGGAATTCCCCCTCCTCCAGACGTGAGATCACCGCCCTCAGAGACTCCATCTTGAACTTGAACACCCGTAAGTACGGGTTCAGTGACTTGAGGTTTAAAATGGCCCTTACCGAACCGTCCGGTTTCAGTACCACAAACAGGTTGGAATAATAACCCTTGTTTTGCAGCTGAAGTGTAACTGGAACAATGACCCGAGTCTGTACCAGTTTTTGAATTGCTTCCTGTAAAGTCATACATGCTTCTTGAGGTGGGAGTTCCTGAAACAAAGTCATACATGCTTCTTGAGGTGGGAGTTCCTGAAACTCCAGTCTGTAGCCCTGGGCGATAAGATCTTTGACCCAGGGATCCTGGCATGATGTTGCCCATATGTGAATGTGACTGGAATATTTTAATCGGGCTCCCACCTGCCTGTCTCCCAGGCAGTGTGGTCCACCGTCATACTGTAAGCTTTGAGAAAGCAGAACCAGAGTTCTGTTCCTGTGAACCTGCAGTTGCTTGTTTTCTGGGTTTGTCTTTGAAGGCTATAGAAGAACCTTTGGTTTTACTTTTAAATTTGGCTGACTGAAAGGACTGCAGAGTTGGAGCAGATTAGGTCTTCCTAGCTGGGGGGGGGGGGCTGCGGAAGGAAGGTATGTAGACTTACCTGCCGTAGCCTTGGATATCCACGTATCCAGTTCAGCTCCAAACAGGGCCTCACCTGTGAATGGTAGGCTTTCCACGCCTTTCCTGGAATCCACATCTGCAGTCCACTGGCGTAGCCACAAGCCCCTGCAGGCTGACACTGCCATGGCAGTAGTGCGTGCATTGAGCAAGCCAATTTCTTTTATGGCCTCCACCATAAAATTTGCAGAGTGCTGTATATGCTGTAGGAGTAAAATTATCTCCCCACTGGATAAGGAATCTAACCCATCAATTAGATTACCTGACCATTTAGCAATGGCTCGAGTGATGCATGCACAAGCAATAGTGAGTCTCTGGGCCACCCCAGCAGCTGTGTACAGGGATTTGAAAGTGGTCTCAATTTTGCGGTCAGCAGCGTCCTTTAAGGAGGCTGCCCCAGGGACCGGTAAGACTATCTTACATGACAACCTATATACCGATGCGTCAACAATCGGTGGGTTTTCCCATTTTTTTCCTATCATCCTGAGGAAAAGGGAAGGATATGAGTAATCTCTTAGGGATCTGAAACTTCTTATCAGGATTAACCCAGGTTTCTTCAAACAGAGAATTCAACTATTTTGATGCAGGAAAAGTAGCAGAGGATTTATTTTTTACATTAAAATAAGACTCCTCATCCTCCTCTGTCACCTTATCAGGAATTTGCAGGACAACTCTAATAGCTTCTATCAGAGCCTGTACCCCCTGTGACAGAGCTGCATCCCCCCACACTGAGTCCACCTACCCTCCTCTGCGTCTGACACGTTGTCATCAGTGTCAGCCTGCAGGATTTGGGCCAGTGTATGCTTTTGTGGATAAATGGTAGGGGTCTGAGATGCTGGTGTGGTGCCTGAATCTCTCTTCGTCAGGTCCTCCACAGACTGTCTTAAGTATTGCGTCTCTTTCTCATTCTGGGATAATTTATTAGAAATATTCGAGATCATCCCTTTTAGTGAATCTAACCATGCGGGTTCAGACCCACTAGCTTGAGAATGTGTGCTATCCTGAGTACACTGTAGTGATCCCCCGGGGAAGAAAAACACTCTGCTGTATATGAAACACACTCCTTTGACATTGTAAATGTGAAATCACACCCACACACACAGGAAAAGGTTAAGCACAAGTAACCTACACAGAGCCCTTCTAGGGAGACACAGAGTATGATGGAGCCAGTTACACAGCGCCCTTCTTGCTAATGCCAAGCTTAGCTGGGTCGCAGACTAAGCACCCTTAATAGGGGCTTAGTATTCTAACAACGCTCCCCCCCTTACTATGACCCCCTGGTACCGCTGAGGAATTGTGGAGTCCTTGTGGGAGAGCTGCGCTTCCCTGTCAGTCTTGTCAGCGTGAGCTGCAGAGGGAAAATGGTGCTGGTGAGCTGCTGGATCCGCCCATAGTGAAGCTCCGGCCCCTTAATGGCGCACGGTCTTCCCGGTTTTATTATACTGGCTGAGGTGTTTATGATGCTTAATAGCGGGTTAGAACCCCTGTAAGCTGTACTGCCAGTGTGTCACTGACCTGGGTTGGGGATGTTGTGGACTCGGGGGTTCTTCCGATGGTCGGGAAAAGGAACCACAGGTGGGTCGGAGCAGGGATGGTCGGATATAGGATTTCCTCATACAAGACTCTGATAGTTAGGCTTGGTGAAAGAATGCTGAGGAACTTTATTAAGGGAAGGGAGCAATACAGCGGCACATGAAAGGAAGTGAACTTGTGGGCAATGTCAAAAAGTTACTGGAGAATTCGTGAGCAATGTTCAACTGATGAATGAAGAATTTGTGAGCGATGTTTAGAGACACTGATGAATGAAGAACTTGTGAGCGATGGTAGATGACACTGAAGAATTTGTGAGCGATGTTTTAAAGACACTGATGAATGAAGAACTTGTGAGCGATGATGAAAGACACTGAAGAATTTGTGAGCGATGTTTAAAAGACACAGATGAATTAAGAACTTGTGAGCGATGGTGAAAGACACTGAAGAATTTGTGAGCGATGTTTAAAGACACTGATGAATGAAGAACTTGTGAGCGATGATGAAAGACACTGAAGAATTTGTGAGCGATGTTAAAAGGCACTGATGAATGAAGAACTTGTGAGCGATGGTGAATGACACTGAAGAATTGGTGAGCGATGTTTAAGGACACTGATGAATGAGGAACTTGTGAGTGATGGTGAATGACACTGAAGAATTGGTGAGCGATGTATAAGGACACTGATGAATGAGGAACTTGTGAGCGATGGTGAATGACACTGAACGCTGGAAACACTAAAGTTGGTTCGGCCCGCAGCCCTTGCTGAATCCAGGGAGCGCTGGCAACTGCACCGCAGAGGAACACACTAGTTGCTCGGATTACTGGAGACTGTGCTGCAGGAAGGCACCCTGAATGCTAGATGCACTGGAGTATAGCTGCTGGGAAACACAATGTGTACGGGAGCTCTGGCATCCACTTCAGAAAAGAGACGATACTCAGGCGCCGAGGCTCTGCCCGGCGTCCGGTTTTGAATCTTCCGCCTCTATTGGATTGGTGAAGCGGGTTCGTGACATCACCTGCTCCCCGCCCACGTGACGCCGGCTGTCATGGCGGCGCCCACGCTCCGGGGAACCGCCGGGAGCCGCGCCAGCCAGACGCCGGGACCCGAGGACCGCCGGAGACGAGGACCGCCAAACGGACCAGCAGCCATGCAGGGGTAAGCGCGGCGGCCGCTGCCCCTGGCGTGTGACAGTACCCCCTCCTCCAGGAGTGGCCCCTGGACACTTCCCGGGCTTTGTTGGATGTCTGGAATGGAAGATCCGCACCAGTCGGGGGGCCGTAATATCAGTAGCTTTGACCCAGCTCCTCTCTTCAGGGCCATAACCCTTCCATTCCACCAAGTACTGCAGATTCTTGTGAAGATAACGAGAGTCAAGAATAGCTTTAATTTCAAATCCTGTTACGGCTTCAGTCTCTACAGAGGTTGGCCTAGGTGACTCTGAATGAACCGATTTAAAATAAGGGGACGAAGAAGAGAAAGATGGAAGGAATTTGGTACCCGAAAGTGGGAAGGCAAACCCAATTTGCAGACAACCGGGTTCAGAACTTGCAACACGGGATAAGGACCAATGAACCTCGGGGCAAACTTCATAGCGGGCACTCTTAAATGGAGATTGCGGGTAGAGAGCCATACTCTATCACCAACTTTGTATTGGGGAGCTGCCCGTCGCTTCCTATCCACAAAGAATTTGTAGCGGCTGGAGATTTTCTTGAGGTTAACGTGAACCCTACTCCAGATTTGACTGAAGTGCCGAAGAGTAGAAGCTGCAGCAGGAACATCTCCTGGAGGACAGACGGGTAATTTTGGAACTTGAGGATGGAATCCATAATTAATGAAGAATGGGGACTCACCAGTGGAAGAGTGGTACAAATGATTATGGGCAAACTCGGCCCAGGGCAACAGTTCCATCCAAACATCTTGCGAAGGAGAGAGATAAACGCGGAGAAAAGTCTCTAAATCTTGATTAACGCGTTCAGTTTGCCCATTGGTCTGAGGATGGTAGGCAGATGAAAACTTAAGTTTTATTTGTAAGGCTGAACAGAGAGCCCTCCAGAATCTTGCAGTGAACTGCACCCCCCGATCAGAGACTATTTCCTGAGGTAACCCATGCAGGCGGAAGTGTTCACGGATAAATAATAAAGCCAATTTGGGAGCTGACGGTAACCCGGTCAAAGGAACAAAATGTGCCATTTTAGAAAAGCGGTCAATAATCACCCACACGGTATTGTGACCCTTGGAGAGGGGCAGTTCGGTGACAAAGTCCATAGAGATATGGGTCCAAGGCCTCTTAGGAATGGCCAGTGGATGAAGCAACCCTGCAGGAGTCAGACGAAGAATTTTGTGCTGAGCACATTGAGGACATGAGTTGACATAATCTTGTATGTCCTTCTTCATAGTGTCCCACCAGTATGACCTTCGTAGAAACTCCCACATTTTTTGAACTCCAGGATGACCGGAAAACTTGGAGGTATGAGCCCACTGCAACAACTTCGGTCGAAATTCAGCTGGTACAGACATTCTCCCAGGAGGAGGACCCAAAGCGGTGGGAGCTGCCGAAATAGAAACTGGACTGAGAATCAAAGCCTTTCCAACGCAGTTCTCCTCATCTGAAGCCATCAAGGAACGAGATAAAGCATCAGCTTTGGTGTTAAGCGTCCCGGACCGGTACTTAATGACAAACGAGAATCGAGTGAAGAAGAGCGCCCATCTAGCTTGACGGGGATTCAAGCACTGGGTTGTCTTGAGATACAGCAAGTTCTTGTGATCGGTATAAATCGTAATTAGGTGTTTAGCACCTTCCAATAGATATCTCCATTCTTCCAGGGCAGATTTTATTGCCAAGAGTTCCTGGTCTCCGATGGTGTAGTTTCGTTCAGCAGGAGAGAACTTGCGAGAATGGAAACCACATGGATGTAACTTCCTGTCAGAGGAGTACTGTGAAAGCATGGCACCGATGCCGACCGAGGAAGCATCGACCTCCAAGAAGAATGGTTTGGAAAAATTCGGTTGCTGGAGTACCGGAGCGGACATAAAGGCTGCTTTCAACTGGGCGAACGCTGCTACAGCTTCAGAAGACCAGTGACCTGGGTCAGACCCCTTTTTGGTTAGAGCAGTAATAAGTGCCACAATGGTAGAAAATCCCTTTATGAATTTCCGGTAGTAATTCGCAAAACCCAGAAATCTTTGTACCGCTTTCAAAGAAAGAGGCTGAGTCCAGTCCCAAATAGCAGTGAGTTTTTCCGGATCCATGCGAAGCTCCGTACCTGAGATGACGTAACCAAGAAATGGAATTGAAGGAACCTCAAAGGTACATTTGGAGATCTTACCATAGAGATGATTCCTTCGTAGACGAAGAAGTACCTCCTTGACCTGAATTCTATGCTCCGTGAGATCCTTAGAAAATATCAGAATGTCATCCAAGTATACCACTACACTTAGGTATAACATATCTCAGAAGATTTCATTCACAAAACCTTGGAAGACGGCAGGGGCATTACTGAGCCCAAACGGCATTACCAGATATTCGTAATGCCCGTCCCTGGTATTGAAGGCTGTCTTCCATTCGTCCCCCTGTCAAATACAAATCAAATTATAAGCTCCCCTTAAGTCGAGCTTCGTGAAGACATGGGATCCGCGAACCCTATCAAATAGTTCCGTGATGAGCGGCAAAGTATATTTGTTCTTAATGGTGATCTCATTTAAGCCGCGGTAGTCAATGCATGGTCTCAACCCTCCGTCCTTCTTCTTCACAAAAAAGAAGCCTGCTCCCGCCGGGGAAGTAGAGGGGCGAATGAATCCTTTCTGCAGATTAGACTTGATATAGTCCGACATGGCTTGGGTCTCGGGCAATGACAAAGTAATAAATGCGCCCCCGGGGTGGCATCTTCCCTGGGATGAGCTCAATGGGACAGTCCCAGGGTCTATGGGGTGGTAACTGATCGGCCTCCTGTTCCGAAAACACGTCTGCAAACTCCTGATAGGTCTCCGGAATGAGCTCCTCATCCGACTTGGAAGATACACGGAGCGGGTAGACAGGAGTGAGACAATTAGAATGACAGAATGAACTCCAAGATACTATTTGTGACGACTTCCAGTCGACGTGAGGGTTGTGTACTTTAAGCCAAGGAAGACCAAGAACCAGATTGTGAGGCATCTCCCGAATCACTAGGAACTCCAGATGTTCTTGATGTAGAGCTCCAACCTGCAGTTTGATTGGCACTGTGCGACTTGAAATAAGCCCATTAGAAATTTGGGTACCATTGATGGCAGTCAGCGTAATAGGTCGTTCAAAGGATTGTAACTGTAAACCCAGTTTTTGGATGCAAGAAAGAGAAACAAAATTCCCTGCAGCCCCGGAGTCCAGCAGGGCCTTAACAGGTTTGGCTATAGACCCAGAAAACAGAGATACGGAGAGTAAACAGTCCACTGTCGGAGAAGGTTTAGATGTAACCCCTAACTCGACTCCTCCGGAACAAGCTAGGACTACCCGTTTCCCGGACGGGACTTACAAAACTTGAGAAAGTGATCCGCAGCTCCACAGTAGAGGCAGAGTCTACCCTCACTACGGCGCTGTCGTTCTTCCGGGGACAGCCGAGATCGATTAATTTGCATAGGTTCGTCTGGACTTGGGGTGATCGTTTGCTTAGTCGGGAGAGACCGGAATCTGTATCGTTCTGTCTGACTACGTTCACCAGCTCGTTCCTGCATACGAAGATCCACCTTTACACAGAGTGAGATCAACTCTTCCAAGGAATCCGGCAAGTCCCTAGTGATCAGTTCGTCCTTAGACGGTCAGAGAGACCATTCCAGAAAGCGGCCCGGAGAGCATAATTATTCCAGCGCAGTTCCGAGGCTATGGTTTGGAAATGAATCACATACTGTCCCACTGAACGGGAGCCTTGTCGGACTAGGAGCAAATCCGAAGAAGCAGCGGTCGTTCTGCCGGGCTCATCGCTCATCGAAGATCCTACGAAATGACGTGATGAAATTGGTGTAACTGGAAACCAACGTGTCAGAACGCTCCCATAACGGAGACACCCAATCCAACGCTGAACCTTCAAGCAAGGAAATAATGTACGCCACCTTGGACCGATCTGTGGGGAAGTTGTGTGAGAGAAGTTCAAAATGTACCTCGCATTGGTTGAGAAAACCACGGCAATTCTTTGGATTCCCATTATAGCGAGAAGGAGTGGGAAGCTGAAGGCGTGATCTGGTTCCAGACAGGGATTGAACATTACTAGGGACAACCACAGGAGCGGGTACTGGAGCTGGAGCCGGAACTACTGAAGCCAGAGAAGCCTGAATTTGATCCAGCCGACCAGATAACTCCTGGAGATACTGCATCACTTGGCTTTGTGCCGTCTCCTGACTTTGAACTCGGGAAACCAGATCCTGGATGGCGCTTGCCTCTGGGTTCCGATCCCCCGGGTCCATGGCGCCTGAGTATACTGTCACTGACCTGGGTTGGGGATGTTGTGGACTCGGGGGTTCTTCCGATGGTCGGGAAAAGGAACCACAGGTGGGTCGGAGCAGGGATGGTCGGATATAGGATTTCCTCATACAAGACTCTGATAGTCAGGCTTGGTGAAAGAATGCTGAGGAACTTTATTAAGGGAAGGGAGCAATACAGCGGCACATGAAAGGAAGTGAACTTGTGGGCAATGTCAAAAAGTTACTGGAGAATTCGTGAGCAATGTTCAACTGATGAATGAAGAATGAAAAATGTGTGAGCGATGTTTAGAGACACTGATGAATAAAGAACTTGTGAGCGATGGTAGATGACACTGAAGAATTTGTGAGCGATGTTTTAAAGACACTGATGAATGAAGAACTTGTGAGCGATGATGAAAAACACTGAAGAATTTGTGAGCGATGTTTAAAAGACACAGATGAATTAAGAACTTGTGAGCGATGGTGAAAGACACTGAAGAATTTGTGAGCGATGTTTAAAGACACTGATGAATGAAGAACTTGTGAGCGATGATGAAAGACACTGAAGAATTTGTGAGCGATGTTAAAAGGCACTGATGAATGAAGAACTTGTGAGCGATGGTGAATGACACTGAAGAATTGGTGAGCGATGTTTAAGGACACTGATGACTGAGGAACTTGTGAGCGATGGTGAATGACACTGAAGAATTGGTGAGCGATGTATAAGGACACTGATGAATGAGGAACTTGTGAGCAGGGCCGGCTCTAGGCATGTTCGAATAGAGCGGCCGCACAGGGCGCCACCCTTAATGGGCGCCGCGCGCTGGCGCCGCCATATTCGAACATGGAGCCGGCCCTGCTCTGCAGCATCGTGTGACTTGAGTGCGCTATACGCGCTGAGCGGCGCCGGTGTCTAACGTCAGACGCCGGCGCCGCGCAGCGCGCACAGCGCACTCAAGCGCCTTGGACTTGGAGGCTTCCTGGCCGCCCGCCTGCCAGCACCCCCGCACCCGGACCTGCACTGCCGCACCCGGACAGCAGTACTCCTCCCCCTCCAACGCCGCAGGTATTTGGGGGGGGCGGCTGAGTGAATCATTTATGGATGGCACTGTGGGGGCATTTATCTGGCACTGTGGGGGCGTTTATCTGGCACTGTGGGGACATTTATCTGGCACTGTGGCACTGGGGGCATTTATCTGGCACTGTGGGGGCATTTACCTGGCACTGTGGGGACATTTATCTGGCACTGGGGGCATTTATCTGGCACTGTGGGGACATTTATCTGGCACTGTGGCACTGGGGGCATTTATCTGGCACTGTGGGGGCATTTACCTGGCACTGTGGGGACATTTATCTGGCACTGGGGGCATTTATCTGGCACTGTGGGGACATTTATCTGGCACTGTGGGGGCATTTATCTGGCAGTGTGGGGACATTTATCTGGCCTGTGGGCATTTACCTGGCACTGTGGGGACATTTATCTGGCACTGGGGGCATTTATCTGGCACTGTGGGCATTTATCTGGCACTGTGGGGACATTTATCTGGCACTGTGGCTGTGGGGGCATTTATCTGGCACTGTGGGGGCATTTATCTGGCACTGTGGGCATTTATCTGGCACTGTGGGGACATTTATCTGGCACTGTGGGGGCATTTATCTGGCACTATGGGGACATTTTGGCACTGTGGGGGCATTTATCTGGCACTGTGGTGGCATTTATCTGGCACTGTGGGGACATTTATCTGGCACTGTGGGGACAATTATCTGGCACTGGGGGTATTTATCTGGCACTGTGGGCATTTATCTGGCACTGTGGGGACATTTATCTGGCACTGTGGCTGTGGGGGCATTTATCTGGCACTGTGGGGGCATTTTTCTGGCACTGTGGGGACATTTATCTGGCACTGTGGGCATTTATCTGGCACTGTGGGGGCATTTATCTGGCACTGTGGGGGCATTTATCTGGCACTGTGGGGACATTTATCTGGCACTGTGGGGGCATTTATCTGGCACTATGGGGACATTTTGGCACTGTGGGGGCATTTATCTGGCACTGTGGGGGCATTTATCTGGCACTGTGGGGACATTTATCTGGCACTGTGGGGACATTTATGTAGCACTGTGGGGGCATTTATGTAGCACTGTGGGGGCATTTATCTGGCACTGTGGGGGCATTTATCTGGCACTGTGGGGACATTTATCTGGCACTGTGGGGGCATTTATCTAGCACTGTGGGGGCTTTTCTGTATCTACATATCTGGCACTGTGTGGCCATTTATGTATCTGGCATTGCTGGGGGGCATGTCATGTGTAGCTGGCACGGCTGGGGAGCATATCATGTAGTGTTCCCGCTAGGCGTCTGTGGCTAGGCAAAGTGTCTAACGTGCTCTGCCTGGCGCAAAGTGTCTAACGTGCTCTGCCTGGCGCAAAGTGTCCAACGTGCTCTGCCTGGCGCAAAGTGTCTAATGTGCTCTGCCTGGCGCAAAGTGTCTAACGTGCTCTGGCTGGCGCAAAGTGTCTAACGTGCTCTGCCTGGCGCAAAGTGTCTAACGTGCTCTGCCTGGCGCAAAGTGTCTAGGAGGTTCTACCTGGTGCAGTGTGTATTAACTGCACTACTGTGTGGTGTAATGCGAATTGCCACTATTATGTGGCCACGCACCTTCCCCACGAAGCAACGCCCCTAAATTTTTGCTGCGCGCCTTCAGCGCGCACTGTCCATGCTTTACCATGTAGGTAGATGAGCACCAAGCATTACAGTATGTACATCATTTTGCCCTCCTAACTTAAAAATGTGCCCTCCCTGCCCTAAAAAGTGAACACTATCGTGTAGCTGGCACTGCTGGGGGGCATATTGTGTGTAGCTGGCACTGCTGGGGGGCATATCATGTCTATCTGGCACTGCACATTGTGTATCTGGCACTATACTGGAGACATTGGGGTATATTTACTAAGGTCCCGATTTTGACCGAGATGCCGTTTTTTCTTCAAAGTGTCATCTCGGTAATTTACTAAACTCAAATCACGGCAGTGATGAGGGCATTCGTATTTTTTGGGTAGTCCATGAAAATAATTACGAATGAATACACCATCGGTCAAAACGCGGCTGTTTAAGTATGAATCTCGGTCATTTACTAAGAAGTGCAAAGCAAAAAAAAATAAAACACTGCCGTGAAAAATTATAACTCGTAAAAAAGTGCTAAAAAAAACAGACCTGCTTTTTTAATCCGTGATTGTATAGGCATGCAGGGATCCATGAGATCCGTGCATGTATATCAGTGGGAAGGGGTGGGAAAGTGGTTATTTTCTAAATAAAAATTGCGTGGGGTCCCCCCTCCTAAGCATAACCAGCCTCGGGCTCTTTGAGCCGATCCTGGTTGCAGAAATATGGGGAAAAATTTGACAGGGGTTCCCCCATATTTTAGCAACCAGCATCGGGCTCTGCGCCTGGTCCTGGTTCCAAAAATACGGGGGACAAAAAGAGTAGGGGTCCCCCGTATTTTTAAAACCAGCACCGGGCTCCACTAGCTGGACAGATAATGCCACAGCCGGGGGTCACTTTTATATAGTGCCCTGCGGCCGTGGCATCAAATATCCAACTAGTCACCCCTGGCCGGGGTACCCTGGGGGAGTGGGGACCCCTTCAATCAAGGGGTCCCCCCCCCAGCCACCCAAGGGCCAGGGGTGAAGCCCGAGGCTGTCCCCCCCATCCAATTGGCTGCGGATGGGGGGCTGATAGCCTTTTGTGAAAATGAAAAGATATTGTTTTTAGTAGCAGTACTACAAGGCCCAGCAAGCCTCCCCCGCATGCTGGTACTTGGAGAACCACAAGTACCAGCATGCGGCGGAAAAACGGGCCCGCTGGTACCTGTAGTACTACTACTAAAAAAATACCCCAAAAAAGACAAGACACACACACCTTGAAAGTAAAGATTTATTACATACATCCACACAAACATACAAACATACTTACCTATGGCCCCACGCAGGTCTGTCCTCTTCTCCAGTAGAATCCAAGGGGTACCTGTTGAATAAATTATACTCACCAGCTTCAGGGTCCCAAGCTCCTCGTAGCATCCATTTGTAATCCACGTACTTGAATAAAATAAAAAAACGGACACCCGAGCCACGCACTGAAAGGGGACCCATGTTTGCACATGGGTCCCCTTTCCCCGACTGCCAGAAACCCACTCTGACTTCTGTCTAAGTGGGTTTCTTCAGCCAATCAGGGAGCGCCACGTTGTAGCACCCTCCTGATCGGCTGTGTGCTCCTGTACTGACTGACAGGCGGCACACGGCAGTGTTACAATGTTGCGCCTATGCGCTCCATTGTAACCAATGGTGGGAACTTTCTGCTCAGCGGTGAGGTCACTTTCGGTCAACCGCAGGGCAGAAAGTTCCCACCATTGGTTACAATGGAGCGCATAGGCGCTACATTGTAACACTGCCGTGTGCCGCCTGTCAGTCAGTACAGGAGCACACAGCCGATCAGGAGGGTGCTACAACGTGGCGCTCCCTGATTGGCTGAAGAAACCCACTTAGACAGAAGTCAGAGTGGGTTTCTGGCAGTCGGGGAAAGGGGACCCATGTGCAAACATGGGTCCCCTTTCAGTGCGTGGCTCGGGTGTCCGTTTTTTTATTTTATTCAAGTACGTGGATTACAAATGGATGCTACGAGGAGCCTGGGACCCTGGAGCTGTGAGTATAATTTATTCAACAGGTACCCCTTGGATTCTACTGGAGAAGAGGACAGACCTGCGTGGGGCCATAGGTAAGTATGTTTGTATGTTTGTGTGGATGTATGTAATAATAAGAATTTACTTACCGATAATTCTATTTCTCGTAGTCCGTAGTGGATGCTGGGGACTCCGTAAGGACCAAGGGGAATAGCGGCTCCGCAGGAGACTGGGCACAAAAGTAAAGCTTTAGAACTACCTGGTATGCACTGGCTCCTCCCCCTATGACCCTCCTCCAAGCCTCAGTTAGGATACTGTGCCCGGACGAGCGTACACAATAAGGAAGGATTTTGAATCCCGGGTAAGACTCATACCAGCCACACCAATCACACCGTATAACTCGTGATCTAAACCCAGTTAACAGCATGATAACAGAGGAGCCTCTAGAAAAGATGGCTCACTACAGCAATAACCCGATTTTTTGGTAACAATAACTATGTACCAGTATTGCAGACAATCCGCACTTGGGATGGGCGCCCAGCATCCACTACGGACTACGAGAAATAGAATTATCGGTAAGTAAATTCTTATTTTCTCTAACGTCCTAAGTGGATGCTGGGGACTCCGTAAGGACCATGGGGATTATACCAAAGCTCCCAAACGGGCGGGAGAGTGCGGATGACTCTGCAGCACCAAATGAGAGAACTCCAGGTCCTCCTCAGCCAGGGTATCAATTTTGTAGAATTTTACAAACGTATTTGCTCCTGACCAAGTAGCTGCTCGGCAAAGTTGTAAAGCCGAGACCCCTCGGGCAGCCGCCCAAGATGAGCCCATCTTCCTTGTGGAGTGGGCATTTACAGATTTTTGGCTGTGGCAGGCCTGCCACAGAATGTGCAAGCTGAATTGTACTACAAATGCAACGAGCAATAGTCTGCTTAGAAGCAGGAGCACCCAGCTTGTTGGGTGCATACAGGATAAACAGCGAGTCAGATTTTCTGACTCCAGCCGTCCTGGAAACATATATTTTCAGGGCCCTGATAACGTCTAGCAACTTGGAGTCCTCCAAATCCCTAGTAGCCGCAGGCACCACAATAGGTTGGTTCAGGTGAAACGCTGAAACCACCTTAGGGAGAAACTGAGGACGAGTCCTCAATTCCGCCCTGTCCGAATGGAAAATCAGATAAGGGCTTTTACAGGATAAAGCCGCCAATTCTGACACGCGCCTGGCCCAGGCCAGGGCCAACAGCATGACCACTTTCCATGTGAGATATTTTAACTCCACAGATTTAAGTGGTTCAAACCAATGTGACTTTTGGAACCCAAAAACTACATTGAGATCTCAAGGTGCCACTGGAGGCACAAAAGGAGGCTGTATATGCAGTACCCCTTTTACAACGTCTGAACTTCAGGGACTGAAGCTAGTTCTTTTTGGAAGAAAATTGACAGGGCCGAAATTTGAACCTTAATGGACCCCAATTTCAGGCCCATAGACACTCCTGTTTGCAGGAAATGTAGGAATCGACCCAGTTGAATTTCCTCCGTCGGGCCTTACTGGCCTCGCACCACGCAACATATTTTCGCCAAATGCGGTGATAATGTTTTGCGGTTACATCCTTCCTGGCTTTGATCAGGATAGGGATGACTTCATCCGGAATGCCTTTTTTCCTTCAGGATCCGGCGTTCAACCGCCATGCCGTCAAACGCAGCCGCGGTAAGTCTTGGAACAGACAGGGTCCTTGCTGGAGCAGGTCCCTTCTTAGAGGTAGAGGCCACGGATCCTCCGTGAGCATCTCTTGAAGTTCCGGTTACCAAGTCCTTCTTGGCCAATCCGGAGCCACGAATATAGTGCTTACTCCTCTCCATCTTATCAATCGCAGTACCTTGGGTATGAGAGGCAGATGAGGGAACACATACACTGACTGGTACACCCACGGTGTTACCAGAGCGTCTACAGCTATTGCCTGAGGGTCCCTTGACCTGGCGCAATACCTGTCGAGTTTTTCCCAACGGTTTATAATCATGTGGAAGACTTCTGGGTGAAATCCCCACTCTCCCGGGTGGAGGTCGTGTCTGCTGAGGAAGTCTGCTTCCCAGTTGTCCACTCCCGGAATTGCTGACAGTGCTATCACATGATTTTCCGCCCAGCGAAGAATCCTTGCAGCTTCTGCCATTGCCCTCCTGCTTCTTGTGCCACCCTGTCTGTTTACGTGGGTGACTGCCGTGATGTTGTCCGACTGGATCAACACCGGCTGACCTTGAAGCAGAGGTCTTGCTAAGCTTAGAGCATTGTAAATGGCCCTTAGCTTCAGGATATTTATGTGAAGTGATGTCTCCAGGCTTGACCATAAGCCCTGGAAATTCCTTCCCTGTGTGACTGCTCCCCAGCCACGCAGGCTGGCATCAGTGGTCACCAGGACCCAGTCCTGAATGCCGAATCTGCGGCCCTCTAGAAGATGAGCACTCTGCAACCAACACAGGAGGGACACCCTTGTTCTTGGTGACAGGGTTATCCGCTGATGCATCTGAAGATGCGACCCGGACCATTTGTCCAGCAGGTCCCACTGGAAAGTTCTTGCGTGGAATCTGCCGAATGGGATTGCTTCGTAGGAAGCCACCATTTTACCCAGAACCCTTGTGCATTGATGCACTGAGACTTGGCTCGGTTTTAGGAGGTTCCTGACTAGCTCGGATAACTCCCTGGCTTTCTCCTCCGGGAGAAACACCTTTTTCTGGACTGTGTCCAGGATCATCCCTAGGAACAGAAGACGAGTCGTCGGAACCAGCTGCGATTTTGGAATATTGAGAATCCAATCGTGCTGCCGCAACACTACCTGAGATAGTGCTACACCGACCTCCAACTGTTCCCTGGATCTTACCCTTATCAGGGAATCGTCCAAGTAAGGGATAACTAAAATTCCCTTCCTTCGAAGGAATATCATCATTTCGGCCATTACCTTGGTAAAGACCAGGGGTGCCGTGGACCATCCATACGGCAGCGTCTGAACTGATAGTGACAGTTCTGTACCATAAACCTGAGGTACCCTTGGTGAGAAGGGTAAATTTGGACATGAAGGTAAGCATCCTCGATGTCCCGAGACATCATGTAGTCCCCTTCTTCCAGGTTCGCAATCACTGCTCTGAGTGACTCAATCTTGAATTTGAACCTCTGTATGTAAGTGTTCAAAGATTTTAGATTTAGAATCGGTCTCACCGAGCCGTCCAGCTTCGGTACCACAACAGTGTGGAATAATACCCCGTTCCCTGTTGCAGGAGGGGTACCTTGATTATCACCTGCTGGGAATACAGCTTGTGAATGGCTTCCAAAACCGTCTCCCTGTCAGAAGGAGACATCGGTAAAGCCGACTTTAGGAAACGGCGAGGGGGAGACGTCTCGAATTCCAATTTGTACCCCTGAGATATCACCTGAAGGATCCAGGGGTCTACTTGCGAGTGAGCCCACTGCGCGCTGAAATTCATTGAGACGGGCCCCCCACCGTGCCTGATTCTGCTTGTAAAGCCCCAGCGTCATACTGAGGGCTTGGCAGAGGCGGGAGAGGGTTTCTGTTCCTGGGAACTGGCTGATTTCTGCAGCCTTTTTCCTCTCCCTCTGTCACGGGGCAGAAATGAGGAACCTTTTGCCCGCTTGTCCACGAAAAGACTGCGCCTGATAATACGGCGTCTTCTCATGTTCCAAATGCTGTTTGAAAACCGCATCACCTGACCACTGTCGTGTCCATAACCCTCTACTGGTAGAAATGGACAACGCACTTAGACTTGATGCCAGTCGGCAAATATTCCGCTGTGCATCACGCATATATAGAAATGCATCTTTTAAATGCTCTATAGGCAAAAATATACTGTCCCTATCTAGGGTATCAATATTTTCAGTCAGGGAATCCGACCACGCCAACCCAGCACTGCACATCCAGGCTGAGGCGATTGCTGGTCGCAGTATAACACCAGTATGTGTGTAAATACATTTTAGGATACCCTCCTGCTTTCTATCAGCAGGATCCTTAAGGGCGGCCATCTCAGGAGAGGGTAGAGCCCTTACAAGCGTGTGAGCGCTTTATCCACCCTAGGGGGTGTTTCCCAACGCACCCTAACCTCTGGCGGGAAAGGATATAATGCCAATAACATTTTAGAAATTATCAGTTGTTATCGGGGGAAACCCACGCATCATCACACACCTCATTTAATTTCTCAGATTCAGGAAAACTACAGGTAGTTTTTCCTCACCGAACATAATACCCCTTTTTGGTGGTACTCGTATTATCAGAAATGTGTAAAACATTTTTCATTGCCTCCATCATGTAACGTGTGGCCCTACTGGAAGTCACATTTGTCTCTTCACCGTCGACACTGGAGTCAGTATCCGTGTCGGCGTCTATATCTGCCATCAGAGGTAACGGGCGCTTTAGAGCCCCTGACGGCCTATGAGACGTCTGGACAGGCACAAGCTGAGTTGCCGGCTGTCTCATGTCAACCACTGTCTTTTATACAGAGCTGACACTGTCACGTAATTCCTTCCAACAGTTCATCCACTCAGGTGTCGACCCCCTAGGGGGTGACATCACTATTACAGGCAATCTGCTCCGTCTCCACATAATTTTTCTCCTCATACATGTCGACACAAACGTACCGACATACAGCACACACACAGGGAATGCTCTGATAGAGGACAGGACCCCACTAGCCCTTTGGGGAGACAGAGGGAGAGTTTGCCAGCACACACCAGAGCGCTATATATATACAGGGATAACCTTATATAAGTGTTTTTCCCCTTATAGCTGCTGTATCTTTAATACTGCGCGTAATTAGTGCCCCCCCTCTCTTTTTTAACCCTTTCTGTAGTGTAGTGACTGCAGGGGAGAGCCAGGGAGCTTCCCTCCAACGGAGCTGTGAGGGAAAATGGCGCCAGTGTGCTGAGGAGATAGGCTCCGCCCCCTTATCGGCGGCCTTATCTCCCGTTTTTCTATGTATTCTGGCAGGGGTTAAATGCATCCATATAGCCCAGGAGCTATATGTGATGCATTTTTTGCCATCCAAGGTGTTTTTATTGCGTCTCAGGGCGCCCCCCCCCAGCGGAGTGTGAAGTGTGCTGAGAGCAATGGCGCACAGCTGCAGTGCTGTGCGCTACCTTGTTGAAGACAGGACGTCTTCTGCCGCCGATTTTCCGGACCTCTTCTGTCTTCTGGCTCTGTAAGGGGGCCGGCGGCGCGGCTCTGGGACCCATCCATGGCTGGGCCTGTGATCGTCCCTCTGGAGCTAATGTCCAGTAGCCTAAGAAGCCCAATCCACTCTGCACGCAGGTGAGTTCGCTTCTTCTCCCCTTAGTCCCTCGATGCAGTGAGCCTGTTGCCAGCAGGTCTCACTGAAAATAAAAAACCTAAAACTAAACTTTTCACTAAGCAGCTCAGGAGAGCCACCTAGTGTGCACCCTTCTCGTTCGGGCACAAAATCTTAACTGAGGCTTGGAGGAGGGTCATAGGGGGAGGAGCCAGTGCACACCAGGTAGTTCTAAAGCTTTACTTTTGTGCCCAGTCTCCTGCGGAGCCGCTATTCCCCTTGGTCCTTACGGAGTCCCCAGCATCCACTTAGGACGTTAGAGAAAAATCTTTACTTTCAAGGTGTGTGTGTCTTGTCTTTTTTTGGGTATTTTTTTAGTAGTAGTACTACAGGTACCAGCGGGCCCGTTTTTCCGCCGCATGCTGGTACTTGTGGTTCTCCAAGTACCAGCATGCGGGGGAGGCTTGCTGGGCCTTGTAGTACTGCTACTAAAAACAATATCTTTTCATTTTCACAAAAGGCTATCAGCCCCCCATCCGCAGCCAATTGGATGGGGGGGACAGCCTCGGGCTTCACCCCTGGCCCTTGGGTGGCTGGGGGGGGGGACCCCTTGATTGAAGGGGTCCCCACTCCCCCAGGGTACCCCGGCCAGGGGTGACTAGTTGGATTTTTGATGCCACGGCCGCAGGGCACTATATAAAAGTGACCCCCGGCTGTGGCATTATCTGTCCAGCTAGTGGAGCCCGGTGCTGGTTTTAAAAATACGGGGGACCCCTACGCTTTTTGTCCCCCGTATTTTTGGAACCAGGACCAGGCGCAGAGCCCGATGCTGGTTGCTTAAATATGGGGGAACCCATGTCATTTTCCCCCCCATATTTCTGCAACCAGGATCGGCTCAAAGAGCCCGAGGCTGGTTATGCTTAGGAGGGGGGACCCCACGCAATTTTTTTTTAAGTTTTACAGTGTTTATTTAAAAAAATAAAAAAAAAATGAACCCCAGCACGGATCACACAGATCCGGCCGAGATTCACTTTGAAAAAGTCGGCAGTGTTTTGCTAATCACTGCCGTAAAAAACAGAAAAAAAACACGAATGACATCGACATCGGAAAACCCGAAAAGGCAAAATACGGCAGCTTAGTAAATTAGTCGTAATCAATTCAAAAAGTTGCAATTTTACACTGTCGATGTCATTCGTGATTGAACTTTGACCTTTTTCCGAAAATTACGAATGTTAGTAAATATACCCCACTATGTGTATCTGACACTATACTGGAGACATTGTGTGTAAGGAACACTACTGTGGCTGTTATGTGTAAGGCTGCTAATTGTGTGCGTAGAGGGGGTGTGAAAACATATTTATTTATAGTCTAATAATATGAAGTTATGAGGCCACGCCCACTTTCCAAGAGGCCACGCCCACTTTTCCTGGAGCGCCCGCCGGAGACGAGGACCGCCAAACGGACCAGCAGCCACGCAGGGGTAAGCGCGGCGGCCGCTGCCCCTGGCGTGTGACACAGTGTGGGTATTGTTTTTAGTGGCTCAGCTCGCCCCTCACAGCGGAACACACACACAGCATGTTGTCCTGAGCCTAGAGACGCAGCCTGCATGTCAGCGCTGCGCTTCATACCCTTATGCCGCTATTACAGCCGGCGACCCGCTAACTGGGCCGCCTACTCACCACTCTTCATACTTCTGGCTCTGTTAGGGGTGGCGGTGTGCTGCGGAAATGTACGCTCGCCGTAGTGGGCCTTGCAAATGGTTCCCTCAGGAGCTCAGTGTCCTGTCAGCAGGGAACGGGACCATTAACCCTATAGGAGGTTGGGCCGTTCCCCCTCCCTAAGTCCCACAAAGCAGACAGGCTAGTGCCAACCAGCCCTGTCTGAGAATAACAAACAGAAAATAAATGCAGAAAACTCTTCAGGCGCTTCCCTAAGCGTGACCGACTCCTCTGGGCACATTTTCTAAACTGAGTCTGGTAGGAGGGGCATAGAGGGAGGAGCCAGCGCACACAATTGATTTCTTAAAGTGCCCAAGGCTCCTAGTGGACCCGTCTATACCCCATGGTACTAAATGGAAATGGATCCCAGTATCCTCTAGGACGTAAGAAAAAACAGACACCCAACCGACTTTTCAAACATTTGAATTCCCCCCATAATGTGCTGTGCAGTCGCTGTTGCACTACCACAAATGGATTTGGAAATATAAGTGACCCACACACACGCATGCACAAATGCACACGCATACATGCACTACAGTATGAAACTTCTGCTGTCATACTAGCATTAAGAGTTCTTTAAATTTATCTTGAAAGCGTAACTGAGTTTACACATATTTCAAATACAGAAACAAATGTAGAAATGGGGGACAATCAATGACTGCACCTTAATAACCACAAATGCGCGTTTGTGACATCACATGCCTACTTCATACTTGCCTACTCTCCCGGAATGGCCGGGAGGCTCCCAAAAATCGGGTGACCCTCCCGGCCCCCCGGAAGAGCAGGCAAGTCTCCCGATTCGTGGGGTCCCCCCTGCCCGTCCGCCCACTTAGTGTGTAAAGTGGGCGGTCCGGGCAGTTGATGACGTGATTCTTGCTGAATCGCGTCATCATAGCCACGCCCCCTGCAGTGTAATGCCGGTGATCGCGGCATTACAGAGCGGGGGCGTGGCTTAAAAGAGGCATCATCATGACCCCACCCTTGCTCCGCCCCCGTTCCACCCTTCTCCGCCCCCGTCCCGCCTCCGGCCCACCCTCTTCTCGATGTCACAGCCTCCCCTGCCCGCCCTCTGAGCCGACCTGGCTGCTCTCTCCCGCAGAGAGCAGCCAGAATGTAGGTGAGTATGGCCTACTTTTGTATAACTGCATTTAGTTTTATGGAGAAACGCATGGATTTGGAGGCCAAGATGGTGGCACCTGTGGGGGGGTGAAGTTTTACACTGCCCATTGAAAAGTATGGGGCTGACTGGGTGCTTTCCTTGCTGAATAGGAATTAGGCGCCAGAGTGCTCTTACAGAGCAAGATTTTGTAATTGGATAAATGAAATAAAAGGAGGGAAGGAGGGGTGGAGGATGCTTTGTAGAAAGACACAAAGCACTTTTGTGCTAACTCTGGGGTTCTGAAGAATGGGACTCATCCCATGCGTTTAATAGGACCAGGGGCATAGGGAGGGCGGTTCCGGTGGAGCTCGAGCTCCAGGTGCCCAAGACAGTACAGGGCGCCACAGCTCGACTACGCCGGAACCTCCGCCTGGCTGCACGCAGCCAGCTGCTGTCAGTCACTGACAGCTGAGAGCCTGAGCTGCGTCAGCTCTCTACCTCCCTCCCTCCTCCTCTCCGAGCTCTGTGACTTGCATGTAATGTCGTGACCTCACACGCACGGGCGTCAGAAGGGCGGAGACGCGGCAAGAGACGGAGCAGCAGCAGTGGTAGCAGCAGACGGGAAGCAGGAGCGGGGCAGGTGAGTACTGTTTTTTTGTTGTTGTTTATCTTTAGTGTTTGTAAGCGGCGCTACCAGGGGGCACAGCTATAGGGGGCACAAACCAGGGGGCACAATTACTCTGGGCACAGCTACAGGGGGCACAACTACTGGGGGAAAATCTACAGGGGGCACAGCTACTGGGGACACAGCTACAGGGGGCACAACTACTGGGGGCAAATCTACAGGGGGCACAGTTACTGGGGGCACAACTACTCTGGGCACAGCTACAGGGGGCACAACTACTCTGGGCACAGCTACAGGGGGCACATCTACTGGTGGCAAATCTACAGGGGACACAACTACTGAGGGCAAATCTACAGGAGGCACAGCTACAGGGGGCATAACTACTATTCTGGGCACAGCTACAGGGGGCACATCTACTGGTGGCAAATCTACAGGGGACACAACTACTGAGGGCAAATCTACAGGAGGCACAACTACAGGGGGCACAACTACTCCGGGCACAGCTACAGGGGGCACATCTACTGGTGGCAAATCTACAGGGGACACAACTACTGGGGACAAATCTACAGGGGGTACAGCTACAGGGGGCACAACTACTGGATCCATAACTACAGGGGGCATAACTGTGGCCACGCCCCTTCCCTATGAAGCCATGCTCCTATTTTTTGCCGCGCATCATGTTTGACCTATGGGTATGTGTGTGGGGGGGGGGAGGGGGGGGGGGCGCTAAAGGAAACTTTCATCCTGGATGCCACAAGGTCTAGAACTGGCCCTGGTGGCTACACCCCCAATTCAGTACAGGGGAGGGGGAGCCGAAACATATTGCTCCAGGCACCATGACACCTTGCTACACCTCTGAATAGGACGCAATTTACACCTTCCAATTGCACTTCTGCAGATAAGCGTACATACAGGCGCAGTTCCAGGAATGTAATAACTAACTACAAACACACAAAAAATCCACATGCACTATAGATAGTCCTAGTGTTCCCTCACTCTCACAATTAGTATCAGCCATACAGTATATGAAGCTAAATAGAAGAATACTTTATGAGGAAACTAATTGAAAAGTTTAAACAACTGAAATTGGAATTAGGTTGGGCTTTGCCAGGGGCGGATCCAGCAAAAAATGACAGGGGGAAACCAAGGGAAGGGGGGAGGTCAGTGGTGCCAGGTATATTTTGACAGTCACATACTACAGACAGTATCCATGACCACAATGTATTACAGACAGCACTAGTGACCACCATATACTACAGAATGTATCAGTGACCGCAATGTATTACAGACAGCACTAGTGACCGCCATATACTATAGAATGTATCAGTGACCACAATGTATTACAGACAGCACTAGTGACCACCATATACTACAGAATGTATCAGTGACCGCAATGTATTACAGAGAGCACTAGTGACCGCCATATACTATAGAATGTATCAGTGACCTCAATGTATTACAGACAGCACTAGTGACCGCCATATACTATAGAATGTATCAGTGACCACAATGTATTACAGACAGCACTAGTGACCACCATATACTACAGAATGTATCGGTGACCGCAATGTATTACAGACAGCACTAGTGACCACCATATACTATAGAATGTATCAGTGACCGCAATGTATTACAGAGAGCACTAGTGACCGCCATATACTATAGAATGTATCAGTGACCACAATGTATTACAGACAGCACTAGTGACCGCCATATACTATAGAATGTATCAGTGACCGCAATGTATTACAGGCAGCACTAGTGACCGCCATATACTATAGAATGTATCAGTGACCGCATTGTATTACAGGCAGCCTTAATGACCAACATACTGTATACTACAGACAGTATCAGTTATTTACATATACTACAGACAGCATTTGTGACTACACAAACTGTATACAACACACAGCTTTAACCACTTGCCTGGCATAGTCGCATCAGATGCGACCACACCAGCAAGTGTTTTATCTGACCTGGTCACACAGGAAGCGACCAGTCAGATAGAGAGTGTTAGCAGCGACAGGGAAGGGAAACTTCCCTCCACTTCTGCTGTTAGAGGGACCGGAAGGTACCACTGCACCTTCCCCTCAGTGTTGCCGTGCTGCCGATCACTGCTGATCGGTCAGCACGGCAGGACCCCCCCCACCCAGCGGTTGCAGACAATGGCAGCCGCTGGGAAAGTGTAAAACAACCCCGCAAGCCCCCCCAGCTTCCCCCTCCTGTGTACCTGGGAGCTGTCTTGGGTGTAAAAAGTAACGTTGTGATGGTTGCGATGATACCGATGTTACCGATCTTCCCAACCGATGTTTCAGAAAAAATGAAGAAGAAGAAAATCCCCCCCCCCCTCCATTTTATTTGATTTTTTTAAATAAAATAATTTTGGATAGGGTTAAATTCATGTTCACCTAATTCACTCATGAAAAAAATGACAATTTCTGAGCGGATTTTGGGGAAAAGAAAAAAATTATCGGTTAAGTGGTTAAACTATTAATTACATCCCTCTTAGGCTCATTACAAAAAAAACTGTCAGAATGAAAGTTTTACAAATAAAAGTGCTACATTGACAGAAGGCTATATGGTTATTGCCAGAGGTTTTTTATGGAATATAAGCCCTGACAGTGCCGCAACTTACCATTACCTACCCCCGCTGAGGGCACCCAAGTTAGATCATTTGGGACCGAGTGCTGTTTCTAACAGATAGATAGATATATATATAGATAGTGATGAGCACCGGAAATTTTTCGGGTTTTGTGTTTTGGATTTGTGTTCGGTTCCGCGGCCGTGTTTTGGGTTCGAACGCGTTTTGGCAAAACCTCACCGAATTTTTTTTGTCGGATTCGGGTGTGTTTTGGATTCGGGTGTTTTTTTCAAAAAACCCTAAAAAACAGCTTAAATCATAGAATTTGGGGGTCATTTTGATCCCAAAGTATTATTAACCTCAATAACCATAATTTCCACTCATTTTCAGTCTATTCTGAACACCTCACACCTCACAATATTATTTTTAGTCCTAAAATTTGCACCGAGGTCGCTGGATGACTAAGCTCAGCGACCCAAGTGGCCGACACAAACACCTGGCCCATCTAGGAGTGGCACTGCAGTGTCACGCAGGATGGCCCTTCCAAAAAACACCCCCCAAACAGCACATGACGCAAAGAAGAAAAAAAAGAGGCGCAATGAGGTAGCTGTGTGAGTAAGCTAAGCGACCCTAGTGGCCGACACAAACACCTGGCCCATCTAGGAGTGGCACTGCAGTGTCACGCAGGATGGCCCTTCCAAAAAACACCCCCCAAACAGCACATGACGCAAAGAAAAAAAGAGGCGCAATGAGGTAGCTGTGTGACTAAGATAAGCGACCCAAGTGGCCGACACAAACACCTGGCTCATCTAGGAGTGGCACTGCAGTGTCACGCAGGATGGCCATTCCAAAAACTACTCCCCAAACAGCACATGACGCAAAGAAAAATGAAAGAAAAAAGAGGAGCAAGATGGAATTGTCCTTGGGCCCTCCCACCCATCCTTATGTTGTATAAACAGGACATGCACACTTTAACCAACCCATCATTTCAGTGACAGGGTCTGCCACACGACTGTGACTGAAATGACGGGTTGGTTTGGACCCCCACCAAAAAAGAAGCAATTAATCTCTCCTTGCACAAACTGGCTCTACAGAGGCAAGATGTCCACCTCATCATCATCCTCCGATATATCACCGTGTACATCCCCCTCCTCACAGATTATCAATTCGTCTCCACTGGAATCCACCATCTCAGCTCCCTGTGTACTTTGTGGAGGCAATTGCTGCTGGTGAATGTCTCCACGGAGGAATTGATTATAATTCATTTTAATGAACATCATCTTCTCCACATTTTCTGGATGTAACCTCGTACGCCGATTGCTGACAAGGTGAGCGGCGGCACTAAACACTCTTTCGGAGTACACACTTGTGGGAGGGCAACTTAGGTAGAATAAAGCCAGTTTGTGCAAGGGCCTCCAAATTGCCTCTTTTTCCTGCCAGTATAAGTACGGACTGTCTGACGTGCCTACTTGGATGCGGTCACTCATATATCCTCCACCATTCTTTCAATGGGGAGAGAATCATATGCAGTGACAGTAGACGACATGTCCGTAATCGTTGTCAGGTCCTTCAGTCCGGACCAGATGTCAGCATCAGCAGTCGCTCCAGACTGCCCTGCATCACCGCCAGCGGGTGGGCTCGGAATTCTGAGCCTTTTCCTCGCACCCCCAGTTGCGGGAGAATGTGAAGGAGGAGATGTTGACAGGTCGCGTTCCGCTTGACTTGACAATTTTCTCACCAGCAGTTCTTTGAACCCCAGCAGACTTGTGTCTGCCGGAAAGAGAGATCCAAGGTAGGTTTTAAATCTAGGATCGAGCACGGTGGCCAAAATGTAGTGCTCTGATTTCAACAGATTGACCACCC
The DNA here is from genome assembly GCF_028390025.1 of Pseudophryne corroboree. Classification (NCBI taxonomy): domain Eukaryota; kingdom Metazoa; phylum Chordata; class Amphibia; order Anura; family Myobatrachidae; genus Pseudophryne; species Pseudophryne corroboree. The sequence goes on along the minus strand of NC_086449.1, from coordinate 795,917,495 downwards.
GTGAATCCTTGTTAAGCGAATTAAGGGCTCCATCCACAAGTCCCACATGCCTAGCGGAATCGCTCCTTCAATGTCTCCAGCTTCTTCTGCAAAAGCCTGATGAGGGGAATGACCTGACTCAGGCTGGCAGTGTCTGAACTGACTTCACGTGTGGCAAGTTCAAAAGGTTGCAGAACCTTGCACAACGTTGAAATCATTCTCCACTGCGCTTGAGACAGGTGCATTCCACCTCCTATATCGTGCTCAGTTGTATAGGCTTGAATGGCCTTTTGCTGCTCCTCCAACCTCTGAAGCATATAGAGGGTTGAATTCCACCTCGTTACCACTTCTTGCTTCAGATGATGGCAGGGCAGGTTCAGGCGTTTTTGGTGGTGCTCCAGTCTTCTGTACGTGGTGCCTGTACGCCGAAAGTGTGCCGCAATTCTTCTGGCCACCGACAGCATCTCTTGCACGCCCCTCTCGTTTTTTAAATAATTCTGCACCACCAAATTCAAGGTATGTGCAAAACATGGGACGTGCTGGAATTTGCCCAGATTTAATGCACACACAATATTGCTGGCGTTGTCCGATGCCACAAATCCACAGGAGAGTCCAATTGGGGTAAGCCATTCTGCGATGATCTTCCTCAGTTGCCGTAAGAGGTTTTCAGCTGTGTGCGTATTCTGGAAAGCGGTGATACAAAGCGTAGCCTGCCTAGGAAAGAGTTGGCGTTTGCGAGATGCTGCTACTGGTGCCGCCGCTGCTGTTCTTGCGGCGGGAGTCAATACATCTACCCAGTGGGCTGTCACAGTCATATAGTCCTGAGTCTGCCCTGCTCCACTTGTCCACATGTCCGTGGTTAAGTGGACATTGGGTACAACTGCATTTTTTAGGACACTGGTGAGTCTTTTTCTGAGGTCTGTGTACATTTTCGGTATCGCCTGCCTAGAGAAATGGAACCTAGATGGTATTTGGTACCGGGGACACAGTACCTCCAACAAGTCTCTAGTTGGCTCTGCAGTAATGATGGATACCGGAACCACGTTTCTCACCGCCCAGGATGCCAAGGCCTCAGTTATCCGCTTTGCAGCAGGATGACTGCTGTGATATTTCATCTTCCTCGCAAAGGACTGTTGGACAGTCAATTGCTTGGTGGAAGTAGTAAAAGTGGTCTTACGACTTCCCCTCTGGGATGACCATCGACTCCCAGCAGCAACAACAGCAGCGCCAGCAGCAGTAGGCGTTACACGCAAGGATGCATCGGAGGAATCCCAGGCAGGAGAGGACTCGTCAGAATTGCCAGTGACATGGCCTGCAGGACTATTGGCATTCCTGGGGAAGGAGGAAATTGACACTGAGGGAGTTGGTGGGGTGGTTTGCGTGAGCTTGGTTACAAGAGGAAGGGATTTACTGGTCAGTGGACTGCTTCCGCTGTCGCCCAAAGTTTTTGAACTTGTCACTGACTTATGATGAATGCGCTGCAGGTGACGTATAAGGGAGGATGTTCCGAGGTGGTTAACGTCCTTACCCCTACTTATTACAGCTTGACAAAGGCAACACACGGCTTGACAAATGTTGTCCGCATTTCTGTTGAAATACTTCCACACTGAAGAGCTGATTTTTTTGGTATTTTCACCAGGCATGTCAATGGCCATATTCCTTCCACGGACAACAGGTGTCTCCCCGGGTGCCTGACTTAAACAAACCACCTCACCATCAGAATCCTCCTGGTCAATTTCCTCCCCAGCGCCAGCAACACCCATATCCTCCTCATCCTGGTGTACTTCAACACTGACATCTTCAATCTGACTATCAGGAACTGGACTGCGGGTGCTCCTTCCAGCACTTGCAGGGGGCGTGCAAATGGTGGAAGGCGCATGCTCTTCACGTCCAGTGTTGGGAAGGTCAGGCATCGCAACCGACACAATTGGACTCTCCTTGTGGATTTGTGATTTCGAAGAACGCACAGTTCTTTGCTGTGCTTTTGCCAGCTTAAGTCTTTTCATTTTTCTAGCGAGAGGCTGAGTGCTTCCATCCTCATGTGAAGCTGAACCACTAGCCATGAACATAGGCCAGGGCCTCAGCCGTTCCTTGCCACTCCGTGTGGTAAATGGCATATTGGCAAGTTTACGCTTCTCCTCCGACGATTTTATTTTAGATTTTTTAGTCCTTTTTTTACTGATATTTGGTGTTTTGGATTTTACATGCTCTGTACTATGACATTGGGCATCGGCCTTGGCAGACGACGTTGATGGCATTTCATCGTCTCGGCCACGACTAGTGGCAACAGCTTCAGCACGAGGTGGAAGTGGATCTTGATCTTTCCCTATTTTTGGAACCTCAACATTTTTGTTCTCCATATTTTAATAGGCACAACTAAAAGGCACCTCAGGTAAACAATGGAGATGGATGGATACTAGTATACTTATGGATGACGAGCGACTGCCGACACAGAGGTAGCTACAGCCGTGGACTACCGTACTGCGTCTGCTAGTATAGACTGGATGATAATGATATAAAAAATATATATATATCACTACTGCAGGACAGGTATATATTGTATAATGACGGACCTGCTGGACACTGTCAGCACTGCAGACTCCTAAACTACTAGTATGAAGAAGATAGAAGAAAAAAAAACCCACCACAGGTAGGTATACAATTATGGACGAGCGACTGCCAGTGCCGACACAGAGGTAGCTACAGCCGTGGACTACCGTACTGCGTCTGCTAGTATAGACTGGATGATAATGATATAAAAATATATATATATATCACTACTGCAGGACAGGTATATATTGTATAATGACGGACCTGCTGGACACTGTCAGCACTGCAGACTCCTAAACTACTAGTATGAAGAAGATAGAAAAAAAAAACCCACCACAAGTAGGTATACAATTATGGACGAGCGACTGCCGACACAGAGGTAGCTACAGCCGTGGACTACCGTACTGCGTCTGCTAGTATAGACTGGATGATAATGATATAAAATATATATATATATCACTACTGCAGGACAGGTATATATTGTATAATGACGGACCTGCTGGACACTGTCAGCACTGCAGACTCCTAAACTACTAGTATGAAGAAGATAGAAAAAAAAAAACCCACCACAGGTAGGTATACAATTATGGACGAGCGACTGCCGACACAGAGGTAGCTACAGCCGTGGACTACCGTACTGCGTCTGCTAGTATAGACTGGATGATAATGATATAAAATATATATACAGGGCCGGTGCAAGGTTTTTCGGCACCCCAGGCAAAACTTCACACACACACACACACACACACACCCTTCCCTCCCCCCCCCCTCCCACACCCTATAGCGGGTTGGGAAAGGTATCCCGGCACCTAGGATGCCGGGGGTCAGAAGAATGATAGCTGCATCCTGACGCTCAGTATGCTAACCCTCCCTTCTTGCAGTCTAATCCTAACACCCCCCCCCCCCCCACTGCAGCCTAACCCTCCCCTCCTGCAGCCTACCCCCAACCCTCATGCCGTAGTGTTAGAGAAGGAGCGGCCTGGGGGGATATAGGACACCCTGCTCCCCAGTCCAGGCCACCTGCCGCTGTATTAGAAATGACAAAAAAAATAAGATTTTACTTACCGATAAATCTATTTCTCGTAGTCCGTAGTGGATGCTGGGACTCCGTCAGGACCATGGGGATTAGCGGCTCCGCAGGAGACAGGGCACAAAAATAAAGCTTTAGGATCAGGTGGTGTGCACTGGCTCCTCCCCCTATGACCCTCCTCCAAGCCTCAGTTAGGATACTGTGCCCGGACGAGCGTACACAATAAGGAAGGATTTTGAATCCCGGGTAAGACTCATACCAGCCACACCAATCACACCGTACAACTTGTGATCTGAACCCAGTTAACAGTATGACAACGTAGGAGCCTCTGAACAGACGGCTCACAACAATAACAACCCGATTTTTTTGTAACAATAACTATGTACAAGTATTGCAGACAATCCGCACTTGGGATGGGCGCCCAGCATCCACTACGGACTACGAGAAATAGATTTATCGGTAAGTAAAATCTTATTTTCTCTGACGTCCTAGTGGATGCTGGGACTCCGTCAGGACCATGGGGATTATACCAAAGCTCCCAAACGGGCGGGAGAGTGCGGATGACTCTGCAGCACCGAATGAGAGAACTCCAGGTCCTCTTTAGCCAGGGTATCAAATTTGTAGAATTTTACAAACGTGTTCTCCCCCGACCACGTAGCTGCTCGGCAGAGTTGTAATGCCGAGACCCCTCGGGCAGCCGCCCAGGATGAGCCCACCTTCCTTGTGGAATGGGCCTTGACAGATTTAGGCTGTGGCAGGCCTGCCACAGAATGTGCAAGTTGAATTGTGCTACAAATCCAACGAGCAATCGTCTGCTTAGAAGCAGGAGCACCCAGCTTGTTGGGTGCATACAGTATAAACAGCGAGTCAGATTTTCTGACTCCAGCCGTCCTTGAAATATATATTTTCAATGCCCGGACAACGTCCAGCAACTTGGAATCCTCCAAATCGCTAGTAGCCGCAGGCACCACAATAGGCTGGTTCAGGGGAAACGCTGACACCACCTTAGGCAGAAACTGAGGACGCGTCCGCAGTTCTGCCCTGTCCGAATGGAAAATCAGATATGGGCTTTTATACGATAAAGCCGCCAATTCTGATACTCTCCTGGCTGAAGCCAGGGCCAGTAGCATGGTTACTTTCCACGTAAGATATTTCAAATCCACCGACTTGAGTGGCTCAAACCAATGGGATTTGAGAAAATCCAAAACTACATTAAGGTCCCACGGAGCCACTGGGGGTACAACCGGGGGCTGTATATGTAGTACTCCTTTTACAAAAGTCTGGACTTCAGGAACTGAAGCCAATTCTTTCTGGAAGAAAATCGACAGGGCCGAAATTTGAACCTTAATGGACCCCAATTTGAGGCCCATAGACAATCCTGTTTGCAGGAAATGTAGGAATCGACCCAGTTGAAATTCCTCCGTGGGGGCCTTCCTGGCCTCACACCACGCAACATATTTTCTCCAAATGCGGTGATAATGTTGTGCAGTCACCTCCTTCCTGGCTTTTACCAGTGTAGGAATGACCTCTTCCGGAATGCCTTTTTCCCTTAGAATTCGGCGTTCAACCGCCATGCCGTCAAACGCAGCCGCGGTAAGTCTTGGAATAGACACGGTCCCTGCTGAAGCAGGTCCCGTCTTAGAGGTAGAGGCCACGGATCTTCCGTGAGCATCTCCTGAAGTTCCGGGTACCAAGTTCTTCTTGGCCAATCCGGAGCCACGAGTATCGTTCTTACTCCCCTTTGCCGTATAATTCTCAGTACTTTTGGTATGAGAGGCAGAGGAGGAAACACATACACTGACTGGAACACCCACGGTGTTACCAGAGCGTCCACAGCTATTGCCTGAGGGTCTCTTGACCTGGCGCAATACCTGTCCAGTTTTTTGTTGAGGCGTGCTGAGGAAGTCTGCTTCCCAGTTGTCCACTCCCGGAATGAACACTGCTGACAGTGCTATCACATGATCTTCCGCCCAGCGAAGAATCCTTGCAGCTTCTGCCATTGCTCTCCTGCTTCTTGTGCCGCCCTGTCTGTTTACGTGGGCGACTGCCGTGATGTTGTCCGACTGGATCAACACCGGCTGACCCTGAAGCAGGGGTTTTGCCAGGCTTAGAGCATTGAATATCGCTCTTAGCTCCAGTATATTTATGTGAAGAGACATCTCCAGGCTTGACCATACTCCCTGGAAGTTTCTTCCCTGTGTGACCGCTCCCCAGCCTCTCAGACTGGCATCCGTGGTCACCAGGACCCAGTCCTGTATGCCGAATCTGCGGCCCTCTAACAGATGAGCACTCTGCAACCACCACAGAAGAGACACCCTTGTCCGTGGCGATAAGGTTATCCGCTGATGCATCTGCAGATGCGATCCGGACCATTTGTCCAGCAGATCCCACTGAAAAGTTCGTGCGTGGAATCTGCCGAATGGAATCGCTTCGTAAGAAGCCACCATCTTTCCCAGGACTCTTGTGCATTGATGCACAGACACTTTTCCTGGTTTTAGTAGGTTCCTGACAAGTTCGGATAACTCCCTGGCTTTCTCCTCCGGAAGAAACACCTTTTTCTGAACCGTGTCTAGAATCATTCCCAGGAACAGCAGACGTGTCGTCGGGTTCAATTGAGATTTTGGAAAATTCAGAATCCACCCGTGCTGTAGCAGCACTACTTGGGTTAGTGCTACTACGTCTTCCAGCTGTTCTCTGGACCTTGCCCTTATCAGGAGATCGTCCAAGTAAGGGATAATTAATACGCCTTTTCTTCGCAGAAGAAACATCATCTCGGCCATTACCTTGGTAAAGACCCGAGGTGCCGTGGACAATCCAAACGGCAGCGTCTGAAACTGATAATGACAGTTTTGCACCACGAACCTGAGGTACCCTTGGTGTGAAGGGCAAATTGGGACATGCAGGTAAGCATCCTTGATGTCCAGGGACACCATAAAGTCCCCTTCTTCCAGATTCGCTATCACTGCTCTGAGTGACTCCATCTTGAACTTGAATTTTTGTATGTACAGGTTCAAAGATTTCAGATTTAGAATAGGTCTTACCGAGCCGTCCGGCTTCGGTACCACAAATAGCGTGGAGTAATACCCCTTTCCCTGTTGTAGGAGGGGTACCTTGACTATCACCTGCTGAGAAAACAGCTTGTGAATGGCTTCCAATACCGTCGCCCTGTCTGAGGGAGACGTTGGCAAAGCAGACTTTAGGAACCGGCGAGGGGGAGACTTCTCGAATTCCAACCTGTAACCCTGAGATACTACCTGCAGGATCCAGGGGTCCACCTGTGAGCAAGCCCACTGCGCGCTGAAATTCTTGAGTCGACCCCCCACCGCTCCTGAGTCCGCTTGTAAAGCCCCAGCGTCATGCTGAGGGCTTTGCAGAACCCGGGGAGGGCTTCTGTTCCTGGGAAGGAGCTGCTTGCTGCCCTCTCTTACCCATTCCTCTGCCTCGGGGCAGATATGACTGTCCTTTTGCCCGCTTGTTCTTATAGGACCGAAAGGACTGCGGCTGAAAAGACGGTGTCTTTTTCTGTTGGGAGGGGGTCTGAGGTAAAAAGGTGGATTTCCCGGCAGTTGCCGTGGCCACCAGATTCGATAGACCCACGCCAAATAATTCCTCCCCTTTATACGGCAATACTTCCATATGCCGTTTGGAATCCGCATCACCTGACCACTGTCGCGTCCATAAACTTCTTCTGGCAGATATGGACATCGCACTTACTTCCAGGGTATCAATATTTTCAGTCAGGGAATCCGACCAGACCACCCCAGCACTGCACATCCAGGCTGAGGCGATGGCTGGTCGCAGTATAACACCAGTATGTGTGTATATACTTTTTAGGGTAGTTTCCAGCCTCCTATCAGCTGGATCCTTGAGGGCGGCCGTATCAGGAGACGGTAACGCCACTTGTTTTGATAAGCGTGTGAGCGCCTTATCCACCCTAGGGGGTGTTTCCCAGCGCGCCCTAACCTCTGGCGGGAAAGGGTATAATGCCAATAACTTTTTTGAAATTAGCACTTTTCTATCTGGGTTAACCCACGCTTCATCACATACATCATTCAATTCCTCTGATTCAGGAAAAACTACAGGTAGTTTTTTCACACCCCACATAATACCCCTTTTTGTGGTACTTGCAGTATCAGAGATATGTAAAGCCTCCTTCATTGCCGTGATCATATAACGTGTGGCCCTACTGGAAAATACGTTTGTTTCTTCACCGTCGACACTAGATTCAGTGTCCGTGTCTGGGTCTGTGTCGACCGACTGAGGTAAAGGGCGTTTTACAGCCCCTGACGGTGTCTGAGACGCCTGGGCAGGTACTAACTGGTTTGCCGGCCGTCTCATGTCGTCAACTGATTTTTGTAATGTGCTGACATTATCACGTAATTCCATAAACAAAGCCATCCATTCCGGTGTCGACTCCCTGGGGGGTGACATCACCATTACCGGCAATTGCTCTGCCTCCACACCAACATCGTCCTCATACATGTCGACACACACGTACCGACACACAGCAGACACACAGGGAATGCTCTATTGAAGACAGGACCCCACTAGCCCTTTGGGGAGACAGAGGGAGAGTTTGCCAGCACACACCCAAGCGCTATAATATATATGGGAACAACCCTATATAAGTGTTGTATCCTTATAGCAGCTTAAATATAGTAATATCGCCAAAAAAAGTGCCCCCCCTCTCTGTTTTACCCTGTTTCTGTAGTGCAGTGCAGGGGAGAGTCCTGGGAGCCTTCCTCACAGCGGAGCTGAGCAGGAAAATGGCGCTGTGTGCTGAGGAGAATAAGCCCCGCCCCCTATTTCGGCGGGCTCTTCTCCCGGAGTTTGTGAGATCTGGCAGGGGTTAATTACATCCATATAGCCTCAAGGGCTATATGTGATGTATTTTTAGCCATAAGAAAGGTATTATACATTGCTGCCCAGGGCGCCCCCCCCAGCGCCCTGCACCCTCAGTGACCGCTGTGTGAAGTGTGCTGACAACAATGGCGCACAGCTGCAGTGCTGTGCGCTACCTCATGAAGACTGAAAAGTCTTCTGCCGCCTGTTTCTGGACCTCTTCAATCTTCGGCATCTGCAAGGGGGGTCGGCGGCGCGGCTCCGGGACCGGACTCCATGGCTGGGCCTGTGTTCGATCCCTCTGGAGCTAATGGTGTCCAGTAGCCTAAGAAGCCAATCCATCCTGCACGCAGGTGAGTTCACTTCTCTCCCCTAAGTCCCTCGATGCAGTGAGCCTGTTGCCAGCAGGACTCACTGAAAATAAAAAACCTAAAAACTTTTTCTAAGCAGCTCTTTAGGAGAGCCACCTAGATTGCACCCTGCTCGGACGGGCACAAAAACCTAACTGAGGCTTGGAGGAGGGTCATAGGGGGAGGAGCCAGTGCACACCACCTGATCCTAAAGCTTTATTTTTGTGCCCTGTCTCCTGCGGAGCCGCTAATCCCCATGGTCCTGACGGAGTCCCAGCATCCACTAGGACGTCAGAGAAATAATAATTATCCTCCTAAACGGCGGGGGTGGGGAAGGAATGTGGTGTTCGGTGCTTCTACTGAATCTGCCTATGCCCTCACCAACTGCAGGCCACTAGCGATATAGTATTCATGCAGGGAACTTCTGTAACTAACAGAGTGTGAGGTACATATAGCAATACATGTACTGGTTGTTTCCCAATAAGCCCTATGGTACACATCCACTCACACGGACAAGCACACACACTGTACTGAGGCACACTTACACACACACACACTGAGGCACACCCACACACACAAACTGTCACTTACACTGAGGCACACACACACACTGACACGGAGGCACACACACTCTCATACTGAGACACACACTGTCACTCACACTGAGGCCCACACACTCACACTGAGGCACACACACACATTGACACACACACTCATACTGAGGAACACACACACTGACACTCATAGTGAGGCACACACACTCGTACTGGGAAACACTCATACTGAGACACACACACACACACACACACACACACACTGACACTCATAGTGAGGCACACACTCGTACTGAGGGGCAGATTTATTAAGCCTGGTGAAGTGATAAATTGCACGGTGATAAAGTACCAGCCAATCAGATCCTAACTGTCATGTCACAGGCTCTGTTTGAAAAATGACAGTTAGGAGCTGACTGGCTGGTGCGTTATCTCCTTCCACTTTATCACTTCACCGAGCTTAATAAATCTGCCCCTGAGACACACACACTACGGTACCACAGCAGTTACCTCCTCCAGCTCAGACTTCAGGAGCCAGTGTCAGATAGAATGGGCACAGCAGCAGACAGACCACCGGGGACCTGGCAAAGTCGGGGGCGTGGCCTAATCACGGACCTGTGACCACGCCCCCTTTATAAAAACAAACAAAACCCACCATCAAGCACCAGGCTCCGGAACCAGCCCGGCAGAGGGTATAAAGGACCAGCCGAGGGGGAGACTACCTCTCAACGGTGGATCCTGGGACACTAGGTAGTGTACAGTGGCCTGGAATGGCCAAAAAGCTTCAGCTGCTGTCAGTAAGTTCAGCAGCGCTGCAGGACCGCTTGCAGCGCTGCTACTAATGTGTCCATGCCGCCGGGTGCCCTGCTGCTGCAGTGCTGCTATTATAGCAGTCACATGGGGGCTACAGGGCAGGGAGCTAACAGACAAAATTATCAGGGCCCCTGACAGCCTCAGTGTGCCGCCCCCTCAGGTCCTGGCGCTCATAGGCAGCTGCCTAAAGCTGCCTAATGGAAGCGCCGGCCCTGTATATATATATATATATATATATCACTACTGCAGGACAGGTATATATTATATAATGACGGACCTGCTGGACACTGTCAGCACTGCAGACTCCTAAACTACTAGTATGAAGAAGATAGAAAAAAAAAAAAACCACCACAGGTAGGTATACAATTATGGACGAGCGACTGCCGACACAGAGGTAGCTACAGCCGTGGACTACCGTACTGCGTCTGCTAGTATAGACTGGATGATAATGATATAAAAAATATATATATATCACTACTGCAGGACAGGTATATATTATATAATGACGGACCTGCTGGACACTGTCAGCACTGCAGACTCCTAAACTACTAGTATGAAGAAGATAGAAATATAATGAATGACGGACCTGCTGGACACTGTCAGCAGTAGAGATGAGCGCCTGAAATTTTTCGGGTTTTGTGTTTTGGTTTTGGGTTCGGTTCCGCGGCCGTGTTTTGGGTTCGAAGTTCTTCGAACGCGTTTTGGCAAAACCTCACCGAATTTTTTTTGTCGGATTCGGGTGTGTTTTGGATTCGGGTGTTTTTTTTCCAAAAACACTAAAAAACAGCTTAAATCATAGAATTTGGGGGTCATTTTGATCCCAAAGTATTATTAACCTCAAAAACCATAATTTACACTCATTTTCAGTCTATTCTGAATACCTCACAAGGGCCCTCATTCCGAGTTGTTCGCTCGCAAGGCGATTATAGCAGAGTTACACACGCTAAGCCGCCGCCTACTGGGAGTGAATCTAAACATCTTAAATGTGCGACCGATGTATTCGCAATATTGCGATCAAAACCGAGTTAGCAGTTTCTGAGTAACTCCAGACTTACTCTGCCTGTGCGATCAATTCAGTGCTTTTCGGTCCCGGCTGACGTCATAAACACACCCAGCGTTCGCCCAAGCACTCCCACCGTTTCTCCAGACACGCCTGCGTTTTTTCCGGAAACGGTAGCGTTTCCTGCCACACGCCCCTAAAACGCCGTACATCCGCCCAGTAACACCCATTTCCTGTCAATCACAATGCGTTCTCCGGAGCGACGAAAAAGCCGTGAGTAAAATTACTTTCTTCTTAGTAAAGTTACTTGACGCATGCGCAGTGCGAACATTACGCATGCGCACTAAGAGAATTCTCACTGCGATGCGATGAAAAATACCGAGCGAACAACTCGGAATGAGGGCCAATATTATTTTTAGTCCTAAAATTTGCACCGAGGTCGCTGTGTGAGTAAGATAAGCGACCCTAGTGGCCGACACAAACACCGGGCCCATCTAGGAGTGGCACTGCAGTGTCACGCAGGATGTCCCTTCCAAAAAACCCTCCCCAAACAGCACATGACGCAAAGAAAAAAAGAGGCGCAATGAGGTAGCTGTGTGAGTAAGATTAGCGACCCTAGTGGCCGACACAAACACCGGGCCCATCTAGGAGTGGCACTGCAGTGTCACGCAGGATGGCCCTTCCAAAAAACCCTCCCCAAACAGCACATGACGCAAAGAAAAAAAGAGGCGCAATGAGGTAGCTGTGTGAGTAAGATTAGCGACCCTAGTGGCCGACACAAACACCGGGCCCATCTAGGAGTGGCACTGCAGTGTCACGCAGGATGGCCCTTCCAAAAAACCCTCCCCAAACAGCACATGACGCAAAGAAAAAAAGAGGCGCAATGAGGTAGCTGACTGTGTGAGTAAGATTAGCGACCCTAGTGGCCGACACAAACACCGGGCCCATCTAGGAGTGGCACTGCAGTGTCACGCAGGATGGCCCTTCCAAAAAACCCTCCCCAAACAGCACATGACGCAAAGAAAAAAAGAGGCGCAATGAGGTAGCTGTGTGAGTAAGATTAGCGACCCTAGTGGCCGACACAAACACCGGGCCCATCTAGGAGTGGCACTGCAGTGTCACGCAGGATGGCCCTTCCAAAAAACCCTCCCCAAACAGCACATGACGCAAAGAAAAAAAGAGGCGCAATGAGGTAGCTGTGTGAGTAAGATTAGCGACCCTAGTGGCCGACACAAACACCGGGCCCATCTAGGAGTGGCACTGCAGTGTCACGCAGGATGTCCCTTCCAAAAAACCCTCCCCAATCAGCACATGATGCAAAGAAAAAGAAAAGAAAAAAGAGGTGCAAGATGGAATTGTCCTTGGGCCCTCCCACCCACCCTTATGTTGTATAAACAAAACAGGACATGCACACTTTAACCAACCCATCATTTCAGTGACAGGGTCTGCCACACGACTGTGACTGATATGACGGGTTGGTTTGGACCCCCCCCCAAAAAAGAAGCAATTAATCTCTCCTTGCACAAACTGGCTCTACAGAGGCAAGATGTCCACCTCATCTTCACCCTCCGATATATCACCGTGTACATCCCCCTCCTCACAGATTATCAATTCGTCCCCACTGGAATCCACCATCTCAGCTCCCTGTGTACTTTGTGGAGGCAATTGCTGCTGGTCAATGTCTCCGCGGAGGAATTGATTATAATTCATTTTAATGAACATCATCTTCTCCACATTTTCTGGATGTAACCTCGTACGCCGATTGCTGACAAGGTGAGCGGCGGCACTAAACACTCTTTCGGAGTACACACTTGTGGGAGGGCAACTTAGGTAGAATAAAGCCAGTTTGTGCAAGGGCCTCCAAATTGCCTCTTTTTCCTGCCAGTATAAGTACGGACTGTGTGACGTGCCTACTTGGATGCGGTCACTCATATAATCCTCCACCATTCTATCAATGTTGAGAGAATCATATGCAGTGACAGTAGACGACATGTCCGTAATCGTTGTCAGGTCCTTCAGTCCGGACCAGATGTCAGCATCAGCAGTCGCTCCAGACTGCCCTGCATCACCGCCAGCGGGTGGGCTCGGAATTCTGAGCCTTTTCCTCGCACCCCCAGTTGCGGGAGAATGTGAAGGAGGAGATGTTGACAGGTCGCGTTCCGCTTGACTTGACAATTTTGTCACCAGCAGGTCTTTCAACCCCAGCAGACCTGTGTCTGCCGGAAAGAGAGATCCAAGGTAGGCTTTAAATCTAGGATCGAGCACGGTGGCCAAAATGTAGTGCTCTGATTTCAACAGATTGACCACCCGTGAATCCTTGTTAAGCGAATTAAGGGCTGCATCCACAAGTCCCACATGCCTAGCGGAATCGCTCCCTTTTAGCTCCTTCTTCAATGCCTCCAGCTTCTTCTGCAAAAGCCTGATGAGGGGAATGACCTGACTCAGGCTGGCAGTGTCTGAACTGACTTCACGTGTGGCAAGTTCAAAGGGCATCAGAACCTTGCACAACGTTGAAATCATTCTCCACTGCGCTTGAGACAGGTGCATTCCATCTCCTATATCGTGCTCAATTGTATAGGCTTGAATGGCCTTTTGCTGCTCCTCCAACCTCTGAAGCATATAGAGGGTTGAATTCCACCTCGTTACCACTTCTTGCTTCAGATGATGGCAGGGCAGGTTCAGTAGTTTTTGGTGGTGCTCCAGTCTTCTGTACGTGGTGCCTGTACGCCGAAAGTGTCCCGCAATTTTTCTGGCCACCGACAGCATCTCTTGCACGCCCCTGTCGTTTTTTAAAAAATTCTGCACCACCAAATTCAAGGTATGTGCAAAACATGGGACGTGCTGGAATTTGCCCATATTTAATGCACACACAATATTGCTGGCGTTGTCCGATGCCACAAATCCACAGGAGAGTCCAATTGGGGTAAGCCATTCCGCGATGATCTTCCTCAGTTGCCGTAAGAGGTTTTCAGCTGTGTGCGTATTCTGGAAAGCGGTGATACAAAGCGTAGCCTGCCTAGGAAAGAGTTGGCGTTTGCGAGATGCTGCTACTGGTGCCGCCGCTGCTGTTCTTGCGGCGGGAGTCCATACATCTACCCAGTGGGCTGTCACAGTCATATAGTCCTGACCCTGCCCTGCTCCACTTGTCCACATGTCCGTGGTTAAGTGGACATTGGGTACAACTGCATTTTTTAGGACACTGGTGAGTCTTTTTCTGACGTCCGTGTACATTCTCGGTATCGCCTGCCTACAGAAGTGGAACCTAGATGGTATTTGGTAACGGGGGCACACTGCCTCAATAAATTGTCTAGTTCCCTGTGAACTAACGGCGGATACCGGACGCACGTCTAACACCAACATAGTTGTCAAGGACTCAGTTATCCGCTTTGCAGTAGGATGACTGCTGTGATATTTCATCTTCCTCGCAAAGGACTGTTGAACAGTCAATTGCTTACTGGAAGTAGTACAAGTGGGCTTACGACTTCCCCTCTGGGATGACCATCGACTCCCAGCGGCAACAACAGCAGCGCCAGCAGCAGTAGGCGTTACACGCAAGGATGCATCGGAGGAATCCCAGGCAGGAGAGGACTCGTCAGACTTGCCAGTGACATGGCCTGCAGGACTATTGGCATTCCTGGGGAAGGAGGAAATTGACACTGAGGGAGTTGGTGGGGTGGTTTGCGTGAGCTTGGTTACAAGAGGAAGGGATTTACTGGTCAGTGGACTGCTTCCGCTGTCACCCAAAGTTTTTGAACTTGTCACTGACTTATTATGAATGCGCTGCAGGTGACGTATAAGGGAGGATGTTCCGAGGTGGTTAACGTCCTTACCCCTACTTATTACAGCTTGACAAAGGGAACACACGGCTTGACACCTGTTGTCCGCATTTCTGGTGAAATACCTCCACACCGAAGAGCTGATTTTTTTGGTATTTTCACCTGGCATGTCAACGGCCATATTCCTCCCACGGACAACAGGTGTCTCCCCGGGTGCCTGACTTAAACAAACCACCTCACCATCAGAATCCTCCTGGTCAATTTCCTCCCCAGCGCCAGCAACACCCATATCCTCCTCATCCTGGTGTACTTCAACACTGACATCTTCAATCTGACTATCAGGAACTGGACTGCGGGTGCTCCTTCCAGCACTTGCAGGGGGCGTGCAAATGGTGGAAGGCGCATGCTCTTCACGTCCAGTGTTGGGAAGGTCAGGCATCGCAACCGACACAATTGGACTCTCCTTGTGGATTTGGGATTTCAAAGAACGCACAGTTCTTTGCGGTGCTTTTGCCAGCTTGAGTCTTTTCAGTTTTCTAGCGAGAGGCTGAGTGCTTCCATCCTCATGTGAAGCTGAACCACTAGCCATGAACATAGGCCAGGGCCTCAGCCGTTCCTTGCCACTCCGTGTGGTAAATGGCATATTGGCAAGTTTACGCTTCTCCTCCGACAATTTTATTTTAGGTTTTGGAGTCCTTTTTTTACTGATATTTGGTGTTTTGGTTTTGACATGCTCTGTACTATGCCATTGGGCATCGGCCTTGGCAGACGACGTTGCTGGCATTTCATCGTCTCGGCCATGACTAGTGGCAGCAGCTTCAGCACGAGGTGGAAGTGGATCTTGATCTTTCCCTAATTTTGGAACCTCAACATTTTTGTTCTCCATATTTTAATAGGCACAACTAAAAGGCACCTCAGGTAAACAATGGAGATGGATGGATTGGATACTAGTATACAATTATGGACGGGCTGCCGAGTGCCGACACAGAGGTAGCCACAGCCGTGAACTACCGCACTGTACTGTGTCTGCTGCTAATATATAGACTGGTTGATAAAGAGATAGTATACTCGTAACTAGTATGTATGTATAAAGAAAGAAAAAAAAAACACGGTTAGGTCACTGGTATATACAATTATGGACGGGCTGCCGAGTGCCGACACAGAGGTAGCCACAGCCGTGAACTACCGCACTGTACTGTGTCTGCTGCTAATATATAGACTGGTTGATAAAGAGATAGTATACTCGTAACTAGTATGTATGTATAAAGAAAGAAAAAAAAACCACGGTTAGGTGGTATATACAATTATGGACGGGCTGCCGAGTGCCGACACAGAGGTAGCCACAGCCGTGAACTACCGCACTGTACTGTGTCTGCTGCTAATATATAGACTGGTTGATAAAGAGATAGTATACTCGTAACTAGTATGTATGTATAAAGAAAGAAAAAAAAACCACGGTTAGGTCACTGGTATATACAATTATGGACGGGCTGCCGAGTGCCGACACAGAGGTAGCCACAGCCGTGAACTACCGCACTGTACTGTGTCTGCTGCTAATATATAGACTGGTTGATAAAGAGATAGTATACTCGTAACTAGTATGTATGTATAAAGAAAGAAAAAAAAACCACGGTTAGGTGGTATATACAATTATGGACGGGCTGCCGAGTGCCGACACAGAGGTAGCCACAGCCGTGAACTACCGCACTGTACTGTGTCTGCTGCTAATATATAGACTGGTTGATAAAGAGATAGTATACTCGTAACTAGTATGTATGTATAAAGAAAGAAAAAAAAACCACGGTTAGGTGGTATATACAATTATGGACGGGCTGCCGAGTGCCGACACAGAGGTAGCCACAGCCGTGAACTACCGCACTGTACTGTGTCTGCTGCTAATATATAGACTGGTTGATAAAGAGATAGTATACTCGTAACTAGTATGTATGTATAAAGAAAGAAAAAAAAACCACGGTTAGGTGGTATATACAATTATGGACGGGCTGCCGAGTGCCGACACAGAGGTAGCCACAGCCGTGAACTACCGCACTGTACTGTGTCTGCTGCTAATATATAGACTGGTTGATAAAGAGATAGTATACTCGTAACTAGTATGTATGTATAAAGAAAGAAAAAAAAACCACGGTTAGGTCACTGGTATATACAATTATGGACGGGCTGCCGAGTGCCGACACAGAGGTAGCCACAGCCGTGAACTACCGCACTGTACTGTGTCTGCTGCTAATATATAGACTGGTTGATAAAGAGATAGTATACTCGTAACTAGTATGTATGTATAAAGAAAGAAAAAAAAACCACGGTTAGGTGGTATATACAATTATGGACGGGCTGCCGAGTGCCGACACAGAGGTAGCCACAGCCGTGAACTACCGCACTGTACTGTGTCTGCTGCTAATATAGACTGGTTGATAAAGAGATAGTATACTACTAATATTATATACTGGTGGTCAGGTCACTGGTCACTAGTCACACTGGCAGTGGCACTCCTGCAGCAAAAGTGTGCACTGTTTAATTTTAATATAATATTATGTACTCCTGGCTCCTGCTATAACCTATAACTGGCACTGCAGTAGTGCTCCCCAGTCTCCCCCACAATTATAAGCTGTGTGAGCTGAGCAGTCAGACAGATATATAATATATATAGATGATGCAGCACACTGGCCTGAGCCTGAGCAGTGCACACAGATATGGTATGTGACTGACTGAGTCACTGTGTGTATCGCTTTTTTCAGGCAGAGAACGGATATATTAAATAAACTGCACTGTGTGTCTGGTGGTCACTCACTATATAATATATTATGTACTCCTGGCTCCTGCTATAACCTATAACTGGCACTGCAGTAGTGCTCCCCAGTCTCCCCCACAATTATAAGCTGTGTGAGCTGAGCAGTCAGACAGATATATATAATATTATATATAGATAATAGATGATGCAGCACACTGGCCTGAGCCTGAGCAGTGCACACAGATATGGTATGTATGTGACTGAGTCACTGTGTGCTGTGTATCGCTTTTTTCAGGCAGAGAACGGATTATAAATAAAAGTGGTGGTCAGTCACTGGTCACTATCAGCAAAACTCTGCACTGTACACTACTGAGTACTCCTAATGCTCCCCAAAATTAGTAAATCAAGTGTCTAAACGGAGAGGACGCCAGCCACGTCCTCTCCCTATCAATCTCAATGCACGTGTGAAAATGGCGGCGACGCGCGGCTCCTTATATAGAATCCGAGTCTCGCGATAGAATCCGAGCCTCGCGAGAATCCGACAGCGTCATGATGACGTTCGGGCGCGCTCGGGTTAACCGAGCAAGGCGGGAAGATCCGAGTCGCTCGGACCCGTGAAAAAAAACATGAAGTTCTGGTGGGTTCGGATTCAGAGAAACCGAACCCGCTCATCTCTAAGCAGAATGCGTTTATAGAATAAAAAAAAAAAACACCACACGAGTGTTTAACTTTTTCAGGCAGACAATATACTGGTGGTCACTGCTGGTCAGTCACACTGGCACTCTGGCAGCAAAAGTGTGCACTGTTAAATATGTACTCCTGCTATAACTGCTCCCCAGTCTCCCCCACAATTAAGCTGTGTGAGCAGTGAGCACTCAGCACAGTCAGATATACATAGATGATATTATCATGCAGCACACTGAGGCTGAGCACAGATATGGTATGTGACTGTGTATCGTTTTTTTTCAGGCAGAGAACGGATTATATTAAATAATAAATAAAACTGGTGGTCACTAGTATAACTATCAGCAAAACTCTGCACTCTCTGAGTACTCCTAATGCTCCAGTAAATCAAGTGTCTCACTCTCTATCTAAACGGAGAGGACGCTAGAATACGAGCCTCGCGAGAATCCGACAGCGGGATGATGACGTTCGGGCGCGCTCGGGTTAGCCGAGCAAGGCGGGAAGATCCGAGTCTGCCTCGGACCCGTGTAAAAAGCGTGAAGTTCGGGGGGGTTCGGTTTCCGAGAAACCGAACCCGCTCATCACTAATTATAGAGTGATTGGTTCATTCAGCACTCTGTTAAACTAAAGACATCCACCTGTGCGCCATTGCTGAAATAAGCATAACAATCCAAGTGTGATATCCGCCTCATGGTGGCAATACAGGATTTGATTTCAGATGCAGAATTTTATTATCAACGTTTCGGGGTTAGTTGTACCCTATCATCAGGGGAAATATACAAACAGTAGTAGAGATAGCTTACCTTATATCCTCATAGTGTACACACACCTGCAGCACGCACTGGAGACGGGTCCACGTGACTGGTAGGGGGCAGCGCGTTCCGACGACGTCACCTCTCTGTTCCCCCGGTGGTCGCTATGCCAACACTGAATGTTCCTCCTGCTCCAGCTGCCTGCCGAAAGAAAGTGCCCAGTTTAAGCATAAGGTGTATAAGGTGCAAAAAAACCCTGGACACGTGAAGTTATTTTATTTTATCATGTCCCGCTTTGGTTGCTTAGCCTGTGTCTGAACTGCCGCTCCCCCTTTTAACCTAATTTATGCACTTTTTTTGCACATAGTGGATTTTATGCTTAAACCAGATATATACATACTTACTGAATTTCTGGCGGCAAGAGGGGGCGTGGCATCATCCAAGGTGGGTGGTGTGGGGTGTGGATGCTTGATTGCATCCTCATTGCCCTGCCCACCACTCTACAATGCCACGATTACTGGCATTGTAACGCGGGGGCAGGACTACAATCACGTGATTCAGCGTGAATCGCATCTTCGGCCCCCAGGACCTCCCACTTTTGCGTCCAGGTGCAGCGGGTGCTGGTGTCTGCTCCGACATGTAGGCCCACTAAATTGGGACAAAACACCATCCTTTATGTCCAGACACGGCCACTTTCAGATGAGCCCCGCCCATTTTCAGATTCATGAAAATCCTAATTGTGCAAACAACAAAGTACCACAAATAACTGCTCACTTACCTTTCTCTTGAAGCACGACCAGCATATCGTGAATGGGAAACTGGCCATGGCTGTACCCTAATGCCTCCTCCCTCCGCTCCTATTACTATACTAAAATACTTAAATAATAACTAAATAGAACTTATACTGCCTAAACTTACCGCTAAGAAAACTTTTTATAAAAAACTGTAACTAAACGATCACCAACTAATAATAGAATGTATAATCCAACACCACCAGCTCCAGCTATCGCTTCCTGCTCAAGGGGAAACCAGGGAACAAGATACACCCTAGTGTGCTGCCCCGGCTTACCACTCACTGTGCAATCACAGGGCCATTATGTTGTCATCACACAGACATTAGCAGCAGCCATACAGGCAACTATTTGTATGACGTACAGTAACAGACAGGGCAGAATAAGCATACCTGCTACCTGCCCCAATTCACAGACCCGACAGGGGCAATTTTTCCAAAATAGGCGGAGCATTGCAGATTGGGGCAGGCGTATTTTGTCCCAGTGTCACATGTCAGAATGGGGAGTTGGGTCATACTTGCCTACTCTCCCCGAATGGCTGGGAGGCTCCCGAAAATCGGGTGACCCTCCTGGCCCCACGGAAGAGCAGGCAAGTCTCCCGATTTCAGGGGTCCCCCCTGCCCGGCCGCCCACTTAGCGAGTAAAGTGGGTGGTCCGGGCAAACGATGACGCGATTCTTGTTGGTTATACAGGCATTACACAGTGGGGGGCGTGGCTTACATGACGCGATCCGCAACCACGCTCCCATCCCCCCTTTGGCCCGTCCCCCCTCTGCACGCACGTCACTGCCCGCCCCCCTGCTGAGCCGACCTGGCTGCTCTCTCCCAGAAATAAGCATAACAATCCAAGTGTGATATCCGCCTCATGGTGGCACTACAGGATTTGATTTCAGATGCAGAATTTAGTGTAACATACCCTCCAACATTTTACTCATAAAAATCGGTACCAATTAGGAAAAGGGGCGTGGTCACGGGTAAAAGGGAGTGGTCACGCCCCCTTTCCTATACTTTCAATGCAAGTTTGGAGAGTCAAAAATTGGTACAGACCATAAAAAAAGTACTGTACCTGCCAAAAAGGTCCAGCTGGAGGGTATGTAGTAAGAGATAGCTTACCTTATATCCCCACAGTGTACACACACCTGCAGCACGCACTGGAGCCGGGTCCATGTGACTGGGAGGGGGCAGCGCGTTCTGATGACATGACCTCCCTGTTCCCTTGGCGATTGCTGTGCCAACACTGAATGCTCCGCCTACTCCAGCTGCCTGCTGAAAGAAAGTGCCCAGTTTAAGCATAAAGGGCATAATGTGCACACAAAAAATTGTATACGTGAAGTTATTTTATCATGTCCCCCTTTGGTTGCTTAGTCTGTGTCTGAGCTGCCGTTCCCCCTCTTAACTTCATCTATGCATGTCCAGACACGCCCACTTTCAGGTGAGCCCCGCCTCTTTTGAGATCCATAATACAAAGGTTACAACCAAAGTGCGCAATAAATTTCCCCTACAATGCAGCTATAATTCCTGTGTGTGAGTAAGCACCAAATTACTCAAAATTACGAAATGTGAAGAAAAATACACAGCAACTAATTAGCGCTAAAGAGAAAACCACATCCACCAATTACAATGAAATAGGACACCACTTTACATAACTCCTTAAATGTTGCCACTTTTTATACTTATTTGGCAGTTACAGTTCTTATTCATCCTTAGGTGTCAAAAATTCATCTAGAGGACAAAAAGACATACAATAATAGTGCAGATGGTTTTAAGAGTGAAATGATGGTTTTATTGCACGATGCACACTTACAAACAAGTGATTTTTTGAGGCGTAAATATAAATATCCACATAGGCACTACAGCAAAGGAACCTCTTTCAGGACGTCCACCGAATCATATCATGTTCCATAGAAAACAAGAAAGGTGCAAAATAGTGCAGATTGATAAAAACAATGACAGCTTTAATAAATGGTTCCACTTACAAACATATGTTAATATAGGGCATTAACAAAAATCCGCAAAGCAGAACAGTTGGTCCCCACTCCTGATATTTCCCAGAGAGAAGTCCACGGGTACACTGCAACTCACTTCCGGATAGTGGGTTCAGTAAATCAGTTCGAGCACCAAGTTCAGCGTGAGTGGATCCACATAAACATACCGTCGCTAAACGCGTTTCAGACTAGATGTCCTTCCTCAGTAGCGTCTGAGGAAGGACATCTAGTCTGAAACACGTTTAGCGGACACCTAAGGATGAATAAGAACTGTAACTGCCAAATAAGTATAAAAAGTGGCAACATTTAAGGAGTTATGTAAAGTGGTGTCCTATTTCATTGTAATTGGTGGACGTGGTTTTCTCTTTAGCGCTAATTAGTTGCTGTGTATTTTTCTTCACATCTTTTGAGATCCATGACAATCCTAATTGTGTAAACAACAAAGTACAACAAATAAAAACAATAGCTCACTTACCTTTCTCCTGAAGCATGACCAGCATATCCTGAATGGGAAACTGGCCATGGCTGCACCCTAATGCCTCCCTCTGCTCCTATTACTAAACTAAATACTAAAATACCTAAAAAATAACTAAATAGAACTTACACTGCCTAAACGTAACACTATGGACACTTTTTATATAAAAACTGTAACCAAACTATCACTAACTAATAATAGAATGTATAATCCAACACCACCAGCTCCAGCTATCGCTTCCTGCTCAAGGGGAAACCAGGGAACAAGATACACCCTAGTGTGCTGCCCCGGCTTACCACTCACTGTGCAGTCACAGGGCCATTATGTTGTCATCACACAGACATTAGCAGCAGCCATACAGGCAACTATTTGTATGACCTGAAGTATCAGACAGGACAGAATAAGCATCCCTGCTACCTGCCCCAATTCACAGACCCGACATGGGCAATTTTTCCAAAATAGGCGGAGCATTGCAGATTGGGGCAGGCGTATTTTGTCCCAGTGTCACATGTCTGAATGGGGTTGGGTATGGGATACTGGCAGTCAGGGTGCTGGCAATCAGAATACCGCCACCGCCATCCCGACTGCTTAAAATTCCAACAGGGGCGCTGCAGTCAGGTAACACTAATCCTCCCCCTAACCCTCCCTCCCTACAGTCTAACCCTAACCCTGCCTGAAGCCTAACCCTAACCTCTCTTCCCTGCAGCCTAAATTTAACCCTCTTCCCACAGCCTAACCCTCCCCGGCATGTTTAAGTTCTGGATTCCGGCGTTGGCATTGTGACAGGAGTCGGAATTCCGGCGCTGGTATTCTGACTGCCGGGATCCCGAAATGCCAACTACATCCCGCCCAGTGGCGTGTCAACAGAGGAGGGGGCCCGTGTGCACCTCCGGGTGGGCCCCCTCCCTCCCCTGTATGGCGCTGTAGACCTCCGGGTGGGCCCCCTCCCTCCCCTGTATGGCGCTGTAGACTCTGGGATTGTGCTGGAGTCTACTGCGCATGCGCAGGTCTCCGGAAACATGGCACCCATCATGATCCGGAGACCAATTTGCCTACCGCGTATGCGCGGCGGCCATTTTGGTGGCGATTTCCGCAACGCTGGACTCCGGAATGGTAAATATTACAATGGGTGCAATGTGTGCCCTCCTGAACCCAGGGGCCCGTGTGCAACGCACGCATTGCACCCATTACAGAAACGCCAATGATCCTGCCTGAATGCTGTGAAGTGGGTTAGATATTGCCAAGCGCCATAGTAAAGTTTGGATAGGTGCCCGGTGATGCTGCTCCAGCGTCCCAGGGCACCCACTGTGCTCTCAGAAGGACAAAGCAAGCGCCTCTTCTGATCATATGCGGCCTTGATAAAGAGAGACACGTACGTTGGCCAAATGACTGCTTTGTATTGTTATTCTAACAGTGGCCCTCATTCCGAGTTGTTCGCTCGCAAGCTGCTTTTAGCAGCTTTACACACGCTAAGCCGCCGCCTACTGGGAGTGAATCTTAGCTTCTTAAAATTGCGAACGAAAGATTCGCAATATAGCGATAAGACATCTCTGTGCAGTTTCTGAGTAACTCGAAACATACTCGGCATCTGCGATCAGTTCAGTGCTTGTCGTTCCTGGTTTGACGTCACAAACACACCCAGCGTTCGCCCAGACACTCCTCCGTTTCTCCAGCCACTCCCGCGTTTTTCCCAGAAACGGTAGCGTTTTTTCACACACACCCATAAAACGGCCAGTTTCCGCCCAGAAACACCCACTTCCTGTCAATCACACTACGATCACCAGAACGAAGAAAAAACCGTGAGTAAAATTCCTAACTGCATAGCAAATTTACTTGGCGCAGTCGCAGTGCGAACATTGCGCATGCGCACTAAGCGGAAAATCGCTGCGATGCGAAGAAATTTACCGAGCGAACAACTCGGAATGACCCCCAGTGATTTGTTAGTGTATGTGAATGAAGGTAAGTCAGTGGAGCTATTATGTCACATTGCAGTGTCCTCAGTACATAATACCAGTGTCGTGCCTCCAGTTCTTATTATGCCACATTGGAGTACCCCTATTTCATATTATGCCACACTGTAGTGCCCACAGTTCATATAGTGCGGCATTCCAGTGCCCCCAATTTATATTATGCCACATTACAGTGTCTGCTGTGTATACTATAGTGCCCCAGTTAGTGCACCAGTACTCCATGCCTCCACACTGTCCCCACTATCAATGAAGGAGTATACGATGAATGGCGCTGGGCAGATATATGGTGTGGGGCTCATATATTTTATATATTAAGAATACAAATGAAATAAACCAAATATAGACAGACTGATACTGTATGGTTCTGTTTCATATAAAGTGCTTGAATATGACAGTTATCTATTACACATTTATTAAGGATTCAAGAAATATAAACATTAAAGACAGGAATGATCCTGAAAATCAGTCAGATCACATGTCTATTCCTGCAGATGGAATTTCTGAAATGGACGCAGTTGATTCTCTGTAGTCGGCCGTATGGCCACAGTAGTAGCAATACAGTAGGTAGTCGTTTAAATGATGGCACTCATGAATCATATGGAGATTCCCAAATGTAGCAATCCCCACTCTCTGTAATAATACCACTCTCCTCCTCCTAAGTTTTATACTATAATATCATAAATATTACTATACTGCAATACATCTCCTACTAAATATTTTACTATAATACTCCCTCCCCATCTCTTATACTATAATACTCCTCCACGCTTCTTCCTAATTACACTATAATACCCCCCTCTATCTGTAATAACACCCCTCTCCTTTACCTAATTATTGTACTATAAATGAATACACCCATCCCTCTTCCTATTTATACTACAATGCTCCCTCCTCCTGATTATTGTACTATAATTTCATCTCCCCACTCATAATTATTATACTATAATACACCCCTCTATCTGTAATAATTATTACTCTCCTCCACTGCTGCTAATTGTTACTATACTGCAATACACCTTCCTCCACTTCTAATTATTATACTATAATATCATCGCCTCTGCTCCTAATTATTATACTATAATACCCTCTGTCATAATACCCCCTCGCTTCCTAATTATTATACTATAATACCCTCTCTGTCATAATACCCCCTCCCCTCCTAATTATTAATATATCATAATATAATCGCCTCTGCTCCTAATTATTATACTATAATACCCTCTCTGTCATAATACCCCCTCGCTTCCTAATTATTATACTATAATATCATCTCCTCTGCTCCTTATTATACTATAATATCCTCTCTGTCATAATACCCCCTTGCTTCCTAATTATTATTATACCATAATATCATCGCCTCTGCTCCTAATTATTATACTATAATACCCTCTCTGTCATAATACCCCCTCCCCTCCTAATTATTATTATACCATAATATCATCGCCTCTGCTCCTAATTATTATACTATAATACCCTCTCTGTCATAATACCCCCTCCCCTAATTATTATACTATAATATTATCTCCTCTGCTCCTTATTATACTATAATATCCTCTCTGTCATAATACCCCCTTGCTTCCTAATTATGATACTATAACGCCCTCTCTGCCATAATACCTCCTCCCCTCCTAATTATTATACTATAATATCAGCGACTATGCTCCTAATTATTATACTATAATACCCTCTCTGTCATAATACCCCCTCGCTTCCTAATTATTATACTATAATATCAGCGCCTCTGCTCCTAATTATTATACTATAATACCCTCTCTGTCATAATACCCCCTCGCTTCCTAATTATTATACTATAATATCAGCGCCTCTGCTCCTAATTATTATACTATAATACCCTCTCTGTCATAATACCCCCTCCCCTCCTAATTATTAATATATCATAATATAATCGCCTCTGCTCCTAATTATTATACTATAATACCCTCTCTGTCATAATACCCCCTCCCCTCCTAATTATTATTATACCATAATATCATCGCCTCTGCTCCTAATTATTATACTATAATACCCTCTCTGTCATAATACCCCCTCCCCTAATTATTATACTATAATATCATCTCCTCTGCTCCTTATTATACTATAATATCCTCTCTGTCATAATACCCCCTTGCTTCCTAATTATGATACTATAACGCCCTCTCTGCCATAATACCTCCTCCCCTCCTAATTATTATACTATAATATCAGCGCCTCTGCTCCTAATGATTATACTATAATACCCTCTCTGTCATAATACCCCCTCGCTTCCTAATTATTATACTATAATATCAGCGCCTCTGCTCCTAATGATTATACTATAATACCCTCTCTGTCATAATACCCCCTCGCTCACGATCCGGGTATCTGGACGCCATTACTTACCCTTCAGATGCCTCCTAAGGCTGGCTCAGCGTTCCAGGACCGGATCCCATCTGTTATACTGATATCCACATTCCTGCCTCCTCTCCTGTCACTCTGAGACGCGGTCACCGCGGCGCCATGTTACATCCGGAATGGCGTCTCCCGCGGCCTCCGCCGCTGTCCCTGAGTTTCTGCATGCAGAGTGTCAGAGTGGCGATTACGTCAGCCGCGGCCTCCGCTGTGCCCGCGTGGTTTAGATGTGCACTTATCAGTCTGGCGTCTCCTGTCTCCTGTGGCCGGCGCCACCATTGCTGTTTTAATTCCCACATGGATTACAAACCAAACTTCCCTCCAAGTGTCTGCATGGGCGCAGCCATCTTGGATTCTGTCATCTGTTCATTTCCACCAATCTGCTGTCTGTATTGTTAATCTGCATAATTGCCTAGCCAACCCCTTCCTTGCTGCAGGTATAAATATGCTGTGCCTGAGCAAGGAAGGCGTCAGTGCTTTGGTTGTCAAACCTAGTTCCAGTTTGTCTCTCTCCTGTGGTTGTTTTCCAGGTTCCAGTTCCTATCTCCAAACCTCCACTAAAGAGACCCGCACCAGCATTCCACCTGCGGTGTAGCCTGACTCTCCTATCCTCATTGGATTCATCTGCTTCCAGCTACAGAACCACCTGCTTTCAGCATCCAGCTTCCAGCAGAGGTCAGCTCTTCCTAAAGTGCCGGTACCCTTTTCTGCATATTATCATTTATCACCGGCATTATAATTTCACCGCTCTCAATCTCCAAACATCACTTCATATTTCATCGCTCTCAAGCTACATTTATTATTTGACTGGTTCCAGCCAGTACCCACTCCGTGCCAACATCAGTCTGGTTCCAGCCAGTACCCACAGCAGCCGTTTTATCCACAGCAGCCCAGCTTTTCCTGGAACACCAGCTGGTACGATCCTGGGCTATCTCCATTGCTACAGTCGGGCCTGGTAAGGACTTTCCAACTAGAAGATTATAAGAACTATCTCACACTACCAGAGCCCTGTGGCCCTTGCCACCCTGTAGTACCCAGGAACTGTATTTATTCTCTGCTGATTTTTATGTTTTCTTTTACTACTGCTGTGTTACGGAGTTTTGTCATAAATAAACATCATTGACTTTTATCCTGGTTGTCGTGGTCACGCCTTCGGGCAATTCTGTTACATGTTACTTACATGTCTAGGGGTCTGATACAACCTCCCAGGTTCCACTATACCTCAGCCCCTACAACTGAGGCTGCCTCCCGTCAACTCAGGCCCTCAGTTGTGACACTCGCTTCCTAATTATTATACTAATATACCCTCTCTGCCATAATACCCACTCCCCTCCTAATTATTATACTATAATATCATCGCCTCTGCTCCTAATTATTATACTAGAATACCCTCTCTGTCATAATTCCCCCTCCCCTCCTAATTATTATACTATAATATCAGCGCCTCTGCTCCTAATGATTATACTATAATACCCTCTCTGTCATAATACCCCCTCCCCTCCTCATTAAAATACTATAATACCCTCTCTGTCACAATACCCACTCCCCTCCTAATTATTATACTATAATATCATCGCCTCTGCTCCTAATTATTATACTAGAATACCCTCTCTGTCATAATTCCCCCTCCCCTCCTAATTATTATACTATAATATCATCGCCTCTGCTCCTAATGATTATACTAGAATACCCTCTGTCATAATACCCACTCCCCTCCTCAGGGCCGTCTCCAGGCCTACTAGCACCCTGAGCGAGAAAATGTAAAAGCGCCCCCCCCCCCACACGCCGAAAAGTGGGTGTGGTTTCCTGGAAGAGTGGGCGTGGCCTCATACCTTCATATTATCAAACTATAAATAAATATATTTTCACACCCCCTCTACGCACACAATTAGCAGCCTTACACATAATAGCCACAGTAGTGTTCCTTACACACAATGTCTCCAGTATAGTGCCAGATGGGATCCGGACTGAAAGTCGACAGTAACTAGGTCGACAATGTCTAGGTCGACCACTATTGGTCGACAGTAACTAGGTCGACAGGGTCTTTAGGTCGACATGTTCTAGGTCGACAGGTCAAAAGGTCGACATGAATTTTTCACATTTTTTTTCTTTTCTTGAACCTTTTCATACTTAACGATCCACGTGGACTACGATTGGAACGGTAATCTGTGCCGAGCGAAGCGAAGGCACCATGCGAGGGGACGCGGTGCACTAATTGGGGTTCCCGGTCACTCTACGAAGAAAACGACACCAAAATAACATTAAAATCTCATGTCGACCTTTTGACCTGTCGACCTAGAACATGTCGACCTAAAGACCCTGTCGACCTAGACACCCTGTCGACCTAGTTACTGTCGACCAATAGTGGTCGACCTAGACATTGTCGACCTAGTTACTGTCGACTTTCAATACCACACCCGTGCCAGATACACATAATGTGCAGTGCCAGATACACATGACATGCCCCCAGCAGTGCCAGCTACACATGACATGCCCCGCAGCAGTGCCAGCTACACATGACATGCCCCCCAGCAGTGCCAGCTACACATGATAGTGTTCACTTTTTAGGGCAGGGTGCTGATCACAGGGAGGGCACATTTTTAAGTTAGGAGGGCAAAATGATGTACATACTGTAATGCTTGGTGCTCCCCTACCTACATGCTAAAGCATGGACAGTACGCACCGAAGGCGCGCTGCAAAAATTTAGGGGCGTTGCTTCATGGGGAAGGGGTGTGGCCACATAATAGTGGCAATTCGCATTAACCACTCAGTAGTGCAGCTAATACACACTGCACCAGGTAGAACCTCCTATACACACTGCGACAGGTAGAGCACGTTAGACACTTTGCGCCAGGCAGAGCACGTTAGACACTTTGCGCCAGGCAGAGCACGTTAGACACTTTGCGCCAGGCAGAGCACGTTAGACACTTTGCGCAAGGCAGAGCACTGAGACACATTGCGCCAGGTAGAGCGCTGAGACACATTGCGCCAGGTAGAGCACTGAGACTCATTGCACCAGGTAGTGCACTGAGACACATTGCACCAGGTAGAGCACTGAGACACACTGTCTAGCCACAGACGCCTAGCGGGAACACTACATAATATGCTCCCCAGCCGTGCCAGCTACACATGACATGCCCCCCAGCACTACAGTTACACATGACATGCCCCTCAGCAGTGCCAGCAACACATGACATGCCCCCCAGCAGTGCCAGCAACACGTGACATGCCCCCCAGCAGTGCCAGATACACATGACATGCCCCCCAGCAGTGCCAGATACACATGACATGCCCCCCAGCAGTGCCAGCAACATAAATGGCCACACAGTGTCAGATGTCCCCACAGTTCCAGATACATAAATGCCCCTACAGTGCCAGATACATAAATGCCTGCACAGTGCAGATATGCCCCCACAGTGCCAGATACATAAATGCCCCCACAGTGCCAGATACATAAATGCCCCCACAGTGCCAGATACATAAATGCCCCCACAGTGCCAGATACATTAATGCCCCCACAGTGCAGATATGCCCCGAGTGCCAGATATACATAAATGCCCCCAGAGTGCCAGATATACATAAATGCCCCCACAGTGCCAGATATACATAAATGCCCCCAGTGCCAGATACATAAATGCCCCCACAGTGCCAGATACATAAATACCCCCACAGTGCCAGATACATAAATGCCCCCAGTGCCAGATACATAAATGCCCCCTAGTGCCAGATACATAAATGCCCCCAGTGCCAGATATGCCCCCCACAGTGCCAGATACATAAATGCCCCCACAGTGCAGATATGCCTCCACAGTGCCAGATACATAAATGCCCCCACAGTGCAGATATGCCCCCACAGTGCCAGATACATAAATGCTCCCACAGTGCCAGATACATAAATGCCCCCAGTGCCAGATATGCCCCCACAGTGCCGGATACATAAATGCCCCCACAGTGCCAGATACATAAATGCCCCCAGTGCCAGATACATAAATGCCCCCTAGTGCCAGATACATAAATGCCCCCAGTGCCAGATATGCCCCCCACAGTGCCAGATACATAAATGCCCCCACAGTGCAGATATGCCCCCACAGTGCCAGATACATAAATGCCCCCACAGTGCAGATATGCCCCCACAGTGCCAGATACATAAATGCTCCCACAGTGCCAGATACATAAATGCCCCCAGTGCCAGATATGCCCCCACAGTGTCAGATACATAAATGCCCCCACAGTGCCAGATACATAAATACCCCCACAGTGCCAGATACATAAATGCCCCAGTGCCAGATACATAAATGCCCCCTAGTGCCAGATACATAAATGCCCCCAGTGCCAGATATGCCCCCCACAGTGCCAGATACATAAATGCCCCCACAGTGCAGATATGCCCTCACAGTGCCAGATACATAAATGCCCCCACAGTGCAGATATGCCCCCACAGTGCCAGATAGATAAATGCTCCCACAGTGCCAGATACATAAATGCCCCCAGTGCCAGATATGCCCCCACAGTGCCGGATACATAAATGCCCCCACAGTGCCAGATACATAAATGCCCCAGTGCCAGATACATAAATGCCCCCACAGTGCCAGATACATAAATGCCCCCACAGTGCAGATATGCCCCCAGAGTGCCAGATATACATAAATTCCCCCACAGTGCCAGATATACATAAATGCCCCCAGTGCCAGATACATAAATGCCCCACAGTGCCAGATACATAAATGCCCCCACAGTCCAGATATGCCCCCACAGTGCCAGATACATAAATGCCCCACAGTGCCAGATACATAAATGCCCCCACAGTGACAGATACATAAATGCCCCCACAGTGCCAGATACATAAATGCCCCCACAGTGCCAGATACATAAATGCCCCCACAGTGCCAGATACATAAATGCCCTCACAGTGCCAGATACATAAATGCCCCCACTGCCAGATACATAAATGCCCCCAGTGCCAGATATGCCCCCACAGTGCCAGATACATAAATGCCCCCATAGTGCCAGATACATAAATGCCCCCAGTGCCAGATATAACCCCACAGTGCCAGATACATAAATGCCCCAGTGCCAGATACATAAATGCCCCCACAGTGCCAGATACATAAATACCCCCAGTGCCAGATACATAAATGCCCCCACAGTGCCAGATATGCCCCCCCAGTGCCAGACACATAAATTCCCCCAGTGCCAGATACATAAATGCCCCTAGTGCCAGAAACATAAATGCCCCCATAGTGCCAGATATGCCCCCACAGTGCCAGATATGCCCCCACAGTGCCAGATACATAAATGCCCCCAGTGCCAGATATACCCCCACAGTGCCAGATACATAAATGCCCCAGTGCCAGATACATAAATGCCCCCACAGTGCCAGATATATAAATGCCCCCAGTGCCAGATACATAAATGCCCCCACAGTGCCAAATACATAAATGCCCCCCCACAGTGCCAGATACATAAATGCCCCCCGCTGTCATATACATAAATGCCCCCAGTGCCAGATACATAAATGCTCCCTAGTGCCAGATACATAAATGCCCCCAGTGCCAGATATGCCCCACAGTGCCAGATACATAAATGCCCCCACAGTGCAGATATGCCCTCACAGTGCCAGATACATAAATGCCCCCACAGTGCAGATATGCCCCCACAGTGCCAGATACATAAATGCTCCCACAGTGCCAGATACATAAATGCCCCCAGTGCCAGATATGCCCCCACAGTGCTGGATACATAAATGCCCCCACAGTGCCAGATACATAAATGCCCCAGTGCCAGATACATAAATGCCCCCACAGTGCCAGATACATAAATGCCCCCACAGTGGCAGATACATAAATGCCCCCACAGTGCAGATATGCCCCCACAGTGCCAGATACATAAATGCCCCTACAGTGCAGATATGAGCCCACAGTGCCCTGCCCAATACATAAATGCCCCCACACAGTGCCCGATCCATAAATGCCCCCACAATACCTGCGGTGCTGAGAGGGGGAGTGCTGCTGAGGGCACGGGCGGACTCTTTCAAAACTCCTGTGTGCGCGCTATGCGCGTGGCGCCGGTGTCTGACGCCGGCGCCGCACAGCGCGCTCTGCACACAAGAGTTTAGGCTGGGTAGTGCTGCAGGCTGTCTCCAGGCACGAATATGGCGGCGCCAGCGTGCAGCGCTCATTAAGGGTGGCGTCCCGCGCGGCCGCTCTATTCGAACATGCCTGGAGCCGGCCCTGCCCCTCCTAATTATTATACTATAATATCATCTCCTCTGC
This sequence comes from Pseudophryne corroboree, assembly GCF_028390025.1. Lineage (NCBI taxonomy): Eukaryota > Metazoa > Chordata > Amphibia > Anura > Myobatrachidae > Pseudophryne > Pseudophryne corroboree. The sequence continues at coordinate 795,884,542 of NC_086449.1, read as the reverse complement.
TCCTTATTATACTATAATATCCTCTCTGTCATAATACCCCCTTACTTCCTAATTATTATACTATAATGCCCTCTCTGCCATAATACCCACTCCCCTCCTAATTATTATACTATAATATCATCGCCTCTGCTCCTTATTATACTACAGGTTGAGTATCCCTTATCCAAAATGCTTGGGACCAGAGGTATTTTGGATATCGGATTTTTCCGTATTTTGGAATAATTAGATACCATAATGAGATATCATGGTGATGGGACCTAAATCTAAGCACAGAATGCATTTATGTTACATATACACCTTATACACACAGCCTGAAGGTCATTTTAGACAATGGGGGTAATAACAAGTTGATCGCAGCAGGAAATTTTTTAGCAGTTGGGCAAAACCATGTGCACTGCAGGGGAGGCAGATATAACATGTGCAGAGAGAGTTGGATTTGGGTGGGGTGTGTTCAATCTGCAATCTAATTTGCAGTGTAAAATAAAGCAGCCAGTATTTACCCCGCACAGAAACAATATAACTCACCCAAATCTAACTCTCTCTGCACATGTTATATCTGCCTCCCCTGCAGTGCACATGGTTTTGCCCAACTGCTAAAAAATTTCCTGCTGCGATCAACTTGGAATTATCCCCTATATTTTTTATAACTTTGTGCATTAAACAAAGTGTGTCTACATTCACACAATTCATTTATGTTTCATATACACCTTATATACACAGCCTGAAGGTCATTTAATACAATATTATTAATAACTTTGTTAAACAAAGTTTGTGTACACTGAGCCATCAAAAAACAAAGGTTTCACTATCTCACTCTCACTCAAAAAAGTCTGTATTTCGGAATATTTGGATTTGGGATACTCAACCTGTATAATATCCTCTCTGTCATAATACCCCCTCCCCTCCTAATTATTATACTATAATGCCCTCTCTTCCATAATACCCACTCCCCTCCTAATTATTATACTATAATACCCTCTCTGTCATAATACCCACTCCCCTCCTAATTATTATACTATAATATCCTCTGTCATAATACCCCCTTGCTTCCTAATTATTATACTATAATACCCTCTCTGTCATAATACCCCCTCCCCTCCTAATTATTATACTATAATATCCTCTGTCATAATACCCCCTCGCTTCCTAATTATTATACTATAATACCCTCTCTGTCATAATACCCACTCCCCTCCTAATTATTATACTATAATAACCTCTGTCATAGTACCCCCTCGCTTCCTAATTATTATACAATAATACCCTCTCTGTCATAGTACCCCCTCGCTTCCTAATTATTATACTATAATACCCTCTCTGTCATAGTACCCCCTCGCTTCCTAATTATTATACTATAATACCCTCTCTGTCATAGTGCCCCCTCGCTTCCTAATTATTATACTATAATACCCTCTCTGTCATAGTGCCCCCTCGCTTTCTACACAGCTGTGGTTGTGTGATGAGGTTTCAAATGACAGTTGGAAATAGATCAGGCCTGTGGTGTACGGTCATGTGATCTAATGTGTCCAATCATGTTGGTAAAATCTGTCTCAAAATACCACATCATTTTATATACATATATATATATATATATATCAGAGGCGTAACTGTGGGAGGCAATGGAGTCGGCTGCTGCCGGGCTCCTACTCTGTAGATGGGCACCTCTCCTCCTGTTCCGCGACACCATTCAATTAGGATAATTTATAACCACAGCTATCTCTTCCTCCCTACACCTTACAAGTCACACCCTCTTTATTATAGATACTCATTTTACAAGTGTCATACCCAGGATTAGAACCCACAACCTATTACACTGGAAGCAGACAACTTACTGATGAAGCTATTTGCTCCTGTATAGGAAGCATGATAATTCTAACTACATGAGATTACTTCTCTGACAATTACACATAACTTCATATACAGTAGTTAGAATTCTCATGCTTCCTATGCTGGTGCAAATAGCTCAATCAGTAAAGGGCCTGTTTCCAGTGTAATAGGTTATGTATATGTTTGTACATACATACATACATAGATACATACATACATTTATCTAAATTTCGGGGGGGGGGGGGGGGGGAGCACCAATATTTATCTTGCCTCCGGGCAACTGGGGCGAACTTATGTGATACTTTGACATGGATATCCTATTAACTTGGATATATGTGGCTATATAGGTACTATCACCCATATACTGGGGACAACCTGGGTGAGACACCTAAACTTACCCTAAAAGGAACCCTCACTTCTCACTAGCCGGCACAGTGCAGCTGAAAGGGTTAACAGCTTCCCCTTTGTCAGGTTGCTAGGCAACGCCAGCAACCATAGGACAGCAACTTGTGGAGCACTAGGATCCAGGTGCAGACCTGCACAGAAGGAGGAATCAAAGCCACTGATTGGGTGGTGCAGAGCGGGAAGAGCAGAAGGCGGAGTTACCTTCCAGTGTGTGCTCTGAGGTAACAACACAGAGAGGAGGCTGCCCTGAGGTGAAAGGGAGAGACAGCAGCAGGAACGCACCGCTGGTCTGCCCCGCTGACAGGGAAAAGAGTGCTGAGAGGTCCGGAAAACCCTGCTGAGAGACTTGTGAAGAGACACGCGGGTGACGGAGAGCTACATTGATGGTGAGCTGTGACAAAGGGTGCTATACCACTGGGGCCCCTGGGTAAGCCTGTTGGTGAGGGATGTGAAGACAGTCAGAGACTTCCAGCTGTCATACAAACAGACTCAAGCAGCCAGTGTTCAGCCCAGCACTAGTGTGTGACAGAGTTCAGACTGCACCAGGCAGAGCCCTGTTTCTGCTTACACTGAACACCACGGGTAATAGTAAAAGTCTGTCAGCTACCAGCACCAACCATTGCCAGCTATAGACAATCAGATACCATGTCAGCCCTCACATGTAAGAGGTACCTGATCCCTTTATCCACAGCCAGGCAATGTAATTCCAAAGTAGAGATTCATAAATCCTACTACATATAGCAGACCCCTCACTCTGCATCTTATGGACAGAAAGTGAGTTATAGCAGGAAGCAGGATACTGCAGGGAGACTTTTTCCAGTCAGAAAAAGTGAGAGACTCATTGGCTACTTTGGTGGTCATTCCGATTTGATCGCTAGCTGCATTCGTTCGCTGTGCAGCGATGAGGCAAAAAATCGGCACTTCTGCGCATGCATATGCGGCGCAATGCGCACGCGCAACGTACTATTACAACGAACAATGTAGTTTCACTAGCGAAGCTTTTCAGTTGCACTGCTGGCCGCAGAGTGATTGACATGAAGTGGGCGTTTCTGGGTGTCAACTGACCGTTTTCAGGGAGTGTTGAAAAAAACGCAGGCGTGCCAGGAAAAACGCAGGCGTGGCTGGGCGTGTTTGTGACGTCAAAACAGGAACTGAACAGTCTGAAGTGATCGCAAGCGCTGAGTAGGTTTTGAACTACTCTAAAACTGCACAAAAAAACTTTGTAGCCGCTCTGCGATCCTTTCGTTCGCACTTCTGCTAAGCTAAAATACACTCCCAGTGGGAGGCGGCATAACGTTTGCACGGCTGCTAAAAACAGCTAGCGAGCGATCAACTCGGAATGGCCCCCTTTATCAGTAAATTTACCTCAGGGAGCCTTGCATTACTTGCTTTGAACTGTATAGCCTCTTGACTGGTGCTCTTATCAAACTGCCTCCCTCCTGCTTGCATACTTCTTCAAATAGTGGAACTGCCTTGTGTGTAATATTAATCACTAAGGAACTGCTTTAGTGCTACCAAACTGTGTAGCACTACTCTCTGCTTGAACTGCTCCTAACTGCATGCTATTTAATGTTTTAAACTGTACTTGCAAGCTGCCTTATAAGCTGTAGTGAGAGAGAGAGAGAGAGAGAGAGAGAGAGAGAGAGAGAGCAGGATTTGTGCTTTCTAGTCAGAAAAAGTACCAGACAGCCTCAGGGGAGTAATCAACCCTAGGCACAGCAATTTGACAGACAGGCTGTCAGTTAACCGAAGCTAAAGAGTAAAGACACACTACTCCTACCTGCTTGTGTATCTGCATACTTGCTCACTACGGTTTCAGAACTGAACTGTGCATCTTACCTTACGGGCTCTTAAGAGTTATTTGCATGCTGCACCAGCGAGATACTGAACTGTGCTATTGTCCTGATTTTCTGCTTGAATTACTCTCTTTCCCCCTCTGCTAAGATTAAGGGGTTTTCTGCATGCTTATCTAACGGACTAGGGGGGTCATTCTGACCCGTTCGCAAGCAGCGGTTCTACGCTGCGATGCAAACGGGTCGGGACTGCGGCTGCCGCAATGCACACGTGCGTCGTTCCCCGGCGATGCACCGGGTAGCAACGCCGCCAGCGCAGAAAGTGATTGCAGCGACGATCGCATGAAGACTGACAGGCGGGAGGCGTTCTGGGGCGTCAACTGACCGTTTTCAAGGCGTGGTGAGGCGAATGCAGGCGTATCCAGGCGTTTGGAGGGCGGATGTCTGACGTCAATCCCGGGACCTTCGTCGCTGGATCCGTCGCACAGGGTAAGTAACTCTTACCCTGGTCTGTTTTGCTGGAAACTTTTTTCGCATAGCAGGGCTGCACAAGCGATCGACCTGCTATGCTAAAATACACTCCCCTATAGGCGTCATCAAATTGATCGCACAAGCAGCAATATGTTGCTACGTGCGATCAACTCGGAATGAGGGCCCATGAGACTGCATTACCTTGCGTGCTACTCTTAACCCTGCTAAGTACTGTTAGTGCTGGACAGGATCTAGTAAAGGGTACAAGACTTCTTCCCTCTGGAAGCAGCGGACACAAATTAAAGATACCACATATACATTTGAAGGATAATATATATAGGGACTGGGTCGCAGAGACTTTAAAGTCACCGCTTCATGGACAGTACTAGGTATTATGGTACCATTACTGGCAGAGAGTGCATAATTCATATATATTGCTGAAAATCGCATGTTATGTTTATTACCTTGTAGGTGTTCCTTTCGCATGGTGTTATCTGATGATATTGATATACAGTAACTGTCTTTAAAAGGAATTGTAATTGCTTTTGATTAATTAATCCTCCAGCGGTGACCAGTTGTTCCCGAATAATAAAACCTTCTGTCACCGTCCTAACGCGTGGTGACTATTATGTTGGGTCCTCTGGGGTTGGGGTTCCTTGTCTCTCTGCCTAGGGTTGCTGCGGTGATATCCGTTTGAAGAGGTGATTCCGGGCGAAGAATCCAGGTATGTCAACAGACACCTGCACCTGCACAACACATCCACCGTATTTGCCTGTTGCACTTACGCCACTGATGTATATAGTAGAGCAGCGGTGGCCAACCTGTGGCTCTTGAGCCGCACGTGGCTCTTTCTTTATTCAAAGGTGGCTCCCAACACTCTAAATCATGTGACCACAACAGATACAGAAACCGCTGCACTCCAGCCAGACACGCAGCAGCACTACAGGGACGGAAAACTGAAGGAGTTGGATACTAGAGGTGAGACACCCACAAGCAAACACAGGACACATTAGGGACTGCTGCAATGGCATGAATTGATGGGGGGGCTGTAGTGGTACATGAGGGTGTGCTAGAGTGACACATGGCAGAGCTGGCTGGAGAGACACAGGAGAGTCCTGGCAGGAGTGACGCAGGAGGGTGCTGGAAGTAGTGACACATGGAAGAGCTGGCTGGAGTGATATAAGAGGGTGGCAGCAGTAGTGACACATGGGAGAGCTGGCTGGAGTGACATAGGAGGGTGGTAGCAGTAGTGACACATGGGAGAGCTATGGGAGAGCTGGCTGGAGTGACAGGAGGGTGTTGGCTGGAGTGACACATGGGAGACCTGGCTGGAGTGACACAGCAGGGTCTTGGCAGTAGTTACACATGGGAGAGTTGGCTGGAGTGACACGGGGAGCTAGCTGGAGTGACATAGGAGGGTGCTAGCAGGAGTGACACATGGAAGAGCTGGCTGGAGTGACAGGAGGGTGTTGGCAGGAGTGACACATGGGGGAGCTAACTGGAGTGACAGGAGGGTGTTGGCAGAAGTGACACATGGGAGAGTTGGCTAGAGAGACACAGGAGGGTCCTGGCAGGAGTGACGCGGGAGGGTGCTGGAAGTAGTGACACATGGGTGAGCTGGCTGGAGTGACACAGCAGGGTCTTGGCTGGAGTGACACATGGGAGAGCTGACTGGGGTGACAGGAGGGTGTTGGCAGGAGTGACACATGGGAGAGCTGGCTGGAGTGACACAGCAGGGTCTTGGCAGTAGTGACGCATGGGAGAGGTGGCTGGAGTGACACGGGGGAGCTGGCTGGAGTGACATAGGAAGGTGCTAGCAGGAGTGACAAATGGAAGAGCTGGCTGGAGTGACAGGAGGGTGTTACTACTGACGCATTTCGCTCCTCTTACAGGGCTTTATCTTTGGAGATTATTCTTTGATAAAGCCCCTGTAAGAGGAGCGAAACGCGTCAGAAGTAGTAGTATTGGACCCCTGCATTAATATTGGACCCGTATTCTGCTGCAGCCATCTGCCATTACCATCAGCTTGACCAAAATTGGGAGGAGAGAGACCACGCATTAGTGCCTGCACGCGGCATGGAGAGGTGTGGACTCGCAGAGCCTTGAAGTCGGGCAACATCGTTAACAGCAGGCGCCAGCCCAGGTGCCGTTTCCCACGGCCAGAGACCACCTCGTCTGATACTAGGACTCTCCCTTGCTGACATCGCTGGCGGAGGCCACACGTAAGGCTCCAGTGTGGAGCGGTCTGTACTTAGCACATTACTCATTGCTGGGTGGCAACTCAATAAGGAACTGTGATACAAAGTAACTTTTTATGGATACATATTTGCTATACGGGTTCTATTAGCAGCTGCTATTGATTTTATCAATTGATTTGAACTCATGGACTGAGCTTTATTTGCATATATTATTATACACTTCTGTGCACAGAATATGCTTAGATCCACCTCCTTATAGTATAATTTTTAATATTGCATAAGATTTTATTGTTAATATTGAGACCGGTCTAGTTCTTTATTTGTGAAGTAATTTTTCTTCTATATAAATAAATTGTATAAAATATCTAAAATATAAAGTTTGATTTATTGTACTTTTCAGCCATATCCTATTTCTAATATAGCGCAAGAGGGTATTTGTTAGAGCATGCAGTATGAGCCAAAATTTACATTATGCAACACAGTATGATCCAAACTTCAGAGTGACAGCAGGGACATAGAGACAGGGAGAGTGACAGCAGGGACAGAGAGACAGGGAGAGTGACAGCAGGGACAGAGAGAGAGTGACAGGAGGGACAGGGACTGCAGTGACAGGGAGAGTGACAGCAGGGACAGGGATAGTGCCAGAGAGAGTGACAGCAGTGACAGAGGGACAGAAAGAGTGACAGAGGGACATAGGGAAGCAGGGTAACTGTACCTAATGAGCAGCGGAGGGGACTATGGTCGGCAGCAGTGCAGAGGCTGCAGTTGGTGGCAGTGAGGAGGAGAAGATCCTGGTCAGCGCCGGTGCGAAGGAGAAGGCCCTGGGCAGCGGCAGTGTGGAAGAGGCTGTGGGCGGCGGCAGTGAGGAAGAGAAGGCCCTGGGCTGCGGTGGAATGGAGGAGGACGTGGGTGGCGGCAGTGAGGAGGACGTGGGTAGTGGCGCTGAGGAGAAGGCCAGGGGCAGTGGCGATGTGGAGATGTCCTTCGGTCCCTATGACCACCACAATTGAAATCTGCTGCGGACTGGCAGCCAAGTAGGCCGCTCCTGATTGGCTGCCGGTTCCAGAGCTGAAACAGCACAGAATTTGAAAGGCAACGGCGGGGGTCTTCAGTGCTCGAAGTGCCGGTATGCCATACTGGTGTACAGAGGTTAAAGTGAGCCGGAACGGGGCGGAACTGCGTTCCATCAGTTCCACTTAGAGACGGAACGCAGTTCCGCCTCCCCCGGCTCACCTAACCCGATGTCCCGGCGCTGCAGGGAGATGCCGGGTGCCCGCTGAGAGGGTGTTACCAGCGGCCGCCCGCTGAGAGGGTGTTACCAGCGGGCGCCCGTCTCCCTCTCCACAGCGACAGCCAGAGGCAGGAGCTCAGTACTGAGCTCCTGCTTTCAGCTCTGGCAGTGCGCGCTATGGGAGAAACGTCATGACGTCTCTCCCATAGTGCCGAGGAGCGGGCGGCGAGAGAGGACTGCGGCGGCAGCGGGGCTTGGTAAGTATGGTGCTTCTCCTCCCCCCCACCCTCCCATATGTGTACCACTAGCGGCGCTTCTACTGGGGGCTAGTTACTGGGGGGCTTTACTACTGGGGGCAAACTACAGAGGGGCAAACTACTGGGGGGCTTCACTACTGGGGCAAACTACAGAGGGGCTTCACTACTGGGGGCTTCACTACTGGGGGGCTTCACTACTGGGGCAAACTACAGAGGGGCAAACTACTGGGGGCAAACTACTGGGGGGCTTTACTACTGGGGGGCTTTACTGCTGGGGCAAATTACAAGGGGGCAAGCTACAAAGGGGCAAACTACTGGGGGCATTACTACAAGGCGGCAAACTACAGGGGGTGAAACTACTGGCAGCATTACTACTGGGGGCTAAACTACAAGGGGGCATAATTACAGGAGCTAAACTACTGGGGGTATAACTACAAGGGGGCAAACTACTGGGGGCAAACTACATGGGGCTAAACAACTGGGTGCACAACTGCAGGGGGCATTACCACTGGTGGATAAACTACATGGGGCAAACTACATGAGGGCAAAACTACTGGGGGCATTACCACTGGGAGGCTAAACTAAAGGGTGGGAGTAAATTACTGGGGTCATAACTGCAGGGGCCTTACCAGTGGGGACATGACTACTGGGGCTAAACTACAGGGGGCTAAACGACTGGGGGCATTACTACAGGCAACATTACTACTGGGGGCAATACTACACAAGGGCATTACCATTAAGGGCATTACTGATGGGGTGCACTGCTAATGAGGGCATTGTAAAGGGGGCACTTCATAAGGGGCACCACTCCTGGGGACATAAGGGGCACTACTACTGTGGGCATTGTATAAGGGGTGCTACTGCTGTGGGCATTACTGTATGGGCCGACAAAGAAGCTGAGCTCCCGGTCCGCCCTCCGTTGCCGCCGCACTGGAAGCCCTGGTTCCAGACTCCCAGCTGCAGCGGATCTGGGACCAGGCCGGCTTTATTATCCCTGCCGCTGCATCGAGCTCCTGTGACCGCGGCGCTACTAATTCAAATCTGTCGCTGATTGGCTGCCGGTCACAGGAGCTCGATGCGGCAGCAGGGATAATAAAGCCAGCCTGATTCCAGATCCACTGCAGCCGCCCTCAGCCTCCTCTGCCGCCCCGCCTCGGACCTCTGCACGCCCACAGCCTCCTACTCCGCGCTATCTCCGAGGCCCACAGTCTCCTCCACATCACGCCTACCACAGCCTACTCATCCACAGCACCGCAGACCACCGCCGCGGCTAAACAGGTAATCTAACCCTGCTGCCTTTCTCTCTCCCTAGTCCCTACTGTATGCTCTTGCTGTCACTCTCCATGTCCCTGCTGTCACTCTCCATGTCCCTGCTGTCACTCTATAATGTGAATTTCGGCTCATACCGTGTGCTATAATGTGAATTTCGGCTCATACTGTGTGGTGTAATGTGAATTTGGCTCATACTATGTGGTGTAATGTGAATTTGGCTCATACTGTGTGGTATAATGTGAATTTCGGCTCATACTGTGTGGTATAATGTGAATTTCGGCTCATACTGTGAGGTATAATGTGAAAGGGGTCCTACTATTGTGGTGCATAATGTGTATAAGGGGTATATAGTGTGGTAAACTACACTGAAGGGCACGCCCCCTTTCGAGTGGCCACGCTCCCTTTTCAGGAGCGCACGCGCGCCTTCAGCGCGCACATAATTACAACATTCACTATTCCATACCCCCACTTAAAAATTTCCACTTGGGTGCTACTACTATGGGCATTATTACTATTGTGTGACCACGCCCCTTTCTTTTTGAGACCACACCCCCTTTTTGCCACGCGTGCCTACGGCGTGCGCAATACCTTTATTACATGGACACCGTGGGGAGGGGGGGGAGTTCCACCACCTCCCTAGGACCACTTTAAGCACTGCCGGTGTATACCGGTCCACTTTAAGCAATATATATATATATATATATATATATATATATTTATTATGTATATATATATCGTAGTTCTCTTTTTTTATGTTCCATTTTGTTTTAAAATACACAAGTTTTGGTATCACTGTAAACCAGACTGGTTCTACTTTAAATGTTATTATGTTAAGGTGTCTCTTTTTTTTAAGTATTAGGGTGGGGGCCCTTTTTAAATGTTGCTATGGGGCCCACCAGTTTCTGCCTTTGCCCCCAGGGTTGGGTTTGTTGGAGTCTGTGCTGTTTTTTGTGCACTTCCTCATCCATACTGCACCCAGCTGCCCCCGGCTCACTAACTTCAGCCGTAACCTGGGAACATGCGTTACATAAAACAGGCCAGCAAATAAATGACAAACAATATATGTATGTAGCAACGCGCTACCAAATGCAAGCTGCAGGTTTGCAACACATGGGATTTTCCCTTATTAATCCCTTCAAATCAAATGACTACAAAACAATGGGTGGTTGCAAACTAGCGCTGATTTAAAATATTAAAACTTTAAAGCTGAAGAAACTTGAGACTTTTATCTTCATCCAAAACTTCGTTCAGATGTTCTCCCGTTTATCAGAAAGACACTCACTTTATAATTCTGTCTCGCTTTCACATAAAGGTATCTTTCTGTCACCAAACATCGGGGGTACATTCATTTAAAACGAGCTGAACTCTTGGAATAACACTTACATTAGTGTCCTGTCTCGCGTGCACAAAAAGGTATCTTTTACATCCCTCACAGTGCGGGCGGCAGGAATCAAGCAGACCGGTGTTAAAAGCACACGATTTTTTATTCATCCGATACAGCAAACAGATGGTCAGATGTAGTATATAGTAACAACTTCAACGCGTTTCGGGGATCCCCTCCCCTTCCTCAAGGATCCCCTCCCCTTCTTGAGGAAGGGGAGGGGATCCCCGAAACGCGTTGAAGTTGTTACTATATACTACATCTGACCATCTGTTTGCTGTATCGGATGAATAAAAAATCGTGTGCTTTTAACACCGGTCTGCTTGATTCCTGCCGCCCGCACTGTGAGGGATGTAAAAGATACCTTTTTGTGCACGCGAGACAGGACACTAATGTAAGTGTTATTCCAAGAGTTCAGCTCGTTTTAAATGAATGTACCCCCGATGTTTGGTGACAGAAAGATACCTTTATGTGAAAGCGAGACAGAATTATAAAGTGAGTGTCTTTCTGATAAACGGGAGAACATCTGAACGAAGTTTTGGATGAAGATAAAAGTCTCAAGTTTCTTCAGCTTTAAAGTTTTAATATTTTAAATCAGCGCTAGTTTGCAACCACCCATTGTTTTGCAGCAAATAAATGAAGCAGAGAGGAGATTTCGGGAGTTGCCTGTGTGATAGCCCACTGGTATTAGGTGTGCAAGATCTGCAGTCACTGTGTATAGTACATCACCCTTACCTTGCCCCGGCTTGTCATGGGTTCAGGCACAGTTACCAGAGGGTCCCCTGGAGAATCAGGTCTTTAACTACAAGTACATTGTGGGTGTGGACTACAGGTGTCGGTGCAGCGCATAAAGAATTGGGCGCCAGGCCATCTCAGAAAAACAGCATAAAGTTTATTTAAACATCAAACAGGGATATTGCAGGGATAACTTGTGAACACTCATCCAGCACAAAGCATAAGTTACAGTGGATCCCATATCAGGGCACCTCCTCCAGCGCATCGTTTAGTCACAGCGGCATATACATGGCGAACATCAGTACGTACCAGGGCATTCTGTGACCAGTAGTGCTACACATCAGGTTGCCGTCTCTCTCTCTCTCTTACTTAGCGAGGATTCTTTTCCTTGGGGGCGCTTACTCACGCCGCGTGGCTTTCCGACCACTTCACCCAGATACCTCTTGAGATACTTTTCCATGGGGGCGCTTACTCACGCCGCGTGGCTTCCGACCACTTCACCCAGATACCTCTTGAGACTCACACCATTAGCACACTTTTCTCCTGGCATCACCCTTTCACTGGATTCTGCATACTGCTGCTCTTACACTGCGATGTCTCCCTCTGTCATCAGGTGCTTTGCTGTGGCTGGCATCACTCCCCACCTAAACATGTGGGGAGCCCTCACTGGGGCTACATCTTTCTGGCTAATCCACCTCACTGTCTGCTCACTCTCCTCTCACTGTCTGCTCACTCTCCTCACTGACTGTCCTCTTAGGCTGCTGCAGGACAACCTTTTTATTACCTTGCATTCCCAGGGACACATTCTAAATCTGGGATTTCCCACTCTCAGTTTATCTTGGATTTCCCGCCCTGAGTTGCAATTTGGTGAGTCTTGCATTTGCTTTTTGCAGACTGATCAGTCTAACTGTGAGTTGGGCTATTAACCCCTTCTGTGCTGCAAGCTGTAGACTGCTGGCTCAGTGCTATGCAACTCCAGCAAACATTTTACTTTTTTTTAAAGTCATGCTGGCACCTGTAGTGCCACAGTTGATTTGGGCTGCAGTTTCAGGGTATCACACCTGCCCAACAGATTACTGGTGGTGGAGGCGGGGCACAAAGGCTGTGCTGCTGGTGTACCGTAACCTGCATCATGGGACAACTGCAATGCAATAGGCACATGCCGGTGGTGGTCCAAAAGCTCTGTAAATGAGGCCGGCCAGAGAACATTTGCTATCCTGCCCCCTCCCCCAAAATGAATGGGATGCGAGAGAGGAAGGGGCTGTGATGGTGGACAGAGAAACGCGATAATTGTTGCAAATGGGCTCTTGGCCTAATTCAGATCTGTTCGCTCGCTAGCGTTTTTCGCTGCGCAGCGATCAGGTAACTACTGCGCATGCGCCGCAATGTGCAGGCGCGCCGTACGGTTACAAAGCGGATCGTTGTTGTGCACTGGTTTTAGCGAAGAAACCGCTCGCACAGCTGTTTGCAAGGAGAGGGCGTTTGTGGGTGGCAACTGACCGTTTTCTGGGAGTGTCAAAGCGTTTGCAGGGCGGATGTCTGACGTCAATTCCGGGCTCGAATAGGCTGAAGTGATCGCAGCGACTGAGTAAGGTCAGAGCTACTCAGAAACTGCACAAGCTGTTTTTGTACAGGGCGGCTGCACACGCGTTCACACACTTGCAAAGCTAAACTACACTCCCATATAGGCGGCGTCTATCTGTTCGCAGCGCTGCAAAAAATAGCGAGCGAACAGATCTGAATTAGGCCCTCTGACAGAAGACTGGATATTAGAAAAGTGAAGTAGGATTACTTGACATGGCAAACAGCACTTGTAAGGTGATGTGTGTTGTATTAGAACTTCAAGACGGAGGTCAGATTGGGATTGTGGCCTGCCCACCTAAGATGGCGGACTTGCTCGGAGAAAGCTCTGCTTGCCTCTACGATTAATCCACCACCATAACTTCAAATTTCCGTGGCCAATCTTGTCACCTCCGATGCAAACGCTTCCCCATTGAGCCGCACGGCTCTGCTCCAGGCCCGTTTTCTCTCCAAGGGGCAGTGACCCACTTATAGCAACCTCCTTCATGAGGCTTGCTCAGGGCAAGCTGCTTGTGCCGCTCTGTGTCAATCATCAGGGTAACCATCCATTGATGCATGTATCTGTTGGCATGTGACATTTCTATGTTGTCCCATGCCTGACAAAGAGCTTTGTCATCTCAGAAGCTGCCAACTCACACCTTTTCCCCTCAGTCAATAAAGGAGGTCATGTTTTTCCACCTTTTCGTGTGTAGCTCAAACCTCAATGGTTGGTCGGTTACTCAGTTGGTGGCAATGTTACTCTGATAGAGCTTTGTTAGTAATGATCCACAAGCATTTTGAGCCTTATGCAATTGGGCTGCGAGTAGTGCAGACCTGCACGATTTTCATGATCTTGGCTGCAGATGAAGGGGGGTATCCTATTAGCCGGGAAAACTCGGTTTGACAGTAAAACAGGGCTTTTTATCGCAATTGCGAAAACCTGGTATCCAATTAGCTGCAAAAAGTTATCGGTGAAAAATCTCCATAGGTTATATCGCAAATTTGCTTTCACCATCTCTGGGCAGATTATAAGTACTGCAAAATCCCTTTTTTGAGGTAAAAATTTCTGGATTTTGTTCAGAGCCCCTGGGACACCCCCTGAATGACTAATTAGGCAAGTTTTTAATAATTTTTACTTGCCCAATTTGGGGTCAAATAATGCAAAGCGATGGAAATTGGGGTACAAAGTATAGGATAGATATATTGGGGTGCTTTATGAGTGGGGCAAGTGTTTTTAGGATTACAGGTGGGAATAGTCTTTTTTTTAAACTTATTTAAAAGTGCCTATAAATGACCCAAATATATACTTATACCCATTTTATGTACCCCTAATTTAATGAGAGCACTTATTTTGCCAAATAGATTGCTATCATTTTTTTCACATTTAAAAAAAAATATGCATGTGACCCATTTTAAGTACACCAAATAGTTTTATTATGGCCTCTAATAGATTTCTAAAATGTTTTCCTACAGTATATTAGTTTAGCTTTTTTGGGGGGTACAGGTAGATTTCCCCATTTTCTCCTATACTTATCTCTGGTTTTGCCGGTCAGAATTATCATGAGAATCCCGTTCTTGCAATTTTGGAGTAGGATAGATGCGAAAAACAGGAGCGCGCATACCCCATTTTTGAGACAACTTTCCTGCGATAGGTGCAAAAAGTTGACCTATGATAAATTGCTGCATTTTTGCGGCTAATAGGATACCCCCATTAGAGCATCAATAATGTAAATATTGCAATAACCTGATTGCTTCACGCGGCTCGCTCGCTATTACCGAAATCCCTTTGTCTTCATTGATTGGCCTGCATCGCTGGGAGAAAGATGTGTGCTAAGCGGTCTGTGCTATATCGCTCAGCACACATCTCCCGGTGTGTACAGCCCTGATGTCAGTTCAAGGATAGGATGGATGGACATATTATGTATTTATTTATTACCAGTTATTTATATAGCACACACATGTTTCCACAGCGCTTTACAGAGAATATTCAGCCATTCACATCAGTCCCTGCACCAGTGGAGCTTACAATCTATATTACCTATCACATGTACACACACACACACATTCATACTAGGGTTAATCTTGTTGGGAGCCAATTAACCTACCAGTATATTTTTGGAGTGTGAGAGGAAACTGAAGTGCCCGGAAAAAACCCACGCAAATACGGGGAGAATATACAAACTCCAACACAGTAAGGGCCATGGTGGGAATTGAACCGATGACCTCAGTTCTGTGAGACAGTAATGCTAACCATTACACCATCCGTACTGCCCAACAGGGTCAATTCAATTAGGTGTGAAAGGGGGCAACTTCCATTGCAACAACATATAAATGCTGGCAATGGCACCTGAACTTGCCCCACTCACTGCCCGATCTTACACTGAACTCTCTGCCCCATAGGACTGCGCACAAAAATCAGCGATACCGGCGGTACCATAAGTGCCGTATGTAGCCGCACTTACTTGAGGGGGCGAGACCAACGCTGCTAACTGAATTGACCCCATAGGGTGAGAGGGGATCCAGACGTCTTCACACGATTTCAGGATCAGCATTTATGTATAATACTAGTTTTTTTTATGATGATTGATTACTGATTACTAATGGTTGTGATGGAAACCAATCCCTGCTAATGAGATGCAAGACAATTAATTAGTGCCAGCAATGATCGGTAACTCTGGGCCTGATTCCGAGTTGGGAGAAAAACAAAAATGAGCAAGTAACGTTGTACCTGGGTAAAATCATACAGCACTGCAGGCGGGGCAGATGTAAGATGTGCAGAGAGATTTAAATTTAGGAGGGGAGTGTAAAAATAAATCAGTAAAGCACTTGTTGGCTACATGCAAAAGCAGCTGGTATCTACCCTGCATGCAAAAACAATCAATGTATTTGCACCCCTTACATTGCAGCATGGTTTGTCCAGGTCCAGGAGCTAAGGAACATAGGGGGTAATTCCAAGTTGATCGCAGCAGGAATTTTTTTAGCAGTTGGGCAAAACCATGTGCACTGCAGGGGGGGGGCAGATATAACATGTGCAGAGAGAGTTAGATTTGGGTGGGTTATATTGTTTCTGTGCAGGGTAAATACTGGCTGCTTTATTTTTACACTGCAATTTAGATTGCAGATTGAACTCACTACACCCAAATCTAACTCTCTCTGCACATGTTACATCTGCCTCCCCTGCAGTGCACATGGTTTTGCCCAACTGCTAAAAAATGTCCTGCTGCGATCAACTTGGAATTACCCCCATATATAAAAAGACCAGATGGTTTTGGAATTTTAAGAAAATTGGCCACATTGTCAGTTGTACCCATAGTTTTGTATTAATAGTGAATGGTGATGCTTCCTGCTTCAAATGTATTCATTCATATGTACAGTGCACCTAGAAAGTATTCACAGCGCTTCACTTTTTCCACATTTTGTTATGCCTTTTTCCAAAAGCTGCGCTCGCCACGCTGCGGGCACGGTTTATTCTCCCTCCAGGGGGGTCGTGGACCCCCACGAGGGAGAATAGGTGTCGGTATGCCGGCTGTCGGGATCCCGGTGCCGGTATACTGTGCGCCGGGATCCCGACAGCCGGCATACTGAAGACCACCCATCGGCTGCATATCGTCAAGTGTGTACCCAGCTTTAGTTAGAACAGATCTTTCCTCTAAGGTTCATGAGAACTTCAGCTGAAGATATTAGTGGTTTCCGACCGTTCGTAAAGCCCATTCCCACGTTTTTTTCTAGAACCAGTTTTATCACTTCTTCCAAAGCTCCCCCTCCCCTCATTCCCCATTCTCTTTTTGCTCTTAGTAACTTTCCTTGCTCTTAGTAGCTTTCTTATACCCCTTTCACACCACACAAATAACCCGGAATCAACCCGGTATATTGCCAGGTCGACATGGGCCGCTTTGTGGTGTGAAAGGGTCACTCCTGAAGTCCCGGGTTGCCTGACCCGGTAATTCAACCCGGGTTATAAAAAGAGTTATTCCCGAGTCAGGCGCAGTGTGAATGGGTTACCGATGGTCAGTTTCTCACTCTTGGCAGCCAGTTGGTTGATCCATCCATCGACAATGGGACCAGTGGCATCACAAGGGGGGTGCGGCCCGCTCCTGGGTGTCACCCGCCGAGGGGTGACACCAAAATGCCGGCTCCTGCACAGTGACAGGAGCGGAGTGTTGCACTGTTATTTTATGTGCAGCACTCGGCTCCTGTCACTATGTAGGAGCCAGCATTGCAGGGACAGCACCCCTGGGAGTCAGCCCTCACCTCCCACACCCCCCAGTGACAAAAAAAGGGTGTTAGGACGCGAAGCCCCGCCCCCTCCCGCAAAGCCCCACCCCTTTTCGTGCCTACAATGGGCTAAAACGGGTGCCACCCGCAAAGCTCCACCCCTCTACTTAAGCCCCACCCATTCCCACAAAGCACCGCCCCCTTTTCTTGCTGCCGCGCCGGGTGTTACAGAGGTGAGTGACGCCTCTGAATGGGACTGCTCCTCAACCCTTAAGATGTCAAATCTATTGTTTTTATCATAATTATTGATTCATTTGTTATTATAAAGAACTGAATTCATCTTTATAGACAAAAACTATTTTACTATATTTGAATTTAATGATTACACAATATTTATATTGCATTCACTATGGCCAGATCTTTACAAACTGATGTCAATGATAATGTAAATTCCTATTGGAGAAAAGCTCTATATAAATAAAATTATTATTATTATTATTATTATTATTATTATTATTATTACTATTAAAGGTCTGATTTCAGGAACAAACTGTTAATAGTAATAGTTGTAATTACTGTAAATGTCCACTAGATGGAAGCATTGTCTTACATAAAGAAAGAGTATCCTAATCTACAGAGCTGTGGCCTGGAAAGCACTTTTTTATTAGTAGGCCGGAAAATTGAATTAACATTTATACCCTTTTTCCACTAGCTTTTTAAACACGAGTAAATGCGTGTTTTTCCCTAGTGGAAAAGGGTCTCTCTGCAAATTCCCGGATCAAGTGATCCGGGAATCCTACCCGGGTAGCTAGCCGGGTTGAACACGTGTTCAACCCGGCTAGCTGTCTAGTGTGAACGGACAGTGTATGGGAGGGCGGCGCTGGGAGATCAAGTGATCTCCCAGCGCCGCCCCTGCCGCGTCAGCAGCAGCGTCACCACCCCGGCAATATGCCGGGTTGGTGAGCGCTGTGTGAAAAGGGGGCTGTAGCATGGGTCGCAGCCGTGTCAGGTGACACGGCTGCGACCCGTGCTAAGTGGAAAAGGGGTATTAACCTTCACTCCTGACACAGTTGTTTCTGTTACTTTACCACTGATATAAAATAATCATCTCATATATCTATATGATATTGATAGTAAAGGTCAAGGGATGGACAAATCTAACCAATGGTTACATGAAAAAGAAGAGGAAAAGATGGATTTTGTGTCCTGCCTGTAACTAATCCAGTGATATTCAGGAAACAAAATTATTGAATTTTTTAAATCTAAATTTCAGTGGAAAAAAATATTTAAATCTTTTTCAGCGGGACTGATTAGAGCAAATTTGTCACTGGAGAAAGAGAGCAGGATATTCCTCCACGCTCCAACATTTGAGGTAAATATAAAACTCAAGGCGCTTTGCAGACATCAAAAGCAATGCACATAATACTGAATATTTAAGTAAAGCAGCAATAGATAAGCCACACAGACATAAAAGAAAACCATGAGCACACAGAAAGCATAATGCAGGATTGGTGTAGGCATTTTGGGTAATAACTTCCAAGGGTTGTGTATTCCACCCTCACAAGGTACCAGGTGCGGCAGCCATCTTGGGTGCACTGCGTAGGATTACCCTGGTTGGAATAGTCTACCCCCAGAAGAGATAACACAAAATGGGGGAGACTGCAGAGTCCTAAAGTTTAGAGTAGGGTTCCAACAAAACCACCAAGTCCATGTATTTTTCATCCCATCAACAAGCGTACCAGATAGAGCAGCCATGTTGGGCGCACTACGAAGGTTACACTGTTGGAGGTGAGCCATACAAGGGCCCAGTGCGTATATGGGAAAACTGACACTTGTGTAGTAGTCGTATGATATCATATACACTGTATGGAAAGATCCTGATGAAGAACATCCTTCCCACAGAGGAACCATCCAAGGCCACCATCTGGGGTGCACTGCGTAGGACACAATGGCAAGGCGTGCAATCAGTGGAGGTACACATTACAGGAAAAGCACATTTGCAGGTAACCAGTGGCAGCAGGAACATTGGGATAACATTATTTTGATAAGACCATAGTACGGGTGGGTGTGAGAATATGGGGAGCACATTGAAGTCCGATGAGATGTCCCTGCTGAGCCTGTCCCTGCTCATCTTGAGAGTTAGGCCCGCGGGGCAGACATGAGAGGTGGTAAGCCTAGCATTTTGACGTGTCGGCATTTTACATGTCAGTATTTTGTCCATGTCGGTATTTTGACCTTGTCGGTATTTTGACCGTCGGTTAATTGCTGTCGGGATTTCAACCATCGGGATTTTGATTGGAGGTAAATTGACTGCATCCCGTATGAACTCCCCCCCCCCCCCCCCCCCACCCCCCCATATCATGCTGCTCCGCAATGCTGGTTAGAAAGGGCGAACTGAGCGCAGGAAACAATCGTGCGAGAGATAGAATATAGGGGGCAAGAGGCAAGCACGCAATTGTTAGGGCCTACTCACTTCTACTCCTTGCAACAGTGCAACTGAACACCCCCTATATAAATCCTGCATTTGCTCCTGATTGGAAGGATTATCCTTTCATTGTACCTCTGCAGAGCACAACGCATGGCAGCTTCTACTCATTTTAATAAATACAGAGACTGGAAAAACGATATTTCATGCAAAAAAGAAAATTTTGAATAAGATGCCCACTTTGGCAGCCTTACATAAACCATTATAGACGTAAAGTGAAAACCAACAGCGTACATATGCTCTTTATATAGTATAAGGTGTTCCAGCATTCTAGTGTGCCTTAAATGGGTCATCCTCCCCCTTTCTCTGGTGCAAACTTGCTGCCGACTCTAGACATGGCATCTGGTAGTAATTAGTCTAATTGTCTGGCATAATTGATACCCAGGTCAGGAATACATGAAAAGCAGCATAAAAGGCAGACACAGCCACAGATGTGAGAGGAATACGGTATCGGAAAGTGTGGAACCCTCTCAATCCCATGCTGCCAAATCCACTCAGGCTCCACTGTTATCCCACTCACAGGCTGGACACTGTTTGGGAAAATTCTAAATTGTCAAAAAAGAAAGAGAAATGACTGGGACTCAAACGAAGATTTATAGAACCATCCCTACGCTGCGCTTTATAATTGCCATCTACAAAATATGTCATTTTTGATAGATAATATTTAACTGGATGGAAATTCTGCATAACGATTTAATCAGTGACATGGCAGAAAAAGTCCAATTGAATCTTTTCAGGGCAAGTAAGATTAATGAAAAATGAAGCGCTGGATTTGTTGCCTGGGTTACAGTATATTTTGCTGTTATTAAACAAGCTTTAGGATGTATTTACTATGAAATTGTATACACGTCATCAGGGCACTGGGTTGTAACAGTAGCATAATTGCTGCATAGTGGTAAACAACAGTATCCGGACTCTGCGTCGACACCACTTAAGTCGACACCCATTGGGCAACAGTGAATAGGTCGAAACTAGAAATAGGTCAACACAACCATTAGGTCAACACGAACAATGTCAACATGCAAAAAGGTTGACATGAGTTTTTAATTTTTTCTTTTCTTTTTTGAACTGTTTCATGCTTTTCAATCCACTTGGACTACAATTGGGAACGATAACCTGTGCGAGCGCAGCGGCAGCGTTGCGAGGGGACACGGTGCACTAATTGGGGTTCCCGGTCACTTTACAAAAAAAAAAAAGACAAAAAAAAAAAACCCATGAAAAACTCATGTCGACCTTTTTTGATGTTGACCAAATGGCCGTGTCACCCTATTTCTAGTGTCGACTTAGCCACTGTCGACCAATAGGTGTTGACCTTATGCGTGTCAACCTAGACACTGTCGACTCTGAGTCCCATACCCGTAAACAACAGGAGGGTGACAGTAATACAAAATTAGCTGTTTATGCATATCTCACACACACTAAAAAAAGACTGGATTGGTGTTGTGTGTTACATGTGTGTGTTTGTGTGTGTGTGGGGGGGGGGGGTACAACACCTTTTGAAACTGGAGCATGGTGGAAACTGCTGACGCCAACCAAAGACTTGGCAGATTTTATAAATACATTTTCTTTCCCAAATGTTTATCTGGAAAAGAATCTGGAATTCCGGTGACCATATTTTTAAAGTGGCAATCATTTGCAAGGTAAAACCAGGTTGGATGCAAATGATTGACGCTTTAAAAAATACAGACATACTCGACAAAATTCCTGCACAGCCTGCGTCCCACAGGCTATTACATAAGACCCAAATATTCTAGAAGTTCCCTTCAATCACCGTTGCCTCTGTCCCAAAAAGACCGATTGTTATGGTCATCCCATAACATTGTGTCATTGTACCTAGAGATGGAGAAGAGCAACATCAGGAAAGTGGCCCAGATTCAGGTCATTACTGCTACATACATCTGGTGACACGTGGAAGTCAAACACTGCACACTGCGTATTTGCTGCTTCTAATAACACTAAGTCTTTTTAAACTTTTGCACTGCAACTTAGATAACAATTACAATAAGGCTAATACACCCATTAACACAGCTCTAATATTTGATGCATACCTGAATATCATGTTATACATGGGCTGTGCCAGCTCTCACCCACGGAACTGTGATACTTTTGTCTGGGCACCCCCTTGATGGGTATGTGATTTTATAGAAGGCAAGTGAGTCACAAATTAGTGGAACGCACTAAGGTTTATAGGTGGTCATTCCGAGTTGGTCGCTAGCTGCATTTGTTCGCAGCGCAGCGATCAGGCCAAAAAACGGCAGTTCTGCGCATGTGTATGCAGCGCAATGCGCACGCGCGACGTACGGGCACAATGAACGATGCAGTTTTGCACAGGGTCTAGCGATGCATTTCAGTCGCACTGACGGACGCAGAGTGATTGACATGAAGTGGGCGTTTCTGGGTGGCAACTGACCATTTTCAGGGAGTGTTCGGAGAAACTCAGGCATGCCAGGGAAAACGCAGGCGTGGCTGGGCGAAAGCTGGGCGGGTGTGTGACGTCAAATCCGGAACTGAATAGTCTGAAATGATCGCAAGCGCTGAGTAGGTTTTGAGCTACTCTGAAACTACACAAAAATGTTTTGCAGGCTCTGCGATAAAAACGTTCGTACTTCTGCTAAGCTAAAATACACTCCCAGTGGGCGGCGGCTTAGCGTTTGCACGGCTGCTAAAAACTGCTAGCGAGCGATCAACTCGGAATGACCCCCCTACTTCATCCAGATCCTTTGATTGCTTTCTAAGGACCCAATCGTTCAAAGCCATTAGTTATCTTAGTGTTGTCAACACACAATACGTGTAGTATATGATATAACTCTCAGAGATCATTGTGGACAACAAATTATAAGACAATTCTTTGTAATGTTGAAGCACAATGGAATATGCTGCTGCTATATAAGTAAATGTTAATAAATAATAAATATCAATATCTACTATTGTAGGCTCTCAATGTCTGTATCTTTGAATCAAGGTTTTGTCTTAAAGGGCAGGTAGTTGATTTAGGAGTGTACCGTAAAATACTGGCAATGGCTTCTTTATTGATAACATTCCATGATGTTCCTTTAGTAGTTTGAAATGTGGAATCTTTGGCTGGCAGGGCATACTGTGAATAGAGAGTGAACAGCTCTGCCTTACCTTCCTTGGGTTGTCAAAACAGCATGGCTTACACAGGCATTCATTTATTACTCACTACCTCCTGCCATATAGATGATAAGGTCTATCACAATTCTTATCACTTGCACGAGTGCTGACTGCTAGACGAAACGCGTTATACAGCAGGCCCTTTTGCATCTAGTCAAATAAGAAAAGCCCCTTGTGGCATTTATATAGGTCTGTCGACTTCCATGTCAGGAAGCTGTTTGATGAGACAACTATTCTCTTTTTGTGTGCAACAGAAATACAAGCAAAAAAATATTTCCAAGAACATGTAAAATAATAAATACATTTTAGACTAGTCCTAAATCATAATATACACATTTGTTCTTCATGGAAAGATGCAATACTTGAAATGAAACGCGCAAGGTTTCTTCAGTGTGCTGTTCTCTCGTGAGGCATGGAGGAATAATATTTTTACATGGCGGCATCCTTCTAAATAGTGCAAGATCTATTGTTGGTGTTCCACAATACAGGAAATTACAAACTACTTGTGTGAGGACATTTATCAGCCTGCAGGTATACACTTTGCTAAAGGTCTTCGTATGTCTTGGATCCAAAGTGCACTCTAAACATCTCTGGTAAAGGTGGACATTCACTCCATAAGAATAACTAGTCTGTGGGACGCTGCTTTGTCCCTTATGAATTTTGGATCGGTGACTATTGAGGCTACTGATTATTTTAAATAAGATGCGTACAACCAATGGTGTATCTCCAAGCTGTCAGGACCGACTGATTTTGTGAATCCGTTAACCTTGGACCAACCGAAGGTGTTGGTGCCGGAGTATGGTGGAAACAGGGAGGAGGAAGAAAGTTCCGTTTCATATATTTATTAGAAAGCTACTATTCCAGTAAGGAGTTAAAATGACAATAATTAGACACCATATATAAACTGACGTATTGCAATGAATGGCATAACGATGAGCAGGATCTGTATTAAATATGCATTGAAGAAATGTTCATATGAATAAGATAAAACGTGCCGGAAGATTACTGAAGATTCGTACAATATGAAGCAAAGATTGGTGCCAAACTGTAAAGAAGTGTTAGCTGGATATTGTAGACAAAGATGAATAAATGTGAGGACTTGTTACTAACGCTTGAAGGCTGAAGTGGAGAACTGTGAAGTATTGTCTTTGAATGATGCAAAAACGTAGATACAATACTGAAGGAAGTACTTGCAGGTTGTGAAGATTATACTTGAAACACTGTGAAGAGCTGCAGCAGAAGACAATTTGGAGGAATGGGTTAAACTGAGAGATGAGTAAATGAGGACCAGGATTAAGTAGAAACTTCCACAGGCTGTGTGATTATAGCAGGCAGTCACTGACTGAACAAGGTAACCTCTCACTGGACTCCGGGAATCCATTTGTTGCCACTTGGAGAGCAATTGACTGACAACACAGCAGGTAGATCGTGGGTCACTTGCGGTGAGGGTTGCAGACAGACCTATGGGAGCGGAGGTGAAATCTGGACCACTGGAATCACACAGAAATTCACAGAGAGAGCACAGAGCTAGGGTAGAGTAGCTACAACAAAGCACTGGCCAAGAATGAAATAATCCCAGCCTACTTATAGGCAGCACAAGCACGGGATTAGTTAACACTTACCCACCGGTGCTCACAGGTGCTGCATTTGGTCTCCAACATGGCCACCTCCTATACTGCAGACACACAGAGGCGCCTCCGGCCAGGGGCGGATCCAGAAAAAAATTACAGGGGGGGCACCATAAGTGGTTGGGCTATCTCACCCACTCCCCCACTCAGCAGCAGCAGCATTATGCAGTCTACTTCCTGACTTCAAGTACCTCCCTCCCCCCCTACTTAGTACAGCTTGCTCACCATTCAACCCCTCCCCAGCAGCAGCCCCTAGCTTCCAGTCACAGCACAGCCAGTGATCGCGGTGAGCCAAAAAAAAAAGTGGGCCCCAGGGACCCCTCACTTTTTGAAATTGATGTCCTACCGGTCTTTTTCTGGGTCCCATCGGAATGAAGGTTCTTTTTAATCTTAATCTTGTTTGGACACTACAAAAGTGTTGCAAGGTGGAGGGATGGGGTGACAATGCTGCTGGGCTGTGTAGCATGCAGGACACCCTGCTCCAGAGGTATAACTAGACATTTTGGTGCCCTTAAGCAGAAAGTGAATTGGTGTTCCACCTCCCAGATCGTAAACATAGGCAATGCGCGCCAAAGGCGCGCCGCAAATTTTAAGGGCATGGCTTCCTGTGGAAGGGGCGTGACCACATAATAGTGCTGCTTATACACATTGCACCAGGTAGAACACGTTATACACTTTGCTCCAGATAGAGCACGTTATACACTTTGCTCCAGGTACAGCACGTTATACACTTTGCTCCAGGTACAGCACGTTATACACTTTGCTCCAGGTAGAAGACTTATACAAATTGCACTAGGTAGAGCACGTTATACACATTGCGCCAGTTAGAGCACGTTATTATACACACTGAGCCAGGTAGAGCACGTTATAAACAATGCGCCAGGTAGAGCACGTTATACACATTGCGCCAGGCAGAGCACGTTATACACATTGCGCCAGGCAGAGCATATTATACACACTTCGCCAGGTAGAGCACATTATACACACTGCGCCAGGTAGAGCACATTATACACATTGCGCCAGGTAGAGCACGTTATACACATTGCGCCAGGCAGAGCACATTATACACACTGCGCCAGGTAGAGCACATTATACACACTGCGCCAGGTAGAGCACATTATACACACTGCGCCAGGTAGAGCACGTTATACACATTGCGCCAGGCAGAGCACATTATACACACTGCGCCAGGTAGAGCACATTATACACACTGCGCCAGGTAGAGCACGTTATACACATTGCGCCAGGTAGAGCACATTATACACACTGCGCCAGGTAGAGCACATTATACACACTGCACCAGGTAGAGCACATTATACACACTGCGCCAGGTAGAGCACATTATGCACATTGCGCCAGGTAGAGCACATTATACACATTGCGCCAGGTAGAGCACGTTATTATACACACTGCGCCAGGTAGAGCGCACTGAGGCACATTGCACCAGGTAGAGCGCACTGAGGCACATTGCAGTAAACACCTATGACCTCCAGTCTCTCCCCCCCACCCCCCCGCCCCCCAGTGTCACGGGAAACCTTCAGCAAGACCATCCACCATCACACTGGCAGCCTGCTGCAGCCTGGGCACAGGGGCAGATGTGGAGCGGTACTCACCATAGCGGCGGAGGGCGCTGTGCCTGGTGAGCGTAGCCAGTCTCTTGGTGCTGGAGGCGGAGCGTGCAGCGGGGAGGAGGTGGAGTTGAGCGGGGCCAGTCTCTTGGTGCTGGAGGCGGCGGCGGAGCGTGCAGCGGGGAGGAGTTGGAGATGAGCGGGGCTCAGCGCTGCAGTACAGATTCATGTGCTGGCGGCGGAGCCCAGGTCAGCGGGGAGGAGGATTCAAAGCGGGCGGACTGGCGGGAGACTACAGGAGGTGATGATTGGCTGGAGACTACAGGAGGTGATTGGTTGGCGCGCGCTGACTGGCTGGCACGATCATAGATTCAGATGATCGCGTCCAGCTGCTAAATGTGAGTCCCGGAGTATTTGCTGCTGCAGAGCGCGTCCCCATCAAAAGTGGGTAAAATACGCGCTATAGCGCATTTTTGCGATCACTGACAGCTCCTCGGTTCTCCCTCCACAGCAGCACCTGGCCTCTGTCCTCACCACTTGAGACTCCCCACCTCAGCAGCAGGCTGAGGCTCCTAAATTCCTAGGCCTTCTACCCTCCCTCACCCAGCAAAACACAGCTCACCAGACACTGACAGTGACTACCAGTGAAGAATGCAGGGCCAGGCCGTCTTCTTGCTTGCTGGCCTGGGCGTCCGGTCCGCAGTACCAGCGTGCGTCTTCTTTCTTGGTGTCTGCCCTGGCTGGGAGTACGCGCGATGTCCTGGACCCTCAGCAGCGGACGGCGCCGTGGTGTAACTCCAGGGGCTGGCGGGCGGTGCGCTGTGTCTGCGTAGGCTGGCGGTGTGCTGTCTCTCTGCAGTGGCGGCGGTGCGCTGTCCCTCAGCGGCAGCGGCGGTGGGTCTGAATCCGGGAAGCGCCACCTCCTGCTCGGCTCCAGTCCTCCGCACTGACTGCACTGCCACTGCATGTCACATTTCTCCAGGAGGAACACTGGCCTGCAGAGGCGGATTTAGACCTCATGGGCCCTAAGCGAAATACCGATTTGGGGCCCCCCTACCTCAAACAATCCATAGCACTATATTTTTGTTCTGACTTATGCCCCCTTACATTACAGATGGAGTTCCGTCTGTGCGTGGGCCTATCACCGCGTCTGGGGTACTCACGTGTCCGTGACACGCACGCGCCCCATTCACTGGAATGAGAGCGTCTGTGTGCACTCCCGGCGGGGCTAAGCGGCGACCAATCAGACAGAGAGTGCCCCATAGAGGTACCGTGCCCCACGGCGCGTGCGCCAATAAATGGGTGTGGCCAATTAAAATGGGACGTGAAACACAGACATATGCCCCCAATAGTGCAGTGCCAGATCCACAATTGCCCCCACAGTGCCAGATCCACAATTGCCCCCACAGTGCCAGATCCACAATTGACCCCACAGTGCCAGGTATACAAATGCCCCCACAGTGCCAGATCCACAATTGCCCCCACAGTGCCAGGTATACAAATGCCCCCACAGTGCCAGATCCACAAATGCCCCCACAGTGCCAGATCCACAAATGCCCCCACAGTGCCAGGTATACAAATGCCCCCACAGTGCCAGATCCACAAATGCCCCCACAGTGCCAGGTATACAAATGCCCCCACAGTGCCAGATCCACAATTGCCCCCACAGTGTCAGATCCACAATTGCCCCCACAGTGTCAGGTAATACCTGACACTGTGGGGGCAATTGTGTATCTGACACTGTGGGGGCAATTGTGTATCTGACACTGAGGGGGCAATTGTATACCTGACAGGTATACAAATGCCCACACAGTGCCAGGTATTCAAATGCCCCCACGGTGCCAGGTAAACAATTGCCCCCACAGTGCCAGGTATACCAATGCCCCACAGTGCCAGCCAATTGCCCCCACAGTGCCAGGTATACAATTGCCCCCACAGCAGCCAGTGCTGCAGCTGCTTACCGCTGCTGCACTGCTGCTGCTGCTCCTCTTCCGGGCTCCGGCTGTGAGGGACGGGTGAGTCAGGAGAGGAGAGCGCCCGCTAGCGTGGCTGTGTCTGGCACGGCGGCATATAGCGGACTTCGTTCAAACCAGCCGCCGGTTCATGAGCCAATCAGAGCTCGCGGACCGGCAGCCAGTCAGAAGCCGCCGGTCCGCGAGCTCTGATTGGCTCACGAACCGGCGGCTGGTTTGAAGTCCGCTATATGCCGCCGCGCCAGACACAGCCGCGCTGGCGGGCGCTCTCCTGACAGCTGAGACACGCTGCCGCCGGACTGAGCGGCAGCGTGTCTCAGTGACACAAGTGGGGTGCCCGCTTCGGGCCCCCTGACCCGGCGGGCCCTAGGCAACCACTTAGGTTGCCTAGCGGCAAATCCGCCACTGCTGGCCTGGAGCAGCTGACACTGGGGAGGGAGGGATTACAGTGGCTGAGTGACATCCCCAGCAGCCTCTTAATTGTATCGGTAGGTGCGCGGCCGCCGGACATTATTTAACGGCGCCGCGCAGTTAAAAAAACAAACAAAAACAATTCCTAAATGACAGGGGGGGCACGTGCCTTGGTGCCCCCCCCCCTAAATCCGCCACTGCCTCCGGCCATTAGGTCCCCGCACTCCCGACTCCCAGTACCTGCATCACCTCTGCCGCCGACCCCGCCACATCCCCACACGGCCGCACAGCGAGCCACCGCGACGGACCCCAGAACCCGCAGCGGTGAGTGACCGGTTCGTGACACAAGCCCTCATTATTGTGTTATAATGGTTGCATATCACAGTGACTATTTTATGTTTAAGGTTTTACTTGAGAATAAAATATTATATGGCATATTCACGTTTATTATTAGCTATTATGGTGTTTCACAGACAATCTGTGAAAGTTTTTGTTCGACATGCACCTGTAAATGAAGCGTTGCCTTTTTGAGTTTGTATTCCTTTTGCCTCTAGTGTTTTTTTTTTTCTGGTTTACATATTTACCAATAATGGATAAGCATATACAGTATAGCATAGCAAAGCATATACATAGGGAGATATTGTTTTCAGTCACTATGGAAAACTTGACGATTGGTGATGAGCTGTAGAACCTGCATTAATGGTTAGTGAATACATGTGGCCTAATTAAAAAACAGTAACGACTTCTCTTGTGGCTGTCTTATGTGATTATCGGCAACACATTACTTATTCATGTGGAAATATAACCAGATATTATACTGACGTAAATAGGTCTGCAGCCTGCGAAGTCCAGAGAATTCATATCTTGCTCCTGTGAAGTTAGGCTGCTAGTTTCGGGCGGTCTTCTTCTCACACTGCAGAGCCAAGCAGCTCCAGGTCCTCTCATACATCAGACATTTTGGATGCAGCTGGCCTCTTATCCTGTGTTTCCCTCATGTCTTTGGACACATTCCCAGCACAGCCTGTGTCTTTGGGGACTGTGTTTCTGCACTGGCTTCTTTACTCTTTGTAACATACCAGTCTAGTTTGTATTCTGCCCCCCAGACAAAGCAGCAGTCTGGTTTCAAAAGAATACTATTAGCCCTCAGTCCTGTTCTGCAAATTAAGGTTCATCTTAGTCACTGGTCTGTCTTCCCTTACCTGTAGGGTTGGGTACTAAATGCCGGCGGTCGGCAGTCAGAATACCGACTGCGGCATCCCAACAGTGAGAATCCCCACAGGGGGATGGTATGTATATTTACCTGCCACCCACGGCCCCCAAACCCTAAATTCACGCAGCCTAAACCCAGAGGTGTAGCGAGGGTGGCTTCAATGAAGCACGAGCTCCGGGCGCCGAAAAAGTTAGAGGGTGCGCTGCTGCCCACACCCTTCCCACGGGCCACTACTGGCAGCCGCAGAACAGGAGAAGCAGGGGGCGCACACTGACTCGGAGACTAGGTAGGGAACAGGGCAGGCCAGAGGCGACAGCAGGAGACACTGACAGCCGGCACATGCCGGAGCTCTGCCCGCCCTCTTTATATGTCTCACTGTCAGCTTGTAGCTCTGCAGCAGGGTTACTTCTGTCCTGCCCAAGGTGCTGTGACATCTCTCTGCCCCGGCTGCTGCAGCACTTCTCTCTACATTGATGTTGCAGCACCTCTCTCTGCCTCTCAGGAAATTCTGGGACATTATTTTCATTGAAGCATAGTGGGATTATAAGGTCTGGATATCAGTTCTAGGGTTAAGGCATTGGGGACTATGAAACAGTGGGTGGGTGGGGGTGGGGGGCAATTTTGATGCAGTATTTTCATTGAGAGTTTAGGGGTGGTTTGGGTCTGTGGGGGGTCACATTTGGGGCATTATTTTAATTGAGACATTGGGAGATTATCAGATTACCATGAGCTCCACAAGGTCTACAACCACCCTTGTCACCAAGTTAGGATTTTTAAATATTGTTTCTTTTCAAATGTAACATGCCACCACATGTTGGCTAGACCCTCAATGCAGTATTCAGTATAGGGGAGGGCGGCACCAAAACATGCCCTTGCTCCGGGCACCTTGGCGCCTAGCTACACCTCTGCCTAAACCTAACCCTCCCCCACAGCCTAACCCTAATCATCCCCGGTGGTGCCTAAACCTAACCCCCCCCCCTCTCCGAAGCCTAAACCTAATACACCCCCCTCCCCCCCCCCCCCTACGTGGTTCACCTCTCCTGCATCCCGGCAGTGTCTTGTTCAAGATTACAGTTGTCGGGACACTGGCGCCGGTATTACTGGATCACAACCTGACGGATCCCACCTGTGACATGGCTGTAACGGGTGCATTTTACATGAATTTCATCCGTCGGCTAAGATTCGGCAGAAATGGAGGCTGGAGCACAAATCACCACCGAAACATTTTATTGTTCTGCTTGATAATCTTTATTAGTACCATGGCACAAAACAAGGTGAACTGTTATGCTTTGCCGTCAGGAAACACCTCCGCAAAATTGCATTGTGTCTAACTGTGTGGCGATGTAGAAAACCCAGAGAGACGATGTGCAAAAGTGTTCTCTAAGTGTCAAAAGTCCAAATTTCCACAAATGTCCGACCATTAAATAAAAGTTTTATAAGTATTGATCACTGATGGATAAAATTAATCATGATCATGAGGGGTGTGGTATGGAAGGTAGATAGTAACTAGGTCGACAGTGTCTAGGTCGACTACTATTGGTCAACAGTCACTAGGTCGACAGGGTTTCTAGGTCGACAGGGTCTCTAGGTCGACATGTTCTAGGTCGACAGGTCAAAAGGTCAACATGAGTTTTGTTATGTTTCGTTTTCTTCGTACAGTGACCGGTAACCCTAATTAGTGCACTGTGTCCCATCGCATGGCGAGCGAGCTTTGGGCAGGTTACCGTTTCCAATTATAGTCCACGTGGATCGTTAAGTATGAAAAGGTAAAAAAAAAAAAAAAAACAATCGTGAAAAACTCATGCCGACCTTTTGGCCTGTCGACCTAGAACATGTCAACATAGAGACCATGTCGACCTAGTTACTGTCGACCAATAGTGGGACACATTGAGACTGTCATTGTTACATGTAGCAATGAACTGTGCTTCAAAAAATGTTTCACATTGGACAAAAATAAGAATTTACTTACCGATAATTCTATTTCTCGGAGTCCGTAGTGGATGCTGGGGTTCCTGAAAGGACCATGGGGAATAGCGGCTCCGCAGGAGACAGGGCACAAAAAAGTAAAGCTTTTACCAGATCAGGTGGTGTGCACTGGCTCCTCCCCCTATGACCCTCCTCCAGACTCCAGTTAGGTACTGTGCCCGGACGAGCGTACACAATAAGGGAGGCAATTTGAATCCCGGGTAAGACTCATACCAGCCACACCAATCACACCGTACAACTTGTGATCTAAACCCAGTTAACAGTATGATAACAGAAAGAGCCTCTTAAAGATGGCTCCTTAACAATATAACCCGAATTTGTTAACAATAACTATGTACAGTATTGCAGATAATCCGCACTTGGGATGGGCGCCCAGCATCCACTACGGACTCCGAGAAATAGAATTATCGGTAAGTAAATTCTTATTTTCTCTATCGTCCTAAGTGGATGCTGGGGTTCCTGAAAGGACCATGGGGATTATACCAAAGCTCCCAAACGGGCGGGAGAGTGCGGATGACTCTGCAGCACCGAATGAGAGAATTCCAAGTCCTCTTTTGCCAGGGTATCAAATTTGTAGAATTTTACAAACGTGTTTTCCCCCGACCACGTCGCTGCTCGACAGAATTGTAATGCCGAGACCCCTCGGGCAGCCGCCCAAGATGAGCCCACCTTCCTTGTGGAATGGGCCTTAACAGATTTAGGCTGTGGCAGGCCTGCCACAGAATGAGCAAGTTGAATTGTGTTACAAATCCAACGAGCAATCGTCTGCTTAGAAGCAGGGGCACCCAACTTGTTGGGTGCATATAGTATCAACAGCGAGTCAGATTTTCTGACTTCAGCCGTCCCTGAAATGTATATTTTTAAGGCTCTGACAACGTCCAACAACTTGGAGTCCTCCAAGTCGCCAGTGGCCGCAGGCACCACAATAGGTTGGTTCAGGTGAAACGCTGATACCACCTTAGGGAGAAAATGCGGACGAGTCCTCAGTTCTGCCCTATCCGAATGGAAGATTAGATAAGGGCTTTTATAAGATAAAGCCGCCAATTCAGATACTCTCCTGGCGGAAGCCAGGGCCAGTAACATAGTCACTTTCCATGTGAGATATTTAAAATCCACCTTTTTCAATGGTTCAAACCAATGGGATTTGAGGAAATCTAAAACTACATTTAGATCCCACGGTGCCACCGGAGGCACCACAGGAGGCTGTATATGCAGTACTCCTTTAACAAAAGTCTGTACCTCAGGAACTGAGGCCAATTCTTTTTGGAAGAATATTGACAGGGCCGAAATTTGAACCTTAATAGATCTCAATTTGAGACCCATAGACAATCCTGATTGTAGGAAATGTAGGAAACGACCCAGTTGAAATTCCTCCGTCGGAACACTCCGATCCTCGCACCACGCGACATATTTTCGCCAAATGCGGTGATAATGTTTCGCGGTGACTTCCTTCCTTGCCTTAATCAAGGTAGGAATGACTTCTTCTGGAATGCCTTTCCCTTTTAGGATCTGGCGTTCAACCGCCATGCCGTCAAACGCAGCCGCGGTAAGTCTTGAAAGAGACAGGGACCCTGTTGTAGCAGGTCCCTTCTCAGAAGTAGAGGGCACGGGTCGTCCGTGACCAACTCTTGAAGTTCCGGGTACCAAGTCCTTCTTGGCCAATCCGGAGCCACTAGTATTGTTCTTACTCCTCCTCACCGTAAAATCTTCAATACCTTTGGTATGAGAGGCAGAGGAGGAAACACATATACTGATTTGTACACCCAAGGTGTTACCAGTGCGTCCACAGCTATTGCCTGTGGATCTCTTGACCTGGCGCAATACTTGTCCAGTTTCTTGTTGAGGCGAGACGCCATCATGTCTACCATTGGTCTTTCCCAACAGTTTATTAGCATGTGGAAGACTTCTGGATGAAGACCCCCCTCTCCCGGGTGAATATCGTGTCTGCTGAGGAAGTCTGCTTCCCAGTTGTCCACGCCCGGGAAGAACACTGCTGACAGTGCTATTACGTGATTCTCCGCCCAGCGAAGAATCTTGGCAGCTTCTGCCATTGCACTCCTGCTTCTTGTGCCGCCCTGTCTGTTTACATGGGCGACCGCCGTGATGTTGTCCGACTGAATCAACACCGGTTTTCCTTGCAGGAGTGGTTCCGCCTGGCTTAGAGCATTTTAGATTGCTCTTAGTACCAGAATGTTTATGTGAAGAGACTTTTCCAGGTTCGTCCATACCCCCTGGAAGTTTCTTCCTTGTGTGACTGCTCCCCAACCTCTCAGGCTGGCGTCCGTGGTCACCAGGATCAAATCCTGTATGCCGAATCTGCGGCCCTCCAATAGATGAGCCTTTTGCAACCACCACAGAAGATATACCCTTGTCCTTGGCGACAGGGTTATTCGCAGGTGCATCTGAGGATGCGACCCTGACCATTTGTCCAACAGATCCCTTTGGAAAATTCTTGCATGGAATCTGCCGAATGGAATTGCTTCGTAAAAAGCCACCATTTTTCCCAGGACTCTTGTGCATTGATGTACAGACACCTTTCCTGGTTTTAGGAGGTTCCTGACAGGTCGGATAACTCCTTGGCTTTTTCCTCGGGAAGAAAAACCTTTTTCTGAACCGTGTCCAGAATCATCCCTAGGAACAGCAGACGTATCGTCGGAAAACAGCTGCGATTCTTGGAATATTTAGAATCCAGTCGTGCCGTCGAAGAACTACTTTAGATAGTGCTCTTCCGACCTCCAACTGTTCTCTGGAACTTGCCCTTTTTAGGTCGTGCAAGTAAGGGATAATTTAGATGCCTTTTTTCTTTGAAGAAACATCTTTTCGGCCATTACCTTGGTAAAAAGGCCCGGGGTGCCGTGGATAATTCAAACGGCATCGTCTGAAACTGATATTGACAGTTCTGTACCACGAACCAGAGGTACCCTTGATGAGAAGGACAAAATTTGGACATGGAGGTAATCCTTGATGTCCAGGGACACCATATAGTCCCCTTTTTTCCGGTTCGCTATCACTGCTCTGAGTGACTTTATCTCGATTTGAACCTTTTATGTAAGTGTTCAAAACATTTTAGATTTAGACTATGTGTCACCAAGCCGTCTGGCTTCAGTACCACAATATAGTGTGGAAAAATAATACCCTTTTCCTTGTCGTAGGAGGGGTACTTTGATTATCACCTGCTGGATATACAGCTTGTGAATTGTTTCCAATGCTGCCTCCCTGTCGGAGGGAGCCGTTGGTAAAGCAGACTTCAGGAACCTGCGAGGAGAAGATGTCTCGACTCTCCAATCTTTACCCCTGGAATAATACTCGTACGATCTAGGGGTCAACTTGCGAGTGATCCCACTGCGCCCTGAGACTCTTGAGACTACCCCCCCACCTTGAGTCCGCTTGCACGGCCCCAGCGTCATGCTGAGGACTTGGCAGACGCGGTGGAGGGCTTCTTTTCCTGGGAAAGGGCTGCCTGCTGCAGTCTACTTCCCTTACCTCTATGTCTGGGCAGATATGACTGGCCTTTTGCCTGCATGCCCTCATGGGAAAGGAAAGATTGAGGCTGAAAAGACGGTGTCTTTTTTAGCTGAGATGTAACTTGGGGTAAAAAAGGTTGGATTTCCCAGCTGTTGCTGTGGTCCCCAGGTCCGATGGACCGACCCCCAAATAACTCCTTCCCTTTATACAGCAATACTTCCATCTGCCGTATGGGATCTGTATCACCTGACCACTGTCGTGTCCCTGACATCTTCTGGGAGATATGGACAACGCACTTATCTTGATGCCAGAGAGCAAATATCCCTCTGTGCATCTCACATACATATATATAGAATGCATCCTATTAAATGCTCTACATGAATAAAATATTTTCAGTCAGGGAATCCGACCAAGCCAACCCAGCACTGCATCTCCAGGCTGATGGCGATCGCTGGTCGCAGTATAACCACCGTATGTGTGTATATACTTTTTAGGATATTTTTCCAGCTTCCTATCAGCTGGCTCCTTGAGGGCGGCCGTATCTGGAGACGGTAACGCCACTTGATAAGCGTGTGAGCGCCTTATCACCCTAAGGGGTGTTTCCCAACGTACCCTAATTTCTGGCGGGAAAGGGTATAACGCCAATATTTGCTATCGGGGTAACCCTACGCATCATCACACACTTCATTTTATTTTATCTGATTCAGGAAAAACTACAGGTAGTTTTTTCCACTCCCACATAATACCCTTTCTTGTGGTACTTGTAGTATCAGAAACACGTAACACCTCCTTCATTGCCCTTAACGTGTGGCCCTAATGAGAAATACGTTTGTTTATTCACCGTCGACACTGTATTCAGTGTCCGTGTCTGTGTCTGTGTCGACCGACTGAGGTAAATGGGCGTTTTTAAAACCCCTGACGGTGTTTCTGAGACGCCTGGACCGGTCCTAATAGATTGTCGGCCGTCTCATGTCGTCAACCGACCTTGCAGCGTGTTGACATTCTCACGTAATTCACTAAATAAGCCATCCATTCCGGTGTCGACTCCCTAGAGAGTGACATCACCATTACAGGCAATTTCTCCGCCTCCTCACCAACATCGTCCTCATACATGTCGACACACACGTACCGACACACAGCACACACACCGGGAATGCTCTGACAGAGGACAGGACCCACTAGCCCTTTGGGGAGACAGAGGGAGAGTCTGCCAGCACACACCAAAAACGCTATAATTATATAGGGACAACCTTATATAAGTGTTTCTCCCTTATAGCATCTTTTATATATATACAATATCGCCAAAATCAGTGCCCCCCCTCTCTGTTTTAACCCTGTTTCTGTAGTGCAGTGCAGGGGAGAGCCTGGGAGCCTTCTCTCCAGCTTTTCTGTGAGAGAAAATGGCGCTGTGTGCTGAGGAGATAGGCCCCGCCCCTTTTACGGCGGGCTCGTCTCCCGCTATTTTTGAAGTTAGGCAGGGGTTAAATATCTCCATATAGCCTCTGTGGGCTATATGTGAGGTATTTTTTGCCTCTAATAAGGTTTTTATTTGCCTCTCAGAGCGCCCCCCCCAGCGCTCTGCACCCTCAGTGACTGTTGTGTGAAGTGTGCTGAGAGGAAAATGGCGCACAGCTGCAGTGCTGTGCGCTACCTTTAGAAGACTGCAGGAGTCTTCAGCCGCCGATTCTGGACCTCTTCTTACTTCAGCATCTGCAAGGGGGCCGGCGGCGCGGCTCCGGTGACCATCCAGGCTGTACCTGTGATCGTCCCTCTGGAGCTGATGTCCAGTAGCCAAGAAGCCAATCCATCCTGCACGCAGGTGAGTTCACTCCTTCTCCCCTAAGTCCCTCGTTGCAGTGATCCTGTTGCCAGCAGGACTCACTGTAAAATAAAAAACCTAAGCTAAACTTTCTCTAAGCAGCTCTTTAGGAGAGCCACCTAGATTGCACCCTTCTCGGCCGGGCACAAAAATCTAACTGGAGTCTGGAGGAGGGTCATAGGGGGAGGAGCCAGTGCACACCACCTGATCGGAAAGCTTTACTTTTTGTGCCCTGTCTCCTGCGGAGCCGCTATTCCCCATGGTCCTTTCAGGAACCCCAGCATCCACAAGGACGATAGAGAAATCTGTGCAAATCGCCCCCTTTGCAGATCCCCCCTTCCACTCTCCTGCATAATAGCCCCTTGTATAATAATCCCCTCTGTGCAGATCCTCCACCCTTTGCAGATGCCCCTTGTGTAAAAAAATAAAAATAAACCCTTTTTGAAGACACCACGCTCTGTGCAGATCCCCCCCTTTGCAGATCATCCCTCCCCTTGTGAAGAAACCCCCCTTTGCAGAACTTACCTGTCAAGTTGTCACGCTGCTTAGCTTCAGTCCTGCCTCTCCCCGCAGTCACGGCTGCCGCTTTCATGCTGCATGGCCTCCCGCTGGCTGCTTCTCCTGTCGTCGCCACTGCCGGCTGGATCAAACTGGTTCCAACTAGCGCCCAGGATCCTCACATTGCGGGTGACCACGCACCCACACACTGCAACCCTGGGAACTGCGATAAGAAGTAGCGGCGGCAGACTCCTTACAGCAGGGCTGGCCAAACCAGTCCTCAAGATCTACCAACAGGTCATGTTTTCCAGGCCTCCTGGAGCTCTGTAGGCTTGTCAGTTAGGAATGAATGCAGCACATCTTAATTGGTAATGACTACACCTGTGTATTAGCTAGGTGGTCTGGAAAATGTGAACTGTTGGTAGATCTTGAGGACTGGTTTGGCCAGCCCTGCCTTACAGTTATTTTCTGTTAAGTCTGTCGCAATCTACTGGCGGATACTCCACGAGCTACCTGTAGATCGGGATCTACCTTTTGGCCACCTCTGTTATATAGTGTTCTGGATGAAGTCCATACAATTGTGCACTTTTTTCCAGCATCTCACAGAGCACCAAGGCAGATGAATTCAGAATGGGAAGAGGCTGGCGGGGAAGTGGGGTATTATCACCGTGAATACCCATAGAAATACACACCTTTGCTTAGATATAGCTGCGCTGTGGAAGTATTAGTCAGTAAGTGGCCTCAATGTCTTCTACAATATCCGTTTACTAATAATCATGATGCCACAATAACATTATCTAACTTAACAGCTTTAACCTCTATTGTGTCCACTTTTCATCCACTTACATTCCCGTCTCAGTGTGTGACATGTAATTACCTTCTGCTCCGTCCAGGGCTCCCCCCCCCCACAAGCCGCTGAGTACAGGTATGGCGATGACTGCTACTTTCATAAACTGTTGTGCGCCGGCTGCTGCAGAGCCAGGCATAGGCTGTGATTAATAATGAGGTGTGTGAGGAATACACGCAGGGAAAGGAAAGCGATTTAATATACTGCTCACTTTATTTATAAAAGCTGCTCTTAAATATTATTACCTGGCTCACATTTTAACCAACTTCAGTCAGTCTGGGGTGTTGCGTGAAGCAGTAATCTTTTCGCTGCTGTGAAAGATCTCCAGGACACATTTGTCAGTCCCTTTGGTTCAGCAACAATGTAAATGGACAAAGTGGGATAAATGATTTTCCTCCTCCATGACCATTTAACCCTCACCTTTCATGTGTTATCATAAAGAGTGTAGCTCATTGGTCAAATGCACCGACTGAATAATAATGACATAAACTAACAATATTTTAGAAACAGACAATAAAAATTCAATGTACAGAGTTCAGTTATGGGCTAAAGTGGTAATGCACTGTGGCCCTTATTGAGATGTGGTTGGAGTTCCGTCCTGCACCGCAAAGTACTAATAATCGGTAATTTGAGCATGTGGAGGACCAGCTCTGCACGTGCACAAAAACGGGTCCTGCGACACAGGAGCGCAGCAGACCGTCAATGACTGACAGTCTGCTGCCGTCTAGGGGGCAGGGAGGGGCGACAGACTGCCATCTGGGTCGGGCGAGGAGGGGTGGGCCCCCACCAAACGGTCTATTCCTGTGCTGAAATCCTCACTGCTAGCAAAATCGCAGCAGCACGTTGACGCAGTCTGCCGATAATCGCTCCGTTTCGTGATAATCGCCCATTGTGTACAAAAATGAATTAGGCCCTGTGCACAAATAATAAACAGCTTCTCCAACTGAATATTTTTTCTCCCCACCAAACCCCTTCTCAACTGGCCCAACTCTTACTGTATGTGCAGGATGCCCAGAGCTTCCAACGCCTCCGCCAGTAACAGTTCTGCATGACTGAAGACCCTAAAAACCTTCGAATGAATATAGAGGTCAGTTCGAGCAGATCCTGAAAGCTGATTGGGTGGTTGCAATGCAAGAATGGCTGTAAACACCATGTCACCAAGCCCCTCCATGTGCAGTGCAATCCCAGTGGGGTTTACAGTCCCAGAACACTGCTAGACCATGCATATGTACAGTATGGGATCCGGTCTGAAGATCGACAGTGTCTAGGTCGACAATGTTTAGGTCGACCACTATAGGTCGACAGTCACTAGGTCGACATGGATGGAAGGTCGACAGGGTTTCTAGGTCGACATGTGCTAGGTCGACAGGTCGACATGAGTTTTTCACATTTTTTCATACTTAACGATCCACGTGGACTACGATTGGAACGGTAAAGTGTGCTGAGCGAAGCATGGCGAGCGAAGCGAGCCATGCGAGGGGACGCGGTGCACTAATTTGGGATCCCGGTCACTCTACGAAGAAAACGACACAAAAATAAATAAATCCTCATGTCGACCTTT
Organism: Pseudophryne corroboree; assembly: GCF_028390025.1. Classification (NCBI taxonomy): domain Eukaryota; kingdom Metazoa; phylum Chordata; class Amphibia; order Anura; family Myobatrachidae; genus Pseudophryne; species Pseudophryne corroboree. The sequence continues at coordinate 795,844,614 of NC_086449.1, read as the reverse complement.
AGACCTGTCGATCTAGCACATGTCGACCTAGAAACCCTGTCGACCTTCCATCCATGTCGACCTAGTGACTGTCGACCTATAGTGGTCGACCTAAACATTGTCGACCTAGACACTGTCGATTTGATGAACCACACCCGTACAGTATATAGGCTGACCGAGCAGCATGCCTGCAAGAAAGTGGGTATCTCGGGACTTTCACATTAAGATGCACGTAGGGAGGCCAATCCCGGGCCATTTTTTAATTCCGGGTATCAGGATTGAAAAATGGTCAATCCCGGGATTCCTGGTTTTGGCTTTTCCCTATGTGGCCGCCCCCCTCACATAACTCAGCATACATCGAGGCAGGCGGACGGTGGGAAACGTCCTCTTCTTTCGGCGGCTCCTGGCGGCGGGTGACGGTGCAGCGTGACCTGTGAGAACGCTCAACACTGATCCCTCAATCCCCGGGATTGGAGCTTCCAATCACGGGATTGAATCCCGGACGTTTTTGGGCCAAAATCCCGGGATCCTGATCCAGGGATTGGCCTCCCTAGGCGCATGCTTGTACACCAGGGGAAGGGCTGAAAGCAGCATTTGCATATTATCGCTCCCACTACTCCATCCACCTCCCAATCAGACCCATTATGAAATAGATGCATGCAGAGATCCTTTAAGTGGCTATTCTAGGCCCGCTAGAGAGAACCAATCCTACAGGAGATTGAGCATATTTTCATGCACATGTAGCAATTTCCTATAGTGTGACATGAAATTCTTACTAAAAATGATTTGCTAGATGCATTTACAAAGTGTTTTACAGTGTTTATCTCATTTTATGGCCATTTACATCCTGCTCCCCCTCCTTCCTGCCTGCAAAGTAAACTTTACACTTGCAAGACAGTTTGCAATATCAGCACTTATGTCAGGCAATGGGCCCACTATTAGACCATGTGAACTTAAACTGTGCCCAATAATAAGACAATAAAAGTATTAGAAACAACGGTAACTGTAATGCTATTGGTGACTGTGGGAATGATGCGGAGCTGAATGTAAGCCTGTTAGTGGTGCTTATCTTGCGCACGTCTAGGAAAGGTACGGGCGATGCAGAGTGGAAGATGTTTTAAGCACATCTCCTTTTGCAAATGAGGAGGGGTAACTGGGCTGCAACAGGAATTCTAATGTAGGCACAGTAAGATTCTATCATTGGAGCAGAGATGGGCGGGAGCACAAGTAGTAAAGGATGGTGCAAAGGTGGCATGATGATAGGAGCAGCTAGACTGCAAGGATGTGTAGACCTCTGCATATCATATGGGAGTCTGAGCTTGAGGTACTGGTAAAGGTGTAAGTGTGAGGTAATCCATGCAATGAATGCAGAGACATAGGAGTCACAGGGAATCACTGTAGGTTGGAGAGCTGAAGCTTTAGAAGTGTCAAATCACAGGAATCACAGGGAGTAACTGTAGCTTGGAGAGGTGAAGGTCACAGCAGCGCTGATACAGTACTTGCGAGCCCAGATTATCTGATGATTTCAGAGATGAATCCTAGCAGTACTAAGACACAGGAAACTCAGGTGGATATTGCAGATTAGCAGCAGCTCAGGAACCAGGAAATCAGCAATGTGACTTTTTTTTTTTTATATGTTTATTTGTAATTTTAACATACATTACATATGCAAAGACAAATATACACTGATAGTGATTGGTAATAACCTTCAAACAAGCCGAACAGTGCAAAACACTTAAATAAGTACGGTCATGGGTTAATCTTGGCACATAGTTTCAAGCAAGTATGTATGTCTTGAAAAAGAGAGGGCGTTGGCCCTCATAGCACGTAGTCAAAAACAGGTACAAATCAACAATTAACCCTAAAGCAGGGGTGCGAATGTATAAGATAGACATTTGTAGACAGGAAGTTGAAGCGGAAGAGGGAGGGAAAGGGAAATAGTAAGAAGGAAAAAAGAAGAGAAAGAAGAAACGAGGAAGGTAGGGCAGATGAAGAAAGCTGAATACAGGAAGTAAAAAGTAGAGAATAAGAAGAAGCAAAAAAACAAACAACAGAGGCCTAGTCCGGTCCGAAATGTAAATGGGAGCTGTAATCAAAGGGGAGTGTGTAGCTATCTCAGACAGAGATTGAAAGATTATGATAGAAAGAGCAAGAGGCCCGAAAAGCCGGAAGGAAAAGCGCCATGTGGAGTAATGTTGTTATATAAAAACCAGTCGTTCCAGATTGTGAGGAATCTAAGGGAGGAATTGTGCAGATAGGCCGAAATTTTCTCCATTGCTGCGACAAACCAAATTCTATTTATAAGTTGCTGTCGTGAGGGTGTGTGTGTGTGTGTGTGTGTGTGTGTGTGTGCGGGGGGGGGGGGGGTCAAGACATTTCCACTGTTTGGCTACAAGACAATGGGCTGCATTTAAAATATGAGTAGAGAGTTTGTCCACGAGACTATCAAGGCCCTCTATCAGGCAACCTAAGAGAAACGCCCAAGGGGATTTAACTATAGGGGTCTGAAATAGATGTGGGAAACCTCATCCCAAAACTTAGCAATCTTGGGGCATGTCCACCAGATGTGTAAGAATGTTCCCTCCTCCCCGCACCCTCTCCAACATCGGTCCGAAGCAGAGCTATACATCTTATGCAACCGGGTAGGTACCAGGTACCATCTGTACTAAACCTTATAGGCATTTTCTTTGATTAGAAAAGAGATGGATGCGTTAGAAACCCTTTCACGGACAGTAGTCCATGATTCCTCATCAGATGGGGGACCCAGATCTTTTTCCCATTGAAGCTCATGGTTCGGGGTAGCAGGGGTGTTAACTTGCAGTAAATAGTTGTAGAGCGTTGAGATAATACCCTTGTGAAGGGGGCAGTTTAGACACAGGGACTCAACATCCATCAGAGATCTATTTATCGAGGTAATTGGGAGTGAATTAAAGAAGTGGCGAATTTGGATGTATGTGAAGCAGTTAATGGCAGGTAAAGTATGTCTATTCTGTAAGACATCCAGAGAGGCACAACCGTTTGAGTCTAATAGATCTTGAATGACTCTAATGCCCCCTTCATACCACAGGTGAAAACGTCTGTGGTTGAAGCCTGGAGGAAATGCAGGGTTGTGCCAAAGGGGAGTGATGGGGGAAGGGTAGGAAGTAGTTGCAAAATGAGTGTTGCATAAGTCCCATATTGAACATGTAAAAGCTATAACGGGGTGTATACGAGCTAGAGCAGGCTTGTCTGAGGGAGCCAACCCAATGATAGAGGACATTGAGAAAACTTTGCAGGAGTTAGCCTCTAGTGTGACCCATCGAGGAGATTGTGAAACGGTGAACCAAGCTATTGCTTGGCTGAGGTATTTAATTTTGGAAGCTCGCCAAGTCAGAATATATACTTGTGTCGTAACAGTTTTAAGGTTAGCGGGGATAGATTAAGGGCCATCGCCTCCGATTTAGAGAGATTTATTTTATATCCAGACAGAGCACAACATGCTTCCAGGGACCTGAAAAGGTTAGAGATAGACGTATTAGGAGATGTTAAGGTAAGAAGGACGTCGTCCGCAAATAAAGATATTTTATATTCATCCTTGACAAGAAAAACACTGTTAATATCTGTGGCAAGGCGAATATGTGCAGCTAGAGGCTCGATAACTAGGGCAAAGATCAGGGACGACAAGGGGCACTCGTCTTGTGCCATTAGTTATGGATAGTGGAGAGGAAAGGATCCCATTCACAGAGATCCTGGCTGAGAGGGAGGAATACAAGGCCTGGATACCACAAAGAAAGCTACCCGTTAGACCGAAGGCCTGCAGAGTATAATTCATAAAGGATCAGCTGATCCGGTCGAAGGCCTTCTCGGCGTCCAGGGACAACACAGTGGCAGGGATACGAGAACTATTAAGAGAATGAATAAGACTAATTATCCGCCCAGTGTTGTCCCTGGCTTGGCGACCAGATATGAAGCCTACCTGATCATTGTGGATTAGACCTGGTAAGACACTATTCAGGCGGTTCGCAAGGATTTTTGCGTATATCTTAATGTCGGTGTTCAAGAGCGAAATGGGCCTGTAATGAGCGCAGTCGGAGGGGTCCTTGCCATCTTTGGTAATAACAATAATCCTGGCCTCTAAGGCTTCTTTGGAGAAGGAACCCCCCGACATCACATCGTTGAACACCTCCAGCAGATAAGGGGAGATTATAGAGTTAAACGTCTTATAATAGTTGGCGGTAAAGCCATCCGGGCCGGGGGCTTTATTAGTCTTAAGGTTTTTAATCACAGTGGAAATCTCTTGAACCAGGATCTTAGAACATAGAGAGTCAAGGTCGGAGGGAGATAGTTTGGGGAGGTTGCAGCGAGACAAGAAGGCCTGTATAGCGCCAACAGTAGGAGGGGGAGCAGCACTAGAAGACGAGAGGTTGCATAAGCGTGCGTAGAACTTCCTGAACTCTGCAATACTGGTGGGATCGTGAACAGGCTTACCCGATCGCGAATTGATCAATTAGACATTGTTCTGTGACCATTTAGCACGAAGTCTGAATGCTAATAACCTATCGGCTTTATTACTTTTTCCGTAAACTGTTTGGTTAAGCCATCGAAAAGAGGTTTCTGCGTCAGCTGTAAGTAAAAGGTTAAGTTCTCCCCTGGTCGCCAAGAGCTTGCGATAATCATTGGCTGACCCCGAGGTTTTATGGAGTATTTCTAGTTGGGCCACAGTATCCATGAGGTCAGTGGAGTCGTTTGGACCTGGTTTTCCTGGCGAACGCTGCAGACTTAATCAGGGAGCCATGAATCACTGCATTATGGGCGTACCGAAGTGTTTGGGTAGAGATACTTGGGTCAGCATTAAGGGCAAAATAAGTCTTCATATCAGAGTCAATTTGAGTACAGAGGGAAGAGTTCAATAGTAGTTTGTTATCTAAACGCAAGGTATAGGAGCGAGTGGAAGGGTAGGGAGATTTGATGTCTACTGTGAATGGACAGTGATCGGACCACGTACTAGGATGAATAGTAACATCTAAAATTAATTGCGCAGGTTTAGCACTTAGGAAAACCATGTCCAATCTCATATAAACGTCATGTACTGGAGAGTAGAAGGTGTAGTCCCTGGCTGAAGGTTCCTTCACTCGCCAGGCGTCAAAGAGAAGATGTTGAGAGAGAAAATATTGTAAGGCAAGGGAGTTATTGCATTTCAAGCTAGAAGACGAGTGTGGGGCAGGTTTAGACTTATCTAAGTGAGAGTCCAAGGTAGTATGCTAGTAAAGTATCCTGCCACGACTACTCTACTCCTATGTTGAGACAGAGTTGAGCTTAGGGCCCGGAAAAAGCTAGGTTGTGCTGAATTAGGGTCATAAACGTTGATAAACGTGAATAAGGTGCCATTTAGTTCACCTACAAGAATGAGGTAGCGTCCCTCTGGATCCTCCAATATAGTGGAGGGAACAAAAGTGAGATGTTTGGAGAATAGGATAGCCACCCCATTCTTTTTACGGGGTGGGTCACACGCATGAAATGTGAGGGGAAAGTGTTTGGATTTCAGTTCAGGATGACTGGAACCAATGAAATGGGTTTCCTGGAGGAATATAACATCACCTTGAAGGCGACAGAGGCTGCGATAGAGAGTGGAACATCTCTGAGGCAAATTCAAACCTCTAACGTTAAAAGTCAAAAATTTAATAGCCATAGCGTGTTGGAGAAATAAGCATGTACCGAAAATATGAGAGAACCCGGACATCGGCCTCATAAAAAAAAAAACGAGCAAAAGAAGAAAAAAGGAGAAAAGCAGAAAAGAGGAGAGAAGAAAGGGAGAGAGGGGGAAGGGGAAAGGTGTGAACTGGGAGAATTCCCACCCACGTTGTCGGAACCATGGAAAGGATTGGCTAAGTAGCCCAGGGTGTCCGAAGCCGGTCATGGTGACCGTGTGGGGTATGAGGTCAGAGAGCCAAGCGAGGGAGAACTAAACCAAGTAAGGGTATAGTATATGGGTTAAGCCCCAGGTGTAAAAGGGGCTGCAACAAAGATGGAGCAAAGCCAGAGAAAAACAACGTATTAAGGAGAAGTTACCAGGGGAGTAGGAAGGGGTGAGGAGGGGACAGAGGTGGGGTAAGGGTGTTGAATCGGCATCTTTGGATAAACGCGTCGTGGCAGATCGGGGGGGCCAGCAGTTGTAGTTGAGTAAGCAAATGTAGGGCCTCATCAGGAGAATGCGCCAAGATGGTTTTGCCATTGGCGCTCACGTGCAGGCTAAAAGGGAAGCCCCAGCGATACCGAATATTGTGGTCTCGTAGTATTTTAGTGATATCTTTCAGCTCACGTCGTTTAGCCAAGGTAAGGGAAGAAATATCCTGGAAAATTAGCAATTTCGCTCCCTCAAAGGCAATGTCAGGGGAACGTCGTGCTTGAGAGTAGACTTGGTCTTTTGCCTTGAAATAGTGGAAGCGGAGGATCAGATCCTGCAGGGTGGCGGGAGCCTGACAGTAAGGCTTGAGGGCTCGATGCGCTCTGTCCAAAAGTAGCATATCATCAGGAATAGAAGGGGCGAGGGTGCAAAAGAGGCGGAGCAGGTAGTCTTCAAGATGGGCGGGTTCAACTATTTCCGGGATGTTACGGACCCTAAGATTATTCCAGCGCCCCCTGTTGTCCAGATCTTCTTGCTTGTCAGCGAGCAACAGAAAGTCGCGATTAAGTTGAATATTATCTTGTTCGGACATCTGTTGGAAGTTGATGATCTCCTCCTGTTTCCTCTCAAGGGCGTCGACTCTGGTTGAAACGTCGGCTATCTCAGACTGCTGGCCAGAGACAGCCGTGAGAACCTCCTCTTGGATGGCCTGGCAGAACCCTTTTATTTCCGCAAGAATAGCGGCGATGTCGGCTTTAGTAGATGGAGCTGACGAATCTTCGATATCAGAGTCCGCGTCTGATGTACCGCCCAAAGAGGGTGTAGATGGTGGTTTCTGCGGGTCAGACACTTGGTTTGCTTTAAAGTAGGAGACAAGATTCTGAGGGCCAGATTTCTTATGTTTAGGCATATTGGAGCCGGGGGCCAGGAAAGGCAGAGAGCGATGTAGGGGAGTAAGAACTCACATAGGGGGCGGCCCGTGCTAGGTATAACCCTGATATGCTTTAAAGTAGAAACATAGACCACAGTTACCAGAACAACAATGGTCGTGTATACCCGAGGCGTTTCCAGGTATGGAGGGGGGGAGGTAACTTCTCTATAGCAAGAAACACCCAGAGATTGTGGGAGTGGAGTTAGCCCATAATTACAGTCGAGCTCCCCTCAGAGAGCGCCATACTTCATCCCAGTCAGGGCATATAGAAAGCTGGCTCGAGGTGGAGGTTGTTGCTGAACAGGGGTGTGGATGGAGGCTGTGATGGATTGCAGAGCTAAGATCTTTGCACAATCAGGAGACACCTGGCAGGAGCACCAACAACACGCTGTACTGCCGTTGTTTTTCCACCGGAGCAAGCGGGTGGTGTGCAGCTGTGCGGGTCGCCAGGCACGGACCAGCCAGTGACTTGGGCACCACTACAAGGGATCTACCAGGAATTATTAACAGACTCTTGAGGAGGGGGGGAGAAATATATATCTTGCAACAGCAGATGTTGTGTTGTGTGCATGCATCTCACTCACTGACACTGATATTCAGCCCCAGAGGTGAGAGAGCAGCCTGGGGGCCACAGTGGGAAACTGCTGGGGCTGATGGAGAGCCACAATGGGCAACAGCTGTCCCGGGATGCAGAGGGGTGAGATGCGCAAGATGTCCGCCGCAGCACTGGGGAACAGGGCCGCCAGCCACGGCGGGGACAAACACAGGCTCCAGGCGGGTCTGATAGAGCTGTGGCCGCAGCAGGGAGCATATACCTGGAGGTCCCGGCGGTGGCAGTCTCGGCGGGCAGCAGGAGTCACGTGTGTCGCGGCTTCCTCTGGTCCGGAAGTCCGCGGCGGATGCAGCTGGAAATCTAGGTCCCAACTTCAGGTGGACGGGCAGGCCGCAACCTGCGAGATCACCTAGCATGGTTCCTGGCTCCGCAGCGCTGCCCGAGGGGTGAGGAAGGTGAGCAGGACGGCCTCTGGGCAGCAACAGCTCCCTGGGAGTGCAGGGGAAAGCTTTATTGGGTGCCCTGTGAAGGAGCTCCAGAGGGACAAGTCTTTCTCTCAGCCAGGTCAGCCCACGCCCCCACAGCAATGTGACTTGTTGATCTGGCAGTGAGCTGGTGAAAAGGAAGGATTTACAAAGGAGCTGCAGGTTTCAGATTGGCTGCCAGCTGAGGTATGGAAGCATTCCATTTGGAGAAGATGCACCAGTTCCACAATACAAGGTACAACTAGAAAACCTGATCTGTGGGATAGTTGAGTGATGAATCGCTTAGTGCATGGAGTGTTAAAAGTCAGAATTCTGACACTTGACTCTGTGGGGATGATTCAGATGTGTAAAAATAGGATTTTAATTCCCTACCGGTAAATCCATTTCTCGTAGTCCGTAGAGGATGCTGGGGTCCACATTAGTACCATGGGGTATAGACGGGTCCACTAGGAGCCATTGGCACTTTAAGAGTTTGAGAGTGTGGGCTGGCTCCTCCCTCTATGCCCCTCCTACCAGACCCAGTCTAGAAACTGTGCCCAAGGAGAAGGACATCTTCGAGAGAAGGATTACACAGATAGTGGCGAGATTCACACCAGCTCACACACAAGGCAACCCAAGCTAACTAGCTTGAAACACCAGCAACAGCTGAACAGGATTACTTACCAAGTAACAAAACAGTACTTACCAATAACTAAGCAGTACTGAACTAAATAACCACTTGCAGAAAAACGAAGCGCTGGGCGGGCGCCCAGCATCCTCTACGGACTACGAGAAAAGGATTTACCGGTAGGTAATTAAAATCTTGTTTTCTCTTACGTCCTAGAGTATGCTGGGGTCCACATTAGTACCATGGGGATGTACCAAAGCTCCCAGAACAGGAGGGAGAGCGCGGAGGCTCCTGCAGAACCGATTGACCAAACTTGAGGTCCTCAAAGGCCAAAGTATTGAACTTGTAGAACTTTGCAAACGTGTTCGACCCAGACCAAGTAGCCGCTTGGCAAAGCTGTAAAGCCGAGACACCCCAGGCAGCCGCCAAGGAAGAACCCACCTTAAGAGTAGAGTAGGCCTTAACAGACGTAGGACACGGCAATCCTGCTGTAGAATATGCATGCTGGATAGTGAACCTGATCCAGCGAGAGATTGTCTGCTTAGAAGCAGGACACACAAGTTTCTTGGGATTATACAGGACAAACAGAGAGTCCGATTTTCTGTGTAGAGCAGTCCTCTGCACATAGGTTTTCAGAGCCCTTACAACATCCAAGGACTTTGATGAAACTGAGGAGTCAGTATCAACTGGCACCACAATAGGTTGGTTGATATGAAATGCCGACACAACCTTCGGAAGGAACTGCGGACGTGCCCGGAGCTCAGCTCTATCTTCATGGAAGATCAAGTATGGGCTTTTATAGGACAAAGCCCCCAACTCCGACACACGTCTAGCTGAAGTTAAGGCCAACAAAGTGACAGCCTTCCACGTGACCTCAACTTCCTGAAGAGGTTCAAACCAGTCCGACTGGAGAAACTGCAACACCATGTTAAGATCCCAAGGTGCCATAGGCGGTACAAAGGGAGGTTGGATGTGCAGAAATCCCTTCAAAAAAGTCTGAACCTCAGAGAGGGCAGCCAACTGTTTCTGGAAGAAAATGGATAGGGCCGAAATTTGGACCTTTATTGATCCCAACCTCAGGCCCACATCCACACCTGCTTGCAGGAAGAGGAGAAAACGTCCCAGTTGAAACTCCACCGCAGGGAATTTCTTGGACTCACACCAAGATACATATTCCTTCCAAATACGATGGTAATGTTTTGACGTTACTCCTTTCCTCACCTGTATCAGGGTAGGAATAACCTTGTTTGGAATGCCCTTCCGAGCTAGTATCTGGCGTTCAACCTCCATGCCGTCAAACGTAGCCGCGGTAAGTCTTGATAGGCGAACGGCCCTTGCTGCAGCAGGTCCTCTCGAAGAGGCAGAGGCCTTGGCTCTTCTAGCAGTAGATCCAGAAGATCCGCGTACCAAGCCCTTCTCGGCCAGTCCGGACCGACAAAGATTGCCTGAACCCTTGTTCTCCTTAAGAGTTTGAGAACTCTTGGAATGAGTGGGAGTGGAGGAAACAAGTACACCGAATGGAACACCCACGGAGTTACCAGGGCATCCACCGCCACGGCTTGCGGGTCCCTCGACCTGGAACAATACCGCCAAAGCTACTTGTTGAGACGAGAGGCCATCCTGTCTATTTGGGGTACACCCCAAAGATCTGTTACCTCCGTGAACACCTCCGGATGGAGACCTCACTCTCCTGGATGGAGATCGTGTCTGCTGAGGAAGTTCGCTTCCCAGTTGTCTACTCCCGGAATGAAGATTGCTGACAGTGCCAACGCGTTGTTTTCTGCTCAGGGGATGATTCTTGTTACCTCTGACATTGCAGCTCTGCTCTTCGTTCCGCCCTGACGGTTTATGTAAGCCACTGTCGTTACATTGTCCGACTGCACCTGAATGGCCCGATTTCTCAGAAGAGGGGCCGCTTGGAGAAGACCGTTGTAGACGGCACTTAGTTCCAGAATGTTTATTGGCAGGCCAGCTTCCAGACTTGACCACCTTCCTTGGAAGGTTTCCCCTTAAGTGACTGAGCCCCAGCCCCGGAGACTTGCATCCGTGGTTAGAAGGATCCAGTCCTGAATCCCGAACCTGCGGCCCTCCAGAAGGTGAGGTAATTGTAGCCACCAGAGGAGTGAAATCCTGGCCTTTGGCAACAGACGTATTCCCTGGTGCACGTGTAGATGGGATCTCGACCACTTGTCCAGGAGATCCAGTTGGAAGAATCGAGCATGAAACCGCCCATACTGCAGAGCTTCGTAAGAGGCCACCATCTTCCCCACAAGGCGAATGCACTGATGAACCGACATCCGGGCTGGCCTCAGGACAACCCAGACCACTGTTTGTATCACCAACGCTTTTTCCTCCGGAAGAAACACCCTCTGCACTTCCGTGTCGAGAATCATTCCCAGATAGGACAACCTCCTGGTTGGCTTCAAATGTGATTTTGGGATATTCAGGGCCCAACCATGTTCCCTGAGAAGCTGGGTCGTGAGAGCTATTGACCGTAACAGCTTCTCCTTGGATGATGCCTTTATCAGCAGGTCGTCCAGATATGGAAATACGTTCACCCCCTGCCTACAGAGGAGAACCATCATTTCCACCATCACCGAGGTGCTGTGGAGAGGCCGAATGGCAGGGCCTGGAACTGAAAATGACAGTCCAACAGTGCGAATCGGAAATAAGCTTGATGCGGCAGCCAAATAGGAATGTAAAGGTACGCATCCTTGATATCCAGGGATACTAGGAATTCCCCCTCTTCCAGACCTGATATCACCGCCCTTAGAGACTCCATTTTGAATTTGAACTCCCTCAGAAAGGGGTTTAGTGATTTTAAGTTCAGAATGGGCCTGACTGAACCATCCGGTTTTGGTACCACGAAAAGGTTTGAATAGTAACCTGTGTTTTGCATTTGAGGAGGGACTGGTACAATGACCTGTGCCTCCACCAACTTCTGGATGGCTCCCTGTAGGGTACCCCTGTCTGCCGCAAAGCTGGCAAGCCCGATTTGAAGAACCGATGAGGAGGGAGATCTTGAAATTCCAGCCGGTATCCCTGGGACATAATATCTAGTACCCAAGGATCAAGGCCGGACGACACCCAGACGTGACTGAAATGTCTGAGTCTCGCCCCCACCGGTCCTACCTCCAGGCTGCGCTGTCCACCATCATGCGGAGGACTTTGGCGCACCTGAAGCAGGCTTCTGTTCCTGGGAACCTGCCGCAGCCGGTTTCCTGGATTTTGGCCGGCCCCCTCTAAAGAAGGTGTTGGACGGTCTGGCCTTTCTTGGTTTAGTAACCGGAAAGGACTGAGATGCAGGTGAAGAAAAGGGTTTCTTCGTAGCATGAGCTACTGAGGGGAGAAAAGGGGACTTACCCGCTGTAGCCGTGAAGATCCACGCATCCAACGCTTCCCCAAAGAGAGCATGACCTGTGTAGGGTAGAGTCTCCACACCTCTCCTGGATTCTGCGTCGGCAGACCACTGGCGCAGCCACAGTCCTTGACGAGCTGAGACGGACATGGAAGAAATTCCTGCAGCCATTGAACCCAGGTCTTTCATGGATTCCACCATAAAACCTGCAGAATCCTGAATGTTACGGAGAAACAATTCAATGTCACTCTTATCTAACGTATCCAAATCCTTAAGTAATGTGCCTGACCACTTTACTATAGCTTTGGAAATCCATGCACAGGCAATAGTGGGACGTAGTATCGCCCCTGATGCAGTGTATATGGATTTGAGCGTAGAATCAATTTTGCAATCAGCCGGCTCCTTTAAGGCGGTAGATCCTGGGACAGGTAAAACCACCTTTTTCGAGAGTCTGGATACAGACGCGTCCACTATGGGTGGATTTTCCCATTTCTTTCTATCCTCCTCAGGGAAGGGGAAAGCAATCAGAACCTTCCTAGGGATCTGGAATTTTTTCTCAGGATTTTCCCATGCTTTTCCAAAAAATAGGATTTTAATTACCTACCGGTAAATCCTTTTCTCGTAGTCCGTAGAGGATGCTGGGGTCCATTTTAGTACCATGGGGTATAGACGGTTCTGCAGGAGCCTTCGGCACTTTAAGACTTTTCAACAGTGTGAACTGGCTCCTCCCTCTATGCCCCTCCTCCAGACCCCAGTATAGGAACTGTGCCCGAGAAGACGGTCAACTTCAAGAGAAGAATTTATATTAAACTAGTGGCGAGATTCACACCAGCTCACACCATACAAAACATGCCGCCTAACATGACTTTCAACATAACCCATGCTAACGTGCATGCATAACGCAACAGCAGTGAACGTCTTAACACATGAGAACCTGTGTAAAAAGATAAAACGTAATTCTGCAGGAAAAATGAGCACTGGGCGGGCGCCCAGCATCCTCTATGGACTACGAGAAAAGGATTTACCGGTAGGTAATTAAAATCCTATTTTCTCTTACGTCCTAGAGGATGCTGGGGTCCATTTTAGTATCATGGGGATGTACCAAAGCTCCCAGTACGGGCGGGAAAGTGCTAATGTTCTTGCAGAACTGACTGACCAAACTGAAGGTCGTCAGCAGCCAATGTGTCAAAACTGTAAAACTTAGCAAACGTATTTGCCCCTGACCAAGTAGCTGCTCTGCAAATTTGCAACGCCGAGACACCCCGGGCAGCCGCCCAGGAAGAACCCACTTTCCTTGTAGAGTGGGCCTTTATCGAACGCTGTAACGGCAATCCTGCCGTGGAATAAGCGTGCTGAATGGTACCTCCGATCAGAGCCGGATTAAGGCTATGGGGGGCCCGGGGCACTTCAGACAATGGGGCCCCTAATAAAGAGGCAGGCAGATGAATTATATATATATATATATATATATATATATTATTATATTTGAAGTGAGGGTATGGAAAATTTTATGGGGTATAGTGTCCTTTCCAGGGTGTACTGATGCGCACGTCAAAGGCGTGCGCGCTGATAAAGGAGCGTGTCCTTAAGAGGCACTGGATGAGAGGGAGGAAACATGGCGGAGGAAGGACTGAGGGGGAAGGGGGCATTGGCTTAGATGGGGGACACAGGGTGGGAGGAAGAGATAATGGGGAGAGTGGCAGAGGAAGGGGATTTGCTAGGTGGGAGAAGGACATATTGGGGATTGGGACACTGGGTGGGAGAGGGACATATTGGGGATAGGGACACTGGGTGGGAGAGTGTTGCAGAGTGGGAGAGGGGCACCAGGTGAGAGGGGGGGATGCAGGGTTTGAATAGGACATATTGGGGAGAGGGAAAGAGAATGGGAGAGGGTGGGAGAGAGGCACCAGGTGAGAGGGAGTTGTGCAGGGTGAGAGAGGACATAGGGTGAGAGGGGGATGTGCAGGGTGGGAGAGGACACAGCGTGAGAGGGGGGTGTGCAGGGTGGGAGAGGACGCAGGGTGATAGAGGGGTGTGCAGGGTGGGAGAGGACGCAGGGGGAGAGAGGGGGTGTGCAGGGTGAGAGAGGACACGGTGAGAGGAGGGTGTGCAGGGTGGGAGAGGACGCAGGGTGATAGAGGGGTGGGAGAGGACACAGCGTGAGAGGGGGGTGTGCAGGGTGGGAGAGGACGCAGGGTGAGGGGGGTGTGCAGGGTGGGAGAGGACGCAGGGTGAGAGGGGGTTGTGCAGGGTGATAGTGGGATGTGCAGGGTGAGATAGAACGCAGGGTGAGAGGGAGGTGTGCAGGGTGGGAGAAGACGCAGGGTGAGGGGGGTGTGCAGGTTGGGAGAAGACACAGGGTGAGGGGGGTGTGCAGGTTGAGAGAAGACGCAGGGTGAGGGGGGGTGCAGGTTAGGAGAAGACGCAGGGTGAGGGGGGTGTGCAGGTTAGGAGAAGACGCAAGGTGAGGGGGGGGTGCAGGTTGGGAGAAGATGCAGGGTGGGAGAGGAACATATACAATGTTTTTGATTTAATACTAAAGCCTACCAGTAAGTTCACTGTGTGGCTCCAGCGGCGGCAGGAACCGGGTGCACCGTGCACCCCATGTGAGAGCCCGGCGGCGGCAGGAAAAAGAACAAGGAGCACCGTGGGAGTCCGGCAGCAGCAGGGACGAGTGTCGGGCGCATCGCACGTGGGCGCCCGGCGGGGCTACAGCAGGGACAGGAGCAGCATCTATAAGTGCAGCAGGCTGGCCACTTCCTCCGCCGCCTCAGCTGTGCTGTCCTGACTTTTATGCGGCGTCGGCGGCTACGAGTATGCCTGCCTGTGCCGAGGGGATCCTGGAGCGCTGCAGATCGGATCGGTAAAGATCCGACCTGTGGGCTGTGGCGGATGGCAGGGGGCCCTTTTAGAAAGGTACTTACCCCCAGGAACCCCCCCTTAATCCGGCTCTGCCTCCGATCCAGTGCGCAATAGTCTGCCTAGAAGCAGGACCCCCAATCTTGTTGGGGTCATAGAGGACAAACAAAGATTCTGTTTTCCTTATCCGAGCCATTCTTGCAACATAAGTCCCCAATGCTCTGACAACATCCAAGCACTTTTGAAACGGCTGAGGTGTCAGAAGCCACTGGCACCACCACAGGTTGGTTGATATGTAAATAAGACACAACCTTTGGAAGAAAGTGCTGACGCGTCTGCAGTTCAGCTCTATCTTCATGAAAAATCAAATAAGGACTCTTGTGTGACAGAGCCCCTAATTCAGACACTCATCTGCCTGAGGCCAAGGCCAAGAGCATGACCACTTTCCAAGAGAGAAACTTCAACTCTACCTCTTGTAGAGGCTCAAACCAGTCCGATTTAAGGAACTGCAATACCACATTAAGATCCCATGGCGCCGCAGGAGGCACAAAGGGAGGTTGGATGCGCAGAACCCCCTTCACGAACGTCTGGACCTCAGGAAATGAAAGAAAATGGACAAGGCCGAAATTTGGACCTTGATAGACCCTAATCTCAAGCCAGCATCCACACCCACCTGTAGAAATAGGAGAAGACGTCCTAATTGAAACTCCATCGGAGGAGACTTCTTGGATTCACACCAAGATACATATTTTCTCCAAATACGATGGTAATGTTTGGACGTTACTCCTTTCCTGGCCAGAATAAGTGTGGGAATGACTTCATTGGGAATACCCTTACTGGCTAGGAGCTGGCGCTCAACAGCCATGCCGTCAAACGCAGCCGCGGTAAGTCTTGATAAACTAACGGCCCCTGCTGAAGCAGGTCCTCGCGAAGAGGAAGAGGCTGAGGATCTTCCAGTAATTACTCCTGAAGATCTGGATACCAAGCCCTCCTTGGCCAGTCTGGAGCAATGAGAATTGCTTGAACCCTTGTTCTTCTGATGATCTTGAGAACTTTTGGTATTAGTGGAAGTGAAGGGAACAGATACACCGACTGAAAACACCCACTGGGTCACCAGTGCATCCACTGCTATTGTTTGTGGGTCTCTTGACCTGGAACAATATTTCTGAAGCTTCTTGTTGAGACATGATGCCATCATATCTACTTGAGGAACGCCCCAACGATCTGCTACCTCTGCAAAGACTTCTGGGTGGAGGCCCCATTCTCCTGGATGGGGATCATGTCTGCTGAGGAAGTCTGCTTCCCAGTTGTCCACTCCCAGAATGAAAATTGCCGACAGAGCTTTTGCATGTCTTTCTGCCCAGAGGAGTAGCTTTGTCACCTCTGCCACTGCCGCTCTGCTTTTTGTTCCGCCCTGGCGGTTTATGTAAGCTACTGCCGTTACATTGTCTGACTGGATCTGTATGGGACGACCTTGAAGAAGGTGTGCCGCTTGATGAAGGCTGTTGTACATAGCTCTCAGAATGTTTATGTGAAGGAGTACTTCTTGACTTGACCATCGTCCTTGGAAGCTTTCCCCTTGCGTGACTGCTCCCCAACCTCGGAGGCTTGCATCTGTGGTCACCAGGATCCAAGTCTGAATCCCGAACCTGCATCCCTCCAGGAGGTGAGAACTTTGAAGCCACCACAAGAGTGAAATACTGGCTTTTGTTGACAGGATTATCCTCCGGTGCATGTGTAGGTGCGATCTGGACCGCTTGTCCAGTAGGTCCCATTGGAACACCCTGGCGTGGAATCGGACAAATTGTAGAGCCTTGTATGCCGCTACCATCTTCCCCAGCAGGCGGATGCACTGATGAATCGATACGCATGCTTGTTTTAAAACTTGTTTGACCATCCTCTGGATCTCCAGAGCCTTTTCTACCGGTAGGAATACTTTCTGTGCTTCCGTGTCCAATATCATTCCCAGAAATGATAACCTCCTTGTGGTTTCCAATTGTGATTTTGGAAGGTTTATGATACAACCGTGCTGTTGAAGCACAGTCAGGGGAATTGCAATGTTCTGCACTAGTTTCTCCCTGGAACTCGCTTTTATGAGGAGATCGTCCAAGTATGGGATGACTTTGTCTCCTTTCTTGCGAAGAACCATTCACTTTGCTGAATATTCTCGGAGCCGTGGAGAGCCCGAAAGGCAATGTTTGGAACTGGTAGTGGCAGTCCTGCACCGCAAACCTCAGGTATGCCTGATGTGGCGGGTAGATGGGAACATGTAAATAAGCATCTTTGATGTCCATCGATACTAGAAATTCCTTTTCCTCCAAGCTGGAGATCACCGCTTTCAGGGATTCCATCTTGAATTTGAACCTTTTCAAATAAAGGTTCAGAGTCTTTAGGTTTAAAATCGGTCTGACCGAGCCATCCGGTTTCGGCACTACAAACAGGCTTGAATAAAACCCTTTTTCCTGTTGTGACACAGGAACTAAGGAAATTACGTTGTCTTGACATAATTTCTGTATTGCGTTCAGCACTTTTGCTCTGTCCTGAACAGAAGCTGGTAAGGCTGATTTGAAAATCGGCATGGGGGAAGGTCCTGAAATTCCAATTTGTACCCTTGGGATACTATCTGCAATACCCAAGGATCCAGATCTGAGTGAACCCAGACCTGGCTGACAGACAGTAGACATGCCCCCACCCAAACGTACTCCCGCAGGGGAGCCCCAGCGTCATGCTGAGGTTTTAGCAGAAGTAGCTGTTGACTTCTGCTCATGCGAGCCTGATGGTGTTGTAGATTTTTTACCTCTTCCTCGACCTCTTCCTGCGAAGAAGGGGGTACCCTTTGCCTTTTTGGACTTGTTGGGCCGAAAGAATTGCATCGTATGAGAATGAAATCCTTTCCTAGGTGGAGCAGCTGCGGAAGGCAGAAATGCTGACTTGCCTGATGTAGTTGTTGAAATCATGGCATCCAGCTTGTCTCCAAAGAGGGCTTCTCCATTGTAAGGAAGCGCCTCAATATTCTTTTTTGATTCCGCATCAGCATTCCATTGGCGGATCCACAGTGCCCTGCAGGCTGAAATCGCCATAGCGGAGTATCTTGAACTCAGCAACCCAATATCCTTCATAGCTTCAACTAAGTAACCTGCAGCATCTTTGATATGGCCGAGAGTTAGGACTATTTCATCCCTGTCAACTATGTCTATGTTAACAAGCAAGTTGTCAGACCATTTTTCCACAGCGTTACCTACCCACGCACAAGCAATGGTGGGCCTGAGCACCGTTCCGTTAGCCGTATATATGGATTTTAGGGTTGTTTCTAATTTACGGTCAGCTGGATCTTTTGAAGAGACTGAACCAGGGGCAGGCAAAACTATTTTCTTAGACAGCCGAGAAACTGAGGTGTCTATCATTGGGGGTGTCTCCCATTTGTGCCTGTCTTCCTCAGGGAAAGGGTACGCTACACGTATCCTTCTGGGAAGGGTAAATTTATTCTCTGGGTTAGCCCAGGATTCTTCAAAGAATGCATTCAAATCCTTTGAAGGAGGAAAAGTCACAACCTGTTTTTTATTTAATTTAAAATAATCCTTTTCCTCAGGGACCAGTGTTGTTTCAGGAAACTCCAACACTTCCTTTATAGCAACTATCATACATTGTATGCTTTTGGCTAATTTGGGGTCTACCCCTCTCAAATCCCCAGTGTCGACATCAGAGTCGGAATCTGTGTCTGTGTCCTTTTGCATTATCTGGGCCAGAGACCTTTTCTGGGAACTGGATGGGACCCGAGCGGATGATATGGAGGGGTCAGTAAACAGTGCATCCTCCACAGACTGCCTCCAATATTTAGTCTGTTGTTCAGACTCAGAGAATTTCTTTGCAAGCATTGACATATTCTTTTGCAACATTCTCACCCACTCCGGCTCCTTCTGAGAGGGAAGGGCCACCACATTACCCTCTTGTGTATCTAAAATGGGTTCTTCCTGGGAAGAACCCTCCCCAATGTCTGACATGTTACACACTTGTGTGTACACACACACACACACCCCTATCACACAGGGGAGCTATTGGGGATGGGTGTAGTACGGTATGCCGGCGGCTGGGCTCTCAGCGACCAGCATACTGGCGCCGGGAGCCTGACCGCCGGCATACCGACAGCGTGGCGAGCGCAAATGAGCCCCTTGCGGGCTCGCTGCCCTCACCACGCTGCAGGCACGGTGGCACGCTACGCGCACCACGCTATTTATTCTCCCGCCAGGGGGATCGTGGACCCCCACGAGGGAGAATATTTGTCGGTATGCCGGGTGTCGGGATTCCGGCGCCGGTATACTGTGCGCTGGGATCCCAACATTCGGCAACCTGAAGACTACCCATTGGGGACAGACCCACACTAAAGTCTGTCAGAGAGACACAGAGGGATCTGCCAGTCCACACACTGCGCCTTATTGTGAATTGTGGAAATATTACCCACTAACAGCACATATACCAATAATAGGCCCACAGACCTGGTTATAATGAACACTCTCTACCCCTTCTATAACACCCTGTACTTGTATCAGCGTTGTCATGAGGAGAAACAGCATTCAGGAGCTTCACACTGGAGTTTCTGCAGAAGAAAATGGCACCCAGTGAGTGTTCTGGCAAGTCTGAGGAGAAGCCCCGCCCTTCAGCCTCAGCAATGTAATATTTATACTGGCTGGGGATGGCACATCAGCGGTTGTACATGTATGTACCCTTTTTGCCAGAGACATGGCGCACTGCGCGTGTACCTGTATGCCGCCAACGATGACCGGAGGATCCCCTCTCTGCAGGACTCCGGTAATATACTCACCAGCCTTCTGACTTCTGGCTCTGTTAGGGGGTGGCGTCAGTGCTGTTGGAGTGACCGCTGTCCAGGCTTGGGCTGTGTTCAGTACCCTTCAGGAGCTAATGGTGTCCTGTCAGCGGAAGCAGAACCATTAACTAATTGAGAAGTTGGTTCCTAATTGATGCCATTTTGGAGGCGGCGTCGGACTCCATTTGTTAAAACCAAGGCATATTCACCGCAGTTTAGTAAAAGGGAAGAGGCCAGGGATCTCCGTCGTTGGATAGAGATTTCCTGGCCTGTGCAACAGGTGGCTTGCTTGGATGCCACAAGCTGCCTGATGATGAGTCCAGCAATCCGATGCTGCATCATACAGTAGGACACAGGTCGGATCACTACTGCAGCAGGAGGCATCTGCTTATAACAGACGCCTCCTGCTGCATCACCATACGCTATCACTGCTGCTTCCAAGGAGGTAACAGTCATAGCAACTCAGCCCTGTATGCTGCATTGGACATCCTCTTGACTTGTATCCCTGTATTAATAATTATACCAGCTCTGCATACTGTCTTTTACTTACATGTGGTCACTAAACTTTTCAGTAACTTTTATCATCCTTAGATTTCACAGGCGGGCTACATTATTCCCATTACATTGTATCCAGTGGCGGTTCTTGCCACGGGCAAGCGGTACTTTTGCCCGGGGCGCCGCCTTCCGGAGGGCGCCGGCGCCATCCGGAGGGCGCCGGCGCCATCCGGAGGGCGCCGCACCAGGGCAAGATTTGCCACTGTGCCCCCCGCAGTGCCCTGCTGTGCCCCCCCGCTTTGAAGGGAACCAGACGCGTAGTGTCTAGTTTCCCTTCATTGAGAAGACCTTAGTTGTGCGGTGCGCTACGGTCTAGTTTCCCTTCATGTAGAGGACCTTTGCTGTGCAATGCGCGATGACGTCATCGCGCACCGCACAGCATAGTGGCACAGACACTAGGGGTCATAATTGACCTCTAGTGTTTATGTTGTTCTATGGGAGAGACGTAATAAGTTAACGTCTCTCCCATAGATAGAAGAGAGGAGAGGAGAAGAGCGGCGCCGCCGGCGGAGGGGGTCTGCAGCGGTCTGGATCAGGAACGGGGATGGTAAGTATACTTTTTTTTAATTTAATTTTTTCTTTCAGCGTCGTGACCACGCCCCCATTTGTAGCCACGCACCCTATATTTTGTCTGGGGCGCCACAAAGCTAAGAACCGGCCCTGATTGTATCGTCTGACATGAAGCCTTCCACTTATCTATAGGAATTTCATTTTAACATCTGCCTTCTCTTTTACCTGCTCCTGCATTGGACTGGTTAACGAAACTGAGTTCTCAGTGCCTGGAGGCGGGGTTATAGAGGAGGCCCCAATGCATCCTGGGACAGTCAAAGCTTTGCCTGATGGTGCCTCTGGATCAAGATTCCACTCTACACCCCCGATATTTTCCCTGTGGAACACAGTGTACCCTGCTGCAGAAATGATGCTCCAATTACAGGTGATCGTTCCCCCTCTTTTATTTTTTATTGCTGTATACTGACCATGATAGTAACCCTAAACTTATTCAGGAAGTCATATACTTGATTTACATATGGACCAAGACATTTTTACATATTAGGGCTCCTTTACGTCTCCAGAAATTATTTACAAATCCTGCTATCCCGGGATTAGTTTCGGGACTGGGATTAGGAAAAAATATTTAATTTTTTTTAGAAAAATGGTAAAACAGCTCAAATCTCTACACTGGGAATTGGAAGTTAGTCAAATAGACTGATTATACAATGCAAACTGCAATATTCCAAAAAATGTTGGAGTCTTTTTTCATTTTTCTGAAAGTATGACCTAACATAAAACAGGGTGTCATTGCCAATTCATCTTCGGATTTTATTCCCTATATACCTGGCTGCAAAGAAAACAAGTTCAGGCTCTTCGCTAAGGAGGTAATTCCAAGTTGATCGCAGCAGGAAATTTTTTAGCAGTTGGGCAAAACCATGTGCACTGCAGAGGAGGCAGATATAACATGTGCAGAGAGAGATAGATTTGGGTGTGGTGAGTTCAATCTGCAATCTAAATTGCAGTGTAAAAATAAAGCAGCCAGTATTTACCCTGCACAGAAACAAAATAACCCACCCATATCTAACTCTCTCTGCACATGTTATATCTGCCCCCCCTGCAGTGCACATGGTTTTGCCCAACTGCTAAAAAATTTCCTGCTGCGATCAACTTGGAATTACCCCCTAAGTATGGTAAAACTCATGTCCTTATCTTCAGCTGCAATATCACCTCCTGATTCAGCTGTGTCTGACTCATCACCATCTATCTATATTAGGTAAAGTTACATGATCATGATGATCACGGACGTGGCCACTGAGACTGATTGGTGATCAGAGAATACACGGGATTTGGTGCCAAAAATCACTGGAAATGACGGCATCCGAAACTGTCTGGAATCCCTGGATTGGATTCCCTAATTACGCCTTATCTTTAACCTATTCTCCAGTGCAGATGGTTACTCCCCCCAGAAAATTCCTGTGTTGTCACTGGAATTACTTTGCAGGATAGAAAAATGGTTAAATGCATTGAAGTCAATAGGCCTCCAATGCACAGCATTGCTGTACTAATAACTAGCTCCAACATTAATACTGAAAATATACAGAATGTATGGAAGACCTAGTGGAATCTGAGGGGACGCTCAACATCTCCCCCACTAAAAAAAAAGCAATAAAAAAATAAATAAAAAAAAACCAAGAAAACAAAATGGAGACAAAAGAAACATATATGTCATTAAATTTGGTATTGGTCCTATAATTACCTGACAATGGCCCTCATTCCGAGTCGTTCGCTCGGTATTTTTCATCGCATCGCAGTGAAATTCCGCTTAGTACGCATGCGCAATATTCGCACTGCGACTGCGCCAAGTAATTTTACAATGGAGATAGTATTTTTACTCACGGCTTTTTCATCGCTCCGGCGATCGTAGTGTGATTGACAGGAAATGGGTGTTACTGGGCGGAAACAGGCCGTTTTATGGGCGTGCGGGAAAAAACGCTACCGTTTCCGGAAAAAACGCAGGAGTGGCCGGGGAAACGGGGGAGTGTCTGGGCGAACGCTGGGTGTGTTTGTGACGTCAAACCAGGAACGACAAGCACTGAACTGATCGCAGATGCCGAGTAAGTGTGGAGCTACTCTGAAACTGCTAAGTAGTTTGTAATCGCAATATTGCGAATACATCGTTCGCAATTTTAAGAAGCTAAGATTCACTCCCAGTAGGCGGAGGCTTAGCGTGAGCAACTCTGCTAAAATCGCCTTGCGAGCGATCAACTCGGAATGAGGGCCAATGTGATAGCCACTTAGCACAACTAGGAGACAAAATAAACTGTTACTAGCATGGCCCAATCTCTGCCTCTACGGCGATTTTAGCTGCCGGAAAGACTGAGCTGTATTCCAATTTTTATACTCTGAAACAAAAATGATATAATGTTTCAAGAAAATCACCATGAAATTTCCACCGCTTACTTACATATGCTGTATACTTTTATTATCTTTATCTGATTATTACGGTGTTGATATGTCTGATATACATGCTGTTCTTTTCTCATTTCTGTACTGTATGTTGGAGGTATTTAATAAACATATTTGGAAAAGAAAAAAAAAATCACCATGATTCAAATTTAACTTCTTCTATCCCCATTCTGTAGTATTAAAGTTAGACGCTAGTTAGGACAAAAATTCACACCATTTCTACAGGACATACATTCACCTAGATCCTTGCATAAATACATGTACGACACCGGCATCCCAACAATGAAGATCCTGACGTCAGAGGGGGTAAGTGTTTTTACCCGCCTCCCCCTCCTCAACCCCTCCAGGGGTGTAGACTAGAGCTAAGCCTCGGTTGGGAGGGGGTATATGGCGGCTAGGGCTGAAACCCCCTACCCCAATGCGTAACCCTAACCCCACGCTAGTGCCTAACCCTAACCACCCCACCTGGGCCCTAAACCTAAGTGTCCCCGATACTTACCTTTGGGATGTCGGCTGTCAGGATTTCAGCATCGATCACATGACCGCCGGCATCCCATCTATATAATAACTATAGAAGGTCTGTCCTGTCACCTCAATACACGCAGATTGGAAAACTGGGAATTGGGCGGAGCGATGTCGGGGGAGGTGCAGTGGAGGTCAGAACGGAGGTGGTGGGTCAGGATAGAGTGGTGAAAAATGGGGGGGGGGGGGCAGAGCACGTACAATGGGAAGGGGGGGATCAAGTACCGCATCCAATTAACTAATAGATATACTCCGATGGAGGTCCCTGTAGTAGAGCGTCGAAGCAACAGACTAACGTAATATTGTGATGCCTCCATTCACTTGTTGGATTTTCTACATACTGGTGAGTGCACGCCTGAATTATGTATCTGAGATTAGTTTCCAGGTTGGATTGGCTGCTTTTGTACTCAAATGGATTTGCACCCAAAGAAGCAGAAATCTTTACAATGATGCTCATACAACACTGATATATTGCTTTTAAGGCATGATAAAAAGTGTTAAATAAAAAGGAGTAATATCTATAAATAATGTGCCCATAATGAAATCAGTAGCCATATTCCATACACACAGTTGGCACTGAGTAGCACAATGATATCCATGACTATTAGTGAATTGATAAGGTGGAGTCTCAAAAGTATTGGTCATCCCACAAAATCCATAATTATGAGGGTATATATATCTGTCTGGATTCATCCAAGACATATGCTCCTGAGGAAGCTGGCGGTGATCTAGACCAGCGAAACGCGTTGAGCCCTTTTCTCCTCCGACCACGGGCACTGCATTTGCTCTTTTCAACTATCTGGCAAAATACTGGACTTCCAAACCTCCAAGGATCTTCACCAGTGTCATCCATCTGGAATCTCTGAATCTTCCCCTGCTGCTATTGGACCTCGATCTGCAATTGAGAACCAAGGGGATTTCTTCCTGAGACCATGGTAATATCCATTTCTAAAATTCATTGAGGACACTTTGGAGGACTGAGTCCTAGCCAGCATACAAGCACACCTTGCCCTAAATTGAAGTGGTCACATGATAATTTGAGAGACTCTCAATTCCTACTCAACATATTACCCTTTGATTATTAGATTTGTTGTAATCATTTTTAGACTATTTTTAATAAATGTATGAATAATGTTTTATTGATAAATTTGTTTCCATTCATTATTTGAAATTCAGCCGGCGCCAGTATCCTTTTTCCTCCATCCCACAAAATGGCTTCTGTCACTATCTGGGGTGATGGTGCATATGAAACCTCATACCCACTGGCACCAACTCTGAGTGTTCTACCGGCATTTGTGGTACTACTGTAGTTCAACACATAAACACAGATCTGAAAATGGAAACCTAATGCCTCCATACCACCTAGCGATGTTACATATATAGTAACCGCTGCAGTTTACCAAAAACTGCCTGTGCATTAAAGGCAAGTCAAAATATTAAGGTCAATGACCTCTAAGGGCCTCCTAAAAGCAATTAAAATGGTACGTAACAAATGCATGAATAGTTTCACTTGCGTTTGATGCGAAAATCAGACCCCAGGCGGGTAACTGGCCTAAATCCAGAGTATAAGTGGTGACATTAATATTGTCTATGAAAGAAAAAATGTACATGCATTTCTCTGACGTCCTAGTGGATGCTGGGGACTCCGTAAGGACCATGGGGAATAGCGGCTCCGCAGGAGACTGGGCACAAAAGTAAAGCTTTAGGACTACCTGGTGTGCACAGGCTCCTCCCCCTATGACCCCCCTCCAAGCCTCAGTTAGATTTTTGTGCCCGAACGAGAAGGGTGCACACTAGGTGGCTCTCCTGAGCTGCTTAGTGAAAAGTTTAGTTTTAGGTTTTTTATTTTCAGTGAGACCTGCTGGCAACAGGCTCACTGCATCGAGGGACTAAGGGGAGAAGAAGCGAACTCACCTGCGTGCAGAGTGGATTGGGCTTCTTAGGCTACTGGACACCATTAGCTCCAGAGGGATCGAACACAGGCCCAGCCATGGAGTCCGGTCCCAGAGCCGCGCCGCCGGCCCCCTTACAGAGCCAGAAGCAAGAAGAGGTCCGGAAAATCGGCGGCAGAAGACATCCTGTCTTCACCAAGGTAGCGCACAGCACTGCAGCTGTGCGCCATTGCTCCTCAGCACACTTCACACTTCGGTCACTGAGGGTGCAGGGCGCTAGGGGGGGGCGCCCTGAGCAGCAATAAAAACACCTTGGCTGGCGAAAATACATCACATATAGCCTCCAGGGCTATATGGATGAATTTTAACCCCTGCCAGAATCCATAAAAAAGCAGGAGAAAAGTCTGCAAAAAAGGGGCGGAGCCTATCTCCTCAGCACACTGGCGCCATTTTCCCTCACAGCTCCGTTGGAGGGAAGCTCCCTGGCTCTCCCCTGCAGTCACTACACTATAGAAAGGGTTAAAAAAGAGAGGGGGGCACTAATTAGGCGCAGTATTAACAATACAGCAGCTATAAGGGGAAAAACACTTATATAAGGTTATCCCTGTATATATATAGCGCTCTGGTGTGTGCTGGCAAACTCTCCCTCTGTCTCCCCAAAGGGCTAGTGGGGTCCTGTCCTCTACCAGAGCATTCCCTGTGTGTGTGCTGTGTGTCGGTACGTTTGTGTCGACATGTATGAGGAGGAAAATGATGTGGAGGCGGAGCAAATTGCCTGTAATAGGGATGTCACCCCCTAGGGGGTCGACACCTGAGTGGGTGAACTGTTGGAAGGAATTAACAGTGTCAGCTCTTTACAAAAGATAGTGGTTGACATGAGACAGCCGGCTACTCAGCTTGTGCCTGTCCAGACGTCTCATAGGCCGTCAGGGGCTCTAAAGCGCCCGTTACCTCAGATGGCAGATACAGACGCCGACACGGATACTGACTCCAGTGTCGACGGTGAAGAGACAAATGTGACTTCCAGTAGGGCCACACGTTACATGATTGAGGCAATGAAAAATGTTTTACACATTTCTGATAATACGAGTACCACCAAAAGGGGTATTATGTTCGGTGAGGAAAAACTACCTGTAGTTTTCCTGAATCTGAGAAATTAAATGAGGTGTGTGATGAAGCGTGGGTTTCCCCCGATAAAAACTGATAATTTCTAAAAAGTTATTGGCATTATATCCTTTCCCGCCAGAGGTTAGGGTGCGTTGGGAAACACCCCCTAGGGTGGATAAAGCGCTCACACGCTTGTAAAAACAAGGGCTCTACCCTCTCCTGAGATGGCCGCCCTTAAGGATCCTGCTGATAGAAAGCAGGAGGGTATCCTAAAATGTATTTACACACATACTGGTGTTATACTGCGACCAGCAATCGCCTCAGCCTGGATGTGCAGTGCTGGGTTGGCGTGGTCGGATTCCCTGACTGAGAATATTGATACCCTAGATAGGGACAGTATATTATTGCCTATAGAGCATTTAAAAGATGCATTTCTATATATGCGTGATGCACAGCGGAATATTTGCCGACTGGCATCAAGAGTAAGTGCGTTGTCCATTTCTGCCAGAAGAGGGTTATGGACACGACAGTGGTCAGGTGATGCGGATTCCAAACGGCATATGGAAGTATTGCCTTATAAAGGGGAGGAGTTATTTGGGGTCGGTCTTTCAGACCTGGTGGCCACGGCAACAGCTGGGAAATCCACGTTTTTACCCCAGGTCGCCTCTCAACATAAGAAGACGCCGTATTATCAGGCGCAGTCCTTTCGTTCCCATAAGGGCAAGTGGGCAAAAGGTTCCTCATTTCTGCCCGTGACAGAGGGAGAGGAAAAAGGCTGCAGAAATCAGCCAGTTCCCAGGAACAGAAGCCCTCTCCCGCCTCTGCCAAGCCCTCAGCATGACGCTGGGGCTTTACAAGCGGACTCAGGCACGGTGGGGGCCCGTCTCAAGAATTTCAGCGCGCAGTGGGCTCACTCGCAAGTAGACCCCTGGATCCTTCAGGTGGTATCTCAGGGGTACAAATTGGAATTCGAGACGTCTCCCCCTCGCCGTTTCCTAAAGTCGGCTTTACCGACGTCTCCCTCCGACAGGGAGGCAGTTTTGGAAGCCATTCACAAGCTGTATTCCCAGCAGGTGATAATCAAGGTACCCCTCCTGCAACAGGGAAAGGGGTATTATTCCACACTGTTGTGGTACCGAAGCCGGACGGCTCGGTGAGACCGATTTTAAATCTAAAATCTTTGAACACTTACATACAGAAGTTCAAATTCAAGATGGAGTCACTCAGAGCAGTGATTGCGAACCTGGAAGAAGGGGACTACATGGTGTCTCTGGACATCAAGGATGCTTACCTTCATGTCCCAATTTACCCTTCTCACCAAGGGTACCTCAGGTTTGTGGTACAGAACTGTCACTATCAGTTTCAGACGCTGCCGTTTGGATGGTCCACGGCACCCCGGGTCTTTACCAAGGTAATGGCCGAAATGATGATACTCCTTCGAAGGAAGGGAGTTTTAGTTATCCCTTACTTGGACGATCTCCTGATAAGGGTAAGATCCAGAGAACAGTTGGAGGTCGGTGTAGCACTATCTCAGGTAGTGTTGCGGCAGCACGGTTGGATTCTCAATATTCCAAAATCGCAGCTGGTTCCGACGACTCTTCTTCTGTTCCTAGGGATGATCCTGGACACAGTCCAGAAAAAGGTGTTTCTCCCGGAGGAGAAAGCCAGGGAGTTATCCGAGCTAGTCAGGAACCTCCTAAAACCGAGCCAAGTCTCAGTGCATCAATGCACAATGGTTCTGGGAAAAATGGTGGCTTCCTACGAAGCAATCCCATTCGGCAGATTCCACGCAAGAACTTTCCAGTGGGACCTGCTGGACAAATGGTCCGGGTCGCATCTTCAGATGCATCAGCGGATAACCCTGTCACCAAGGACAAGGGTGTCCCTCCTGTGGTGGTTGCAGAGTGCTCATCTTCTAGAGGGCCGCAGATTCGGCATTCAGGACTGGGTCCTGGTGACCACGGATGCCAGCCTGCGGGGCTGGGGAGCAGTCACACAGGGAAGGAATTTCCAGGGCTTATGGTCAAGCCTGGAGACATCACTTCACATAAATATCCTGAAGCTAAGGGCCATTTACAATGCTCTAAGCTTAGCAAGACCTCTGCTTCAAGGTCAGCCGGTGTTGATCCAGTCGGACAACATCACGGCAGTCACCCACGTAAACAGACAGGGTGGCACAAGAAGCAGGAGGGCAATGGCAGAAGCTGCAAGGATTCTTCGCTGGGCGGAAAATCATGTGATAGCACTGTCAGCAGTATTCATTCCGGGAGTGGACAACTGGGAAGCAGACTTCCTCAGCAGACACGACCTCCACCCGGGAGAGTGGGGACTTCACCCAGAAGTCTTCCACATGATTATAAACCGTTGGGAAAAACTCGACAGGTATTGCGCCAGGTCAAGGGACCCTCAGGCAATAGCTGTAGACGCTCTGGTAACACCGTGGGTTTACCAGTCAGTGTATGTGTTCCCTCCTCTGCCTCTCATACCCAAGGTACTGAGAATTATAAGATGGAGAGGAGTAAGCACTATATTCGTCGCTCCGGATTGGCCAAGAAGGACTTGGTAACCGGAACTTCAAGAGATGCTCACGGAGGATCCGTGGCCTCTACCTCTAAGAAGGGACCTGCTCCAGCAAGGACCCTGTCTGTTCCAAGACTTACCGCCGCTGCGTTTGACGGCATGGCGGTTGAACGCCGGATCCTGAAGGAAAAAGGCATTCCGGATGAAGTCATCCCTATCCTGATCAAAGCCAGGAAGGATGTAACCGCAAAACATTATCACCGCATTTGGCGAAAATATGTTGCGTGGTGCGAGGCCAGTAAGGCCCGACGGAGGAATTTCAACTGGGTCGATTCCTACATTTCCTGCAAACAGGAGTGTCTATGGGCCTGAAATTGGGGTCCATTAAGGTTCAAATTTCGGCCCTGTCAATTTTCTTCTAAAAAGAACTAGCTTCAGTCCCTGAAGTTCAGACGTTTGTAAAAGGGGTACTGTATATACAGCCTCCTTTTGTGCCTCCAGTGGCACCTTGGGATCTCAATGTAGTTTTTGGGTTCCAAAAAGTCACATTGGTTTGAACCACTTAAATCTGTGGAGTTAAAATATCTCACATGGAAAGTGGTCATGCTGTTGGCCCT
The DNA here is from genome assembly GCF_028390025.1 of Pseudophryne corroboree. Classification (NCBI taxonomy): domain Eukaryota; kingdom Metazoa; phylum Chordata; class Amphibia; order Anura; family Myobatrachidae; genus Pseudophryne; species Pseudophryne corroboree. The sequence goes on along the minus strand of NC_086449.1, from coordinate 795,814,746 downwards.
GGCCTGGGCCAGGCGCGTGTCAGAATTGGCGGCTTTATCCTGTAAAAGCCCTTATCTGATTTTCCATTCGGACAGGGCGGAATTGAGGACTCGTCCTCAGTTTCTCCCTAAGGTGGTTTCAGCGTTTCACCTGAACCAACCTATTGTGGTGCCTGCGGCTACTAGGGACTTGGAGGACTCCAAGTTGCTAGACGTTGTCAGGGCCCTGAAAATATATGTTTCCAGGACGGCTGGAGTCAGAAAATCTGACTCGCTGTTTATCCTGTATGCACCCAACAAGCTGGGTGCTCCTGCTTCTAAGCAGACTATTGCTCGTTGGATTTGTAGTACAATTCAGCTTGCACATTCTGTGGCAGGCCTGCCACAGCCAAAAATCTGTAAATGCCCACTCCACAAGGAAGGTGGGCTCATCTTGGGCGGCTGCCCGAGGGGTCTCGGCTTTACAACTTTGCCGAGCAGCTACTTGGTCAGAAGCAAATACGTTTGTAAAATTCTACAAATTTGATACCCTGGCTGAGGAGGACCTGGAGTTCTCTCATTTGGTGCTGCAGAGTCATCCGCACTCTCCCGCCCGTTTGGGAGCTTTGGTATAATCCCCATGGTCCTTACGGAGTCCCCAGCATCCACTAGGACGTCAGAGAAAATAAGAATTTACTTACCGATAATTCTATTTCTCGTAGTCCGTAGTGGATGCTGGGCGCCCATCCCAAGTGCGGATTGTCTGCAATACTGGTACATAGTTATTGTTACCAAAAATCGGGTTATTGCTGTAGTGAGCCATCTTTTCTAGAGGCTCCTCTGTTATCATGCTGTTAACTGGGTTTAGATCACAAGTTATACGGTGTGATTGGTGTAGCTGGTATGAGTCTTACCCGGGATTCAAAATCCTTCCTTATTGTGTACGCTCGTCCGGGCACAGTATCCTAACTGAGGCTTGGAGGGGGGTCATAGGGGGAGGAGCCAGTGCACACCAGGTAGTCCTAAAGCTTTACTTTTGTGCCCAGTCTCCTGCGGAGCCGCTATTCCCCATGGTCCTTACGGAGTCCCCAGCATCCACTACGGACTACGAGAAATAGAATTATCGGTAAGTAAATTCTTATTTTTTACATATATTAATATCAGTCGTGAATTGCAAGCCACTGTTTTATGGTATTTTATTTATTTTCCTACAGTGAAATGAAACTTAAGTCTTGGCGACTAGCTTGCAGATCTCTATTTCCTCACACATGTCCCTGTGTGCAGAGTGTACGGGATGTGCTTTTACAAGGTTTTGCAAAAGAAATGCAATCTTGGCAGGAAAAATAGTCATTTTGTCTAAAAACAGATAAGTGCTGATTTGCAGGCTAAATGCTAGTCAGGACATTTTAATTAAATTTAAAATTGTTCAACTACAAGACGCCATCTGAGCCTTAATAAGCAGAGCGTTATAAATTATGCATCATGCAGAGAATATCATATGAACTGGTTGGGCACTTACAATTACTTTTTCATTGCCTAAAAAGGCATGATAAATTTCACTGATCAAGTCAAAAGAAGTACTAGAACTGTTATGTGATTCTGAGAACGGTATCTTGTGCTAGAATTATTAAGATTTATTGAGTTATTCGATATATCAATTTATTTTAGTATGCGCAAGGGGACTTGTTAATATATCACGGAAAAGGCCTGGGATTCATATCAAATGAAAATAAATGTCCCGACCAGTTTCTGCGTTATTCTCTTAGGGTTAGTCACCAAAGCAGTATAAAGCTAGTCTAAACCTGTACATGCATGTACCCCATAGAGATGAGCGGATTCGGTTTTACTCGTAAATCACACAGATTCATGCATTTCTTCACCCTGTTAACTGTGGCTCAATATAACAACTTAGGGCCTAATTCAAACCCGATCGCTCGCTAGGAGTTTTTTGCAGCGCTGCGATCAGATAGTCGCCGCCTACAGAGGAGGGTATTTTAGCTGTGCAAGTGTGCGGACGCATGTGCAGCCGAGTGGTACAAAAAATAAGAATTTACTCACCGTTAATTCTATTTCTCGTAGTCCGTAGTGGATGCTGGGACTCCGTAAGGACCATGGGGAATAGCGGCTCCGCAGGAGACTGGGCACAACTATTAAGAAAGCTTTAGACTACTGGTGTGCACTGGCTCCTCCCACTATGACCCTCCTCCAGACTTCAGTTAGGATACTGTGCCCGGAAGAGCTGACACAATAAGGAAGGATTTTGAATCCCGGGTAAGACTCATACCAGCCACACCAATCACACCGTATAACTCGTGATACAATACCCAGTTAACAGTATGATAACAACTGAGCCTCTCAACAGATGGCTCAACAATAACCCTTTAGTTAAGCAATAACTATATACAAGTATTGCAGACAATCCGCACTTGGGATGGGCGCCCAGCATCCACTACGGACTACGAGAAATAGAATTACCGGTGAGTAAATTCTTATTTTCTCTGACGTCCTAAGTGGATGCTGGGACTCCGTAAGGACCATGGGGATTATACCAAAGCTCCCAAACGGGCAGGAGAGTGCGGATGACTCTGCAGCACCGAATGGGCAAACTCTAGGTCCTCCTCAGCCAGGGTGTCAAACTTGTAGAATTTAGCAAGCGTGTTTGACCCCGACCAAGTAGCTGCTCGGCAAAGTTGAAGAGCCGAGACCCCTCGGGCAGCCGCCCAAGAAAAGCCCACCTTCCTCGTGGAATGGGCTTTCACTGATTTAGGATGCGGCAGTCCCGCCGCAGAATGTGCAAGCTGAATCGTACTACAGATCCAGCGAGCAATAGTCTGCTTTGAAGCAGGTGCACCCAACTTGTTGGGCGCATACAGGATAAAGAGCGAGTCAGTCTTTCTGACTCCAGCTGTCCTGGAAACATAGATTTTCAGGGCCCTGACTACGTCCAACAACTTGGAAGCCTCCAAGTCTTTTGTAACCGCAGGTACCACGATATGTTGGTTCAGATGAAAAGCTGATACCACTTTAGGGAGAAACTGGGGACGAGTCCTCAATTCCGCCCTATCCATATGGAAAATCAGATAAGGGCTTTTACATGACAAAGCCGCCAATTCTGATACACGCCTGGCCGAAGCCAAGGCCAACAACATGCCCACTTTCCACGTGAGATATTTCAAATCCACGGTTTTCAGTGGCTCAAACCAATGTGACTTTAGGAAATCCAACACCACGTTGAGATCCCAAGGTGCCACTGGAGGCACAAAAGGGGGCTGAATATGCAGCACTCCCTTAACAAAAGTCTGAACTTCAGGTAGTGAAGCCAGTTCTCTCTGGAAGAAAATCGATAGAGCCGAAATCTGGACCTTAATGGAACCCAATTTAAGGCCCATAGTCACCCCTGACTGTAGGAAGTGCAGGAAATGGCCCAGCTGAAATTCCTCCGTTGGGGCCATCCTGGCCTCACACCACGCAACATATTTTCGCCATATGCGGTGATAATGGTTTGCGGTTACTTCTTTCCTAGCTTTAATCAGCGTAGGAATGACTTCCTCCGGAATGCCCTTTTCCTTCAGGATCCGGTGTTCAACCGCCATGCCGTCAAACGCAGCCGCGGTAAGTCTTGGAACAGACAGGGCCCCTGCTGCAGCAGGTCTTGTCTGAGCGGTAGAGGCCATGGGTCATCTGAGATCATTTCTTGAAGTTCCGGGTACCAAGCTCTTCTTGGCCAATCCGGAACAATGAGTATAGTTCTTACTCCTCTTCTCCGAATTATCCTCAGTACCTTTGGTATGAGAGGAAGAGGAGGGAACACATAAACCGACCGGTACACCCACGGTGTCACTAGAGCGTCCACAGCTATCGCCTGCGGGTCTCTTGACCTGGCGCAATACTTTTCTAGCTTTTTGTTTAGGCGGGACGCCATCATGTCCACCTGTGGCCTTTCCCAACGGTTTACAATCATTTGAAAGACTTCTGGATGAAGTCCCCACTCTCCCGGGTGGAGGTCGTGCCTGCTGAGGAAGTCTACTTCCCAGTTGTCCACTCCCGGAATGAACACTGCTGACAGTGCTAACACGTGATTTTCCGCCCATCGGAGAATCCTTGTGGCTTCTGCCATTGCCGTCCTGCTTCTCGTGCCGCCCTGTCGGTTTACATGGGCGACCGCCGTGATGTTGTCTGACTGGATCAGTAACGGCTGGTTTTGAAGCAGGGGTTTTGCCTGACTTAGGGCATTGTAAATGGCCCTTAGTTCCAGAATATTTATGTGCAGGGAAGTCTCCTGACTTGACCATAGTCCTTGGAAGTTTCTTCCCTGTGTGACTGCCCCCCAGCCTCGAAGGCTGGCATCCGTGGTCACCAGGACCCAGTCCTGTATGCCGAATCTGCGGCCCTCTTGAAGATGAGCACTCTGCAGCCACCATAGCAGAGACACCCTTGTCCTTGGAGACAGGGTTATCAGCCGATGCATCTGAAGATGCGATCCGGACCACTTGTCCAACAGGTCCCACTGAAAGGTTCTTGCATGAAACCTGCCAAATGGAATCGCTTCGTAGGAAGCTACCATCTTTCCCAGGATCCGCGTGCAGTGATGCACCGACACCTGTTTTGGTTTTAGGAGGCCTCTGACTAGAGATGACAGCTCCTTGGCCTTCTCCTCCGGGAGAAATACTTTTTTCTGTTCTGTGTCCAGAACCATCCCCAGGAACAGTAGACGTGTCGTAGGGACCAGCTGTGACTTTGGAATGTTTAGAATCCAGCCGTGCTGTTGTAGCACCTCCCGAGATAGTGCTACCCCGACCAACAACTGCTCTCTGGACCTCGCCTTTATCAGGAGATCGTCCAAGTACGGGATAATTAAAACTCCCTTCTTTCGAAGGAGTATCATCATTTCGGCCATTACCTTGGTAAAGACCCTCGGAGCCGTGGATAGACCGAACGGCAACGTCTGGAATTGGTAATGACAATCCTGTACCACAAATCTGAGGTACTCCTGGTGAGGATGGTAAATGGGGACATGCAGGTAAGCATCCTTGATGTCCAGTGATACCATGTAATCCCCCTCGTCCAGACTTGCAATAACCGCCCTGAGCGATTCCATCTTGAACTTGAATTTTTTTTTATATATGTGTTCAAGGATTTCAAATTTAAAATGGGTCTCACCGAACCGTCCGGTTTCGGTACCACAAACATTGTGGAATAGTAACCTCGTCCTTGTTGAAGTAGGGGCACCTTTACTATCACCTGTTGTGAATACAGCTTGTGAATTGCCTGTAACACTGCCTCCCTGCCTGAGGGAGTGGTTGGCAAGGCAGATTTGAGGAAACGGCGGGGTGGAGACGTTTCGAATTCCAGCTTGTACCCCTGAGATACTATCTGAAAAATCCAGGGATCCACCCGTGAGCGAGCCCACTGATTGCTGAAATATTGGAGACGGGCCCCCATCGTACCTGGCTCCGCCTGTGGAGCCCCAGCGTCATGCTGTGGACTTAGAGGAAGCGGGGGAGGACTTTTGCTCCTGGGAACTGGCTGTATGCTGCAGCTTTTTTCCCCCTACCTCTGCCTCTGGGCAGAAAGGACGCGCCTTTAACCCGCTTGCCCCTATTGTGCCGAAAGGACTGTACCTGATAATACGGTGCTTTCTTTGGCTGTGAGGGAACATGGGGTAAAAATGTAGACTTCCCAGCTGTTGCTGTGGAAACGAGGTCCGAGAGACCATCCCCGAACAACTCCTCACCCTTATAAGGCAGAACTTCCATGTGCCTTTTGGAATCTGCATCTCCTGTCCACTGCCGAGTCCATAACCCTCTCCTGGCAGAAATGGACATTGCACTAATTTTGGATGCCAGCCGGCAAATATCCCTCTGTGCATCCCTCATGTATAAAAGTGCGTCTTTTATATGCTCTACGGTTAGCAATATAGTGTCCCTGTCTAGGGTATCAATATTTTCTGACAGGGAATCTGACCATGCAGCTGAAGCACTGCACATCCATGCTGAAGCAATAGCTGGTCTCAGTATAACACCTGTGTGTATACAGGGCCGGTTCAAGGGCGCTCTGCGCCCCGGGCAGGAAATGGGGCGTGGCCTAAAACAGGGGGCGTGGTCAATTACGCCCCCTGTGCATTAAAAGCGCCGCTTAAATGCTGAGCGGTGCGCGATGACGTCATCGCGCACCGCACAGCAAAAGGTCCTCTCCACGAAGGGAAACTAGACGCTATGCGTCTAGTTCCCTTCGTAGAGAGGACCTTTGCTGTGCGGTGCGCGATGACGTCATCGCGCACCGCTCAGCAAAGTTACTCTCCAGGAAGGGAAACTAGACGCATAGCGTCTAGTTCCCTTCAGGAGGCGGACGGGGACGGGGACGGCAGCGGGCAGCGGAGGCGGACGGGGATACAGCGGGCAGCAGTGGCGGATCTTGCCACGGTGCGGCGCCCTCCGGATGGCGCCAGCGCCCTCCGGAAGGCGGCGCCCCGGGCAAAAGTACTGCTTGCCCGTGGCAAGATCCGCCACTGTGTGTATATATAGATTTCAGGATAGCCTCCTGCTTTCTATCAGCAGATTCCTTCAGGGCGGCCGTATCCGGAGACGGTAGTGCCACCTTCTTTGACAAGCGTGTGAGCGCTTTATCCACTCTAGGGGAAGTTTCCCAATGTGACCTATCCTCTGGCGGGAAAGGGTACGCCATTAGTAACCTCTTAGAAATTACCAGCTTCTTATCAGGGGAAGCCCACGCTTCTTCACACACTTCATTTAACTCCTCAGATGGAGGAAAAGCTACTGGTAGTTTTTTCTCTCCAAACATAATACCCTTTTTTGTGGTACCGAGGGTAACATCAGAAATGTGCAACACATTTTTCATTGCTTCAATCATGTAACGTGTGGCCCTACTGGAAGTTACATTAGTCTCATCGTCGTCGACACTGGAGTCAGTATCCGTGTCGACATCTGTGTCTGCCATCTGAGGTAGCGGGCGTTTTAGAGCCCCTGATGGCTTTTGAGACGCCTGGGCAGGCACAGGCTGAGAAGCCGGCTGTCCCACATTTGGTATGTCGTCAAACCTTTTATGCAAGGAGTCGACACTGTCGCGTAATTCCTTCCACAGCACCATCCACTCAGGTGTCGACCCCGCAGGGGGTGACATCACATTTACAGGCATCTGCTCCGCCTCCACATAAGCCTCCTCATCAAACATGTCGACACAGCCGTACCGACACACCGCAAACACACAGGGAATGCTCTGACAGAGGACAGGACCCCACAAAGCCCTTTGGGGAGACAGAGAGAGAGTATGCCAGCACACACCAGAGCGCTATATAACACAGGGATCCCACTATAAATGAGTGTTTTCCCTTATAGCTGATATATATATATATATATATATATATATATATATATATATATATATATATCCTGCGCATAAATTTAGTGCCCCCCCTCTCTTTTTTACCCTTCCGTAGCTTGCAGACTGCAGGGGAGAGCCAGGGAGCTTCCTTCCAGCGGAGCTGTGAGGGAAAAATGGCGCCAGTGTGCTGAGGGAGATGGCCCCTTTTCCGGCGGACTTCTCCCGCTTTTTCTGGAATACTGGCAGGGGTAATTTTACATCTATATAGCCTCTAGGACTATATATGATGTAGATTTGCCAGCCAAGGTGTCTTATATTGCCCTCAGGGCGCCCCCCCCCAGCGCCCTGCACCCATCAGTGACCGGAGTGTGAGGTGTACATGAGGAGCAATGGCGCACAGCTGCAGTGCTGTGAGCTACCTTGGTGAAGACCGAAGTCTTCTGCCGCCGATTTTCCGGACCTCTTCATGCTTCTGGCTCTGTAAGGGGAACGGCGGCGCGGCTCCGGGAACGAACACCAAGGTCGGGTCCTGCGGTCGATCCCTCTGGAGCTAATGGTGTCCAGTAGCCTAAGAAGCCCAAACTACCACCTGTTAGGTAGGTTCTCTTCTTCTCCCCTTAGTCCCTCGCTGCAGTGAGTCTGTTGCCAGCAGATCTCACTGTAAAATAAAAAACCTAAATATACTTTCTTTCTAGGAGCTCAGGAGAGCCCCTAGTGTGCATCCAGCTCAGCCGGGCACAAGATTCTAACTGAAGTCTGGAGGAGGGTCATAGTGGGAGGAGCCAGTGCACACCAGTAGTCTAAAGCTTTCTTTATAGTTGTGCCCAGTCTCCTGCGGAGCCGCTATTCCCCATGGTCCTTACGGAGTCCCAGCATCCACTTAGGACGTCAGAGAAAGATCTTTTGCAGTTTCTGAGTAGCCCAGGACTTACTCAGCCGCTGCGATCACTTTTATTTTATCACTTCAACCTGTCCGGAACCAGAACTGACGTCCAACCACTCCCTTAAAACGGTCAGTTGCCACCCACATACACCCTCTTCCTGTCAATCTCCTTGCGATCGGCTGTGCGAATGGATTCTTCGTAAAACCCATCGCACAGCAACGTTCAGCCTTGTACCTGAGCGACGCACCTGAGCATTGTGGTGCATACGCATGCGCAGTTCTGACCTTATCGCAGCGCAGCGAAAAAAGCTAGCGTGCGATCAGGTCTGAATGACCCCCTTAGAAAACCACATGAAGAGTGTATATAATTGCTAAATGGAAGTGATATGATGATAATGACCTGATCATAATCATTCCCATTGCTAGCGGGCACTCCGGTAACTCCAGTTGAGAGATAACTGCAATCAGCCATAGGATTCAGAAGAGGCACAAGATGAGGGTTCTGGTATGAATGGTCCACCATGTTAAGGTCGACATTCATTAGGTCGACCACTATTGGTCGACATAGACATGGTCGACATGGACTAATAGTCAACACATGAAAATGGTCGACACGGGACAGGTCAACACATGAAAAGGTTGACACAGATTTTTTAACTGTTTTGGTGTCTTTTTTTCCGTAACATGACCAGGAACCCCAATTAGTGTACGGCGTCCCCTTGCATGGCTCGCGAGGTGCCTCGCTGCACTCGGCACAGGTTACCGTTCCCAATCATAGTCCACATGGATGATAAAGTATGAAAAAGTGAAAAATCTAATTTTTAAAAAAAAAAGAAAAGCCATGTTGACCTTTTCATGTGTCGACCATATGTCTATGTCGACCAATAGTGGTCGACCTAATGACTGTCGACCATCCAAACGGATATCCAAGATGAGGTGCTGTTGCCAACATTTCCACCCCGTTGCAATCACACTTTGCCCAGCTCCCCCCCCTAAATAGACTCCAAAGTGTAAATTGAAGATACAAAGTGGTTAAGAGCACCTATTGCAGACATCCCACTGCTGTGCTCTGCAAAATATAGTGCATGCCAGTAAAAGACATATGGGGTTATGATAATAGGTTCCAATATTACGGAATTGGGATGACCATCAAACCAACGATGGTTAAAATAAGAATTTACTCACCGGTAATTCTATTTCTCGTAGTCCGTAGTGGATGCTGGGGACTCCGTAAGGACCATGGGGAATAGACGGGCTCCGCAGGAGACTGGGCACTCTAAAGAAAGATTAGGTACTATCTGGTGTGCACTGGCTCCTCCCTCTATGCCCCTCCTCCAGACCTCAGTTAAGGAAACTGTGCCCGGAAGAGCTGACATTACAAGAAAAGGATTTGGAATCCAGGGCAAGACTCATACCAGCCACACCAATCACACCGTACAACTTGTGATAACCTTACCCAGTTAACAGTATGAACAACATTTGAGCATCACTCAAAAGGATGCCACATAACAATAACCCTTTATTAAGCAATAACTATATACATGTATTGCAGAAAGTCCGCACTTGGGACGGGCGCCCAGCATCCACTACGGACTACGAGAAATAGAATAACTGGTGAGTAAATTCTTATTTTCTCTGACGTCCTAGTGGATGCTGGGGACTCCGTAAGGACCATGGGGATTATACCAAAGCTCCCAAACGGGCGGGAGAGTGCGGATGACTCTGCAGCACCGCATGGGCAAACACAAAAGGTCCTCCTCAGCCAGGTTATCAAACTTGTAGAATTTTGCAAATGTGTTTGAACCCGACCAAGTAGCAGCTCGGCAAAGCTGCAATGCCGAGACCCCTCGGGCAGCCGCCCAAGAAGATCCCACCTTCCTTGTGGAATGGGCTTTTACTGATTTTGGATGCGGCAACCCAGCCGCACAATGATCCTGCTGAATCGTGTTACAGATCCAGCTAGCAATAGTTTGCTTTGAAGCCGGAGCACCCAGCTTGTTGGATGCACACAGGATAAACAGCGAGTCAGTTTTCCTGACTCCAGCCGTTCTGGATACATAAATCTTCAAAGCCCGGACTACGTCCAGCCACTTGGAGTCCTCCAAGTCACGAGTAGCCGCAGGCACCACAATAGGTTGGTTCAAATGAAAAGATGATACCACCTTTTGCAGGAATTTCGGACGAGTCCGCAATTCTGCCCTGTCCATATGGAAAACCAGGTAGGGACTTTTACCTGACAAAGCCGCCAATTCTGACACACGCCTAGCCGAGGCTAAGGCCAACAGCATGACCGCTTTCCACGTGAGATACTTGAGCTCCACGGTCTTCAGTGGCTCAAACCCGTGGGATTTCAGGAAACTCAACACCACGTTAGGATCCTAAGGCGCCACTGGTGGCACAAAAGGGGGCTGAATATGCAGCACTCCCTTAACAAACGTCTGAACCTCAGGCAGTGAAGCCAGTTCTTTTTGAAAGAAAATGGATAGGGCCGAAATCTGGACCTTTATGGACCCTAATTTTAGGCCCATAGTCACTCCTGACTGTAGGAAGTGTAGGAATCGACCCAGTTGGAATTCCTCTGTAGGGGCCTTCCTGGCCTTACAGCAATCAACATATTTTCGCCATATACGGTGATAATGCTTCGCTGTCACGCCCTTCCTAGCCTTTATCAGCGTAGGAATAACTGCATCCGGAATGCCTTTTTCCGCTAGGATCCGGCGTTCAACCGCCATGCCGTTAAACACAGCCGCGGTAAGTCTTGGAACAGACAGGGCCCCTGTTGTAACAGGTCCTGTCTGAGAGGCAGAGGCCATGGGTCCTCTGTGAGCATTTCTTGCAGTTCCGGGTACCAAGTCCTTCTTGGCCAATCCGGAGCAATGAATATTGTTCTCACTCCTCTTTTTCTTACAATCTCAGCACCTTTGGTATGAGAGGAAGAGGAGGAAAAACATAGACCGACTGGAACACCCACGGTGTTACTAGTGCGTCCACAGCTATCGCCTGAGGGTCCCTTGACCTGGCGTAATACCTTTTTAGCTTTTTGTTGAGGCGGGACGCCATCATGTCCACCTGTGGCAGTTCTCACCAATTTGCAATCTGCTTGAAGACTTCCTGATGAAGTCCCCACTCTACCGGGTGGAGGTCGTGCCTGCTGAGGAAGTCCGCTTCCCAGTTGTCCACTCCCGGAATGAACACTGCTGACAGTGCGCTTACGTGATTCTCCGCCCAGCGAAGAATTCTGGTGGCTTCTACCATCGCCACCCTGCGCCATGTGCCGCCTTGGCGGTTTACATGAGCCACTGTGGTCTGACTGGATCAAAGCAGGATCTCCGCTTGACTTAGGGCATTGTATATGGCCCTTAGCTGATGTGAAGGCAAGTCACCTGACTTGACCACAGCCCCTGGAAATTTCTTCCCTGTGTGACTGCCCCCCACCCTCGGAGGCTTGCATCCGTGGTCACCAGGACACAGTCCTGAATGCCGAATCTGCGACCTTCGAGAAGGTGAGCACTCTGCCGCCACCACAGGAGAGACACCCTGGCCCTGGGGGATAGGGTGATTATTAACCGATGCATCTGAAGATGTGATCCGGACCATTTGTCCAGTAAGTCCCATTGGAAGGACCTCGTATGGAACCTGCCGAAGGGAATGGCCTCGTATGAGGCCACCCTCCTTCCCAGGACTCGAGTGCAGTGATGCACTGACCCCTGTTTTGGTTTTAATAGACTCCTGACCAGTGTCACGAGCTCCTGAGCTCTCTCTATTGGGAGATAACCCTTTTCTGGTCTGTGTCTAGGATCATGCCTAGGAGAAGCAGATGAGCTGTAAGAACCCACTGCGACTTTGGAATATATAGAATCCAGCCGTGTTGCCGTTACACTTCCAAAGAAAGTGATACGCTGTTCAGCAACTGCTCTCTTGATCTCGCTTTTATTTGGAGATCGTCCAAGTACGTGATAATAGTGACACCTCGCTTCCGCAGGAGCACCATCATTTCCGCCATTACATTGGTGAACATTCTCAAGGCCGTGGAGAGACCAAACGGCAACCTCTGAAATTGGTAATGACAATCCCGTACCGTAATTCTGAGGTACGCCTGATGAGGTGGATAAATGGGGACCTGAAGGTATGCATCCTTTATGTCCCGAGTCACCTTTCAGGCTTGCAATAACCGTTCTTAGCGATTCCAACTTGAACTTGAACCTTTTCAGGTATATGTTCAGGGATTTTAAATTCAATATGGGTCCGACCGAACCGTCAGGTTACGGGACTACAACATGGTCGAATAATAACCCCCTCCTTGTTGAAGGAGGGGAACCTTGACCACCGCCTGTTGAAGAAACAATTTGTGAATTGCAGTTAACACTGTTTCCCTCTCGTGGGGGGAAGCCGGCAGGGCCGTCGGTGAGGGGGCATCTTCTCAAAGTCCAGCTTATATCCCTGAGACCAATATCGATCGCCCAGGGATCTAACAGGGAGTGAACCCACTTGTGGCTGAACTTACGAAGGCGTGCCCCCACCGGGCCTAGCTCCGCCTGTGCAGCCCCAGCGACATGCGGTGGATTTTTGTAGAGGCCGGGGAGGACTTCTGTTCCTGGGAACTAACTGTGTTGTGCAGCTTCTTTCCTCTGCCGCCGCCTCTGGCAAGAAAGGACGCACCTCGGACTTTCTTGTTTCTTTATTCGAAAGGCTGCATTTGATAATGTCGTGCTTTCCTAGGCTGTGCAGGAATATAAGGCAAAATATTAGAATTTACCAGCTAAAGCTGCGGAGACCAGGTCCGAGAACCCTTCTCCACACAATCCTCAGCCTTCCATATGCCTCTTAAGTCGGCATCATCTGTCCATTGCATATTCTACAGGACACGTCAAGCAGAAATCGACATAGCTTTGATTCCAGGACCCAGTATACTCATGTCTCTTTGGGCATGTTTTCTATATATATATATCTATCTCTTAAGACAGCATCTTCAATATGTATATATCTATATATATATATATATATCTATATATATCTATATGCTTACTAGGGTCTCAATCTCTGCTGATAAGGTACCTGTCCACGCTGCCACAGCGCTATAAACCCATGCCGACACAATCGCCGGTCTGAGTAGTGTACTAGAATGTGCACGCTATCTGCAGGATCCCTGAGAACAGCTAGTGCTACCGTCTGGGCAAACGTGACACCCTAGGGGAAGATTCCCATCACATCCTGGCCCTAGTGGGGAAAGGATACTGCCTGAGAATTCCTTGTGGGAAGCTGCAGTTTCTTGTCTGGAGATTCCCGCCATTTTTCCTCATGAGAGGAGGGAAATTTACCTCAGCTTTCTTCCCCTTAACATGTGTACCCTTATGTCAGGGACAAATGAGTCATCAGTGATATGCAAATCATCTTTTATTACAATAATCATATATTGAATACCTTTCAGCCATTTTGGCTGTAACTTTGCATTATCGTAGTCGACACTGGAGTCAAACTCCGTGTCGATATCAGTGTTTATTATTTTGGATAGTGAGCATTGTGAGACTCTGAAGGTCTCTGTGACATAGGTAGATTTCCTGTCTGTTCTCTAATCTTTTGTGCAATGAATTCACATTAGCACATACACATATCCAAACAGGTGTCGGCGCTGTCGACGGAGACACCCTCTCACACACATATTTTCTCTATCTCCTCCTTAGGGGAGCCTTTTACCTCAGACATGTCGACACACGCGTACCGACACACCACACACACAGGGGATGCTCTATTTGAAGACAGTTCCCCCACAAGGCCCTTTGGAGAGACAGAGAGAGAGTATGCCAGCACACACCCCAGCGCTATATAACCCAGGGATTACACTACAACTCAGTGTTTACCCAGTAGCTGCTGTATATACAAATTTGCGCCTAAATTTATGTCCCCCCCCCCTCACCCCCCTCTTTTCACCCTTTGTGTATCTGGATACTGCAGGCGAGAGCCTGGGGAGCTTCTTTCCAGCGGAGTTGTGAATAGAAAATGGCGCTGGTGTGCTGAGGAAGAAGGCCCCGCCCCCTCAGCGGCGGGCTTCTGTCCCGCTTTCTGTGAAAAAATGGCGGGGGTTTTTACATATATACAGTGCCTGACTGTATATATGTATTTATGCCAAAAAGGTACTGCAATTGCTGCCCAGGGCGCTCCCCCCCAGCGCCCTGCACCCTACCGTGACCGGAGTGTGAAAGTGTGCTGGGAGCAATGGCGCACAGCTGCGGTGCTGTGCGCTACCTTAAATGAAGACAGGAGTCTTCTGCCGCCGATTTCGCCGTCTTCAAGCTTCTGTTCTTCTTGCTCTGCGAGGGGGACGGCGGTGCGGCTCCGGGAACGGATGATCGAGGACAGGTGCCTGTGTTCGAACCCTCTGGAGCTAATGGTGTCCAGTAGCCTAAGAAGCGCAACCTAGCTGCAGATAGGTAGGTTTGCTTCTCTCCCCTCAGTCCCACGTAGCAGTGAGTCTGTTGCCAGCAGAAGCTCACTGAAAATAAAAAACCTAACAAATACTTTCTTTTACTAGCAGGCTCAGGAGAGCCCACTAGGAGCACCCAGCTCTGGCCGGGCACAGATTCTAACTGGAGGAGGAGGAGGGGCATAGAGGGAGGAGCCAGTGCACACCAGATAGTACCTAATCTTTCTTTAGAGTGCCCAGTCTCCTGCGGAGCCCGTCTATTCCCCATGGTCCTTACGGAGTCCCCAGCATCCACTAGGACGTCAGAGAAAAATCATTGATCAGTGGCGTAACTACCAGCCCCGCAGCCACTGCGGAGGCTTGGAGGCGCCGCCGCTGATTCACTGCAGATTGACATGCGGACTAGCCGTCCGCATGTCAGTATGCTAAATAAATCTCCAAAATGTCCGCCGCCATGGAGGAGACATGCTAAAGGTCATACTTGACCTCTAGCGTCTAACTGCCGGGAAGTGGAGCTGGGACCCGGGAGCACAAAGTGCTGGAGGCTGCCTTGCACCCTGACAGCGAGCATGAAAACCCCTTGGCAACGAGCATTACACACTCCTAGCAACAAGCATTACCCCTGGAAACAAGCATGTCACCCAGCGCATGAAATCCCTGGAAATAACCATTATCCTGTAGCAACAAGTATGACACCCAGTGCATGAAACCCCTGGCAACAAGCATTACCCCCTGGCAATGAGCATGACACCCAGTGCATGAACGAGCATGGCACCCTGAGCATGAAAACTCATGTCACCGTGCATGGAATAAAGAGCATGAAACCCCTGACAACGAGCAGGTAATTTAAAAGCAATTAGAAGCCTTACTGTAGGGCACAATGTGCAAAGAGCATTACGCTGTGTGGCATAAATGCATCATGGACATTGCGATGTGTGCCATAATGTATAACGGGCATTGTGGTATAATGTCTCAGGGGCATTGCAGTGTGTGGCATAAATGCATCATGGACATTGCGGTGTGTGGCATAATGTATAACGGGCATTGTGATATGTGGTATAATGTCTCAGGGGCATTGCGGTGTGTGGCATAATGTATCACGGACATTGCGGTGTGTGGCATAATGTATAGCGGCATTGCGGTGTGTGGCATAAATTGTCACAGGCATTATGGTGTGTGGTATATGTATCACGGGCATTGTGGTATGTGGGATGATGTCTCAGGGGCATTGCGGTATGTGGCATAATGTATCACCGACATTGCGGTGTGTGGCATAAAGTATAAAGGGCATTGCGGTGTGTGGCATGTGTCACAGGCATTACGGTGTGTGGTATACTGTATCACGGGCATTGTGGTGTGTGGCATAATGTATAACGGGCATTGCGGTGTGTGGCATAATGTGTCACAGGCATTATGGTGTTTGGCATAATGTGTCAGGGGCATTACGGTGTGTGGCATGTGTCAGGGGCATTACGTTGTGTGGCATATTGTGTAATGGGCATTGCAGTGTGTGGCATTACTATACGGAGGAAAAAAATAAGAATTTACTTACCGATAATTCTATTTCTCGTAGTCCGTAGTGGATGCTGGGGACTCCGTAAGGACCATGGGGAATAGCGGCTCCGCAGGAGACTGGGCACATCTAAAGAAAGCTTTAGGACTATCTGGTGTGCACTGGCTCCTCCCCCTATGACCCTCCTCCAAGCCTCAGTTAGGATACTGTGCCCGGACGAGCGTACACAATAAGGAAGGATTTTGAATCCCGGGTAAGACTCATACCAGCCACACCAATCACACCGTACAACTTGTGATCTGAACCCAGTTAACAGCATGATAACAGAGGAGCCTCTAGAAAAGATGGCTCACTACAGCAATAACCCGATTTTTTGGTAACAATAACTATGTACCAGTATTGCAGACAATCCGCACTTGGGATGGGCGCCCAGCATCCACTACGGACTACGAGAAATAGAATTATCGGTAAGTAAATTCTTATTTTCTCTAACGTCCTAAGTGGATGCTGGGGACTCCGTAAGGACCATGGGGATTATACCAAAGCTCCCAAACGGGCGGGAGAGTGCGGATGACTCTGCAGCACCAATTGAGAGAACTCCAGGTCCTCCTCAGCCAGGGTATCAATTTTGTAGAATTTTACAAACGTATTTGCTCCTGACCAAGTAGCTGCTCGGCAAAGTTGTAAAGCCGAGACCCCTCGGGCAGCCGCCCAAGATGAGCCCACCTTCCTTGTGGAGTGGGCATTTACAGATTTTTGGCTGTGGCAGGCCTGCCACAGAATGTGCAAGCTGAATTGTACTACAAATCCAACGAGCAATAGTCTGCTTAGAAGCAGGAGCACCCAGCTTGTTGGGTGCATACAGGATAAACAGCGAGTCAGATTTTCTGACTCCAGCCGTCCTGGAAACATATATTTTCAGGGCCCTGACTACGTCCAGCAACTTGGAGTCCTCCAAGTCCCTAGTAGCCGCAGGCACCACAATAGGTTGGTTCAGGTGAAACGCTGAAACCACCTTAGGGAGAAACTGAGGACGAGTCCTCAATTCCGCCCTGTCCGAATGGAAAATCAGATAAGGGCTTTTACAGGATAAAGCCGCCAATTCTGACACGCGCCTGGCCCAGGCCAGGGCCAACAGCATGACCACTTTCCATGTGAGATATTTTAACTCCACAGATTTAAGTGGTTCAAACCAATGTGACTTTTGGAACCCAAAAAACTACATTGAGATCCCAAAGTGCCACTGGAGGCACAAAAGGAGGCTGTATATGCAGTACCCCTTTTACAAACGTCTGAACTTCAGGGACTGAAGCTAGTTCTTTTTGGAAGAAAATTGACAGGGCCGAAATTTGAACCTTAATGGACCCCAATTTCAGGCCCATAGACACTCCTGTTTGCAGGAAATGTAGGAATCGACCCAGTTGAATTTCCTCCGTCGGGCCTTACTGGCCTCGCACCACGCAACATATTTTCGCCAAATGCGGTGATAATGTTTTGCGGTTACATCCTTCCTGGCTTTGATCAGGATAGGGATGACTTCATCCGGAATGCCTTTTTTCCTTCAGGATCCGGCGTTCAACCGCCATGCCGTCAAACGCAGCCGCGGTAAGTCTTGGAACAGACAGGGTCCTTGTTGGAGCAGGTCCCTTCTTAGAGGTAGAGGCCACGGATCCTCCGTGAGCATCTCTTGAAGTTCCGGTTACCAAGTCCTTCTTGGCCAATCCGGAGCCACGAATATAGTGCTTACTCCTCTCCATCTTATCAATCTCAGTACCTTGGGTATGAGAGGCAGAGGAGGGAACACATACACTGACTGGTACACCCACGGTGTTACCAGAGCATCTACAGCTATTGCCTGAGGGTCCCTTGACCTGGCGCAATACCTGTCGAGTTTTTCCCAACGGTTTATAATCATGTGGAAGACTTCTGGGTGAAGTCCCCACTCTCCCGGGTGGAGGTCGTGCTGAGGAAGTCTGCTTCCCAGTTGTCCCCTCCCGGAATGAATACTGCTGACAGTGCTATCACATGATTTTCCGCCCAGCGAAGAATCCTTGCAGCTTCTGCCATTGCCCTCCTGCTTCTTGTGCCACCCTGTCTGTTTACGTGGGTGACTGCCGTGATGTTGTCCGACTGGATCAACACCGGCTGACCTTGAAGCAGAGGTCTTGCTAAGCTTAGAGCATTGTAAATGGCCCTTAGCTTCAGGATATTTATGTGAAGTGATGTCTCCAGGCTTGACCATAAGCCCTGGATATTCCTTCCCTGTGTGACTGCTCCCCAGCCTCGCAGGCTGGCATCCGTGGTCACCAGGACCCAGTCCTGAATGCCGAATCTGCGGCCCTCTAGAAGATGAGCACTCTGCAACCACCACAGGAGGGACACCCTTGTCCTTGGTGACAGGGTTATCCGCTGATGCATCTGAAGATGCGACCCGGACCATTTGTCCAGCAGGTCCCACTGGAAAGTTCTTGCGTGGAATCTGCCGAATGGGATTGCTTCGTAGGAAGCCACCATTTTACCCAGAACCCTTGTGCATTGATGCACTGAGACTTGGCTCGGTTTTAGGAGGTTCCTGACTAGCTCGGATAACTCCCTGGCTTTCCCCTCCGGGAGAAACACCTTTTTCTGGACTGTGTCCAGGATCATCCCTAGGAACAGAAGACAAGTCGTCGGAACCAGCTGCGATTTTGGAATATTGAGAATCCAATCGTGCTGCCGCAACACTACCTGAGATAGTGCTACACCGACCTCCAACTGTTCCCTGGATCTTACCCTTATCAGGGAATCGTCCAAGTAAGGGATAACTAAAATTCCCTTCCTTCGAAGGAATATCATCATTTCGGCCATTACTTTGGTAAAGACCCGGGGTGCCGTGGACCATCCATACGGCAGCGTCTGAACTGATAGTGACAGTTCTGTACCATAAACCTGAGGTACCCTTGATGAGAAGGGTAAATTTTGACATGAAGGTAAGCATCCTTGATGTCCCGAGACATCATGTAGTCCCCTTCTTCCAGGTTCGCAATCACTGCTCTGAGTGACTCAATCTTGAATTTGAACCTCTGTATGTAAGTGTTCAAAGATTTTAGATTTAGAATCGGTCTCACCGAGCCGTCCGGCTTCGGTACCACAACAGTGTGGAATAATACCCTGTTCCCTGTTGCAGGAGCGGTACCTTGATTATCACCTGCTGGGAATACAGCTTGTGAATGGCTTCCAAAACTGTCTCCCTGTCAGAAGGAGACATCGGTAAAGCCGACTTTAGGAAAACGGCGAGGGGGAGACGTCTCGAATTCTAATTTGTACCCCTGAGATATCACCTGAAGGATCCAGGGGTCTACTTGCGAGTGAGCCCACTGCGCGCTGAAATTCATTGAGACGGGCCCCCCACCGTGCCTGATTCTGCTTGTAAAGCCCCAGCGTCATACTGAGGGCTTGGCAGAGGCGGGAGAGGGTTTCTGTTCCTGGGAACTGGCTGATTTCTGCAGCCTTTTTCCTCTCCCTCTGTCACGGGGCAGAAATGAGGAACATTTTGCCCCTTTGTCCACGAAAAGACTGCGCCTGATAATACGGCGTCTTCTCATGTTGAGAGGCGACCTGGGGTACAAACGTGGATTTCCCAGCTGTTGCCGTGGCCACCAGGTCTGAAAGACCGACCCCAAATAACTCCTCCCCTTATTAAGGCAATGCTTCCAAATGCCGTTTGGAATACGCATCACCTGACCACTGACGTGTCCATAACCCTCTACTGGTAGAAATGGACAACGCACTTAGACTTGATGCCAGTCGGCAAATATTCCGCTGTGCATCACGCATATATAGAAATGCATCTTTTAAATGCTCTATAGGCAAAATATACTGTCCCTATCTAGGGTATCAATATTTTCAGTCAGGGAATCCGACCACGCCAACCCAGCACTGCACATCCAGGCTGAGGCGATTGCTGGTCGCAGTATAACACCAGTATGTGTGTAAATACATTTTAGGATACCCTCCTGCTTTCTATCAGCAGGATCCTTAAGGGCGGCCATCTCAGGAGAGGGTAGAGCCCTTACAAGCGTGTGAGCGCTTTATCCACCCTAGGGGGTGTTTCCCAACGCACCCTAACCTCTGGCGGGAAAGGATATAATGCCAATAACATTTTAGAAATTATCAGTTGTTATCGGGGGAAAACCACGCATCATCACACACCTCATTTAATTTCTCAGATTCAGGAAAACTACAGGTAGTTTTTCCTCACCGAACATAATACCCCTTTTTGGTGGTACTCGTATTATCAGAAATGTGTAAAACATTTTTCATTGCCTCAATCATGTAACGTGTGGCCCTACTGGAAGTCACATTTGTCTCTTCACCGTCGACACTGGAGTCAGTATCCGTGTCGGCATCTATATCTGCCATCTGAGGTAACGGGCGCTTTAGAGCCCCTGACGGCCTATGAGACGTCTGGACAGGCACAAGCTGAGTAGCCGGCTGTCTCATATCAACCACTGTCTTTTATACAGAGCTGACACTGTCACGTAATTCCTTCCAACAGTTCATCCACTCAGGTGTCGACCCCCTAGGGGGTGACATCACTATTACAGGCAATCTGCTCCGTCTCCACATCATTTTTCTCCTCATACATGTCGACACAAACGTACCGACATACAGCACACACACAGGGAATGCTCTGATAGAGGACAGGACCCCACTAGCCCTTTGGGGAGACAGAGGGAGAGTTTGCCAGCACACACCAAAGCGCTATATATATACAGGGATAACCTTATATAAGTGTTTTTCCCCTTATAGCTGCTGTATTGTTAATACTGCGCCTAATTAGTGCCCCCCTCTCTTTTTTAACCCTTTCTGTAGTGTAGTGACTGCAGGGGAGAGCCAGGGGAGCTTCCCTCCAACGGAGCTGTGAGGGAAAATGGCGCCAGTGTGCTGAGGAGATAGGCTCCGCCCCTTTTTCGCAGACTTTTCTCCTGCTTTTTTATGGATTCTGGCAGGGGTTAAAATTCATCCATATAGCCCTGGGGGCTATATGTGATGTATTTTCGCCAGCCAAGGTGTTTTTATTGCTGCTCAGGGCGCCCCCCCCTAGCGCCCTGCACCCTCAGTGACCGAAGTGTGAAGTGTGCTGAGGAGCAATGGCGCACAGCTGCAGTGCTGTGCGCTACCTTGGTGAAGACAGGATGTCTTCTGCCGCCGATTTTCCGGACCTCTTCTGTCTTCTGGCTCTGTAAGGGGGCCGGCGGCGCGGCTCTGGGACCCATCCATGGCTGGGCCTGTGATCGTCCCTCTGGAGCTAATGTCCAGTAGCCTAAGAAGCCCAATCCACTCTGCACGCAGGTGAGTTCGCTTCTTCTCCCCTTAGTCCCTCGATGCAGTGAGCCTGTTGCCAGCAGGTCTCACTGAAAATAAAAAACCTAAACTAAAACTTTCACTAAGAAGCTCAGGAGAGCCCCTAGTGTGCACCCTTCTCGTTCGGGCACAAAGATCTAACTGAGGCTTGGAGGAGGGTCATAGGGGGAGGAGCCAGTGCACACCAGATAGTCCTAAAGCTTTCTTTAGATGTGCCCAGTCTCCTGCGGAGCCGCTATTCCCCATGGTCCTTACGGAGTCCCCAGCATCCACTTAGGACGTTAGAGAAATAGGATTTTAGTACCTACCGGTAAATCCTTTTCTCCTAGTCCGTAGAGGATGCTGGGGACTCCAAAAGGACCATGGGGTATAGACGGATCTGCAGGAGCCTGGGCACACTATAAAGACTTAAACTGGGTGTGAACTGGCTCCTCCCTCTATGCCCCTCCTCCAGACCTCAGTTAGAAAACTGTGCCCAGGAGAGATGGACATTTCGAGGAAAGAATTTATAATTTAAACACAGTGAGTTTTATACCAGCTCACACCACGAACATACCGCAAGACATTGCCTTCAACAGAATACCGGTCCACGGTATGAAAACCATCCAGCCATATGCTGAGAGAATATGTAACACAACCTGTGTGTCAGTTTACCAACAATAAAAAACCACTTGCTATGGCATGAACAACGGCAGCAATAGGCTGACAGAGAAAAAACACCACAAAGTGCAACCAAAATCTATAACTGCAGATATAGTACGCACTGGGACGGGCGCCCAGGATCCTCTACGGACTAAGAGAAAAGGATTTACCGGTAGGTACTAAAATCCTATTTTCTCTTACGTCCTAGAGGATGCTGGGGACTCCAAAAGGACCATGGGGTATATACCAAAGCTCCAGAACGGGCGGGAGAGTGCGGACGACTCTGCAGCACAGATTGAGCTAACATGAGGCCCCCATCAGCCAGGGTATCCACCTTGTAGAGCACAGCAAAGGTGTTCGAATCCCGACCAAGCAGCCGCTCGGCTAAGTTGAACCGCCGAGACTCCTCGGATATCCTCCCAAGAAGAGCCCATCTTCCTAGGAGAATGGATCTCCCCCAACAACGGTAACGGTAATCCAGCCGGAGAACGATCAGACTGCATAGACGCAGGTGCCCCAATCACGCTGGGAGCATACCGGACAAACAGAGTCTCTGTTTCCCCAACCTGAGCCAAAATGGCGACAAATTTGTCAAAGCCCCGACTACATCGAGAGTTCTTTAATCAGGCAACGCTGAAGTAAACACAGGCATCACAACAGGCTGGTTTCTGCGAAACACGGAACCACCTTCTCTGCTGAACTATTATTCGAGTTCTCAATACCGCTATATCCACATGCAAGATCCAACAAGGGCTCTTGCGAGACAAAGCCGCTACTTTCGACACCCGCTTTGCGGACGCCAAAGCCAGTACCATGGGGGGTCATTCCGAGTTGTTCGTTCGTTATTTTTTTCTCGCAACGGAGCGATTAGTCGCTAATGCGCATGTGCAATGTCCGCAGTGCGACTGCGCCAAGTAAATTTGCTATGCAGTTAGGTATTTTACTCACGGCATTACGAGGTTTTTTCTTCGTTCTGGTGATCGTTGTGTGATTGACAGGAAGTGGGTGTTTCTGGGCGGAAACTGGCCGTTTTATGGGAGTGTGTGAAAAAACGCTACCGTTTCTGGGAAAAACGCGGGAGTGGCTGGAGAAACGGAGGAGTGTCTGGCCGAACACTGGGTGTGTTTGTGACGTCAAACCAGGAACGACAAGCACTGAACTGATCGCACTGGCAGAGTAAGTCTCGAGCTACTCAGAAACTGCACAGAGAAGTCTTTTCGCAATATTGCGAATCTTTCGTTCGCAATTTTGATAAGCTAAGATTCACTCCCAGTAGGCGGCGGCTTAGCGTGTGCAAAGCTGCTAAAAGCAGCTTGCGAGCAAACAACTCGGAATGACCCCCCATGACCACTCTTCACGAGATAATCTTTCACAAAAGATCCAAACATTGTGACACAAGAAAAACGAAATACCACATCAGGGTCTCACGGTGCCAATGGGCACAAATGGAGATTGGATGTGCAGTACTCCTTTCACGAAAGTCCGAACCTCCCGCAAGGTGGCCAATTCTTTCAAGAAAATTCATAAGGTCAAAACTGTACTGAAAAAGAGCCTAACTTTAGGCCTGCATCCCCAACTGCTTGCAAGGAACGGAGAAGAACGACCCAGCCGAAAATCTTCGGTAGGAGTCTTCTTGGATGTACACCAAGACATAGCTTTACTCCAACTACGGTGGTAAGGCCTTGCCGTTATTCTTTTCTAGCCAGAAGAAGTGTGGAAACGACTTAACTGGGAATACCCTTTCTGGCTAGGATATGGCCTTCAATCGGGACCCGACAAACGCAGCCACAGTAAGTCTTAATATACTCCCGGATCTTCGTAACAGTTCCTCACGTAAAAGAAGCGTCCAGGAATCTTCTATGAGTAATCATGAAAACCTGGAAAACCAAGCCCTGCTTGGCTAGACCGGAACAATGAGGATCTCCTGAACTTTTGTTCTTCTTCTTCTTCCGGTATCACCTTCAGAAGAAGCGAAACAGAGGAGACACATAGACCGACTTAAAACGCCCAAGGTGTCACGAGGGCGTCCCCTGCCATCGCATGAGTGTTCCTTTACCTGAAACAATATCTCTGAGGCCTCTCGTTGAGGCAAGACGCCAACATGTCTAATTTAGGTACTCCCCAAAGACTCGTCAGGTCTTTGAAAATTCCTCGATGACGACTGTATTTCTCCCGGAAGGAGATCTCGTCTGCAGAGGAAATCTAATTCTCCGTCGTTTACATGCGGAGCGCAGACCGCCAATATAGCGTTTACCAGTCTTTCCATCCAGCGGCAAACTTTTGCATCCTCTGCAATTTGCGCTGTGCTCCTTGATTCGCCCTAGCGGCTCACTCACGCCACTGCTGTCAAATCATCCGAGAGAACTAACACGGGCAGACCACGAATAATCAGTTCGTCGAAAATAGCTCCTAACACAGGAAAGCATATTACAGACAAGCCTCCCAGCTTGACTTTTTCCTCTGGAAATACTTCCCTTGCAAGGACTGCTCCCCAGTCTCGGAGATCTGCATGCTTGGACACCAGGAACTCCACCTGGATTCCAAACCTTCGACCCTCTAAGAGGTGAGAACTGAGCAGACACCACAGGAGCGATATCCTTGCCATTAGGATTATATTCTGGCGCATGTGCAGGTGAGACCCGGACCGCACTTCCAACTGTCCTCGTGAGAACCACACTGGCATTTGACCTGCTCACAGAAAAACCTCTTAGGCCGCACCATCTTCTTCATCAATGGAACATATTGCTGGATTGTCACTGCAAATCTGATCCGACTCTGGATCCTCAGACCCTTTTTCCTCAGGAAACCACAGAACCTCAACCGTTCAGTATCTACTCTGATACCCACCTCCGACATCTGCGTCGTTGAGAACAGACATTCCCTGTGTGGAAGCACAGTCAGAGAGAACCAACAATTTGCACCGCTTGTTTCTTGACCTCGCCTTAATCAGGAGAGCGTCTCAATACAGAATAATCATGGTACTTACTACTGAAAGGAAACCCATGATACTGCCATCACTCCTGTGAAATGGCAAAGACAATACTGGATATCAACCCAGGTAAGCCGAATGCGGAGAAAAAACGCATTTAACCCCTTTTCTACCTTTACGTGCTGGAGCTCCCATCGTAAGTAGAAATCATAGATACATTTTTTTTTTTAGGGACAGCAGGACAATGCCCTGAACCTGACGCAACTCTGGTATGGTGTCGCGTACCACCTCCCCTTCTAGAGGGGAATCCCTAAGATCTATTCCAAAACTCAGTGAGGGGAATCATCTGTAAACTCCAGCATGTCCCCTTTGGATTCTATTAGAAACTCACAGGTCCAAGTCCCTTCCCGGACTGACCGAAAAATAATAGACGAGTTCCCACCAGAGTGGGCTCCAGCCAGATAGACCCAGCGACATGCTGTGGATATGGTAGAACAGAAAACAACATCCGTTTCTGCGAACATAACAAGGCTGTAGAACTCTTACCATGTCACCTTCCACAATCTGCACAGAGAAGGAAAAAAGAAAGGTATCTAACCGGTTAAAATGACTGCATCCCACAACCGAATGCATCACCAGCCCTTGTGAGGGAATCTAACTCACCAAGTTAGACTTACCCGCGGTATCCGCCGAAATTGACTGAACTGAGGCCTCCCCAACAGCTGTACACCGTCCCAGGGAATCTTGGAGTCAGCCTCAGCATTTCTTCTGCAGTCGTACAGCAACCTACCTCCATGTTATAGAGAAGGATCAACATAAGAAACATCCCCTCTCTCTATAGAGTAATTCTATCGGATGCCTTACCGATTACAAACACTCCCCCATATGCAGGCAATGCAAACAACTCCAAAGCAAAGAACAAAAAATCACTTAGCTTCCTGTATACGATCCTTTATGACAGGGCCCTGTGTCGACCAGGAGTTGACTTTCACCGTATTCTATCCGCAGCGGGAAAAGAATAAACATTCGGATTCCTTGAGGATCTGAGACCAACTCACCACAGCCAACCTAGAGCTTTATCAACAGAGCGACCAGCACATGAGAAGGAATACTATTATTTCAGCCTTCATTATAAATCATAATATGAATATACATAATGCAATACACAATTACACACATATCCTATACACACATATATATATATATATATATATATATATATATATAAAAATATATATACATATAGGGGTATATGCAATTAGCGGCGAATCGCGGCAAATTATCGGCCGTTTTTCAATTCGACAGTCTAATTTCGGCAAGTGGGTGCCGAAATTGACCATATGCAATAAAAAATGGATTCGACAGTCCCGCTGCCGAAAAACGGCCGATTTGACAGATTTGTTCCGTTTTTTTAAAAAAGCATAACCAGCCTCGGGCTCTTCGAGCTGGTCCTGGTTCTAAAAATCCGGGGGAAAAATGGACAGGGGATCCCCCGTATTTTTAAAATCAGCACCGGGCTCTGCGCCTGGTGCTGGTGCAAAAAATACAGGGGACAAAAAGAGTAGGGGTCCCCCGTATTTTTTACACCAGCATCGGGCTCCACTAGCTGGACAGATAATGCCACAGCCGGGGGTCACTTTTATACAGTGCCCTGCGGCCGTGGCATTAAATATCCAACTAGTCACCCCTGGCCGGGGTACCCTGGGGGAGTGGGGACCCCTTCAATCAAGGGGTCCCCCCCCCAGCCACCCAAGGGCCAGGGGTGAAGCCCGAGGCTATCCCCCCCATCCAAGGGCTGCGGATGGGAGGCTGATAGCCTTGAGAAAATGTAAAGAATATTGGTTTTTTCCTGTAGTACTACAAGTCCCAGCAAGCCTCCCCCGCAAGCTGGTACTTGGAGAACCACAAGTACCAGCATGCGGGAGAAAAACGGGCCCGCTGGTACCTGTAGTTCTACTGGGAAAAAAATACCCAAATAAAAACAGGACACGCACCTGGAGAGTAAAACTTTATTGCACACCTGCCGACACACACATACTTACCTATGTTGACCCGCCGACTGCCACGTCTCCTGATCCGACGATCCGGGGTACCTGTGAATCAAATTATACTCACCTCAATCCAGTGTCCAGATATAAATCCTCGTACTTGGCAAAAAAAGAAAACGAACAGCCGATCCTGCGGACTGAAAGGGGTCCCATGTTTACACATGAGACCCCTTTCCCCGAATGCAGAGACCCCCCCGTGACTGCTGTCACCGAGGTCCCTTCAGCCAATCAGGAAGCGCTACTTCGTTGCACTCACCTGATTGGCTGTATGCGCGTGTGACCTCAGACAGCGCATCGCAAAGCCTCTCCATTACTTTCAATGGTGGGAACTTTGCGGGTAGCGTTGGGGTTACCCGCGGTCAGCCGCTGACCGCGGGTGACCTCACCGCTGACGCAAAGTTCCCACCATTGAGTATAATGGAGAGGCTTTGCGAGGCGCTGTCTGACAGCTCAGACGTGCAGCCAATCAGCAGAGTGCCAGGACGTTGCGCTTGCTGATTGGCAGAAGGGACCTCGGTGACAGCTGTCACGTGGTGTCCCGGCATTCGGGGAAAGGGGTCTCATGTGTAAACATGGGACCCCTTTCAGTATGTTTGGTGCGGGTGTCCGGTTTGTTGTTTTGCCAAGTACGTGGATTATAATCTGGACCCTGGATCAGGTGAGTATAATTATCTTTTATTTTCAGGTACCCGTGGATTCTACTTGGAGAAGAGGACCCACTGCTTCGTGTCAACATAGGTAAGTATGTGTGTGTCAGCAGGTGTGCAATAAAGTTTTACTCTCAAGGTGTGTGTCTCCTGTTTTTATTTGGGTATTTTTTTCCCAGTAGTACTACAGGTACCAGCGGGCCCGTTTTTCTCCCGCATGCTGGTACTTGTGGTTCTCCAAGTACCAGCTCGCGGGGGAGGCTTGCTGGGACTTGTAGTACTACTGGAAAAAACAATATTCTGTACATTTTCTCAAGGCTATCAGCCTCCCATCCGCAGCCCTTGGATGGGGGGGACAGCCTCAGGCTTCACCCCTGGCCCTTGGGTGGCTGGGGGGGGGACCCCTTGATTGAAGGGGTCCCCACTCCCCCAGGGTACCCCGGCCAGGGGTGACTAGTTGGATATTTAATGCCACGGCCGCAGGGCGCTGTATAAAAGTGACCCCCGGCTGTGGCATTATCTGTCCAGCTAGTGGAGCCCGATGCTGGTGTAAAAAATACGGGGGACCCCTACTCTTTTTGTCCCCCGTATTTTTTGCACCAGCACCAGGCGCAGAGCCCGGTGCTGGTTTTAAAAATACGGGGGATCCCCTGTCCATTTCCCCCCCGGATTTGTAGAACCAGGACCGGCTCGAAGAGCCCGAGGCTGGTTATGCTTTGGAGGGGGGACCCCACGCCATTTTTTTTCGGGATTTTACCATTCCATTTAAAAAAAAATAATAATAAAAAATAACATATTGAATATACTTTTGTCGAATTGCCGCATTTGTACCATTGCAGAAATGTCGAATTTCACAAATGTCGAATTTCAAAAAGTCGAATTTTGAAAGTCCGTTTTTTTGACGGAAAGTACTGAATTGCATTGTCGATTTTTTTTTTTAGCGAAAAAGTCCCGTTTTTCGACAATTTCGGGAATTCGACCGCAATTGCATATACCCCATAATCGGATTATCCGGAACCAACGGTTCCCTAGTGACATTAATGTGTTCTGACTGTGTATGACCATGTACTGAATGCCCCAGTTGTGGATCTACCAGGAAACATTATGGTCGACAGAAAATAAGAATTTACTTACCGATAATTCTATTTCTCGTAGTCCGTAGTGGATGCTGGGAACTCCGTAAGGACCATGGGGAATAGCGGCTCCGCAGGAGACTGGGCACAAAAAGTAAAAGCTTTAGACTAGCTGGTGTGCACTGGCTCCTCCCCCTATGACCCTCCTCCAAGCCTCAGTTAAGATACTGTGCCCGGACGAGCGTACATAATAAGGAAGGATCTTGAATCCCGGGTAAGACTCATACCAGCCACACCAATCACACCGTACAACTCGTGATCTGAACCCAGTTAACAGTATGATAACCGTAGGAGCCTCTGAAAAGATGGCTTCCAACAATAAAACAACCCAATTTTTTTGTAACAATAACTATATACAAGTATTGCAGACAATCCGCACTTGGGATGGGCGCCCAGCATCCACTACGGACTACGAGAAATAGAATTTTTTTTTTTTTTAATAATTTGTTTATTGATCAGCCAAAAATACATGGAGTAAAACATATAGGCATCTGAAGAGTACAGAAATGGATATTAACACGGAATAAAGATACAATACAGATCCTGAGTTTGATATAATATGCAAAGTGGCTGACCTATTTTCTTTTTTTTTAATATGTAAGTCAAGGGAAAAGAATAAAAAGATCAGAAAAGAGAAGGGGGGGGGGGAGAAGAGAAGGTGTGCAAGGGAAATAGAGAAGAAAAGAGGGGAGAAGAGGGTACGGGGGTGGAGGGTGCTGGGATAGGGAGCTGGAGCATCACATAATACAATAGCCCTAAAGACTTGTCGGTATCTCCCAGAAATGGTGAAAGAACAACTCTGTTGAACTACAACTGTAAACTTCAAGAAGAAGAAGACATCTGTTCACACCTGGGAACAGGATCAAAAAGGCTATGTAACTGATCTTGGGTATGTAAAGACATATTACCTAAAACTAGGCCCCACTTCTTGTGAAAAAGGCTAATACCGTTAGTAGTAAGTACAGTCGCTGTTCGGCGTTCATGGTAGATAACTTCTAATATAGCAGATTCCCATTCTTGTATAGTTGGAGCCGTCGGGTGAATCCAGTGGGAAAGTATCAATTGCTTTGCCACGGTTACCATAACCGTCAAGGCCGGAACCATAGAAGAAAAACCAGGAATCCCCAACCAATCTGAAAAATCAGCAAATAACATTGCTCGGATATTTAACGGCAATTTCAAAAGAGACACTTTGTTAAAATAGGTACAGATTTTGTGCCAAAATTTCTTAATTTTACAGCAGGACCAGAAGTTATGAGTGAAATTGGCATCTAGCATGGAGCACTTGACACATAACCCTAACTCTGAAGGATTAAAATGTTTCCTCTGTGCCGGTGAGACATACATTCTATTAATATTTCTGATATGAATCTCTTGTAGTTTAGCCGGCTTCAAATGTTTAAGAGCATGTTTCGTGTTATGCAGTATGTGTGTGATGTCTGGGAGATCTGAAACCTCCTTCCTCCAAGCCAAGGAGAGGGGGAGCCATGAGGGAGTGTTTGCATCAATTAGATCAGCATATAAATATTTGATTTTGAATGGATGAGAACGGCAAAAAACTAGGACTTTCAATATTACATGGGAAGAGGGGGACATACAGACAGGGCCCTTAAGAGCTGTAATATAGTGTCTAAGTTGGAGATACATGAAGAATTGTTTCTGTGGCAGAGAGAATTTGACTTGTAATTGGGAAAAGGAGAGAAACTGTCCGCCAGGATCAAAGACATCTTTGATTGCAGAGATGCCTTGCATTTTCCACGTGTAGAAGATTTTGTTGTGTAATGATGGGAGGAAGTTAGGGTTTCCCCAGATAGGGATAAAAGGAGTGACATATGGATCAGACTGTAAATTTTTATGAATAGATACCCAGGCCTTATAAGTGTCATGGAATAAGATATTGGACCTAATCTCTCTCGGGATATCTCTCAGGCGGGTATGTAAGAGAGCAGCCGGAGAATATGGGGAGAAAAGCGCTTCCTCCAGGAGGAGGTTGACATAAGATGTTTGGTTGAGGATCCAATCCGAAGCATATCGGAATAAGGCTGCTCTAGCAAATAATTGGACATTAGGGACGCTAAGTCCTCCCTTATGCTTAGGAAGGAATGTACGAGATTTTGGCATGCGTGGTCTTCCATTCTTCCAAATAAATTTGGAAAAAGTTCTGGAGCATATTAATGCGTCTAATCTAGATATTGTTACAGGTAGCATTTGGAGTAGATATGATAATTTTGGGAAGGTCACTGATTTCACCACTACGATCCTACCCAGGATGGAGAGGGGGAGGTCAATCCAATTTTCCAACTGACGCTTTATTTTCTGGATGATTGGCGTAAAATTACAAGTATAAATTTGAGAGGTTTGTGTGGGGATATTGATTCCTAAATATTTTAATGAAACCATATTAAGTTTGAGACGAGGTGCAAGGTTCGTGAGATCCAGTGAAGCCGATTTGGGACCTATGGGGAGCAGGTCGGATTTGCTAACATTCACTCTGTATCCTGCAAACGATCCGAATTTAGCTATAGTGTCGAATATGGCTGGGATAGATGTTAGTGGGTCTTGTACAAATAAGAGCATATCGTCAGCGAATAAACTTAATTTATTGTGTATATCGCCCACTACAACACCTGAGAAGGAACGAAGATGTCGGAGCGCGATGGCCAGGGGTTCCAGAGCTAGCGCAAATAGGAGGGGAGATAGTGGGCAACCCTGTCTTGTACCTCTTTGAGTAAAGAAGGAAGCGGACAGGAATTTATTAGTGAAGATTTGAGTAAGGGGTTCGTGATAAAGGGCCTGCAGCGTGGAAATAAAAGTAGGGGGGAAACCGAACCTCCGAAGAGTCTCGAACAGGTGGTCCCACGTAACCAAATCAAAGGCCTTCTCGGCATCTAGTGAAAGCAAGAAAGCGGGACCATTCACCCGAGAGGACTCCAGTGCTTGCATAATAGTAAAGACTTTCCTAATATTTGTT
Organism: Pseudophryne corroboree; assembly: GCF_028390025.1. Lineage (NCBI taxonomy): Eukaryota > Metazoa > Chordata > Amphibia > Anura > Myobatrachidae > Pseudophryne > Pseudophryne corroboree. Next base: position 795,782,914 of record NC_086449.1, on the reverse strand, counting down.
ACTGAATGCCTCCCCCACACAAAACCAGTTTGGTCTTCATGAATAAGCTGTGGAATCATTGTTTTTATCCTATCTGACAAAAGTTTAGTAAAGATTTTATAATCGACGTTAAGTAATGCTATAGGTCTGTACGAGGAAGGCAGCAGCGGGTCTCGCCCTGGTTTGGGTAGTACTCTAATAGAGGCCGAATTAAAATATTGTGGGATCTTGTGAAGGGAGTAAATGGAGTTGTACAAAGATGCTAAGGGGGTGCTAATTCTTGTCTCAAGAATCTTATAGAATTCTGCAGACAATCCGTCAGGGCCTGGAGATTTAAGATTTTTAAGAGAATGAATGGTGTCCTGTACTTCCTGTACGATGATAGGGGTCACGAGTAATTCTGAGTGTGTGTGACTGAGTTGGGGCAACTCCATCTCCTTCCAAAAGTTTTGTTTAGCCGCAATGTCAATTGGGTCTTGGGAGTACAGATTTTTATAAAAGGTGTGTAAAATGTCGGATATCTTGTTTCCCTGAAAATGACATTTCCCCTCTTCATCCTTCAAGGCCGCTATGTGGCGTGGGCCAGTATCCACCCTAAGAAGACTAGACAGTAGTTTTCCGGATTTATTGCCAAAACGGAATATATTATGTCTACCTGCCCCTAGAAACTTGTTAGATATTTGCGTAAGGACTTGATCAAAATGTTGTTTAGCCTTAGTGTAAATTATTTTTCTATCCAATGTAGGGGATGCTTTAAGGTCCTGAAAGGAGGAGGTAAGCTTGGATTGAGCAGTACGATATGTGGAGTTCATTTCTTTTTTAAATTTGGCAACAAACGCTATAATCTCTCCCCTCAGCACTGCCTTGGCCGTTTGCCAAAACAGGGCCGGGTTCGATTCATGTGCAGAATTATTAAGGCAATAGGAATCCCAGGCGGCAATCAACTTGTCTTGGAAGTGTTGGGATCCTGCCAGACGGGCAGGAAACCTCCACTGAGAGGAGGCACCCAGTACATATTTAGTTTGGAGTGTAATGGAGATAGGTGCATGATCTGAGATTAATATTGGTTCTATACTAGTATCTGTGACTTTGTCTGATAGTGTGTTGGAAACAAAAAAGTAGTCTAAGCGAGAGAAGGAATTGAAGGTAGCGGAATAGTATGTGTAATCAAGTTCTATAGGGTTATGAAGTCTCCAAATGTCAACAAGACCCAGCTGATTAGACAAGTGTGTTAGATTGGTTTTTGGAAGGGTATATTTGCAGGAAGAAGCTGTTTTCCTATCTAGCACTACAGACGAGACTAGATTCATGTCGCCTCCTAGAATAATAGGAGTGTCCGTGTGAGGCCTCAATAGGTTGATGAGTTTTACGTAGAACGACTTATCATAATTAGTGGGGGCATAGACGTTACAAAGAATGTATCTAGATCCTTCCAACGTAATGTCTAAAATGATAAATCTACCTTGCGTATCAATTTTCTGACTATGTATTTCATAAGAGATCCCTTTGCGGATGAGGATAGCTACCCCCCTCGCTTTTGATGTGTAGGAAGACGAAGCAACCATCTTCTGGCGGAGCATGGAAAGCTTTAAGTGTTCATCTGGGGTCAGATGTGTCTCCTGTAACAGGATTATATCAGCCTTCACTTTGTTCATGTAAGTAAGTATTTGTCTACGTTTGACAGGGGAATGTATACCTCTCACATTCCATGAGTAAATTTTAAGATGGTCAGCCATGATCAAAGAAAGGAGGTGGAAGGAGCATCACATAAATTGAAAGGCCACATTTGTAGTGTAAATCATCAATAAAGAACATTGGCATATACATACTTAACGGTGTCAACAGTAGAATGATAGTGAGTATATTCCTCCAGCTCCCTAGAGGGAAAGGGGTAAAAAAGACAGGGGAGGGGAAAAGGAAGAGATAAGCAGAGTAGAGAACATAGAAAAATATGGAAGAAACGAAACGGCGGTGAAACAGCTGTATCACAACCATAACAGAATTAGCTGCAGCAACCGTGGACATTCCCCAGTCACAGGAGTGGGAGATACAAGAAACAAGCAGTGTGACCTCACCTACCTCTAATTGTAATAGGAACCTCAATATCCAGAGACATTATCAGGGGAAGGTGTAGGCCCAGCAAGGATTAACTAAAAAAAAAATACGCCTAAGGATAATACATAGTAAATTCTATGTGTACAATCAGATATCCATAGCAACAAGAGAACATAATATATAAGCCTAAAACATAATAGCAATAACACAGCCTATGTAACCGGGTATAGGCCAACATCATGGGGAAGTGGAGGAGTGAACCCCCAGGACTATACTAAATCGCGATAGCCAGACCATTAACCCACTCAATGGGTCCTAAGGGTCTTAATGAGCTTTGACCTCCTAACTATCTAATACATGCTACGACATATATCAAAAGAGGACATGACTCTGGACTATGAGGTGGAAATCAGAAGCTAGCATCCTGAGCAAGTAATCATTCGTTGTCGTCCATCGCGCTGGATTCCGGGGGGTCCATTTCCCTTAATACAAATGCTTTTGCGTCGTCTACATTTGTAAAGTCCTTCGGACCTTGAGATGAGAATATACGTAAGCGGGCCGGATAGAGTAGTGCAAACTTCGTGCCCGATTGTATCAGTTGTGAGCAGACAGCAGACATTTCGCGACGGGCTCTGGACACTTCCGCAGAATAGTCTTGAAAAAGGAATATTCTTTGGTCTTCCCATTTTAGTGTGCCCCTGGATCTTGCCGCGGACCAAATTAGTTCCTTGTGGCGGAAATTTAAACACCGAAATATTACTGGGCGGGGTCGTGCCTGATTGGATTCCCTCGGTGGTCCCAGACGATGTGCCCTCTCTATTTCTAAGGAGGATAATTCTTCCGGAATTCCAAGTAGGACAGGTAGATCTGAAAGCAGAAATTTTTGTAGTTCGGGGCCTTTAACGGATTCTCTGAGGCCCACTATCCTCAAATTATTTCGCCTCGAACGATTTTCGAGATCATCTAGTTTGGACATCATATGCTGCCGAGATGATGACAATTGCGACACTTGTTGTTTCAGGTCTGCGATCTCCTGAAAGTTAGCTCCTATGCGGTTTTCATTAATAGAAATTTTTCTCGACATGGAATTTAACTCTGATTTAATGTCGGAGACTGCCGACATAAGCTTGTCGGCTTGTGTTTGAAGTAAAGGTTCCACTGTTTCCTTGATAGCTTTTACAATCTCCGCGTAGGAGGGAGGAGTGGGGGGAGCTTTTGGTGGCATGGTGTCCAACACCTCAGATTGTAGCACAGAGATGTCACAAGGTTCCGGAAGGGAGGGTAAATCTGGAGAATGAGCAAATCTCTTAGTACCGCCCCTGAGACGTTGAGGTTGAGGAGCCGACAAGGTGATGAATTTGTCCATAACACATCCAGGGAGCTCAGTGAACTACAGTTTGGTAGGTCGGAAAACGGTCGGTATCACTCCCCGCAAGAGAGACATCCACGGCTACCGCTAGGTGGAAGACATCACTCCATATACATCACATCAGGGTGAGGGGAGGGATACATAACGTATACACCACTGTGTGCAGGACAATGTGATAGAGCACATATAGCTACAAGGGTAGCGACCCGTCCAGCAGCGCCGCTTCAGACCCAGGGAGACAAATATACTCTTAACTTGGGAGGAGATATAGCACAAAACAGGGTGGGTGGGGGGGGTGTGAGGGTGGTATCACACTATGGTGTACGGCTGGCACCAGCTAAAGCTGCACGTAGAAATTGGGAGCAATGCAATTTGAAAAATAAATAAATTAAAGTCGTTTATGAGATGGCAGGCTCAGTGCAATCTATGAAGACACCTCTGCTATTAAAATAATTGACCTGGGGGTCAGAGAACCAGTAGCATCAGACAGAGAAAAATAAAAGATATATTTAAATGGGTTTATGTATTTTTGTAGCCTGGAGGTAGGTTAGGTTAGGGGGGAGAATGCAGCTACCCAGAGAGCGTCCTGTCAGCCAGACAGAGTCTCTAGACGCTGGGCTTGTAATGCTGTCTCACACTGCAGTGAGCAAGATGGCTGCCTCCTCCGTGTACTCACAGCTAGATGATTCGGCCGTTCGGCTCCCGTTGTTCTCAGCCGCCAGGAGAAGGTCCGGGGAGGGCAGAGGATCAGTGCAGGAAGCCCAGGTTATCAGCCTGTCCCTGCAGGTGAGCTCCGTGACATAGTAACATAGTATCTGAGGTTGAAAAAAGACAATTGTCCATCGAGTTCAACCTATTTGTGGTGTCCTCTGCATGATGATTTGACTAAATAGTAACTATAATGCATGACTATGCACCATACCCCTGGATATCCTTATCCAATAGGAATTTATCTAACCCATTCTTAAAGGTGTTGACAGATTCCGCCATTACAACTCCCTCGGGCAGGGAATTCCAAACACGTATTGTCCTTACCGTGAAAAAGCCTTTACGCCGTATTGTGCGGAATCTCCTCTCCTCTAACCTGAGCGAGTGTCCACGAGTCCTCTGTGTTGATCTAACCAAAAACAGGTCCCGCGCAAGCTCTGAGTATTGTCCCCTTATATATTTGTAGATGTTGATCATATCCCCTCTTAGTCTCCGCTTTTCCAATGTAAACATGCCTAGTCTTTCAAGCCTTTCCTTGTATTCCATCGTCTCCATGCCCTTAATTAGTTTGGTCGCCCTCCTTTGTACCTTTTCAAGCTCCAGGATATCCTTTTTGTAGTACGGTGCCCAGAACTGTACACAGTATTCAAGGTGTGGCCTCACTAGTGATTTATATAATGGGAGTATAATACTCTCGTCCCTAGCATCAATACCCCGTTTTATGCATGCTAATATCTTATTAGCCTTCTTTGCTGCAGTCCTACTTTGGGTACTACTGCTTAGCTTGCTATCTATGAGGACACCTAAGTCCTTTTCCAGTACAGAATCCCCTAGTTTTACCCCATTTAGTAGGTAGGTGTAATTTTTGTTCTTGTTACCACAGTGCATTACCTTACACTTGTCTGTGTTGAAGCGCATTCTCCATTTGGCTGCCCATGCTTCTAATTTAACTAAGTCGTTCTGAAGAGACTCGGCATCCTCCTTTGTATTTATAGCCTTACACAATTTGGTATCATCTGCAAAAATTGACACCATGCTCTCTAGACCTTCTGTTAGGTCGTTAATGAAAATATTGAACAATAGCGGTCCTAATACTGAGCCTTGCGGCACACCACTTAGCACTTCAGTCCAAGTTGAAAAATATCCATTAACCACAACGCGCTGCTTCCTATTATCTAACCAGTTTTTGACCCAAGTGCATATTGTGCTTCCTAGCCCTGATTCTTGTAGCTTGTATATAAGTCTCATGTGTGGTACAGTATCAAACGCTTTGGCAAAGTCTAAAAAGATTACATCCACGTCTTTACCCTGATCTAGGTTTGCGCTTACTGTTTCATAAAAGCCAAGTAAGTTGGTTTGACAGGATCTGTCCTTCATAAACCCATGTTGATTCCTTTTAATGACCTTATTGGTTTCAAGGAACTTCTGAATACTATCTCTTAGAATACCTTCCAATACTTTCCCCACTATAGATGTAAGACTAACTGGTCTATAATTACCTGGTTCAGCTTTACTTCCCTTTTTGAATATAGGCACTACTTCCGCTATACGCCAGTCTTTGGGAACCATACCTGATATAACTGAATCCTCAAAGATCAGAGATAGCGGTTTTGCCAGTTCAGAGTGAAGCTCCATTAGAACCCTTGGATGAATACCATCGGGCCCTGGTGATTTATTAATCTTTAAATGTTTTAATCGGTGACAGACTACTTCCTCGCTTAAATAAGTACCTATCAGTGTGATATTGTCCTTATTGAGATTGTGTGTCAGTCCCTGAATTGGGTCCTCTCTAGTGAATACTGTTGAAAAAAACTCATTTAGTGTGTTCGCTATGTCATTATCATTTTTGCTTAAGACTCCCAACGTGTCCTTCAAAGGGCCTATACTCTCCTTTTTTAATCTCTTGCTATTGATGTATTTAAAGAATTTTTTGGGATTTGCTTTGCTTTCCTTTGCTACTAGTTTTTCAGTTTCTACTTTAGCCGCTCTTATTTCCTTTTTGCAATTTTTGTTACATTCCTTATAGTGCTGAAATGACTCTGCTTCCCCGTCAGATTTGTATTTTTTAAATGCTCGCCTTTTCTTGCCCATAAGTTCCTTAATCTTTTTGTTAAGCCACATCGGTTTATGATTTTTATTCCCTTTTTTGCTACTCATAGGAATATATTTGAGTGTATTTTTAGCTAGCAGGAATTTTAGTACCTCCCATTTCTCCGTAGTATTTTTTCCTAAAAACAAACCTTCCCATTCAATATCCCTGAAAAATACCCTCATCATTTCAAAATTTGCTTTGCTAAAATTTAAAGTCCTAGTTGAGCCAGTATAGGGCTGTTTGTAGAAACTGATATTGAATGTGACCATATTATGGTCGCTGTTTCCTATGGGTTCCCCTACTATAATACCCGATACCAAATCCTGATTGTTTGTTAATACCAGGTCTAAGATTGCATTGTACCTAGTTGGTTCCTCAATTAGTTGGACTAGGTAGTTATCATTTAGTGTGTTTAAAAACATACTGCCCCTAGCAGTATCACATGAATCGTTTTTCCAGTTTATCTCTGGATAGTTAAAATCTCCCATCACTACTATGTCTCCTACTCCTGCTGCTTTTTCAATTTGCTTTAGTAACAATTCATCATCAGATGCGTTGATACCAGGCGGCCTATAGCATACACCCAATACTAACTTTTTTGTTCCTTTTTCCCCGCATGCAATTTCTACCCATAGTGTCTCAACAGTGTCTACAGTACCCTTCTGAGTATCTTCCCATATATTAGGTTTTAAAAACGGCTTTACGTACAGACACACCCCTCCACCCTTTTTATTTAGTCTGTCTCTCCTAAACAGTGTATAGCCCTCTAGATTGACTGTCCAATCATGAGATTCATCCCACCAAGTTTCAGTAATGCCTATAATATCATACTGTTTGCTTGCTGCAAGTATTTCTAGTTCACCCTTTTTACCAGTAATGCTTCTGGCGTTTACATACATACAACTAAGATAAGTATTTTCCCTTGCATTAGGGACATCTTTCACCTTATGTGGCAAGGATGACCTGTAATCGTCATTGGTTAGTGCTTTGGTAAAATCCCTTTTAGTACCCATGTTAATAACCTTACTGCCTGCTCTTACCCTCCCCCCAACTTCTCCCCCATTTTGTTTACTACCGCCATCCCCACTATTCTCACTGCATGACCCGTAGTTTTTAGCTAAACCCTCCCCCCAGGCTCCTAGTTTAAAATCTCCTCCAACCTTCTAACCATCCTTCCCCCCAGCACCGCTGCCCCCTCCTCAGTCAGGTGCAATCCGTCACGACAAAAGAGATGGCGTCTGACTGAGAAGTCCGCCCAGTGTTCCAGGAACACAAACCCCTCTTTCCTGCACCAATCCCTAAGCCACACATTTACCTCCCTAATCTCCCTCTGCCTCCCTGGACTAGCGCGTGGCACGGGTAATAATTCCGAGAATATTACCTTAGATGTCCTTGCCTTCAGTTTCTTTCCTAAGTCCCTATAGTCTTTCTTAAGGACATCCCACCTTCCGCTAACTTTGTCATTGGTGCCAACGTGCACCAAGACCGCCGGGTCTTTGCCAGCCCCTCCCAACAATCTATCTACCCGGTCCGCGATGTGCCGTACCCGAGCACCCGGGAGACAACAGACTGTACGGCGATCACGATCCCGGTAGCAGATTGCCCTATCTGCCTTCCTGATGATAGAATCCCCTACCACCACCATTTGACTAGGTACCTCTCTATCTTTTATCCCAACCGCGCCAGAGGGACCGCACCTCTGGATGCTAGAGGGAGCAGTCTCCTCCGGCACCGTCATTTCTTCGCTATCATCCTCCGATTCCTCGTCCAATCGGGCAAATTTGTTCGGGTTTGATAGTTCGGAGATGTCGTGCCTCCCCCTCTTATTCTTCCTTCTAACTGTGACCCAACTGGCTACCTGATCATCATCCTCTTCTACCAGTGACCCCTCCCGCAACTCCTCCACCGTTCTGTCTAAACTACGCTCGAGATTGTGAATCTCCCTCAGTCGCGTAACCGTTTGCTCTAGATCAGTTACCTGGGCTTCCAGGGCAACAGTTCGCACACACCTCGTGCAGATGTATTCACACTGGGCCGGTAGCTCCAGGTGTGCATACATCTTGCACGACATGCACTGAGTGAGGTCCTCAATCACAGCCCCTCCCATATTGTTTGCAAGGTCTAACTCCCTGTTACACTCAAAGAAAAAGCAGCAAAAATAAAAAATAGAAGACAAGCAATATCACTTATACAATAATTAAGCTGGCTTATACTTATCTATCTTTGTGCGGTTCTTGGTCCTTCACTTTTATGCAGCCGTAGTGCTCTCACCTGCGGCACCTATACTCCACTTAGCAGTTGCAGTTGTACCAGCTTACTGCTCCTCCTTTTCACTCGGCTTCCAGCTCCTGCTAAGAAAAAAAATAAAAAATGCCCCTCACACTCGCACAATCACAGCCCCTCTGCTACTCCAAGTAAGAGACCCTCTCACTCACTCACAAGGTCAGCCCCTTGCAGTCTCACCAGAAGTTTAATGGTACTGTAAATGTGTGTTCCTGATTGTGTATTATAAAACTCACCTTTATCTGTATTCTAACTCACCTTTATACTGTTTCCAACTCACTTAGAAATCCCAGCAGCACTTTGAAGAGACCAGCCCCACAGAGCAGGCTCAAAGAGTCTGGTCACTGCTTATATAGGCTCACCCAGCTGTTTCAATCAGCCCCTCACCCTCCTGATTACTCCTGATTACTCCTGATTACTCACACCTGAGTTAACCCCTCAGGCTATCACCTCACACTTTTTTTTTTTTCCCCTCCAAAAGAAAAACACACAAAAAAAAAAAAAAACCAGTACAGATGTATTAAAACAAAAACAAACAGTATAGATACAATCAATCAATCAATCAATCAATCAATCAATCAATCAATCAGAATCAGATTATTTTCTCTCACAAAATTAATATCTCTGTATGGATAGACAGAGATTAATCAGAGTTCACCTTTATACTGTTTCCAACTCACTTAGAAATCCCAGCAGCACTTTGAAGAGACCAGCCCCACAGAGCAGGCTCAAAGAGTCTGGTCACTGCTTATATAGGCTCACCCAGCTGTTTCAATCAGCCCCTCACCCTCCTGATTACTCCTGATTACTCACACCTGAGTTAACCCCTCAGGCTATCACCTCACACTTTTTTTTTTTCCCCCTCCAAAAGAAAAACACAAAAAAAACAAAAAAAAAACCAGTACAGATGTATTAAAACAAAAACAAACAGTATAGATACAATCAATCAATCAATCAATCAATCAGAATCAGATTATTTTCTCTCACAAAATTAATATCTCTGTATGGATAGACAGAGATTAATCAGAGTTCACCTTTATACTGTTTCCAACTCACTTAGAAATCCCAGCAGCACTTTGAAGAGACCAGCCCCACAGAGCAGGCTCAAAGAGTCTGGTCACTGCTTATATAGGCTCACCCAGCTGTTTCAATCAGCCCCTCACCCTCCTGATTACTCCTGATTACTCCTGATTACTCACACCTGAGTTAACCCCTCAGGCTATCACCTCACACTTTTTTTTTTTTCCCCCTCCAAAAGAAAAACACAAAAAAAACAAAAAAAAAAAACAGTGCAGATGTATTAAAACAAAAACAAACAGTATAGATACAATCAATCAATCAATCAATCAATCAATCAGAATCAGATTATTTTCTCTCACAAAATTAATATCTCTGTATGGATAGACAGAGATTAATCAGAGTTCACCTTTATACTGTTTCCAACTCACTTAGAAATCCCAGCAGCACTTTGAAGAGACCAGCCCCACAGAGCAGGCTCAAAGAGTCTGGTCACTGCTTATATAGGCTCACCCAGCTGTTTCAATCAGCCCCTCACCCTCCTGATTACTCCTGATTACTCACACCTGAGTTAACCCCTCAGGCTATCACCTCACACTTTTTTTTTTTTTCCCCTCCAAAAGAAAAACACACACAAAAAAAAAACCCAGTACAGATGTATTAAAACAAAAACAAACAGTATAGATACAATCAATCAATCAATCAATCAGAATCAGATTACTTTCTCTCACAAAATTAATATCTCTGTATGGATAGACAGAGATTAATCAGAGCTCACCTTTATACTGTTTCCAACTCACTTAGAAATCCCAGCAGCACTTTGAAGAGACCAGCCCCACAGAGCAGGCTCAAAGAGTCTGGTCACTGCTTATATAGGCTCACCCAGCTGTTTCAATCAGCCCCTCACCCTCCTGATTACTCCTGATTACTCACACCTGAGTTAACCCCTCAGGCTATCACCTCACACTTTTTTTTTTTTTTCCCCTCCAAAAGAAAAACACAAAAAAAAAAACCGTGCGCGGTCTCGGCGTCTGGCCCGGGATGTCTTTAAAATCGAGGCCCCGGCTTTATACAGAAGGGAGGGCCGCAACCCGCAGACTCGGACAGAGCCTCGTCCCGATTCCGCAGCTCACTCCCTTCAACACTGGAGCTCAGGATGAGGAGCTGGGGCTCTGATATTCGCGTTAGAGAGGGGTAGATAGGGGCAAAACGTCTCCGTTTGATTGTCCAGGCCGGAGCTCATGCAGAAAGCAGCCCGCTCGGATGACAGCCAGGCCACGCCCCCACGAGAAATAGAATTATCGGTAAGTAAATTCTTATTTTCTCTGACGTCCTAGTGGATGCTGGGAACTCCGTAAGGACCATGGGGATTATACCAAAGCTCCCAAACGGGCGGGAGAGTGCGGATGACTCTGCAGCACCGAATGAGAGAACTCCAGGTCCTCCTCAGCCAGGGTATCAAATTTGTAGAATTTAGCAAACGTGTTTGCCCCTGACCAAGTAGCTGCTCGGCAAAGTTGTAAAGCCGAGACCCCTCGGGCAGCCGCCCAAGATGAGCCCACCTTCCTTGTGGAATGGGCTTTTACAGATTTTGGCTGTGGCAGGCCTGCCACAGAATGTGCAAGTTGAATTGTACTACAAATCCAACGAGCAATCGTCTGCTTAGAAGCAGGAGCACCCAGCTTGTTGGGTGCATACAGTACAAACAGCGAGTCAGATTTTCTGACTCCAGCCGTCCTGGAAACATATATTTTCAGGGCCCTGACTACGTCCAGCAACTTGGAGTCCTCCAAGTCCCTAGTAGCCGCAGGTACCACAATAGGTTGATTCATGTGAAAAGCTGAAACCACCTTAGGGAGAAATTGAGGACGAGTCCTCAATTCCGCCCTATCCGAATGAAATATCAGGTAAGGGCTTTTATAGGATAAAGCCGCCAATTCTGATACGCGCCTGGCTGAAGCCAGGGCCAACAGCATTACCACTTTCCATGTGAGATATTTCAAATCCACTGTGGCAAGTGGTTCAAACCAATGTGATTTTAGGAACCCGAAAACTACATTGAGATCCCAAGGTGCCACTGGAGGCACAAAAGGAGGCTGTATATGCAGTACCCCTTTGACAAACGTCTGAACTTCAGGCACTGAAGCCAGTTCTTTCTGGAAGAAGATCGACAGGGCCGAAATTTGAACCTTAATGGATCCTAATTTTAGGCCCATAGACAATCCTGCTTGCAGGAAATGTAGGAAACGACCCAGTTGAAATTCCTCCGTAGGGGCCTTCTTGGCCTCACACCACGCAACATATTTTCGCCAAATGCGATGATAATGTTTTGCAGTTACATCCTTCCTGGCCTTGATCAGGGTAGGGATGACTTCATCTGGAATGCCTTTTTCCTTCAGGATCCGGCGTTCAACCGCCATGCCGTCAAACGCAGCCGCGGTAAGTCTTGGAACAGACAAGGTCCCTGCTGGAGCAGGTCCTTCCTTAGAGGTAGAGGCCACGGGTCCTCCGTGAGCATCTCTTGCAGCTCCGGGTACCAAGTTCTTCTTGGCCAATCCGGAGCCACGAGTATCGTTCTTACTCCTCTCCTTCTTATGATTCTCAGTACTTTTGGTATGAGAGGAAGAGGAGGGAACACATATACTGACTGGAACACCCACGGAGTTACCAGAGCGTCCACCGCTATTGCCTGAGGGTCCCTTGACCTGGCGCAATATCTGTCCAGTTTCTTGTTGAGACGGGATGCCATCATGTCCACCTTTGGTTTTTCCCAACGGTTTACAATCACTTGGAAGACTTCTGGATGAAGTCCCCACTCCCCCGGGTGGAGGTCGTGTCTGCTGAGGAAGTCTGCTTCCCAGTTGTCCACTCCCGGAATGAACACTGCTGACAGTGCTATCACATGATTTTCCGCCCAGCGGAGAATCCTTGCAGCTTCTGCCATTGCCCTCCTGCTTCTTGTGCCGCCCTGTCTGTTTACGTAGGCGACAGCCGTGATGTTGTCCGACTGGAACAATACCGGTTGACCCTGAAGCAGAGGCCTTGCTTGACTTAGGGCATTGTAAATGGCCCTTAGCTCTAGGATATTTATGTGAAGAGACGTTTCCATGCTTGACCACAAGCCCTGGAAATTTCTTCCCTGTGTGACTGCTCCCCAGCCTCTCAGGCTGGCATCCGTGGTTACCAGCATCCAATCCTGAATGCCGAATCTGCGGCCCTCTAGAAGATGAGCCTTCTGTAACCACCACAGGAGAGATACCCTTGTCCTTGGAGATAGGGTTATCCGCTGATGCATCTGAAGATGCGATCCGGACCATTTGTCCAGCAGATCCCACTGAAAAGTTCTTGCATGGAATCTTCCGAATGGAATCGCTTCGTAAGAAGCCACCATTTTTCCCAGGACTCTCGTGCACTGATGCACTGACACTTGTCCTGGTTTTAGGAGGTTCCTGACTAGCTCGGATAACTCCCTGGCCTTCTCCTCCGGGAGAAACACCTTTTTCTGGACTGTGTCCAGAATCATCCCTAGGAACAGCAGACATGTTGTCGGAATCAGCTGTGATTTTGGGATATTTAGAATCCACCCGTGCTGACGTAGCACTACCTGAGATAGTGCTACTCCGACCTCTAACTGTTCCCTGGATCTTGCCCTTATCAGGAGATCGTCCAAGTAAGGGGTAATTAATACGCCTTTTCTTCGAAGAAGAATCATCATTTCGGCCATTACCTTGGTAAAGACCCGTGGTGCCGTGGACAATCCAAACGGCAGCGTCTGAAACTGATAATGACAGTTTTGTATCACAAACCTGAGGTACCCTTGGTGAGAAGGGTAGATTGGGACATGGAGATAAGCATCCTTGATGTCTAGAGATACCATATAGTCCCCTTCTTCCAGGTTCGCTATCACTGCTCTGAGTGACTCCATCTTGAATTTGAACCTGTTTATGTAAGTGTTCAAAGATTTTAGATTTAAAATTGGTCTCACCGAGCCGTCCGGCTTCGGTACCACAAACAGAGTGGAATAATACCCCTTTCCCTGTTGTAGGAGGGGTACCTTGATTATCACCTGCTGGGAATACAGCTTGTGAATAGCATCCAATACTGCCTCCCTGTCGGAGGGAGACGTTGGTAGAGCAGACTTCAGGAACCGGCGAGGGGGAGACGTCTCGAATTCCAATTTGTACCCCTGTGATACTACCTGCAGGATCCAGGGGTCCACTTGCGAGTGAGCCCACTGCGCGCTGAAATTCTTGAGACGGCCCCCCACCGTGCCCGAGTCTGCTTGCAGAGCCCCAGCGTCATGCTGAGGACTTGGCAGAAGCGGGGGAGGGCTTCTGCTCCTGGGAAGAAGCTGCATGGTGCAGTCTTTTTCCCCTTCCTCTGCCCCGGGGCAGGAACGAGCGGCCTTTTTCTCTCTTGCCCTTATAGGGACGAAAGGACTGGGTTTGAAAAGACGGTGTCTTTTTCTGCTGAGAGGTGACCTGGGGTAAAAAGGTGGATTTTCCAGCCGTTGCTGTGGCCACCAGGTCCGATAGACCGACCCCAAATAACTCCTCCCCTTTATACGGCAATACTTCCATATGTCGTTTGGAATCCGCATCACCTGACCACTGTCGCGTCCATAACGTTCTTCTGGCAGAAATGGACATCGCACTTACTCTAGATGCCAGGGTGCAAATATCCCTCTATGCATCTCGCATATATAGTAATGCATCCTTTAAATGCTCTATAGTTAATAATATACTGTCCCTATCCAGGGTATCAATATTTTCAGTCAGGGAATCCGACCAAGCCACTCCAGCGCTGCACATCCAGGCTGAGGCGATCGCTGGTCGCAGTATAACACCAGTATGTGTGTATATACCCTTTAAGATATTTTCCAGCCTTCTATCAGCTGGTTCCTTGAGAGCGGCCGTATCAGGAGACGGTAACGCCACTTGTTTTGATAAGCGTGTGAGCGCCTTATCTACCCTAGGGGGTGTTTCCCAACGTGCCCTAACCTCTGGCGGGAAAGGGTATAGTGCCAATAATTTATTAGAAATCAGCAGTTTTTTATCGGGGGAAACCCACGCTTTATCACACACCTCATTTAATTCATCTGACTCAGGAAAAACCACTGGTAGTTTTTTCACACCCCACATAATACCCTTTTTTGTGGTGCATGTAGTGTCAGAAATGTGCAATGCCTCCTTCATTGCCGTGATCATGTAACGTGTGGCCCTACTGGACATTACGTTTGTCTCGTCACCGTCGACACTGGATTCAGTATCCGTGCAGAGCCGGCCTTCGGCATAGGCAAACTAGGCAAATGCCTAGGGCATTTGGTATGCTTAGGGGCACCAGCAGCTTCTGCTGATTAAAATGATATGCGGCATGCCTATATTCTGTGTGTGACTGTGGCTGTATCTGCATACGAAATGCTACGTTGCAGTGTATTCCTGGAAATCACTGTAATGTAGCATTTCGTATGCAGATGCAGTCGCAGATAGAATATAGGCATGCTGCATATCATTTTAATCAGCAGAAGCTGCTTGTGCATCCTAGCCACATAGTAATGCAAATAAGATGCATTTTCATAAACAAAAGGTGCCCGATGTTAGCAGAGCTGCCAGCTGAAACATGCCAGGCATCTCCTGCAGAACTAGCAGCGGTGCTAGGGGGCACCAGCCAAAATCTTGCCTAGGACATCATATTAGTTAGGGCCGGCTCTGTATCCGTGTCAGGGTCTGTGTCGACCATCTGAGGTAACGGGCGTTTTAGCGCCCCTGACGGTGTCTGAGACGCCTGAACAGGCACTAATTGATTTGTCGGCTGTCTCATGTCGTCAACAGTTTTTTGCAAAGTGCTGACATTGTCACGTAATTCTTTAATTACTACCATCCAGTCAGGTATCGACTCCCTAGGGGGTGACATCACTAACACAGGCAATTGCTCTGCTTCCACATCATTTTCCTCCTCATACATGTCGACACAATCGTACCGACACCCAGCACACACACAGGGAATGCTCTGATAGAGGACAGGACCCCACGAGCCCTTTGGGGAGACAGAGGGAGAGTTTGCCAGCACACACCAGAGCGCTATATATATACAGGGATAACCTTATATAAAAGTGTTTCTCCCTTTATAGCTGCCGTTTTATATTTGCTGCCAATAGTGCCCCCCCTCTCTTGTTTTACCCCGATTCTTGTAGCAGGACTGCAGGGGAGAGTCAGGGAGCCGTCCTTCCAGCGGAGCTGTGAAAGAAAATGGCGCTTGTGTGCTGAGGAGAAAGGCTCCGCCCCCTTCACGGCGGCCTTTTCTCCCGCTTTTTTCAGGAAACTGGCAGGGGATAAATGCATCCATATAGCCCAGGAGCTATATGTGATGCATTTTTTTTAGCCATATAAGGTTTTTATATCGTTTACATTGCGTCTCAGGGCGCTCCCCCCCAGCGCCCTGCACCCTCAGTGACCGGAGTGTGAAGTGTGCTGAGAGCAATGGCGCACAGCTGCAGTGCTGTGCGCTACCTTATTTGAAGACAGGAACGTCTTCTGCCGCCGCTTTCTCCGGACCTCTTCGCTCTTCTGGCTCTGTAAGGGGGCCGGCGGCGCGGCTCCGGGACCCATCCAGGCTGAACCTGTGATCGTCCCTCTGGAGCTAATGTCCAGTAGCCAAGAAGCCCAATCCACTCTGCAGTCAGGTGAGTTCGCTTCTTCTCCCCTTAGTCCCACGATGCAGTGAGCCTGTTGCCAGCAGGACTCACTGAAAATAAAAAACCTATTTAAACTTTTACTTCTAAGCAGCTCAGGAGAGCCACCTAGCTTGCACCCTTCTCGTTCGGGCACAAAAATCTAACTGAGGCTTGGAGGAGGGTCATAGGGGGAGGAGCCAGTGCACACCAGCTAGTCTAAAGCTTTTACTTTTTGTGCCCAGTCTCCTGCGGAGCCGCTATTCCCTATGGTCCTTACGGAGTTCCCAGCATCCACTAGGACGTCAGAGAAAAACCTAGTATTCGTCGACTGCAGGGAATAGTAACCGAGGCAAAATAACATTCTTGCGACCCTGAGGAGTCCGAGGGGAGTTTACATAAATAATTTTAATAACACTCCCCCACATATACTACCATGTCCGTGTTAGAGCTGCAGGCCCATGGAACCAAACCCTACATATACATATAATTAACAGCATGTTAATTTACACCCAGTAATAACAGTTGGTGCCGACAGGGTCACCCACATACTACTGTGTTTCCCATACAGTGAGTATTTATGACAAGCATACAACTACCGACCTGTTGACTCTATCAAGTACCAACAGGCGTCGGCGATGTCGACAGTGACCCCATATCGGTTTGTGACCGATCACTCACTCATGTAGACACATGTGGACTATAGTGGGTATAACTGACAGGGAACTCACACAGAAATATGCACAACAATGAATATATGGCCATTTCTAAACAAATAGTGTTATATATATCTCAATATACCACTAAAAACTCTGTGCCCCTCCTCCCGCCCCTCGTTTGTACTGCATTACCTTTTTGGCGGGGACAGAGAGAAAAAATAAGATTTTACTCACCGGTAAATCTATTTCTCGTAGTCCGTAGTGGATGCTGGGGACTCCGTAAGGACCATGGAGAATAGACGGGCTCCGCAGGAGACTGGGCACTCTAAAGAAAGATTTAGTACTACCTGGTGTGCACTGGCTCCTCCCTCTATGCCCCTCCTCCAGACCTAAGTTAAGGAAACTGTGCCCGGAAGAGCTGACATTACAAGGAAAGGATTTTGGAATCCAGGGTAAGACTCATACCAGCCACACCAATCACACCGTATAACTCGTGATAAACTTACCCCTAACGGTATGAACAACAACAGAGCATCAAACAACAGATGCCAACATAACATAACCCTTTTATTAAGCAATAACTATATACACGTATTGCAGAAAGTCCGCACTTGGGACGGGCGCCCAGCATCCACTACGGACTACGAGAAATAGATTTACCGGTGAGTAAAATCTTATTTTCTCTAACGTCCTAGTGGATGCTGGGGACTCCGTAAGGACCATGGGGATTATACCAAAGCTCCCAAACGGGCGGGAGAGTGCGGATGACTCTGCAGCACCGAATGGGCAATCACAAGGTCCTCCTCAGCCAGGGTATCAAACTTATAGAACTTTGCAAAGGTGTTTGAACCCGACCAAGTAGCTGCTCGGCAAAGTTGTAATGCCGAGACCCCTCGGGCAGCCGCCGAAGAAGAGCCCACTTTCCTCGTGGAATGGGCTTTCACTGATTTTGGATGTGGCAAACCAGCCGCAGAATGAGCCTGCTGAATCGTGTTACAGATCCAGCGAGCAATAGTCTGCTTTGAAGCAGGAGCACCCAGCTTGTTGGATGCATACAGGATAAACAGCGAGTCAGGTTTCCTGACTCCAGCCGTCCTGGCTACATAAATCTTCAAAGTCCTGACTACATCAAGCAACTTGGAGTCCTCCAAGTCACGAGTAGCCGCAGGCACAATAGGTTGGTTCAAATGAAAAGATGACACCACCTTCGGCAGAAATTGCGGACGAGTCCGTAATTCTGCCCTGTCCATATGGAAAACCAGATAGGGGCTTTTACATGACAAAGCCGCCAATTCTGACACACGCCTAGCCGAAGCTAAGGCCAATAGCATGACCACTTTCCACGTCAGATACTTTAGCTCTACGGTCTTAAGTGGCTCAAACCAGTGAGATTTCAGGAAACTCAACACCACGTTAAGATTCCCAAGGTGCCACTGGTGGCACAAAAGGGGGCTGAATATGCAGCACTCCCTTTACAAACGTCTGAACTTCAGGAAGCGAAGCCAGTTCCTTTTGAAAGAAAATGGATAGGGCCGAAATCTGGACCTTTATGGATCCTAATTTTAAGCCCATAGTCACTCCTGACTGTAGGAAGTGCAGGAACCGGCCCAGCTGGAATTCCTCTGTAGGAGCCTTCCTGGCCTCACACCAAGCAACATATTTTCGCCATATACGGTGATAATGCTTTGCTGTCACGTCCTTCCTAGCCTTTATCAATGTAGGAATAACTTCATCCGGAATGCCTTTTTCCGCTAGGATCCGGCATTCAACCGCCATGCCGTCAAACGCAGCCGCGGTAAGTCTTGGAACAGACAGGGCCCTTGTTGCAACAGGTCCTGTCTGAGAGGCAGAGGCCATGGTTCCTCTGTTAGCATTTCTTGCAATTCCGGGTACCAAGTCCTTCTTGGCCAATCCGGAACAATCAGTATTGTTCTCACTCCTCTTTTTCTCACAATACTCAGCACCTTTGGTACGAGAGGAAGAGGAGGAAACACATAGACCGACTGGAACACCCACGGTGTTACAAGTGCGTCCACAGCTATCGCCTGAGGGTCTCTTGACATGACGCAATACCTTTTTAGCTTTTTGTTGAGACGGGACGCCATCATGTCCACCTGTGGCAGTTCCCATCGATTTGCAATCTGCTTGAAGACTTCTTGATGAAGTCCCCACTCTCCCGGGTGGAGGTCGTGCCTGCTGAGGAAGTCTGCTTCCCAGTTGTCCACTCCCGGAATGAACACTGCTGACAGTGCTAGTACGTGATTCTCCGCCCAACGAAGAATCCTGGTGGCTTCTGCCATTGCCACCCTGCTTCTTGTGCCGCCCTGGTGGTTTACATGGGCCACTGCAGTGATGTTGTCTGACTGAATCAGCACTGGTTGGTTTCGAAGCAGAGGCTCCGCTTGACTCAGGGCGTTGTATACGGCCCTTAGTTCCAGGATATTGATGTGCAGACAAGTCTCCTGACTTGACCACAGCCCCTGGAAGTTTCTTCCCTGAGTGACTGCCCCCCATCCTCGGAGGCTTGCATCCGTGGTCACCAGGACCCAGTCCTGTATGCCGAACCTGCGGCCCTCGAGGAGGTGAGCACTTTCCAGCCACCACAGAAGAGACACCCTGGCCCTGGGGGACATGGTGATCAACCGATGCATCTGAAGATGCGATCCGGACCACTTGTCCAACAGATCCCACTGAAAGATCCTCGCATGGAACCTGCCGAAGGGAATGGCTTCGTATGACGCCACCATCTTTCCCAGGACTCGCGTGCAGTGATGCACCGATACCTGTTTTGGTTTGAGGAGGTCTCTGACCAGAGTCACGAGCTCCTGAGCCTTTTCCTCCGGGAGAAACACCTTTTTCTGGCTTGTGTCCAGAATCATGCCCAGGAAGGGCAGACGCGTCGTAGGAATCAGCTGCGACTTTGGAATATTCAGAATCCAGCCGTGCTGTCGCAACACTTCCTGAGAGTGTTCTACGCTGATCAGCAACCGCTCCCTGGACCTCGCCTTTATGAGGAGATCGTCCAAGTATGGAATAATTGTAACCCCTTGCTTCCGAAGGAGCACCATCATTTCCGCCATCACCTTGGTAAATATTCTCGGTGCCGTGGACAGGCCAAACGGCAACGTCTGGAATTGGTAATGACAGTCCTGTACCACAAACCTGAGGTACTCCTGTTGAGGTGGACAAATGGGGACATGCAAGTACGCATCCTTGATGTCCAGAGACACCATAAAATCCCCTTCCTCCAGGCTTGCAATGACCGCTCTGAGCGATTCCATCTTGAACTTGAATTTCTTCAGATAAATGTTCAGGGATTTTAAATTCAAAATGGGTCTGACCGAACCGTCCGGTTTCGGTACCACAAACATAGTGGAATAGTAACCCCTTCCCTGTTGAAGGAGGGGAACCTTCACTACCACCTGCTGGAGATATAGCTTGTGAATTGCTGCCAACACTACCTTCCTTTCCATGGGGGAAGCTGGCAAGGCCGATTTTAGGTAACGGTGAGGGGGCGTCACCTCGAATTCCAGCTTGTATCCCTGAGACACAATTTGTATAGCCCAAGGATCCACTCGTGAGCGAACCCACTGGTGGCTGTGGAGCCCCAGCGTCATGCGGTGGATTTAGTGGAAGCCGGGGAGGACTTTTGTTCCTGGGAACTAGCTGCATGGTGCAGTTTTTTTCCTCTACCCCTGCCTCTGGCAAGAAAGGACGCACCTCTGACTTTCTTGCTTTTTTGAGAACGAAAGGACTGCATTTGGTAATACGGTGCTTTCTTTGGCTGTGAGGGAATATATGGCAAGAAATTTGACTTCCCAGCCGTAGCTGTGGAAACTAGGTCCGAGAGACCGTCCCCAAACAATTCCTCACCCTTATAAGGTAACACCTCCATGTGTTTTTTAGAGTCGGCATCACCTGTCCATTGCCGAGTCCATAGGACCCTTCTGGCAGAAATCGACATTGCGTTTATTCTAGAGCCCAGCAGGCAAATGTCCCTCTGGGCATCCCGCATATATAGGACAGCGTCTTTGATATGCCCAAGGGTCAGTAAAATAGTCTCCCTGTCCAGGGTATCTATCTCCTCAGACAGAGTATCTGTCCATGCTGCTACAGCACTACACATCCAGGCCGAAGCAATTGCTGGCCTCAGAATAGTACCAGAATGTGTATAAATAGACTACAGGATACCTTCCTGCTTCCTATCCGCAGGATCCTTTAGGGCGGCCGTATCCTGTGACGGCAGGGCCACCTTCTTAGACAAGCGTGTCAACGCTTTGTCTACCCTAGGGGAGGATTCACAGCGTAACCTATCCGTTGGCGGGAAAGGATACGCCATAAGTAATCTTTTGGAAACCAGTACTTTCCTATCAGGGGAATCCCACGCTTTTTCACATAACTCATTTAATTCATGTGAAGGGGGAAAAGTCACTTCTTGCTTTTTCTCCCCAAACATATAAACCCTCTTGTCAGGGACAGGGTTTTCCTCCGATATGTGCAATACATCCTTCATTGCTATAATCATGTATCGGATGGCTTTAGTCATTTTAGGCTGCAACTTTGCATCATCGTCATCGACACTGGAGTCAGAATCCGTGTCGACATCTGTGTCAACCAACTGGGATAGTGGGCGCTTTTGAGACCCTGACGGCCCCTGAGCTGTAGAATCAGACATGGGTTGAGAACCTGACTGATTATCCAACCTTTTATGCAAGGAGCTTACGTTATCATTTAACACCCTCCACATATCCATCCAATCAGGTGTCAGCGCCGGCGGCGGCGACACCACATTCACTTGCACTTGTTCTGCCTCCACGTAACCGTCCTCATCAAACATGTCGACACAGCCGTACCGACACACCGCACACACACAGGGAATGCTCTAATTGAGGACAGGACCCCACACGGCCTTTTGGGGAGACAGAGAGAGAGTATGCCAGCACACACCCCAGCGCTATATAACCCAGGGATTACACAGTAACTTAGTGCTTACCCAGTAGCTGCTGTTTATGATAATTTGCGGCTAAATTTATGTGCCCCCCCTCTCTTTTTACCCTTTTTCTACCTTGATACTGCAGGGGAGAGCCTGGGGAGCTTCCTCTCAGCGGAGCTGTGGAGAGAAAATGGCGCCGGTTAGTGCTGAGGAAGAAGGCCCCGCCCCCTCAGCGGCGGGCTTCTGTCCCGGGTCTGTGTAAATAAAATGGCGGGGGCTCGTGCATATATACAGTGCCCAGCTGTATATATGTGTCTTTTTGCCAAGAGGTATCCTAATTGCTGACCAGGGCCCCCCCCCCCCCCCTGCGCCCTGCAACCTACAGTGACCGGAGTGTGTGGGTAGTGTGGGCGCAATGGCGCACAGCTGCAGTGCTGTGCGCTACCTCATGTGAAGACAGGAGTCTTCTGCCGCCGATTTCGATGTCTTCTTGCTTCCGCCGGCTTCTGTCTTCTGGCTCTGCGAGGGGGACGGCGGCGCAGCTCCGGGAACTGACGACCAAGGTTAAGATCCTGTGTTCGAACCCTCTGGAGCTAATGGTGTCCAGTAGCCTAAGAAGCGCAACCTAGCCGCAGTTAGTAGGTTTGCTTCTCTCCCCTCAGTCCCTCGTAGCAGAGAGTCTGTTGCCAGCAGAAGCTCTCTGAAAATAAAAAACCTAACTAAAATACTTTCTTATTAGCAAGCTCAGGAGAGCTCACTAAAAGCACCTAGCTCTGGCCGGGCACAGATTCTAACTGAGGTCTGGAGGAGGGGCATAGAGAGAGGAGCCAGTGCACACCAGGTAGTACTAAATCTTTCTTTAGAGTGCCCAGTCTCCTGCGGAGCCCGTCTATTCTCCATGGTCCTTACGGAGTCCCCAGCATCCACTAGGACGTTAGAGAAATGGCGCTGAACACTTCTGTGAGGGCTAAGCCCCGCCCCCTTTTCGGCACGCTTCAGCCCCATTATAATAAAGTGTAACATACAGGCAGGGGACCGTATATAGTGTCTAGGCACTATATACATTCACAAAAATAAGATTTCTCTAACGTCCTAAGTGGATGCTGGGGACTCCGTCAGGACCATGGGGTTTTAGCGGCTCCGCAGGAGACAGGGCACAATAATAAAAGCTTTAGGATCAGGTGGTGTGCACTGGCTCCTCCCCCTATGACCCTCCTCCAAGCCTCAGTTAGATTTTTGTGCCCGGCCGAGAAGGGTGCAATCTAGGTGGCTCTCCTGAGCTGCTTAGAATAAAAGTTTAAGTTAGGTTTTTTATTTTCAGTGAGTCCTGCTGGCAACAGGCTCACTGCTACGAGGGACTTAGGGGAGAGAAGTGAACTCACCTGCGTGCAGGATGGATTTGCTTCTTAGGCTACTGGACACCATTAGCTCCAGAGGGAGTCGGAACACAGGTCTCACCCTGGGGTTCGTCCCGGAGCCGTGCCGCCGACCCCCCTTGCAGATGCCGAAGTTGAAGAGGTCCAGAGGTCTAGAAACAGGCGGCAGAAGACTTTCAGTCTTCATAAGGTAGCGCACAGCACTGCAGCTGTGCGCCATTGTTGTCAGCACACTTCATACCAGCGGTCACTGAGGGTGCAGGGCGCTGGGGGGGGTGCCCTGGGCAGCAATGTATTATACCTTTTTTATGGCTAAAATACATCACATATAGCCCTTGAGGCTATATGGATGTATTTAACCCCTGCCAGATCTCACAAACTCCGGGAGAAGAGCCCGCCGTTTTAGGGGGCGGGGCCTATTCTCCTCAGCACACGGCGCCATTTTCCTGCTCAGCTCTGCTGTGAGGAAGGCTTCCAGGCTCTCCCCTGCACTGCACTACAGAAACAGGGTTAAAACAGAGAGGGGGGGCACTTATTTGGCGATATGATTACATATGTGAAAATGCTATAAGGGAAAACACTTGTATAAGGGGTTGTCCCTGTATAATTATAGCGTTTTTGGTGTGTGCTGGCAAACTCTCCCTCTGTCTCCCCAAAGGGCTAGTGGGGTCCTGTCCTCTATCAGAGCATTCCCTGTGTGTGTGCTGTGTGTCGGTACGTGTGTGTCGACATGTAGGAGGACGATGTTGGTGAGGAGGCGGAGCAAATTGCCTGTATTGGTGATGTCACTCTCTAGGGAGTCGACACCGGAATGGATGGCTTATTTAGGAATTACGTGATAATGTCAACACGATGCAAGGTCGGTTGACGACATGAGACGGCTGGCAAACAAATTAGTACCTGTCCAGGCGTCTCAGACACCGTCAGGGGCTTGTAAAAACGCCCATTTACCTCAGTTGGTCGACACAGACACAGACACGGACACTGACTTCAGTGTCGACGGTGAAGAAACAAACGTATTTTCCTTTAGGGCCACACGTTACATGTTAAGGGCAATGAAGGAGGTGTTACATATTTCTGATACTACAAGTACCACAAATAAGGGTATTATGTAGGGTGGGAATAATCTACTTGTGGTTTTTCCTGAATCAGATAAATTAAAGTGTGTGATGATACGTGGGTTTCCTCCGATAGAAAATTATTGGAGGTATACCCTTTCCCGCCAGAAGTGAGGGCGAGTTGGGAAACACACCTTAGAGTGGATAAGGCGCTCACACGCTTATAAAAACAAGTGGCGTTACCGTCTCCAGATACGGCCGCCCTCAAAGAGCCAGCTGATAGGAAGCTGAAAAATATCCTAAAAAGTATATACACACATACTGGTGTTATACTACGACCAGCAATCGCCTCAGCCTGGATGTGCAGCGCTGGGGGGGCTTGGTCGGATTTCCTGACTGAAAATATTGATACCCTTGACAGGAACAATATTTTATTGACTATAGAGCATTTTAAGGATGCATTTCTATATATGCGAGATGCGCATTCTGGCATCAAGAGTAGATGTGATGTCCATATCTGCCAGACGATGTTTATAGACATGACAGTGGTCAGGTGATGCAGATTCCAGACGGCACATGGAAGTATTGCCATATAAAGGGGCGGTCCATCGGACCTGGTGGCCATGGCAACAGCTGGAAAATCCACTTTTGTTACCCCAAGTCACATCTCAGCAGAAAAGGACACAGTCTTTTCAGTCTCAGTCCTTTCGTACCCATAAAGGCAGGCGGGCAAAAGGCCAGTCATATCTGCCCAGGGTTAGAGGAAAGGGAAGAAGACTGCAGCAGGCAGCCCATTCCCAGGAACAGAAGTCCTCCACAGCTTCTGCCAAGTCCGCAGCATGACGCTGGGGCCATACAAGCGGACTCAGGTGCGGTGGGGGGTCATCTCAAGAGTTTCAGCACGCAGTGGGCTCACTCGCAAGTGGACTCCTGGATCCTTCACGTAGTATCCCAGGTGTACATTGGAAATTCGAGACATCTTCCCCTCACAAGTTCCTGAAGTCTGCTTTACCAACGTCTCCCTCCGACAGGGAGGCAGTATTGGGGAAAAAAAATTCACAGGCTGTATTCCCAGCAGGTGATAATCAAAGTACCCCTCCTACAACAAGGGAAGGGGTATTATTCCACACTATATTGTGGTACTGAAGCCAAACGGCTCGGTGAGATCTAAAAGATTTGAACAATTACATACAAGGGTTCAAATCAAGATGGAGTCACTCAGAGCAGTGATAGCGAACCAGGACGATATGGTGTCACTGGATATCAGGGACGCTTACCTACATGTCCAAATTTTGCCCTTCTCACCAAGGGTATCTCAGGTTCGTGGTACAGAACTGTCACTATCAGTTCAGACGCTGCCGTTTGGATTGTCCACGGCACCCCGGGTCTTTACCATGGTAATGGCCGAAATGATGATTCTTCCTAAAAGAAAGATGGACGCTTTCCTGATAAGGGCAAGGTCCAGAGAACAGTTGGCGGTCGGAGTAGCACTATCTCAAGTAGTTCTACGACAGCACGAGTGGATTCTAAATATTCCAAAATTCGCAGCTTTTTCCGACGACACGTCTAATGTTCCTAGGAATGATTCTGGACACAGTCCAGAAAAGGATGTTTTCTCCCGGAGAAGAAGGCCAGGGAGTTATCCGAGCTAGTCAGGAACCTCCTAAAACCAGGAAAAGTATCAGTGCATCATTGCACAAGGGTTCTGTGAAAAATGGTGGTTTCTTACAAAGCGATCCCATTCGGTAGATTTCACGCAAGAACCTTTCAGTGGAATCTGCTGGGAAAATGGTCCGGATCGCATCTTCAGATGCATCAGCGGATAACCCTGTCTCCAAGGACAAGGGTGTTTTCTTCTGCGGTGGCTGCAGAGTGCTCATCTATGAAAGGGCCGCAGATTCGACATTCAGGACTGGGTCCTGGTGACCACGGATGCCAGCCTGAGTGGCTGGGGAGCAGTCACACAAGGAAAAAATTTCCAGGGAGTGTGATCAAGTCTGGAGACTTCTCTCCACATAAATATACTGGAGCTAAGGGCAATTTACAAGGCTCTAAGCTTAGCAAGACCTCTGCTTCAAGGTCAGCCGGTATTGATCCAGTGGGACAACATCACGGCAGTCGCCCACGTAAACAGACAGGGCGGCACATGAAGCAGGAGGGAAATGGCAGAAACTGCAAGGATTCTTCGCTGGGCGAAAAATCATGTGATAACACTCTCAGCAGTGTT
Source organism: Pseudophryne corroboree (assembly GCF_028390025.1). NCBI lineage: Eukaryota > Metazoa > Chordata > Amphibia > Anura > Myobatrachidae > Pseudophryne > Pseudophryne corroboree. The sequence continues at coordinate 795,756,488 of NC_086449.1, read as the reverse complement.
AATTCCGGGAGTGGAAAACTGTGAAGCAGACTTCCTCAGCAGGCATAACCTCCACCCGGGAGAGTGGGGACTTCAGCGGGAAGTCTTCCACATGATTGTAAACCGTTGGGAAAAACCAAAGGTGGACATGTTGGCGTCCCGCCTGAACAAAAAACTAGACAAATATTGCGCCAGGTCAAGGGACCCTCAGGCAATAGCGGTGGACGCTCTGGTAACACTGTGGGTGTACCAGTCAGGGTATGTGTTCCCTCCTATGCATCTCATACCAAAAGTACTGAGAATCATAAGAAGGAGATGAGTAAGAACGATACTCGTGGTTCCGGATGGGTCAAGAAGGACTTGGTACCCGGAACTTCAAGAGATGCTCACGGAAGAACCGTGGCCTCTACCTTTAAGAAAGGACCTGCTCCAGCAGGGGCCTTGTCTGTTCCAAGACTTACCGCGGCTGCGTTTGACGGCATGGCAGTTGAACGCCGGATCCTGAAAGGGCATTCCAGATGAAGTCATCCCTACCCTGGTCGAAGCCAGGAAGGATGTAACCGCAAAACATTTTCACCGCATTTGGCGAAAATATGTTGCGTGGTGTGAGGCCAAGAAGGTCCCTACAGAGGAATTCCAACTGGGTCGTTCCTACATTTCCTGAAAACAGGACTGTCTATGGGCCTAAAATTAGGGTCCATTAAGGTTCAAATTTCGACCCTGTCGAATTTCTTCCAGAAAGAACTGGCTTCAGTGCCTGAAGTTCAGACGTTTGTAAAAGGGGTACTGCATATACAGCCTCCTTTTGTGCCCCCAGTGGCACCTTGGGATCTCAATGTTGTTTTGAGTTTCCTAAAGTCACATTGGTTTGATCCACTCACCACTGTGGAATTAAAATATTTCACATGGAAGGTGAAGATTCTATTAGCCCTGGCTTCAGCCAGGCGTGTGTCAGAATGGGCGGCTTTATCATATAAAAGCCCTTACTTAATTTTTCATTCTGACAGGGCAGAATTGAGGACTCGTCCTCAATTTCTCCTTAAGGTGTTTTCTGTTTTTCACATGAACCAATCTATTGTGGTACCTGCGGCTACTAGGGACTTGGAGGACTCCAAGTTACTTGACGTTGTCAGGGCCCTGAAAATATATGTTTCCAGGACGACTGGAGTCAGAAAATCTGACTCGCTGTTTAGCCTGTATGCACCCAACAAGATGGGTGTTCCTGCTTCTAAGCAGACGATTGCTCGCTGGATTTGTAGTACAATTCAGCTTGCACATTCTGTGGCAGGCTTGCCACAGCCAAAATCAGTAAAAGCCCATTCCACAAGGAAGTGGGCTCATCTTGGGCGGCTGCCCGAGGGGTCTCGGCTTTACAACTTTGCCGAGCTGCTACTTGGTCAGGGGCACACCCTGACTGAGGAGGACCTGGAGTTCTCTCATTCGGTGCTGCAGAGTCATCCGCACTCTCCCGCCCGTTTGGGAGCTTTGGTATAATCCCCATGGTCCTGACGGAGTCCCCAGCATCCACTTAGGACGTTAGAGAAAATAAGAATTTACTTACCGATAATTCTATTTCTCGTAGTCCGTAGTGGATGCTGGGCGCCCATCCCAAGTGCGGATTGTCTGCAATACTTGTACATAGTTATTGTTACAAAAATCGGGTTATTCTTGTTGTGAGCCATCTTTTCAGAGGCTCCTTCGTTGTTATCATACTGTTAACTGGGTTCAGATCACAGGTTGTACGGTGTGATTGGTGTGGTTGGTATGAGTCTTACCCGGGATTCAATATCCTTCCTTATTATGCACGCTCGTCCGGGCACAGTATCCTAACTGAGGCTTGGAGGAGGGTCATAGGGGGAGGAGCCAGTGCACACCACCTGATCCTAAAGCTTTTATTATTGTGCCCTGTCTCCTGCGGAGCCGCTAAAACCCCATGGTCCTGACGGAGTCCCCAGCATCCACTACGGACTATGAGAAATAGAATTATCGGTAAGTAAATTCTTATTTTTACTCACCGGTAAATCTATTTCTCGTAGTCCGCAGTGGATGCTGGGACTCCGTAAGGACCATGGGGAATAGCGGCTCCGCAGGAGACTGGGCACAACTAAAGGAAGCTTTAGGACTACCTGGTGTGCACTGGCTCCTCCCCCTATGACCCTCCTCCAGACCTCAGTTAGGATACTGTGCCCGGAAGAGCTGACACAATAAGGAAGGATTTTGAATCCCGGGTAAGACTCATACCAGCCACACCAATCACACCGTATAACTCGTGATACTATACCCAGTTAACAGTATGAATAATAACTGAGCCTCTCAACAGATGGCTCAACAATAACCCTTTAGTTAAACAATAACTATATACAAGTATTGCAGACAATCCGCACTTGGGATGGGCGCCCAGCATCCACTACGGACTACGAGAAATAGATTTACCGGTGAGTAAAATCTTATTTTCTCTGACGTCCTAAGTGGATGCTGGGACTCCGTAAGGACCATGGGGATTATACCAAAGCTCCCAAACGGGCGGGAGAGTGCGGATGACTCTGCAGCACCGAATGGGCAAATTCTAGGTCCTCCTCAGCCAGGGTATCAAACTTGTAGAATTTAGCAAATGTGTTTGACCCCGACCAAGTAGCTGCTCGGCAAAGTTGTAGAGCCGAGACCCCTCGGGCAGCCGCCCAAGAAGAGCCCACCTTCCTCGTGGAATGGGCTTTCACTGATTTAGGATGCGACAGTCCAGCCGCAGAATGTGCAAGCTGAATCGTACTACAGATCAAGCGAGCAATAGTCTGCTGTGAAGCAGGAGCACCCAGCTTGTTGGGTGCATACAGGATAAACAACGAGTCAGTTTTCCTGACACTAGCTGTCCTGGAAACATAAATTCTCAGGGCCCTGACTACGTCCAACAACTTGGAAGCCTCCAAGTCTTTAGTAGCCGCAGGCACCACGATAGGTTGGTTCAAATGAAAAGCTGATACCACCTTAGGGAGAAACTGGGGACAAGTCCTCAATTCTGCCCTATCCATATGGAGAATAAGATAAGGGCTTTTACATGACAAAGCCGCCAATTCTGACACACGCCTGGCCGAAGCCAACAGCATGATATTTTAATTCCACGGTTTTAAGCGGCTCAAATCAATGTGACTTTAGCAAATCCAACATCACGTTGAGATCCCAAGGTGCCACTGGAGGCACAAAAGGAGGCTGAATATGCAGCACTCCCTTAACAAAAGTCTGAACTTCAGGTAGTGAAGCCAGTTCTCTCTGGAAGAAAATCGATAGAGCCGAAATCTGGACCTTAATGGAACCCAAATTTAGGCCCATAGTCACCCCTGACTGTAGGAAGTGCAGAAAACGGCCCAGCTGAAATTCCTCCGTTGGGGCCTTCCTGGCCTCACACCACGCAACATATTTTCGCCAAATGCGGTGATAATGGTTTGCGGTCACTTCTTTCCTAGCTTTAATCAGCGTAGGAATGACTTCCTCCGGAATGCCCTTTTCCTTCAGGATTCGGTGTTCAACCACCATGCCGTCAACGTAGCCGCGGTAAGTCTTGGAACAGACATGGCCCCTGCTGCAGCAGGTCCTGTCTGAGCGGCAGAGGCCATGGGTCCTCTGAGATAATTTCTTGAAGTTCCGGGTACCAAGCTCTTCTTGGCCAATCCGGAACAATGAGTATAGTTCTTACTCCTCTTTTTCTTATTATCCTCAGTACCTTGGGTATGAGAGGAAGAGGAGGGAACACATAAACCGACTGGTACACCCACGGTGTCACCAGAGCGTCCACAGCTATCGCCTGAGGGTCCCTTGACCTGGCGCAATATCTTTTTAGCTTTTTGTTGAGGCGGGACGCCCTCATGTCCACCTGTGGCCTTTCCCAATGGTGTACAATCATTTGGAAGACTTCTGGATGAAATCCCCACTCTCCCGGGTGGAAGTCGTGCCAGCTGAGAAAGTCTGCTTCCCAGTTGTCCACTCCGGAAATTAACACTGCTGACAGTGTTAACACATGATTTTCCGCCCATCGGAAAATCCTTGTGGCTTCTGCCATCGCCATCCTGCTTCTTGTGCCGCCCTGTTGGTATACATGGGTGACCGCCGTGATGTTGTCTGACTGGATCAGCACCGGCTGGTGTTGAAGCAGGGGTCTAGCCTAACTTAGGGCATTGTAAATGGCCCTTAGTTCCAGAATATTTATGTGTAGGGAAGTCTCCTGACTCGACCATAGTCCTTGGAAGTTTCTTCCCTGTGTGACTGCCCCCCAGCCTCGAAGGCTGGCATCCGTGGTCACCAGGACCCAGTCCTGTATGCCGAATCTGCGGACCTCTAGAAGATGAGAACTCTGCAGCCACCACAACAGCGACACCCTGGCCCTTGGAGACAGGGTTATCAGCCGATGCATCTGAAGATGCGACCCGGACCACTTGTCCAACAGATCCCACTGGAAGATCCTTGCATGGAACCTGCCGAATGGAATTTCTTCGTAAGAAGCTAAAATCTTTCCCAGGACTCGCGTGCATTGATGCACCGACACCTGTATTTGTTTTAGGAGGTCTCTGACTAGAGATGACAACTCCTTGGCCTTCTCCTCCGGGAGAAACACTTTTTCCTGTTCTGTGTCCAGAACCATACCCAGGAACAGTAGACGCGTCGTAGGAACCAGCTGCGACTTTGGAATATTCAGAATCCAGCCATGCTGTTGTAGCACTTCCCGAGATAGTGCTACTCCGACCAACAACTGCTCCCTGGACCTCGCCTTTATAAGGAGATCGTCCAAGTAGGGATAATTATAACTCCCTTTTTTTTATTTTTGAAGGAGTATCATCATTTCGGCCATTACCTTGGTAAATACCCTCGGTGCCGGGGACAGGCCAACGGCAACGTCTGGAATTGGTAATGACAGTCCTGTACCACAATCCTGAGGTACTCCTGGTGAGGAGGGTAAATGGGGACATGCAGGTAAGCATCCTTGATGTCCAGTGATACCATGTAATCCCCTTCGTCCAGGCTTACAATAACCGCCCTGAGCGATTCCATTTTGAACTTGAACCTTCGTATATAAGTGTTCAAGGATTCCAATTTTAGAATGGGTCTCACCGAACCGTCTGGTTTCGGTACCACAAACATTGTGGAATAGTAACCCCGGCCTTGTTGAAGGAGGGGTACCTTGATTATCACCAGCTGGAAGTACAGCTTGTGAATTGCCGCCAGTACTACCTCCCCTTTCTCCGAGGGCAGCAGGCAAGGCTGATTTGAGGTAACGGCGAGGGGGAGTCGCCTCGAACTCCAGCTTGTATCCCTGTGATACTACTTGCAGAACCCAGGGATCCACCTGTGAGTGAGCCCACTGGTCGCTGAAGTTCCCGAAACGCGCCCCCACCGCACCTGGCTCCACCTGTGGAGCCCCAGCGTCATGCGGTGGACTCAGAGGAAGCGGGGGAAGATTTTTGATCCTGGGAACTGGCTGTCTGGTGCAGCTTTTTTCCCTCTTCCCTTGACTCTGTGCAGAAAGGAAGCGCCTTTGACCCGCTTGCTTTTCTGAAGCCGAAAGGGCTGTACCTGATAATACAGTGCTTTCTTAGGCTGTGAGGAAACCTGAGGTAAAAAAAAATTCTTCCCAGCTGTTGCTGTGGATACGAGGTCCCAGAGACCATCCCCAACAATTCCTCACCCTTATAAGGCAGATGTGCCTTTTAAAGTCAGCATCACCTGTCCACTGCCGGGTCCCTAATACCCTCCTGGCAGAATGGACATTGCATTAATTCTGGATGCCAGCCGGCAAATATCCCTCTGTGCATCCCTCATATATAAGACTACATCTTTAATATGCTCTATGGTTAGCAAAATAGTATCCCTGTCCTGACAGGGTAACAGACCCCGCTGCAGCAGCACTATCCATGCTGAGGCAATTGCAGGTCTCAGTATAGTACCTGAGTGTGTATATACAGACTTCAGGATAGCCTCCTGTTTTTTATCAGCAGGCTCCTTCAAAGTGGCCGTATCCTAAGACGGCAGTGCCACCTTTTTTGACAAACGTGTGAGCGCCTTATCCACCCTAGGGGATATCTCCCAACGTGACCTATCCTCTGGCGGGAAAGGGTACGCCATCAGTAACTTTTCAGAAATTACCAGTTTCTTATCGGGGGACCCCACGCCTCTTCACACACTTCATTCACTCATCTGATGGGGGAACAAAACACTGGCTGCTTTTTCTCCCCAAACATAAAACCCCTTTTTTTTTTTTTTTGTGGTACTCGGGTTAATGTCAGAAATGTGTAACACATTTTTCATTGCCGAGATCATGCAACGGATGTTCCTAATGGATTGTGTATATGTCTCAACCTCGTCGACACTGGAGTCAGACTCCGTGTCGACATCTGTGTCTGCCATCTGAGGTAGCGGGCGTTTTTTGAGCCCCTGATGGCCTTTGAGACGCCTGGGCAGGCGCGGGCTGAGAAGCCGGCTGTCCCACAGCTGTTACGTCATCCAGCCTTTTATGTAAGGAGTTGACACTGTCGGTTAATACCTTCCACCTATCCATCCACTCTGGTGTCGGCCCCACAGGGGGCGACATCACATTTATTGGCATCTGCTCCGCCTTCCACGTAACCTTCCTCATCAAACATGTCGACACAGCCGTACCGACACACCGCACACACACAGGGAATGCTCTGACTGAAGACAGGACCCCCCAAAGTCCTTTGGGGAGACAGAGAGAGAGTATGCCAGCACACACCAAAGCGCTATATAATACAGGGATTCACACTTCCCACAGTGATTTTTCCCTTATAGCTGTTATAATACACAATTTTGCGCCTAAATTTAGTGCCCCCCCTCTCTTTTTAACCCTTTGAGCCTGAAAACTACAGGGGAGAGCCTGGGGAGCTGTCTTCCAGCTGCACTGTGAAGAGAAAATGGCGCCAGTGTGCTGAGGGAGATAGCCCCGCCCCTTTTTTCGGCGGACTTTCTCCCGCTTTTTATGGATCTCTGGCAGGGGTATTTTTCACATATATAGCCTCTAGGACTATATATTGTGATTAATTTGCCAGCCAAGGTGTTAATATTGCTGCTCAGGGCGCCGCCCCCCCAGCGCCCTGCACCCATCAGTGACCGGAGTGTCAGGTGTGCATGAGGAGCAATGGCGCACAGCTGCAGTGCTGTGCGCTACCTTGTTGAAGACCGAAGTCTTCTGCCGCCGATTTTCAGGACCATCTTCATGCTTCTGGCTCTGTAAGGGGGATGGCGGCGCGGCTCCGGGACTGAACGATCGAGGTCGGGTCCTGTATTCGATCCCTCTGGAGCTAATGGTGTCCAGTAGCCTAAGAAGCCCAAACTAGCTGCAATCAGGTAGGTTCGCTTCTTCTCCCCTTAGTCCCTCGTAGCAGTGAGTCTGTTGCCAGCAGATCTCACTGAAAATAAAAAACCTAAAATATACTTTCTTTTCTAGGAGCTCAGGAGAGCCCCTAGTGTGCATCCAGCTCAGCCGGGCAAAAGATTCTAACTGAGGTCTGGAGGAGGGTCATAGGGGGAGGAGCCAGTGCACACCAGGTAGTCCTAAAGCTTTCTTTAGTTGTGCCCAGTCTCCTGCGGAGCCGCTATTCCCCATGGTCCTTACGGAGTCCCAGCATCCACTTAGGACGTCAGAGAAACACATATATATTGCTGTCCAGGACGCCCCCCCCCCCCTTCAGCGCCCTGCACCCAAGTGACCGCTGGCGTGTGCGGGATCAATGGCGCGCAGCGCTACCGCTGCTGTTCGGCGGGGGTATCGTACCGGGTGTCCGGGCCCCGAGTATGCCTGTGTAAAACAAAGAACTTCAGTAACATGCTGCCCAGGGAGCTCCTCCCCAGCGCCCTGCAAGTGCCGTTGGTGATGTGTGTGGGAGCATGGAGCGCAGCGCTACCGCTGCGGTTACCTCCGTTACTGAAGTCTTCTGCCGTCACTGAAGTCTTCTTTTCTTCCAATACTCACCCGGCTTCTTTCTTCTGGCTTCTGTGAGGGTGTTGACGGCGCGGCTCCGGTAACAAGCAGCTAGGCGTACCAAGTGATCGAACCCTCTGGAGCTAATGGTGTCCATTAGCCTAAGAAGCAGAGCCCTTGAACTAAGAAGAAGTAGGTCTGACTTCTCTCCCCTCAGTCCCACGATGCAGGGAGCCTGTAGCCAGCAGGTCTGCCTGAAAATAAAAAACCTAACTCTTTTAGAGAAACTCTGTAGAGCTCCCCTAGTGTGTGTCCAGTCACTCCTGGCACAAAGTCTAACTGAGGTCTGGGGGAGGGGCATAGAGGGAGGAGCCAGTTCACACCCAGTCAAAGTCTATTTAGTGTGCCCAAGCTCCTGCGGATCCCGTCTATACCCCATGGTCCTTTTGGAGTCCCCAGCATCCTCTAGGACGTATGAGAATGTCATTATGGCTCCGCCCCCTGCTGTCCAGTGCCAAGGAAACAGGCTTTGGATAGTGAGGGCGGAGCTACGATGACGTGATTCAGCGCGAATCGCGTCATCGGGTACCCCTCAGACCACCCACTTGTGCTCCGTTGTGGGCGGCCAAGGGGAGGGAGGGTGAGGGGGGCTGGTGGTGGATGCAGGACACTTGCCGACCTTTCCGGGGGGGGGGGGGGGGGGGGGGGGGGGCGTAGCGCCCCCCCCCCCCCCCCCCCCCCCCGATTTTTGGGAGCCTGCTGGCCATTCCAGGAGGGTAGGCAAGTATGATTGTACCTCAGTAAAAATAAGAATTTACTCACCGGTAATTCTATTTCTCGTAGTCCGTAGTGGATGCTGGGGACTCCGTAAGGACCATGGGGAAATAGATGGGCTCCGCAGGAGACTGGGCACTCTAAAGAAAGATTCAGTACTATCTGGTGTGCACTGGCTCCTCCCTCTATGCCCCTCCTCCAGACCTCAGTTAAGGAAACTGTGCCCGGAAGAGCTGACATTACAAGGAAAGGATTTTGGAATCCAGGGTAAGACTCATACCAGCCATACCAATCACACTGTACAACTTTGTGATAAACTTACCCAGTTAACAGTATGAACAACAACTGAGCATCACTCAAACGATGCTACATAACCATAACCCTTTGTTAAGCAATAACTATATACACGTATTGCAGAAAGTCCGCACTTGGGACGGGCGCCCAGCATCCACTACGGACTACGAGAAATAGAATTACCGGTGAGTAAATTCTTATTTTCTCTAACGTCCTAGTGGATGCTGGGGACTCCGTAAGGACCATGGGGATTATACCAAAGCTCCCAAACGGGCGGGAGAGTGCGGATGACTCTGCAGCACCGAATGGGCAAACACAAGGTCCTCCTCAGCCAGGGTATCAAACCTGTAGAATTTTGCAAAAGTGTTTGAACCCGACCAAGTAGCAGCTCGGCAAAGCTGTAATGCCGAGACCCCTCGGGCAGCCGCCCAAGAAGAGCCCACTTTCCTTGTGGAATGGGCTTTCACTGATTTCGGCTGCGGCAATCCCGCCGCAGAATGAGCCTGCTGAATCGTGTTACAGATCCAGCGAGCAATAGTTTGCTTTGAAGCAGGAGCACCCAGCTTGTTGGATGCATACAGGATAAACAGCGAGTCAGTCTTCCTGACTCCAGCCGTTCTGGTTACATAAATCTTCAAAGCCCGGACTACGTCCAGCAACTTGGAGTCCTCCAAGTCACGAGTAGCCGCAGGCACCACAATAGGTTGGTTCAAATGAAAAGATGACACCACCTTTGGCAGAAACTGCCCTGTCCATATGGAAAACCAGATAGGGGCTTTTACATGACAAAGCCGCCAATTCTGACACACGCCTAGCTGAAGCTAAAGCCAACAGCATGACCACTTTCCACGTGAGATACTTTAGTTCCACGGTCTGAAGTGGCTCAAACCAGTGGGATTTCAGGAAATCCAACACCACGTTAAGATCCCAAGGTGCCACTGGTGGCACAAAAGGGGGCTGAATATGCAGCACTCCCTTAACAAACGTCTGAACCTCAGGCAGTGAAGCCAGTTCTTTTTGAAAGAAGATGGATAGGGACGATTTCTGCTAGGATTCGGCGTTCAACCGCCATGCCGTCAAACGCAGCCGCGGTAAGTCTTGGAACAGACAGGGCCCCTGTTGCAACAGGTCCTGTCTGAGAGGCAGAGGCCATGGTTCCTCTGTGAGCATTTCTTGCAGTTCTGGGTACCAAGTCCTTCTTGGCCAGTCCGGAACAATGAGTATTGTTTTCACTCTTCTTTTCCTTACGATTCTCAGTACCTTGGGTATGAGAGGAAGAGGAGGAAACACATAGACCGACTGGAACACCCACGTGTTACCAGTGCGTCCACAGCTATCGCCTGAGGATCCCTTGACCTGGCGCAATATGACCTGGCGCAATACCTTTTTAGCGTTTTGTTGAGGCGGGACGTCATCATGTCCACCTGTGGCAGTTCCCACCGACTTGCAATCTGCGTGAAGACTTCTTGATGAAGTCCCCACTCACCCGGGTGGAGGTCGTGCCTGCTGAGGAAGTCTGCTTCCCAGTTGTCCACTCCCGGAATGAACACTGCTGACAGTGCTTGCACGTGATTCTCCGCCCAACGAAGAATCCTGGTGGCTTCCGCCATCGCCACTCTGCTTCTTGTGTCGCCTTGGCGGTTTACATGAGCCACTGCGGTGATGTTGTCTGACTGAATCAGCACCGGTTGGTTGCGAAGCAGAGGCTCCGCTTGACTCAGGGCGTTGTATATGGCCCTTAGTTCCAGGATATTTATGGCAGACAAGCCTCCTGACTTGACCACAACCCTTGGAAGTTTCTTCCCTGAGTGACTGCCCCCCATCCTCGGAGGCTCGCATCCGTGGTCACCAGGACCCAGTCCTGTATGCCGAACCTGCGGCCCTCGAGAAGGTGAGCACTCTGCAGCCACCACAGAAGAGACACCCTGGCCCTGGGGGACAGGGTGATCAGCCGATGCATCTGAAGATGCGATCCGGACCACTTGTCCAACAGATCCCACTGAAAGATCCTCGCATGGAACCTGCCGAAGGGAATGGCTTCGTATGATGCCACCATCTTTCCCAGGACTCGCGTGCAGTGATGCACCGACACCTGTTTCGGTTTTAAGAGGTCTCTGACTAGAGTCACGAGCTCCTGAGCCTTCTCCGCCGGGAGAAACACCTTCTTCTGGTCTGTGTCCAGAATCATGCCCAGAAAGGGCAGACGCGTCGTAGGAATCAGCTGTGATTTTGGGATATTCAGAATCCAGCCGTGCTGTTGTAACACTTCCCGAGAGCGTGCTACGCTGATCAGCAACTGCTCTCTGGACCTCGCCTTTATGAGGAGATCGTCCAAGTATGGGATAATTGTGACTCCTTGCTTTCTCAGGAGCACCATCATTTCCGCCATTACCTTGGTAAATATTCTCGGTGCCGTGGAGAGCCCAAACGGCAACGTCTGGAATTGGTAATGACAGTCCTGTACCACAAATCTGAGGTACTCCTGATGAGGTGGATAAATGGGGACATGCAAGTAAGCATCCTTGATGTCCAGAGACACCATAAAATCCCCCTCTTCCAGGCTTGCAATGACCGCTCTGAGCGATTCCATTTTGAACTTGAATTTCTTCAGATAAATGTTCAGGGATTTTAAATTCAAGATGGGTCTGACCGAACCGTCCGGTTTCGGTTCTACAAACATAGTGGAATAGTAACCCCTTCCCTGTTGAAGGAGAGGAACCTTTACAACCACCTGCTGGAGGTATAACTTGTGAATTGCTGTCAGCACTACCTCCCTTTCCATGGGGGAAACTGGCAAGGCCGATTTTAGGTTACGGTGAGGGGGCGTCACCTCGAATTCCAGTTTGTATCCCTGAGACACAACTTGTATAGCCCAAGGATCCACCCGTGAGCGAACCCACTGGTGGCTGAAATGTCGGAGACACGCCCCCCACGGCTCCTGGCTCCGCCTGTGGAGCCCCAGCGTCATGCGGTGGATTTAGTGGAAGTCAGGGAGGACTTTTGTTCCTGGGAACTAGCTGCGTGGTGCAGCCTCTTTCCTCTACCCCTGCCTCTGGCAAGAAAGGATGCACCTCTGACTTTCTTGTGCTTTTGCGAACGAAGGGACTGCATTTGGTAATACGGTGCTTTCTTAGGCTGTGGCGGGACATAAGGCAAGAAATTTGACTTCCCAGCCGTAGCTGTGGAAACTAGGTCTGAGAGACCGTCCCCAAACAATTCCTCACCCTTATAAGGTAAAACCTCCATGTGTTTTTTAGAGTCGGTATCCCCTGTCCATTGCCGAGTCCATAAGACCCTTCTGGCAGAAATGGACATTGCGTTTACTCTAGAGCCCAGCAGGCAAATGTCCCTCTGGGCATCCCGCATATATAGGACCGCGTCCTTGATATGTGCCAGGGTCATTAGAACAGAGTCCCTGTCCAGGGTATCTAACTCCTCAGACAGAGTATCCGTCCATGCTGCTACCGCACTACACATCCAGGCCGAAGCAATTGCTGGCCTCAGCAGCGTACCAGAATGTGTGTAAACAGACTTCAGGATAGCTTCCTGCTTTCTATCCGCAGGATCCTTTAGGGCGGCCGTATCCTGAGACGGCAGGGCCACCTTCTTAGATAAGCGTGTCAACGCCTTGTCTACCCTGGGGGAGGATTCCCAGCGTAACCTGTCCGTTGGCGGGAAAGGATACGCCATCAGCAATCCCTTGGAAATTACTACCTTACTATCAGGGGAATCCCACGCTTTTTCACATAATTCATTCAATTCATGTGACGGGGGAAAAGCCACTTCTTGCTTTTTCTCCCCATACATATAAATCCTCTTGTCAGGGACAGGATTTTCCTCAGAAATGTGTAACACATCCTTCATTGCCACAATCATGTAGCGGATGGCTTTAGTCATTTTAGGCTGCAACTTTGCATCATCGTCATTGACACTGGAATGAGATTCCGTGTCGACGTCTGTGTCAACTAACTGGGATATTTGGCGCTTTTGAGACCCTGACGGCCTCTGCGCTGTGGGAGCAGGCATGGGTTGAGACCCCGACTGTCCCAAGGCTACAGATTTATCCAATCTGTTATGAAAGGAGCTTACATTATCATTTAACACCTTCCACATATCCATCCAATCAGGTGTCGGCCCCGTCGGGGGCGACACCACATCTATTTGCACTTGTTCTGCCTCCACGTATCCTTCCTCATCAAACATGTCGACACAAGCGTACCGACACACCGCACACATACAGGGAACGCTCTGACTGAGGACAGGACCCCACAAAGGCTTTTGGGGAGACAGAGAGAAAGTATGCCAGCACACACCACAGCGCTATATAACCCAGGGATTACACTGTACCTTAGTGTTTACCCAGTAGCTGCTGTTTTTATATATATATATATATTTCTCTATCGTCCTAGTGGATGCTGGGGTTCCTGAAAGGACCATGGGGAATAGCGGCTCCGCAGGAGACAGGGCACAAAAAATAAGAATTTACTTACCGATAATTCTATTTCTCGGAGTCCGTAGTGGATGCTGGGGTTCCTGAAAGGACCATGGGGAATAGCGGCTCCGCAGGAGACAGGGCACAAAAAGTAAAGCTTTAGGATCAGGTGGTGTGCACTGGCTCCTCCCCCTATGACCCTCCTCCAAGCCTCAGTTAGGATACTGTGCCCGGACGAGCGTACACAATAAGGAAGGATTTTGAATCCCGGGTAAGACTCATACCAGCCACACCAATCACACTGTACAACCTGTGATCTGAACCCAGTTAACAGTATGATAACAGCGGAGCCTCTGAAAGATGGCTCACAACAATAATAACCCGATTTTTTGTAACTATGTACAAGTAATGCAGATAATCCGCACTCGGGATGGGCGCCCAGCATCCACTACGGACTCCGAGAAATAGAATTATCGGTAAGTAAATTCTTATTTTCTCTATCGTCCTAGTGGATGCTGGGGTTCCTGAAAGGACCATGGGGATTATACCAAAGCTCCCAAACGGGCGGGAGAGTGCGGATGACTCTGCAGCACCGAATGAGAGAACTCCAGGTCCTCCTCAGCCAGGGTATCAAACTTGTAGAATTTTGCAAACGTGTTTGCCCCTGACCAAGTAGCAGCTCGGCAAAGTTGTAATGCCGAGACCCCTCGGGCAGCCGCCCAAGATGAGCCCACCTTCCTTGTGGAATGGGCATTTACATATTTTGGCTGTGGCAGGCCTGCCACAGAATGTGCAAGCTGAATTGTATTACACATCCAACTAGCAATAGTCTGCTTAGAAGCAAGAGCACCCAGTTTGTTGGGTGCATACAGGATAACAGCAAGTCAGTTTTCCTGACTCCAGCCGTCCTGGAACCTATACTTTCAGGGCCCTGACAACATCCAGCAACTTGGAGTCCTCCAAGTCCCTAGTAGGCGCAAGGCACCACAATAAGCTGGTTCAGGTGAAACACTGACACCAACTTAGGGAGAGAACTGGGGACGAGTCCGTAGCTCTGCCCTGTCCGAATGGACAAACAGATATGGGCTTTTTTTAAGAAAAAAACCACCAATTTGACACTCGCCTGGCCCAGGCCAGGGCCAAGAGCATGGTCACTTTTCATGTGAGATGCTTCAAATCCACAGATTTGACTGGTTTTAAACCAATGTGATTTGAGGAATCCCAGAACTACGTTGAGATCCCACAGTCCCACTGGAGGCACAAAAGGGGGTTGTATATGCAATACTCCCTCGACAAACTTCTGGACTTCAGGAACTGAAGCCAATTCTTTCTGGAAGAAAATCGACAGGGCCGAAATTTGAACCTTAATGGGCCCCAATTTGAGGCCCATAGACACTCCTGTTTGCAGGAAATGCAGGAATCGACCGAGTTGAAATTTCTTCGTGGGGCCTTCCTGGCCTCACACCACGCAACATATTTTCGCCACATGTGGTGATAATGTTGTGCGGTCACCTCCTTCCTGGCTTTGACCAGGGTAGGAATGACCTCTTCCGGAATGCCTTTTTCCCTTAGGATCCGGCGTTCCACCGCCATGCCGTCAAACGCAGCTGCGGTAAGTCTTGGAACAGACATGGTACTTGCTGAAGCAAGTCCCTTCTTAGCGGCAGAGGCCATAAGTCCTCTGTGAGCATCTCTTGAAGTTCCGGGTACCAAGTCCTTCTTGGCCAATCCGGAGCCATGAGTATAGTTCTTACTCCTCTACGTCTTATAATTCTCAGTACCTTAGGTATGAGAAGCAGAGTAGGGAACACATACACCGACTGGTACACCCACGGTGTTACCAGAACATCCACAGCTATTGCCTGAGGGTCTCTTGACCTGGCGCAATACCTGTCCCGTTTTTTGTTCAGACGGGACGCCATCATGTCCACCTTGGTATTTCCCAATGGTTCACAATCATGTGGAAAAACTTCCCGATGAATTTTCCACTCTCCCGGGTGGAGGTCGTGCCTGCTGAGGAAGTCTGCTTCCCAGTTTCCACTCCCGGAATGAAACACTGCTGACAGTGCTATCACATGATTTTCCGCCCAGCGAAAAGTCCTTGCAGTTTTTGCCATTGCCCTCCTGCTTCTTGTGCCGCCCTGTCTGTTTACGTGGGCGACTGCCGTGATGTTTTTCCCACTGGATCAATACCGGCTGACCTTGAAGCAGAGGTCTTGCTAAGCTTAGAGCATTATAAATTTAACCTTAGCTCCAGTATATTTATGTGGAGAAAAGTCTCCAGACTTGATCACACTCCCTGGAAATTTTTTCCTTGTGTGACTGCTCCCCAGCCTCTCGGGCTGGCCTCCGTGGTCACCAGCATCCAATCCTGAATGCCGAATCTGCGGCCCTCTAGAAGATGAGCACTCTGTAACCACCACAGGAGAGACACCCTTGTCCTTGGATATAGGGTTATCCGCTGATGCATCTGAAGATGCGATCCGGACCATTTGTCCAGCAGATCCCACTGAAAAGTTCTTGCGTGAAATCTGCCGAATGGAATTGCTTCGTAGGAAGCCACCATTTTTACCAGGACCCTTGTGCAATGATGCACTGACACTTTTCCTGGTTTTAGGAGGTTCTTGACTAGCTCGGATAACTCCCTGGCTTTCTCTTCCGGGAGAAACACCTTTTTCTGGACTGTGTCCAGAATCATCCCTAGGCACAGCAGACGTGTCGTCAGGATCAGCTGCGATTTTGGAATATTTAGAATCCACCCGTGCTGTTGTAGCAGTATCCGAGATAGTGCTACTCCGACCTCCAACTGTTCCCTGGACTTTGCCCTTATCAGGAGATCGTCCAAGTAAGGGGTAATTTAAGACGCCTTTTCTTCGAAGAAGAATCATCATTTCGGCCATTACCTTGGTAAAGACCCGGGGTGCCGTGGACAATCCAAACGGCAGCGTCTGAAACTGATAGTGACAGTTCTATACCACGAACCTGAGGTACCCTTAGTGAGAAGGGCAAATTTGGGACATGGAGGTAAGCATCCCTGATGTCCCGGGACACTATATAGTCCCCTTCTTCCTGGTTCGTTATCACTGCTCTGAGTGACTCCCTCTTGCTTTGAACCTTTGTAAGTGTTCAAATTTTTTTAGATTTAGAATAGGTCTCACCTAGCCTTCTGGCTTCAGTACCACAATATAGTGTGGAATAATACCCCTTTCCTTGTTGTAGGAGGGGTAATTTGATTATCACCTGCTGGGAATACAGCTTGTGAATTTATTTTTTTTTTTTTTTCATACTGCCTCCTTGTCGGAGGGAGACCTTGGTAAAGCAGACTTCAGGAGCCTGCGAGGGGGAAACGTTTCGACATTCCAATCTGTACCCCTGGGATACTACTTGTAGGATCCAAGGGTCCTGTACGGTCCCAGCGTCATGCTGAGAGCTTGGCAGAAGCGGTGGAAGGCTTCTGTTCCTGGGAATGGGCTGCCTGCTGCAGTCTTCTTCCCTTTCCTCTATCCCTGGGCAAATATGACTCTTATAGGGACGAAAGGACTGAGGCTGAAAAGACGGTGTCTTTTTCTGCAGAGATGTGACTTAGGGTAAAAACGGTGGATTTTCCAGCAGTTGCCGTGGCCACCAGGTCCGATGGACCGACCCCAAATAACTCCTCTTCCTTTATACGGCAATACACCTTTGTGCCGTTTGGAATCTGCATCACCTGACCACTGTCGTGTCCATAAACATCTTCTGGCAGATATGGACATCGCACTTACTCTTGATGCCAGAGTGCAAATATCCCTCTGTGCATCTCGCATATATAGAAATGCATCCTTTAAATGCTCTATAGTCAATAAAATACTGTCCCTGTCAAGGGTATCAATATTTTTAGTCAGGGAATCCGACCAAGCCACCCCAGCTCTGCACATCCAGGCTGAGGCGATCGCTGGTCGCAGTATAACACCAGTATGTGTGTATATACTTTTATATGATATTTTCCAGCCTCCTGTCAGCTGGTTCCTTGAGGACGGCCCTATCTATAGACGGTACCGCCACTTGTTTTGATAAGCGTGTGAGCGCCTTATCCACCCTAAGGGGTGTTTCCCAACGCGCCCTAACTTCTGGCGGGGAAGGGTATACCGCCAATAATTTTCTATCGGGGGGAACCCACGCATCATCACACACTTCATTTAATTTATCTGATTCAGGAAAAACTACAGGTAGTTTTTTCACATCCCACATAATACCCTCTTTTGTGGTACTTGTAGTATCAGAAATATGTAACCCCTCCTTCATTGCCCTTAACGTGTGGCCCTAATAAGGAATACGTTTGTTTATTCACCGTCGACACTGGATTCAGTGTCCGTGTCTGTGTCGACCGACTAAGGTAAACGGGCGTTTTAAAACCCCTGACGGTGTTTTTGAGACGTCTGGACCGGTACTAATTGTTTGTCGGCCGTCTCATGTCGTCAACCGACCTTGCAGCGTGTTGACATTATCACGTAATTCCCTAAATAAGCCATCCATTCCGGTGTCGACTCCCTAGAGAGTGACATCACCATTACAGGCAATTGCTCCGCCTCCTCACCAACATCGTCCTCATACATGTCGACACACACGTACCGACACACAGCACACACACAGGGAATGCTCTGATAGAGGACAGGACCCACTAGCCCTTTGGAGAGACAGAGGGAGAGTTTGCCAGCACACACCAAAAAACGCTATAATTATATAGGGACAACCTTATATAAGTGTTTTCCCTTATAGCATCTTTTTATATATTTCTAACGCCAAATTAGTGCCCCCCCTCTCTGTTTTAACCCTGTTTCTGTAGTGCAGTGCAGGGGAGAGCCTGGGAGCCTTCCCTCCAGCCTTTCTGTGAGGGAAAATGGCGCTGTGTGCTGAGGAGATAGGCCCCGCCCCTTTTTCGGCGGGCTCGTCTCCCGCTCTTCAACGGATTCTGGCAGGGGTTAAATATCTCCATATAGCCCCCGGAGGCTATATGTGAGGTATTTTTTGCCAAAAAATAGGTTTACATTGCCTCCCAGGGCGCCCCCCTCCCAGCGCCCTGCACCCTCAGTGACTGCCGTGTGAAGTGTGCTGAGAGCAATGGCGCACAGCTGCAGTGCTGTGCGCTACCTTAAGAAGACTGAGGAGTCTTCTGCCGCCGATTCTGGACCTTCTTCTCTTTTCAGCATCTGCAAGGGGGCCGGCGGCGAGGCTCCGGTGACCATCCAGGCTGTACCTGTGATCGTCCCTCTGGAGCTAATGTCCAGTAGCCAAAGAAGCCAATCCATCCTGCACGCAGGTGAGTTCACTTCTTCTCCCCTAAGTCCCTCGTTGCAGTGATCCTGTTGCCAGCAGGACTCACTGTAAAATAAAAAACCTAAGCTAAACTTTTCTAAGCAGCTCTTTAGGAGAGCCACCTAGATTGCACCCTTCTCGGCCGGGCACAAAAATCTAACTGAGGCTTGGAGGAGGGTCATAGGGGGAGGAGCCAGTGCACACCACCTGATCCTAAAGCTTTACTTTTTGTGCCCTGTCTCCTGCGGAGCCGCTATTCCCCATGGTCCTTTCAGGAACCCCAGCATCCACTAGGACGATAGAGAAAGTAAAGCTTTAGGATCAGGTGGTGTGCACTGGCTCCTCCCCCTATGACCCTCCTCCAAGCCTCAGTTAGATTTTTGTGCCCGGCCGAGAAGGGTGCAATCTAGGTGGCTCTCCTAAAGAGCTGCTTAGAAAAGTTTAGCTTAGGTTTTTTATTTTACAGTGAGTCCTGCTGGCAACAGGATCACTGCAACGAGGGACTTAGGGGAGAAGAAGTGAACTCACCTGCGTGCAGGATGGATTGGCTTCTTTGGCTACTGGACATTAGCTCCAGAGGGACGATCACAGGTACAGCCTGGATGGTCACCGGAGCCTCGCCGCCGGCCCCCTTGCAGATGCTGAAACAAGAAGAAGGTCCAGAATCGGCGGCATGAAGACTCCTCAGTCTTCTTAAGGTAGCGCACAGCACTGCAGCTGTGCGCCATTTCCTCTCAGCACACTTCACACGGCAGTCACTGAGGGTGCAGGGCGCTGGGAGGGGGGCGCCCTGGGAGGCAATGAAAACCTATTTTTGGCTAAAAATACCTCACATATAGCCTCCGGGGGCTATATGGAGATATTTAACCCCTGCCAGAATCCGTTAAGAGCGGGAGACGAGGCCGCCGAAAAAGGGGCGGGGCCTATCTCCTCAGCACACAGCGCCATTTTCCCTCACAGAAAGGCTGGAGGGAAGGCTCCCAGGCTCTCCCCTGCACTGCACTACAGAAACAGGGTTAAAACAGAGAGGGGGGGCACTAATTTGGCGTTAAAAAATATATAAAAAAGATGCTATAAGGGAAAACACTTATATAAGGTTGTCCCTATATAATTATAGCGTTTTTGGTGTGTGCTGGCAAACTCTCCCTCTGTCTCTCCAAAGGGCTAGTGGGTCCTGTCCTCTATCAGAGCATTCCCTGTGTGTGTGCTGTGTGTCGGTACGTGTGTGAGGACGATGTTGGTGAGGAGGCGGAGCAATTGCCTGTAATGGTGATGTCACTCTCTAGGGAGTCGACACCGGAATGGATGGCTTATTTAGGGAATTACGTGATAATGTCAACACGCGGCAAGGTCGGTTGACGACATGAGACGGCCGACAAACAATTAGTACCGGTCCAGACGTCTCAAAAACACCGTCAGGGGTTTTAAAACGCCCGTTTACTTTAGTCGGTCGACACAGACAGGGACACTGAATCCAGTGTCGACGGTGAATAAACAAACGTATTCCTTATTAGGGCCACACGTTAAGGGCAATGAAGGAGGTGTTACATATTTCTGATACTACAAGTACCACAAAAGAGGGTATTATGTGGGATGTGAAAAAACTACCGTAGTTTTTCCTGAATCAGATAAATTAAATGAAGTGTGTGATGATGCGTGGGTTCCCCCCGATAGAAAATATGGGCGGTATACCCTTTCCCGCCAGAAGTTAGGGCGCGTTGGGAAACACCCCTTAGGGTGGATAAGGCGCTCACACGCTTATCAGAACAAGTGGCGGTACCGTCTATAGATAGGGCCGTCCTCAAGGAGCCAGCTGACAGGAGGCTGAAAAATATCATAAAAAGTATATACACACATACTGGTGTTATACTGCGACCAGCGATCGCCTCAGCCTGGATGTGCAGAGCTGGGGTGGCTTGGTCGGATTCCCTGACTAAAAATATTGATACCCTTGACAGGGACAGTATTTTATTGACTATAGAGCATTTAAAGGATGCATTTCTATATATGCGAGATGCACAGAGGGATATTTGCACTCTGGCATCAAGAGTAAGTGCGATGTCCATATCTGCCAGAAGATGTTTATGGACACGACAGTGGTCAGGTGATGCAGATTCCAAACGGCACAAAGGTGTATTGCCGTATAAAGGAAGAGGAGTTATTTGGGGTCGGTCCATCGGACCTGGTGGCCACGGCAACTGCTGGAAAATCCACCGTTTTTACCCTAAGTCACATCTCTGCAGAAAAAGACACCGTCTTTTCAGCTTCAGTCCTTTCGTCCCTATAAGAGTCATATCTGCCCAGGGATAGAGGAAAGGGAAGAAGACTGCAGCAGGCAGCCCATTCCCAGGAACAGAAGCGTTCCACCGCTTCTGACAAGCTCTCAGCATGACGCTGAGACCGTACAGGACCCCTGGATCCTACAAGTAGTATCCCAGGGGTACAGATTGGAATGTCGAGACGTTTCCCCTGCGCAGGCTCCTGAAGTCTGCTTTACCAAGGTCTCCCTCCGACAAGGAGGCAGTATGGGAAACAATTCACGAGCTGTATTTCCAGCAGGTGATAATTAAATTACCCCTCCTACAACAAGAAAAGGGGTATTATTCCACACTATATTGTGGTACTGAAGCCAGAAGGCTAGGTGAGACCTATTCTAAATCTAAAAAAATTTGAACACTTACAAAGGTTCAAATCAAGATGGAGTCACTCAGAGCAGTGATAACGAACCGGGAAGAAGGGGACTATATGGTGTCCCGAGACATCAGGGATGCTTACCTCCATGTCCCAAATTTGCCCTTATCACTAAGGGTACCTCAGGTTCGTGGTACAGAACTGTCACTATCAGTTTCAGACGCTGCCGTTTGGATTGTCCACGGCACCCCGGGTCTTTACCAAGGTAATGGCCGAAATGATGGTTCTTCTTCGAAGAAAAGGCGTCTTAATTATCCCTTACTTGGACGATCTCCTGATAAGGGCAAAGTCCAGGGAACAGTTGAAGGTCGGAGTAGCACTATCTCGGATACTGTTACAACAGCAGGGGTGGATTTTAAATATTCCAAAATCGCAGCTGATCCCGACAACAAGTCTCCTGTGCTTAGGGATGATTCTGGACACAGTCCAGAAAAAGGTGTTTCTCCCGGAAGAGAAAGCCAGGGAGTTATCCGAGCTAGTCAGGAACCTCCTAAAATCAGTGCATCATTGCACAAGGGCCATGGTAAAAAAAATGGTGACTTCCTTCGAAGCAATTCCAGTCGGCAGATTTCATGCAAGAACTTTTCAGTGGGATCTGCTGGACAAATGGTCCGGATCGCATCTTCAGATGCATCAGCGGATAACCCTATATCCAAGGACAAGGGTGTCTCTCCTGTGGTGGTTACAGAGTGCTCATCTTCTAGAGGGCCGCAGATTCGGCATTCAGTTTTGGATGTTGGTGACCACGGAGGCCAGCCCGAGAGGCTGGGGAGCAGTCACACAAGGAAAAAATTTCCAGGGAGTGTGATCAAGTCTGGAGACTTTTCTCCACATAAATATAGCTAAGGGTAAATTTATAATGCTCTAAGCTTAGCAAGACCTCTGCTTCAAGGTCAGCCGGTATTGATCCAGTGGGATAAAACATCACGGCAGTCGCCCACGTAAATAGACAGGGCGGCACAAGAAGCAGGAGGGCAGTGGCAAAAACTGCAAGGACTTTTCGCTGGGCGGAAAATCATGTGATAGCACTGTCAGCAGTGTTTCATTCCGGGAATGGAAACTGGGAAGCAGACTTCCTCAGTAGGCACGACCTCCACCCGGCAGAGTGGGAACTTCATGGGGAAGTTTTCCACATGATTGTAAACCGTTGGGAATTACCAAAGGTGGACATGATGGCGTCCCGTCTGAACAAAAAACGGGACAGGTATTGCGCCAGGTTAAGAGACCCTCAGGCAATAGCTGTGGACGTTCTGGTAACACCGTGGGTGTACCAGTCGGTGTATGTGTTCCATCCTCTGCTTTTCATACCTAAGGTACTGAGAATTATAAGACGTAGAGGAGTAAGAACTATACTCATGGCTCCGGATTGGCCAAGAAGGACTTGGTACCCGGAACTTCAAGAGATGCTCACAGAGGACTTATGGCCTCTGCCGCTAAGAAGGGACTTGTTTCAGCAAGTACCATGTCTGTTCCAAGACTTACCGCAGCTGCGTTTGACGGCATGGCGGTGGAACGCCGGATCCTAAGGGAAAAGGCATTCAGGAAGAGGTCATTCCTACCCTGGTCAAAGCCAGAAAGGAGGTGACCGCACAACATTATCACCACATGTGGCGAAAATATGTTGCGTGGTGTGAGGCCAGGAAGGCCCCACGAAGAAATTTCAACTCGGTCGATTCCTGCATTTCCTGCAAACAGGAGTGTCTATGGGCCTCAAATTGGGGTCCATTAAGGTTCAAATTTCGGCCCTGTCGATTTTTCTTCCAGAAAGAATTGGCTTCAGTTCCTGAAGTCCAGAAGTTTGTCAAGGGAGTATTGCATATACAACCCCCTTTTGTGCCTCCAGTGGCACTGTGGGATCTCAACGTAGTTCTGGGATTCCTCAAAACACATTGGTTAAAACCAGTCAAATCTGTGGATTTGAAGCATCTCACATGAAAAGTGAACATGCTCTTGGACCTGGCCTGGACCAGGCGAGTGTCAAATTGGTGGTTTTTTTCTCAAAAAAGCCCATATCTGTTTGTCCATTCGGACAGGGCAGAGCTGCGGACTCGTCCCCAGTTCTCTCCCTAAGGTGGTGTCAGTGTTTCACCTGAACCAGCTTATTGTGGTGTCTTGCGCCTACTAGGGACTTGGAGGACTCCAAGTTGCTAGATGTGGTCAGGGCCCTGAAAATATAGGTTCCAGGACGGCTGGAGTCAGGAAAACTGACTTGCTGTTATCCTGTATGCACCCAACAAACTGGGTGCTCTTGCTTCTAAGCAGACTTTGCTAGTTGGATGTGTAATACAATTCAGCTTGCACATTCTGTGGCAGGCCTGCCACAGCCAAAATATGTAAATGCCCATTCCACAAGGAAGGTGGGCTCATCTTGGGCGGCTGCCCGAGGGGTCTCGGCTTTACAACTTTGCCGAGCGGCTATTTAGTCAGGGGCAAACACGTTTGTAAAATCCTACAAATTTGATACCCTGGCTAAGGAGGACCTGGAGTTCTCTCATTCGGTGCTGCAGAGTCATCCGCACTCTCCCGCCCGTTTGGGAGCTTTGGTATAATCCCCATGGTCCTTTCAGGAACCCCAGCATCCACTAGGACGATAGAGAAAACAAGAATTTACTTACCGATAATTCTATTTCTCGGAGTCCGTAGTGGATGCTGGGCGCCCATCCCAAGTGCGGATTATCTGCATTACTTGTACATAGTTACAAAAATCGGGTTATTATTTGTTGTGAGCCATCTTTTCAGAGGCTCCGCTGTTATCATACTGTTAACTGGGTTCAGATCACAGGTTGTACAGTGTGATTGGTGTGGCTGGTATGAGTCTTACCCGGGATTCATAAATCCTTCCTTATTGTGTACGCTCGTCCGGGCACAGTATCCTAACTGAGGCTTGGAGGAGGGTCATAGGGGGAGGAGCCAGTGCACACCACCTGATCCTAAAGCTTTACTTTTTGTGCCCTGTCTCCTGCGGAGCCGCTATTCCCCATGGTCCTTTCAGGAACCCCAGCATCCACTACGGACTCCGAGAAATAGAATTATCGGTAAGTAAATTCTTATTATATATATATATATATATATATATCTATCTATATCTGCGCCTAAATTTATGTGCCCCCCCTCTCTTTTTTATCCTTTATTGCACCTGTATACTGCAGGGGAGAGCTTGGGGAGCGTCCTTCCAGCGGAGCTGTGAAGAGAAAATGGCGCTGGTGTGCTGAGGAAGAAGGCCCTCCCCCTCAGCGGCGGGCTTCTGTCCCGCTTCTCATGTGTAAAAATGGCGGGGGCTCGCACATATATACAGTGCCTGACTGTATATATGTATACTTTTGCCATCGGGTATCTTAATTGCTGCCCAGGGCGCCCCCCCCTGCGCCCTGCACCCTACAGTGACCGGAGTGTGTGGGTGTGCTGCGGGAGCAATGGCGCACAGCTGCAGTGCTGTGCGCTACCTTAAGTGAAGACAGGAGTCTTCTGCCGCCGATTTCGATGTCTTCTTGCTTCTGCTGCTTCTGTACTTCTGGCTTTGCGAGGGGGACGGCGGCGCGGCTCCGGACGATCAAGGTTAGGTACCTGTGTTCGATCCCTCTGGAGCTAATGGTGTCCAGTAGCCTAAGAAGCGCAACTTAGCTGCAGTGAGTAGGTTTGCTTCTCTCCCCTCAGTCCCACGTAGCAGAGAGTCTGTTGCCAGCAGAAGCTCTCTGAAAATAAAAAACCTGACAAAATACTTTCTTTTCTAGCAAGCTCAGGAGAGCCCACTAGGAGCACCCAGCTCTGGCCGGGCACAGATTCTAACTGAGGTCTGGAGGAGGGGCATAGAGGGAGGAGCCAGTGCACACCAGATAGTACTGAATCTTTCTTTAGAGTGCCCAGTCTCCTGCGGAGCCCGTCTATTTCCCCATGGTCCTTACGGAGTCCCCAGCATCCACTAGGACGTTAGAGAAAAGACAACTGTTGCCAGTAACCCTGTGATGGTTATAGCAAAGTCTTCATGGCCAGATTTACCAAGCCTTTGAGAGTGATAAATTGCACGGTGATAAAGTACCACCCAATCAGCTCCTAACTGTCATTTTTCAAACACAGCCTGTGACATGGCAGTTGGGAGCTGATTGGCTGATACTTTATCACCGTGCAATTTATCACTTTCCAAGGCTTGATAAATCTGGGAATGATTCCCAGATTTATCAAGCCTTGGGAAGCGATAAAATGCACGGTGATAAAGTACATTTAACCTGGCTAGTGAAGCAGCATCCAAGGGAACACATTTTTTGGCGCATGGTATATGAAAGCCTTTGACGCATCGCATACGCTGCTAATACGCTCCTAAAAATCTATTCATCACTTGAATCTGGTTCTAGAAAGATTTCAAAAAGCCAAACGGTTATATTTACTAACAGGCGGGTTGTCAAAGCTGCCAACGATCAGCACCTTTGCCCAATGTTTTTAAAGTGTCAACAGAAATAAAAGCCTAAATGGTTTTTTTTTCCCCTATGGAAAATCCAGGTACATAAATGCTAATGACTTGAGGGGGGCCTATTGCCAATTTTTTTTTTTTAAAGTGAAAAATAGTGCGTCTTGGACGTAGCCTTCAGGCGGTGAGGATGGGCGCAAGCACCTTTCCAGACACAATCGGTCTAGCGTTCCTGCGGTTCAGTTGCTCAAAAAACACTGGAACTAAAGCTGCGAAGACGCTAAACACAAAGAGGGTTTTTTGTACATATTTTTATTATTTAAAATGAAAAGTTTTTAGAGGTTAATCGCTCCTATATAACAGGATGGAAGTGGTGGCTCGGAACACCCTCACTCTACCTTTCACTTGTCGCCACACGAACAGCTGAGTGCTCTATAAACCGCATTTATAGCGCCAATCTCTGACGCAAATTTATACAAGTGCTGTGCTGTCACCTGCACTAGACATGGCTGACAATGTAAGGTGTACTGTAGCTGCACCT
Source organism: Pseudophryne corroboree (assembly GCF_028390025.1). NCBI lineage: Eukaryota > Metazoa > Chordata > Amphibia > Anura > Myobatrachidae > Pseudophryne > Pseudophryne corroboree. Next base: position 795,730,162 of record NC_086449.1, on the reverse strand, counting down.
TATGTGAGGGAACATTGCAGCCTTGCAGCAGCAGAGATATCCCGTGCATGCCCGGATTGCGTCACTCTGCAACCATTGCGCCATTCACTGCCCATCCCCGCACATGTACTCAGCCCAGGTCACAGCTTGCCGCACACACAGATATAGGGGACCTGCAAACAGCACACGGACGACCTGTACTGTATTCCTATACACCCTCCTTATGCTCCCCCTCAGCGACGCCATTAAAATCACTTCACGTCAGGGAACAGATACATGACATGACGCAGGGGGAAACCGACTTTGTTTCCCCTCGCTCGGTCCGTTCGCAGAGAGAGCCCAATGCCCGACCACTCGCCCCGTCTGCAGGACGACGCGCCGCTGTTGGCCACCGCCGCCATCTTGTCTCTCTGAGGGGAGGGAAGGAGCGGGAGGGGAAGATGGCGCTAGAGGGAGCTGAGCTGACTGACTGACTCAAGAGACAAAGTTCAAGTTCAAAGTCACACACAGTCCCAGTCTGCCCAGTAACCCTCTGTAAAAGGACATATTCCCACGGCTGGGAGGGGGAGAGAGGCCACAGAGCCATACTGTCCCTTGTGTGCTGCTGCCTTCATGTTGTGTCATCAACGTGTAAAATGCACAAAATTCGGCAGAAATTTTGTATATTTTATATAAATATATATATGTGTATATATATGTGTATGTATATATATATATGTTGCTGCTGCAAATATAGCAATATACTTAATTTAAAGCTAAGCTGAATAGACCTGCTGTTATAAAACGTGTGTTCCTGCCTCAGGTCTCCTTACCACACTGTCATAATTAACCTGGCACCCCCTGACTAAAATCCCAGTGCCAGCACGTTTTATGTCACACATTTCTACTATTCTCTAATATAATGCTAGCAAGCTGGTGATTCATGCTTTCACATCATCAGTGCATAGGCATACTCTCATTTTATGTTCTCTGGTTGTGGCATATTTTTTTTTTATGACTAAAACAATACCACAAAATAGCAGCTGCAGTGTGGTACGTTTCACGGGTCTGTGCCTGCAGAGTCATGTCACTGGATATTGCTGCGGTATATAATATTTTCTGCTGATTATGCAGTGCCAGGCCCATGAATTATACTGGCTATAATAGCTGCGGTATATAATATCTGCTGCTGTACCGTGATGTACACTGGGATAGCTGCTGTATATCATATTTTCTACTGATTGTGCAGTGCCAGGCCCATTAATTATATTGGCTGTAATAGCTGGGGTATATAATATCTGCTGCTGTCTATGATGTGTACTGGGAATAGCTGCAATATATAATATTTTCTGCTGATTGTGCAGTGCCAGGCCCATTAATTATACTGGCTATAATAGCTGCAGTATATAATATCTGCTGCTGTACCATGATGTACACTGGGATAGCTGCGGTATATAATATTTTCTGCTGATTGTGCAGTGCCAGGCCCATGAATTATACTGGCTATAATAGCTGGAGTATATAATATCTGCTGCTGTCCATGATATATACTGGGAATAGCTGTGGTATATAATATTTTCTGCTTATGGTCAATGAATTATACTGGCTATAATAGCTGCAGTATATAATATCTGCTGCTGTACCATGATGTACACTGGGATAGCTGCGGTATATAATATTTTCTGCTGATTGTGCAGTGCCAGGCCCATGAATTATACTGGCTATAATAGCTGGAGTATATAATATCTGCTGCTGTCCATGATATATACTGGGAATAGCTGTGGTATATAATATTTTCTGCTTATGGTCAATGAATTATACTGGCTATAATAGCTGCAGTATATAATATTTTCTGCTGTACCATGATGTATACTGGGAGTAGCTGCAATATGTAATATTTTCTGATCTACCATGATGTATACTGGGAGTAGCTGCAGTATATAACATTTTCTGCTCTACCATGAGGTATACTGGGAATAGCTGCAGTATATAACATGTTCTGCTCTACCATGATGTATACTGGGAATAGCTGCAGTATATGATATTTTCTGCTCTACCATGATGTATACTGGGAATAGGTGCAGTATATATATATTTTCTGCTCTACCATGATGCATACTGGGAATAGCTGCAGTATATAATATTTGCTGCTGTACCATGAGGTATACTGGGAGTAGCTGCAGTATATAATATTTCTGCTGTACCATGATGTATACTGGGAATAGGTGCAGTATATATATTTTCTGCTCTACCATGATGTATACTGGGAATAGCTGCAGTATATCATATTTTCTGCTCTACCATGATGTATACTGGGAGTAGCTGCAGTATATTATATTTTCTGCTGTACTATGAGGTATACTGGGAATAGCTGAGTATATAATATTTTCTGCTCTATCATGAGGTATACTGGGAATAGCTGCAGTATATAATATTTGCTGCTGTACCATGAGGTATACTGGGAATAGCTGCAGTATATAATATTTGCTGCTGTACCATGAGGTATACTGGGAATAGCTGCAGTATATAATATTTGCTGCTGTACCATGAGGTATACTGGGAATAGCTGAGTATATAATATTTGCTGCTGTACTATGAGGTATGCTGGGAATAGCTGAGTATATAATATTTTCTGCTCTATCATCATGAGGTATACTGGGAATAGCTGCAGTATATAATATTTGCTGCTGTACCATGAGGTATACTTGGAATAGCTGCAGTATATAATAGTTGCTGCTGTACCATGAGGTATACTGGGAATAGCTGAGTATATAATATTTGCTGCTCTATCATGATGTATACTGGGAATAGCTGCAGTATATATTTTCTGCTCTACCATGAGGTAATCTGGGAATAGCTGCAGTGCAGTATATAATATTTTCTGCTCTACCATGATGTATACTGGGAATAGCTGCACTGTATAATATTTTCTGCTCTACCATGATGTATACTGGGAATAGCTGCAATATATAATATTTTCTGCTGTACCATAATGTATACTGGGAATAGCTGCAGTATATAATATTTTCTGCTCTACCATTATAAAAACTGGGAATAGCTCCAGTATATAATATTTTCTGCTCTACCATTATATAAACTGGAAATAGCTGCAGTATATAATGTTTTCTGCTCTACCATGAGGTATACTGGGAATAGCTGTTTTATGCTATATTAAAAAAATATGCTTTCTGCTGAGTTCGCAGTATAGTGTCATATTTTATTCTGTAAACACTAGTCTATTACACATTTCTGGTAATGCAACCAAGCGTCCAATTTTTTTGTGGAAAATGCTGCTGTATACAGTATAATGTTTTCCACTTAACTGTATACTGCACCGTCATGTTTTATACTGGAGATAGCAGCATTACATAAAACATTCTGCTGATATCTCAGTACTGTGTCATATTTACTACTGGAAACACTGACTGTACAGTATATCATATTTTCTGCTGATTATGCAATGCTGTGTCATATTTTATTCTAGAAGCACTGCTGAATTATACTATAATTTGCTGCAGATTATGTAGTGCCATTGGATACTGGAAAAAGCTGATATATATATATATCTATCACTGACTTTCCAGTATATAATATTTTCTGCTAATAATGCAGTGTAGTGTCATATATAATACTGAAAATAGGTGGACTCTGTAATAATATGCTGATGATTATATAGAGCATATGCTGATGATTATATAGAGCATTATATTGTATACTGGATATAGAACTGGAATACAAAAACAATTTGATGCTGATTAAACAGTGCATTGTTATAGTGTATACGGGAAAAAGATGACGTATATAATATTTTTATGCTGTTTCTGCTGTGGAGCGCCGCATTGGATACTGGAAATATAGCTGGATTATATCTCCTAGTTCTACAGTTCAGTATTTTAGACCGGAAGAGCTGATACTTTCTGCAGATATTACTATCTAGGGTAAAGTGCACTTTGTCAATATGTTAACAATGGCACCGGATGCCAGCACAGGTTAATAATGTACCCATTTCTATAACGATTTTCCTGGCTGAAGTGAGTTATTTTTAAACGCCAGTGATTACTGTCACAGAGAGCTCTGTCCTGACCTCTCCTCCCCTGTGCCCTGAATAGAAACCAGAGTGGATACTGTACTTATTATACTGTATTCTACTGTGTGTCCTATTTTAGATGTGCTTATGTTGCTCTTACCTTGATCGAGGGTCCCCAGCCTTTGCAAATACTCCGCAGCACACCACATACATCAGCTCGTTTCATATTTATCCATGCAAGTCAGACATTTATATTCTGTCTTCTGGGTGCAGAGCTGCAGTAAAGGAAACTTACAGTACAGCCCCAGCAGTTTGCAAACTTTCGAGTCTACAAAATGAAAGTATACTCTGCTGCCCCTCATGTTCCCTAAGGAAAAGATCCACAAAATAGACTCAGCAAGTTTTTTTCCAATCTCTTTATTTGCAAAAGTGGATAACCACAGTTTTGCATCAAGTGTTGTGTGTTACATAAAGAATTAAAAAAAATAAAAATGTTTTGATGCTGCAAGATAAATAATGCACATTCACAAGTCACAGTTGTCACCACTGCTCGGCACCTGATAGGCTTGCTTCATGTTATTTGGAGAATAATATATCACACACACGTTCCAATTTGTATTTATTTTATGTCTGCATTGATTCCGGCGTGAATGTATAATCGGTAAATAATATGAAATACCTTTTTCACCTGCAAATGCATTTTCCACTTTCTTAATATGTGTAATGTGAATTTAATGTGCTTAATTCCTGAACCTCTCTATGTGGCCAGCTCTGTCTCTTATTATTTCTTAGCTTGTCCTCATTTGATAATAATTACCATTACATTCTGTTTTCTATTTATTTGAACTAAAAAGAGGGTTTGACTTAAAAAAATGTAAGATATATATATATATATAGAGAGAGAGAGAGAGACGTCATTTATATAGTAACACCTCACGTCACATAATGCTCCCCGCAGTAATAATTAGGACTAATAGTTATGGTTATGTTCAATATCTATTGAGATCTGTGATTTTTCAGCCATATGGCCAACAATCTATAGTTAAATAATATTACTTTCTCCTGGTTGTCACTTTTACATTTCACAACCATATAATATAGTAACATAAGTAACATAGTTTCTGAGGTTGAAAAAAGACAATTTGTCCATCGAGTTCAACCTATATGTGGTCTCCTACGCTGTATTATATTTTAGGACTAATTTTGTCTATTGCTAAAGTCGAGCGTTGTGTTTATTCCTTGTTCCTCTTTTGATTATTTTATTTTATACCTACCATGTTATAAGAAACACACTACGTATGTTATAGATACACTTCAATTGGTACTAGTGAGAGGACACCATAGCGATTTATACTAAAATGAATGATGCTTTATAGTAATGCAAATTATTTCAGAGTTTAGCTTTAATTAATTAGATTACTTACATTGTACTCTTTTATTATACCACTAATTGGGTATGCCAAACTTGAGATCTCTTTGGTTGTAATTCAGCGACAATCATATATTGTGCCCACATTAACAAATTCCTTTATATTAAATGCTTTGCAAGTAACTAATTAATTGAAGGTATAGATAATCCCTGTCAGGGATTAGACAAGTTTTAGTAGAATCTTCTAAATTGGTACTGAACTCTGACTGTAATATTGATAATTTTCGAAGCAGTATATTACAGTAAGAAATGGGTATACGCAATGTTATTATATGGGAAGTTGCATAAAAATCTACTGTTTTAAGAATATACATTTATAAATGTTTTATATTTTTCCCCCAGTGAGCTCAGCACTGATATAGATCCTTGTTATAATTGATGATTGATGAAAGAGAAATATATTGACATCTATACGATAGATAATTTTATTTTGGCATTGTTGTTTTTGTGATAATGACACAATAATTATCATTACTTTTGCTAGTTATTTATTGCAAGTCTTCTAATTAATTACAGTATTAACACAGGTATAGAATCACAATTATCTTGGTTGTTTGTGTTCAGTAATGCAGTGTCAAGTTACAGATAGATAGATAGATAGATAGATAGATAGATAGATAGATAGATAGATAGATAGATAGATAATTAGTGAATACTTAGAGATACAGTAAATAGAGACGTTAGATAGATACATACAGTATAAATAGATTGATATGACATAGTTGGATCGATACATTAATATGGGAGATAGATAGATAGATAGATAGATAGATAGATATGGGATAGATAGATTTAAATAGAGAATACATAGATATATAGAGGATACATAGATAGATAAATAGACAGATTGATAGACACATACTGTACATACATAGCTATACATGAAATAGAGAATAGATGGATATATATCGATAGATAGTGGATAAATTAGTAGATACATAGACAGAGAATAAACAGATAAGAAAGATATACAATAAACAGATTGAGAATAGATAGATATGTAGCTAAAGGATAAATATATTGATTTGAGATAGATGGATTGGTACATTGATAAAGAGAGATATATTATAGCAATGTCGATTTTAACACCTGCTATTATAAAATAATGTGCTTTCATTAATGTCACTTATTTTTGTTTTGTTATAAAAGTAATCATACTTAAAGGACCAGTATAGATTTAATTAGCCATTATTATGTTTATTTGTAATGGCAAGAATATATAAACACACATCTTACTTATCTACTGTTACTATTAACGCATTTGTTTCTTTGCTCAAACAAATATTTATGAATATTTATTTATTTAGGCTATATTGATGATAAAAACATAAAAAACTGGTCATAATTGCAAAAACTTTTCCTTTCTAAAAAAAAAAAAAAGAAGAAGAATATTTCATAAGTAAATAATGAATGTTTTCTTTTCACCACTGCTGATTTCAGGCATCCCCATGTCCTTGTGTGTCATCACATCATTAGACATTCTGACTTTGGTATTTTACCATAAGACCAAGTCATAAAACATCTAATATGAAATATATTACTGTATTGATCAGGGGGCAACCGATAGGTGATTAATGTAAGTTATCAAGAAAATGTTAATGTTTTATATCATTCATACTACTTTTTTCTTAAGGTGAGCTGTTAGAGTTCCCCCTACTACTATAATTTTCTGTAAAGTAACATCAGGCTGATAAATCTGGGAATTGTACTAAATCGATGTCATTTAATTTTAGATCCATAGCTAGACCTCTGTATAGATGTGTTATAAAGGATGATACCATTGAGATTTATTTTGGAAATATGTGAAGGATAACAGGAAAATTGTGATCTATCTACATCCTAAATTCCTTAGAAATGACACTCATCATTTGTGCAAAGACACTGCGTAACAAACAGTTACTACAATTTTACACACAGATTATTTTTTTCCCATTGTAATTTTATGTCTTATTGTTTTTCTGGTAATTAGGTGTGTTTTTCATATTTAATAAATACCATGGGCACTTACCATGATTGTGATATGTATATGTCATGCATCCAATATAATTTTGTGTACTGTATTTTAGTACATCCAGTATAATTTTACATGCTGAATAGTAATCCATGCTATATAATTTTTGTGTACTGCATTGCGATATATCCGCTATAACTGTTTGGCACTGCATTTTATCTACATTAGATATACACACACACATATACGTGTATCTATCTATCTATCTATCTATCTATCTATCTATCTATCTATCTATCTATCTATCATTATTAGGTATTGTGGAGGCACCGGGCCAATATTGATTCAACATATAGGAGTTCCGGACCATCTGCTACGTGTGTGTATATATATATATATATATATATATATATATATACACACATATATACGTGTGTGTGTGTGTGTGTGTGTATATATATAATATATATTTCTCTATCGTCCTAAGTGGATGCTGGGGTTCCTGAAAGGACCATGGGGAATAGCGGCTCCGCAGGAGACAGGGCACAAAAAAGTAAAGCTTTACTAGGTCAGGTGGTGTGCACTGGCTCCTCCCCCTATGACCCTCCTCCAGACTCCAGTTAGATTTTGTGCCCGAACGAGAAGGGTGCAATCTAGGTGGCTCTCCTAAAGAGCTGCTTAGAGAAAGTTTAGTTTAGGTTTTTTTCTTTACAGTGAGTCCTGCTGGCAACAGGATCACTGCAACGTGGGACTTAGGGGGAAAGTAGTAAACTCACCTGCATGCAGAGTGGATTTGCTGCTTGGCTACTGGACACCATTAGCTCCAGAGGGATCGAACACAGGCCCAGCCGTGGAGTCCGGTCCCGGAGCCGCGCCGCCGACCCCCTTGCAGATGCTGAAGCGTGAAGAGGTCCGGAAACCGGCGGCTGAAGACTCCTCAGTCTTCATAAGGTAGCGCACAGCACTGCAGCTGTGCGCCATTTTCCTCTCAGCACACTTCACTGGGCAGTCACTGAGGGTGCAGAGCGCTGGGGGGGGGCGCTCTGAGAGGCAAATATAAACCTTATACAAGGCTAAAAATACCTCACATATAGCCCATAGGGGCTATATGGAGATATTTAACCCCTGCCTGACTGGAAAAATAGCGGGAGAAGAACCCGCCGAAAAAGGGGCGGGGCCTATCTCCTCAGCACACGGCGCCATTTTCTGTCACAGCTCCGCTGGTCAGAACGGCTCCCAGGTCTCTCCCCTGCACTGCACTACAGAAACAGGGTAAAACAGAGAGGGGGGGCACATTAATGGCTATATATATATATATTAAAGCAGCTATAAGGGAGCACTTAATATAAGGATATCCCTTGTATATATAGCGCTTTGTGGTGTGTGCTGGCAGACTCTCCCTCTGTCTCCCCAAAAGGGCTAGTGGGTCCTGTCTTCATTAGAGCATTCCCTGTGAGTTTGCGGTGTGTGTCGGTACGTGGTGTCGACATGTATGAGGACGATATTGGTGTGGAGGCGGAGCAATTGCCAAATATGCAGATGTCACCCCCCAGGGGGTCGACACCAGAATGGATGCCTTTATTTGTGGAATTACGTGATGGTTTATCTTCCCTTAAACAGTCAGTTGAGGACATGAGGCGGCCGGACAATCAATTAATGCCTGTCCAGGCGCCTCAAACACCGTCAGGGGCTGTAAAACGCCCTTTGCCTCAGTCGGTCGACACAGACCCAGACACGGGCACTGATTCCAGTGACGACGGTAGAAATTCAAACGTATTTTCCAGTAGGGCCACACGTTATATGATTTTGGCAATGAAGGAGACGTTACATTTAGCTGATACTACAGATACCGTAAAACAGGGTATTATGTATGGTGTGAAAAAACTACAAACAGTTTTTCCTGAATCAGAAGAATTAAATGACGTGTGTGATGAAGCGTGGGTTGCTCCTGATAAAAAGTTGATAATTTCAAAAAAGTTATTGGCATTATACCCTTTCCCGCCAGAGGTTAGGGCGCGCTGGGAAACACCCCCTAAGGTGGACAAGGCGCTCACACGCTTATCCAAACAAGTGGCGTTACCCTCTCCTGAGACGGCCGCACTTAAGGATCCATCAGATAGAAAGATGGAAGTTATTCAAAAGAATATATACACACATGCAGGTGTTATACTACGACCAGCTATAGCAACTGCCTGGATGTGCAGTGCTGGAGTAGTTTGGTCAGAATCCCTGATTGAAAATATTGATACCCTAGATAGGGACAATGTTTTACTGTCGTTAGAACAAATAAAGGATGCATTTATCTATATGCGTGATGCACAGAGGGATATTTGCACACTGGCATCTCGGGTGAGTGCTATGTCCATTTCAGCCAGAAGAGCCTTATGGACACGACAGTGGACAGCCGATGCGGATTCAAAACGTCACATGGAGGTTTTGCCGTATAAAGGGGAGGAGTTATTTGGAGTTGGTCTATCAGACTTGGTGGCCACGGCTACTGCCGGGAAATCCACTTTTTTACCTCAAGTCACTCCCCAACAGAGAAAGGCACCGACCTTTCAACCGCAGCCTTTTCGCTCCTACAAAAATAAGAGAGCAAAGGGCTTGTCGTACCTGCCACGAGGCAGAGGAAGAGGGAAGAGACACCAACAGGCAGCTCCTTCCCAGGAACAGAAGCCCTCCCCGGCTCCTGCAAAAACCTCAGCATGACGCTGGGGCCTCTCAAGCGGACTCGGGGACAGTGGGGGGCCGTCTCAAAAATTACAGCGCGCAGTGGGCTCACTCGCAGGTAGACCCCTGGATCCTGCAGATAATATCTCAGGGGTACAGGTTGGAATTAGAGACGGATCCTCCTCATCGTTTCCTGAAGTCTGCCTTACCAACCGTCTCTTCCGAAAGGGAGAGGGTGTTGGAAGCCATTCACAAGCTGTACGCTCAGCAGGTGATAGTCAAAGTACCCCTATTACAACAAGGAAAGGGGTATTATTCCACTCTATTTGTGGTACCGAAGCCGGATGGCTCGGTAAGGCCTATTCTAAATCTGAAGTCCTTGAACCTCTACATAAAAAAGTTCAAGTTCAAGATGGAGTCACTCAGAGCAGTGATAGCGAACCTGGAAGAAGGGGACTTTATGGTATCCTTGGACATCAAGGATGCGTATCTACACGTTCCGATTTACCCCGCACACCAGGGGTACCTCAGGTTCATTGTTCAAAACTGTCACTATCAGTTTCAGACGCTGCCGTTCGGATTGTCCACGGCGCCTCGGGTCTTTACCAAGGTAATGGCCGAGATGATGATTCTTCTTCGAAGAAAAGGCGTATTAGTTATCCCATACTTGGACGATCTCCTAATAAGGGCAAGGTCCAGAGAACAGCTGGAGACAGCTTTAGCACTATCTCAAGAGGTGCTAAGACAACACGGGTGGATTCTGAATATTCCAAAATCCCATTTAATCCCGACAACTCGTCTGCTGTTCCTAGGAATGATTCTGGACACGGTTCAGAAAAAGGTTTTCCTTCCAGAGGAAAAAGCCAAGGAGTTATCCGATCTGGTCAGGAACCTCCTAAAACCAGGAAAAGTGTCAGTACATCAATGCACAAGAGTCCTGGGAAAAATGGTGGCTTCTTACGAAGCAATTCCATTCGGCAGATTCCATGCAAGAATATTCCAAAGGGATCTGTTGGACAAATGGTCAGGGTCGCATCTGCAGATGCACCTGCGAATAACCCTGTCACCAAAGACAAGGGTGTCACTTCTGTGGTGGTTGCAGAAGGCTCACCTATTAGAAGGCCGCAGATTCGGCATTCAGGATTGGATCCTGGTGACCACGGACGCCAGCCTGAGAGGCTGGGGAGCAGTCACACAAGGAAGAAACTTCCAGGGAGTATGGACGAGTCTGGAAAAGTCTCTTCACATAAACATTCTGGAACTAAGAGCAATCTACAATGCTCTAAGCCAGGCGGAACTTCTCCTGCAAGGAAAGCCGGTGTTGATTCAGTCGGACAACATCACGGCGGTCGCCCATGTAAACAGGCAGGGCGGCACAAGAAGCAGGAGTGCAATGGCAGAAGCTGCCAAGATTCTTCGCTGGGCGGAGAATCACGTGATAGCACTGTCAGCAGTGTTCATCCCGGGCGTGGACAACTGGGAAGCAGACTTCCTCAGCAGACACGATCTTCATCCGGGAGAGTGGGGTCTACATCCAGAAGTCTTCAACATGTTAATAGACCGTTGGGAAAGACCAATTGTAGACATGATGGCGTCTCGCCTCAACAAGAAACTGGACAAATATTGCGCCAGGTCAAGAGATCCACAGGCAATAGCTGTGGACGCACTGGTAACTCCTTGGGTGTACCAGTCAGTGTATGTGTTTCCTCCTCTGCCGCTCATACCAAAGGTATTGAAGATCATACGGCAAAGAAGAGTAAGAACAATACTAGTGGTTCCGGATTGGCCGAGAAGGACTTGGTATCCGGAACTTCAAGAGATGCTCACGGACGAACCGTGGCCTCTACCTCTGAGAAGGGACCTGCTACAGCAGGGTCCCTGTCTTTTTCAAGACTTACCGCGGCTGCGTTTGACGGCATGGCGGTTGAACGCCAGATCCTAAAAGGGAAAGGCATTCCAGAAGAAGTCATTCCTACCTTGATTAAGGCACGGAAGGAAGTCACCGTGAAACATTATCACCGCATTTGGCGAAAATATGTAGCGTGGTGCGAGGATCGGAGGGTTCCGACGGAGGAATTCCAACTGGGTCGTTTCCTACATTTCCTGCAATCAGGATTATCTATGGGTCTCAAATTGGGATCCATTAAGGTTCAAATTTCGGCCCTGTCAATATTCTTCCAAAAAGAATTGGCCTCTGTCCCTGAGGTCCAGACTTTTGTCAAGGGAGTACTGCATATACAGCCTCCTGTGGTGCCTCCGGTGGCACCGTGGGATCTAAATGTAGTTTTAGATTTCCTCAAATCCCATTGGTTTGAACCATTGAAAAAGGTGGATTTGAAATATCTCACATTGAAAGTGACTATGTTACTAGCCCTGGCCTCTGCCAGGAGAGTATCTGAATTGGCGGCTTTATCTTATAAAAGTCCTTATCTAATCTTCCATTCGGATAGGGCAGAACTGCGGACTCGTCCGCATTTTCTCCCTAAAGTGGTATCAGCATTTCATCTGAACCAACCTATTGTGGTGCCTGCGGCCACTAGCGACTTGGAGGACTCCAAGTTGTTGGACGTTGTCAGAGCCTTAAAAATATACATTGCAAGGACGGCTGGAGTCAGAAAATCTGACTCGCTGTTTATATTGTATGCACCCAACAAGTTGGGCGCACCTGCTTCTAAGCAGTCGATTGCTCGTTGGATTTGTAACACAATTCAACTTGCACATTCTGTGGCAGGCCTGCCACAGCCTAAAACTGTAAAAGCCCACTCCACAAGGAAGGTGGGCTCATCTTGGGCGGCTGCCCGAGGGGTCTCGGCATTACAACTCTGCCGAGCAGCTACGTGGTCGGGGGAGAACACGTTTGTAAAATTTTACAAATTTGATACCCTGGCAAAGGAGGACCTGGAGTTCTCTCATTCGGTGCTGCAGAGTCATCCGCACTCTCCCGCCCGTTTGGGAGCTTTGGTATAATCCCCATGGTCCTTTCAGGAACCCCAGCATCCACTTAGGACGATAGAGAAAATAAGAATTTACTTACCGATAATTCTATTTCTCGGAGTCCGTAGTGGATGCTGGGCGCCCATCCCAAGTGCGGATTATCTGCAATACTTGTACATAGTTATTGTTAACTAATTCGGGTTATTGTTAAGGAGCCATCTTTAAGAGGCCCTTTCTGTTGTCATACTGTTAACTGGGTTTAGATCACAAGTTGTACGGTGTGATTGGTGTGGCTGGTATGAGTCTTACCCGGGATTCAAAATGCCTCCCTTATTGTGTATGCTCGTCCGGGCACAGTACCTAACTGGAGTCTGGAGGAGGGTCATAGGGGGAGGAGCCAGTGCACACCACCTGACCTAGTAAAGCTTTACTTTTTTGTGCCCTGTCTCCTGCGGAGCCGCTATTCCCCATGGTCCTTTCAGGAACCCCAGCATCCACTACGGACTCCGAGAAATAGAATTATCGGTAAGTAAATTCTTATTATACACACACACATATGTTTTTATACACACACACACACACACACACACACACACACACACACACACACACACACACACACACACGTGTATATATAATCGTGGCAGATGACATGCCAATAATGAAGTGATCTGCCATGATTAAGAAGCATTGGCTGTTATCTGATCATCATGCAATATATAGTATTTATCGATTCAAATCTTTTGGATGCACATAAGTCTGGCGAGTGCCATAGATGTGTATATATATATATATATATATATATATATATAAATAAATATTTATGTATATATATATATATATATATTTTTTTTTTGTTTTTGTTTTATTTTTAAGTATAATGTGCATTTTATTTGCTCCAATTATGACAGATAACTAGATAGGTGAAGACGTATTCATATTCTATGTTAATAACATGAGCTGTAGCTTTAGCTGTACAAATACAATTTTTTTACTGCAACAAAACATTCCCACCTCTCCATTAATATTCTCCCCTATTCCAGCTTGTTTTCCTTATATGTTTTTCCTTGGGGCTGCAAGGTATTAAATTCCGTTTTCGGCTCTTATAAATACATTTGTACAAGTCTTTTTATAGCTGTGAAATATTTCAGCGATAAACTGGGAACATTAAAGTGAATTCTTAGTGTTTATGTAACCAAACTCATAAAAGAGGATTTATTGAACGTGCAGTGTGGGCTGCAGGGATTATATACTATATATTTTAAAGCTAGATGGGCATCCAGTGCACCAGAAAATGTGAGAATAATGTCAATTTGGTAAGTGGGATTTTTTTTGCATTTTAATTGCAGCGCAATAATTGTCCAATTCCGAAACAGATTGACTGGATTGTACTCTAGAAAACAATGTAAGAAAATGATATCTATGGGGGTAATTCCAAGTTGATCGCAGCAGGATTTTTGATAGCAACTGGGCAAAACCATGTGCACTGCAGGGGAGGCAGATATCACATGTGCAGAGAGAGTTAGATTTGGGTGTGGTGTGTTCAATCTGCAATCTAATTTGCAGTGTAAAAATAAAGCAGCCAGTATTTACCCTGCACAGAAACAATATAACCCACCCAAATCTATCTCTTTCTGCACATGTTATATCTGCCTCCCCTGCAGTGCACATGGTTTTGCCCAGTTGCTATCAAAAATCCTGCTGCGATCAACTTGGAATTACCCCCTATATTCTGTCTGCATTTCATATACAATAATATTGCAAACAAATCCTATTTTTTTGAGTATTTCATGTTGTTACTTTAACGTATATATTCATTTTCTGTAGTAAATGTGTAGAAACCGAGTAGTGCAAATTTGATGAGTTAAAGGCAAACAGGGTTGGAATGGTGAAGCTATAAATTCATGTACAGTAGAGTTTATCCACAGTTGCCATGCAGAGGAAATTTCCACTGTTTTTGATACTCAGCCACTAGAGGGGGCACAACTCTCTCATTTGCTGATTGTAGCACGTAACAGGAATGAACGGCATACAGAAGCAAACATATTTTTGGTTCTGGTTCTCTCCCGTGCTTTTTTTCTTCTTCCTAAATCAACTTGCTTTTTTTGCAAGTTATTATTTGTAATAATTATGTCCCAGAAGCACAGAACTCACTTTCTGATGAGTCCGCACTCGAACGAGTCTCTAATTTTGGTATAGGACAACAGTAAAACTGTCTGTGGTTGAACAGTGACTTTGTCACCTTCCCTTCTAGGAAATGCAGTCCAACAGCCACACTTGGTCACGTTCCACAGTGCGGCACAGGAAAAAATAGGCCTTTACACATTATTACTTAAACCTACTCTTAAGCTGTATGGTGTCCACTACATTCCTACTATCCTAACCAGGTGAATCCATTACTCACAACTGCAGTACAAGCGCAAATATTGTAATTGTTCCAAGGTCAGCATTGTTTTCTGCACATCTCGCCGAGCCTGGCTGCTGAAATCAGTATTTGCTCGCATTTTGTAACTTGCACCTGGAACAAACCAAATTGCACTGCAAGGGGGTGCAAAAACTGTTGTTATGACTGCATGTAGGATAAAAAAAAAACACTGGCTTCTTTTACATGTAGCCCACAGATGCTGGACACATTTATTAGGCTGCAATTTAGAATTGTATTTGTGCACACCCCATTCAAATCTAAATCTCTCTGCACGTTACATCTGCCCCACCTGCAGCGCTACGTGGTTTTACCAAGGTGCCAGGTTACTTTTTTTCCCTCCCCGCTTTGCTCACAGCTCAGAATCAGCCTCTGTGTTGTTACATACAGCAAAAAATGAAGGGATTTAATAATAAGGCCACTAGTCAATAAATATTATGTATGTAGGTTTAGCAATGGCCTTGACTGTTTAAAGAGAAAAGGATACAATATTGATATTGTTGTCTCATCCTCAAATCTTTGCATGTTCCAGACATTCTAAATAAGCCTACAAATGATCCCTTGGAGATACCCCATCAGTTTATACCTACTGCAATCTCAATCCTGTGTCTATGCCTTCATCTTGCAATTCCTGCTCTGGAACATTTGGGTTTCCCAGTAAATAAACTGTATGTGAGATAATATTATCTTGACCGTAAATTATACAGAAAGTAGAAGTCAGAGGGGTATGGGTCGTGGGTCGACACAACTTAGGTCGACAGTCAGTAGGTCGACCACTGAAGGTCGACATGAGCATTAGGTCGACATGGGGATT
The DNA here is from genome assembly GCF_028390025.1 of Pseudophryne corroboree. NCBI lineage: Eukaryota > Metazoa > Chordata > Amphibia > Anura > Myobatrachidae > Pseudophryne > Pseudophryne corroboree. Next base: position 795,713,957 of record NC_086449.1, on the reverse strand, counting down.
AGGTTGACATGTACTATGTCGATAGGTGAAAAGGTCGCCTTGAGTTTTTGTATTTTGTGTGTGTTGTTTTCTCTAACGTCCTAAGTGGATGCTGGGGACTCCGTCAGGACCATGGGGTTTAGCGGCTCCGCAGGAGACAGGGCACAATAATAAAAGCTTTAGGATCAGGTGGTGTGCACTGGCTCCTCCCCCTATGACCCTCCTCCAAGCCTCAGTTAGATTTTTGTGCCCGGCCGAGAAGGGTGCAATCTAGGTGGCTCTCCTGAGCTGCTTAGAATAAAAGTTTAAGTTAGGTTTTTTATTTTCAGTGAGTCCTGCTGGCAACAGGCTCATTGCTACGAGGGACTTAGGGGAGAGAAGTGAACTCACCTGCGTGCAGGATGGATTTGCTTCTTAGGCTACTGGACACCATTAGCTCCAGAGGGAGTCGGAACACAGGTCTCACCCTGGGGTTCGTCCCGGAGCCGTGCCGCCGACCCCCCTTGCAGATGCCGAAGTTGAAGAGGTCCAGAGGTCCAGAAACAGGCGGCAGAAGACTTTCAGTCTTCATAAGGTAGCGCACAGCACTGCAGCTGTGCGCCATTGTTGTCAGCACACTTCATACCAGCGGTCACTGAGGGTGCAGGGCGCTGGGGGGGGCGCCCTGGGCAGCAATGTATTATACCTTTTTTATGGCTAAAATACATCACATATAGCCCTTGAGGCTATATGGATGTATTTAACCCCTGCCAGATCTCACAAACTCCGGGAGAAGAGCCCGCCGTTTTAGGGGGCGGGGCCTATTCTCCTCAGCACACGGCGCCATTTTCCTGCTCAGCTCTGCTGTGAGGAAGGCTCCCAGGCTCTCCCCTGCACTGCACTACAGAAACAAAGTTAAAACAGAGAGGGGGGGCACTTATTTGGCGATATGATTACATATGTGAAAATGCTATAAGGGAAAACACTTGTATAAGGGGTTGTCCCTGTATAATTATAGCGTTTTTGGTGTGTGCTGGCAAACTCTCCCTCTGTCTCCCCAAAGGGCTAGTGGGGTCCTGTCCTCTATCAGAGCATTCCCTGTGTGTGTGCTGTGTGTCGGTACGTGTGTGTCGACATGTAGAAGGACGATGTTGGTGAGGAGGCGGAGCAAATTGCCTGTATTGGTGATGTCACTCTCTAGGGAGTCGACACCGAAATGGATGGCTTATTTAGGAATTACGTGAAAATGTCAACACGATGCAAGGTCGGTTGACGACATGAGACGGCCGGCAAACAAATTAGTACCAGTCCAGGCGTCTCAGACACCGTCAGGGGCTTGTAAAAACGCCCATTTACCTCAGTTGGTCGACACAGACACGGACACTGACTTCAGTGTCGACGGTGAAGAAACAAACGTATTTTCCTTTAGGGCCACACGTTACATGTTAAGGGCAATGAAGGAGGTGTTACATATTTCTGATACTACAAGTACCACAAATAAGGGTATTATGTAGGGTGGGAATAATCTACTTGTAGTTTTTCCTGAATCAGATAAATTAAAGGGTGTGATGATACGTGGGTTTCCTCCGATAGAAAATTATTGGAGGTATACCTTTTCCCGCCAGAAGTGAGGGCGAGTTGGGAAACACACCTTAGGGTGGATAAGGCGCTCACACGCTTATAAAAACAAGTGGCGTTACCGTATCCAGATACGGCCGCCCTCAAGGAGCCAGCTGATAGGAAGCTGAAAAATATCCTAAAAAGTATATACACACATACTGGTGTTATACTACGACCAGCAATCGCCTCAGCCTGGATGTGCAGCGCTGGGGGGGCTTGGTCGGATTTCCTGACTGAAAATATTGATACCCTTGACAGGAACAATATTTTATTGACTATAGAGCATTTTAAGGATGCATTTCTATATATGCGAGATGCGCAGAGGGATATTTGCATTCTGACATCAAGAGTAGATGTGATGTCCATATCTGCCAGACGATGTTTATAGACACGACAGTGGTCAGGTGATGCAGATTCCAGACGGCACATGGAAGTATTGCCGTATAAAGGGGCGGTCCATCGGACCTGGTGGCCATGGCAACAGCTGGAAAATCCACTTTTGTTACCCCAAGTCACATCTCAGCAGAAAAGGACACAGTCTTTTCAGTCTCAGTCCTTTCGTACCCATAAAGGCAGGCGGGCAAAAGGCCAGTCATATCTGCCCAGGGTTAGAGGAAAGGGAAGAAGACTGCAGCAGGCAGCCCATTCCCAGGAACAGAAGTCCTCCACAGCTTCTGCCAAGTCCGCAGCATGACGCTGGGGCCATACAAGCGGACTCAGGTGCGGTGGGGGGTCATCTCAAGAGTTTCAGCACGCAGTGGGCTCACTCGCAAGTGGACTCCTGGATCCTACACGTAGTATCCCAGGTGTACATTGGAAATTCGAGACGTCTTCCCCTCACAAGTTCCTGAAGTCTGCTTTACCAACGTCTCCCTCCGACAGGGAGGCAGTATTGGGAAAAAATTCACAGGCTGTATTCCCAGCAGGTGATAATCAAAGTACCCCTCCTACAACAAGGGAAGGGGTATTATTCCACACTATATTGTGGTACTGAAGCCAAACGGCTCGGTGAGATCTAAAAGATTTGAACAATTACATACAAGGGTTCAAATCAAGATGGAGTCACTCAGAGCAGTGATAGCGAACCAGGACGATATGGTGTCACTGGATATCAGGGACGCTTACCTACATGTCCAAATTTTGCCCTTCTCACCAAGGGTATCTCAGGTTCGTGGTACAGAACTGTCACTATCAGTTCAGACGCTGCCGTTTGGATTGTCCACGGCACCCCGGGTCTTTACCATGGTAATGGCCGAAATGATGATTCTTCCTAAAAGAAATATGGACGCTTTCCTGATAAGGGCAAGGTCCAGAGAACAGTTGGCGGTCGGAGTAGCACTATCTCAAGTAGTTCTACGACAGCACGAGTGGATTCTAAATATTCCAAAATCGCAGCTTTTTCTGACGACACGTCTAATGTTCTTAGGAATGATTCTGGACACAGTCCAGAAAAGGATGTTTTCTCCCGGAGAAGAAGGCCAGGGAGTTATCCGAGCTAGTCAGGAACCTCCTAAAACCAGGAAAAGTATCAGTGCATCATTGCACAAGGGTCCTGTGAAAAATGGTGGTTTCTTACAAAGCGATCCCATTCGGTAGATTTCACGCAAGAACCTTTCAGTGGAATCTGCTGGGAAAATGGTCCGGATCGCATCTTCAGATGCATCAGCGGATAACCCTGTCTCCAAGGACAAGGGTGTTTTCTTCTGCGGTGGCTGCAGAGTGCTCATCTATTAAAGGGCCGCAGATTCGACATTCAGGACTGGGTCCTGGTGACCACGGATGCCAGCCTGAGTGGCTGGGGAGCAGTCACACAAGGAAAAAATATCCAGGGAGTGTGATCAAGTCTGGAGACTTCTCTCCACATAAATATACTGGAGCTAAGGGCAATTTACAAGGCTCTAAGCTTAGCAAGAACTCTGCTTCAAGGTCAGCCGGTATTGATCCAGTGGGACAACATCACGGCAGTCGCCCACGTAAACAGACAGGGCGGCACATGAAGCAGGAGGGAAATGGCAGAAACTGCAAGGATTCTTCGCTGGGCGAAAAATCATGTGATAACACTCTCAGCAGTGTTAATTCCGGGAGTGGAAAACTGGGAAGCAGACTTCCTCAGCAGGCATAACCTCCACCCGGGAGAGTGGGGACTTCAGCGGGAAGTCTTCCACATGATTGTAAACCGTTGGGAAAAACCAAAGGTGGACATGATGGCGTCCCGCCTGAACAAATATTGCGCCAGGTCAAGGGACCCTCAGGCAATAGCGGTGGACGCTCTGGTAACACTGTGGGTGTACCAGTCAGGGTATGTGTTCCCTCCTATGCATCTCATACCAAAAGTACTGAGAATCATAAGAAGGAGATGAGTAAGAACGATACTCGTGGTTCCGGATGGGTCAAGAAGGACTTGGTACCCGGAACTTCAAGAGATGCTCACGGAAGAACCGTGGCCTCTACCTTTAAGAGAGGACCTGCTCCAGCAGGGGCCTTGTCTTTTCCAAGACTTACCGCGGCTGCGTTTGATGGCATGGCAGTTGAACGCCGGATCCTGAAAGGGCATTCCAGATGAAGTCATCCCTACCCTGGTCGAAGCCAGGAAGGATGTAACCGAAAAACATTTTCACCGCATTTGGCGAAAATATGTTGCGTGGTGTGAGGCCAAGAAGGTCCCTACAGAGGAATTCCAACTGGGTCGTTTCCTACATTTCCTGAAAACAGGACTGTCTATGGGCCTAAAATTAGGGTCCATTAAGGTTCAAATTTCGACCCTGTCGAATTTCTTCCAGAAAGAACTGGCTTCAGTGCCTGAAGTTCAGACGTTTGTAAAAGGGGTACTGCATATACAGCCTCCTTTTGTGCCCCCAGTGGCACCTTGGGATCTCAATGTTGTTTTGAGTTTCCTAAAGTCACATTGGTTTGATCCACTCACCACTGTGGAATTAAAATATTTCACATGGAAGGTGAAGATTCTATTAGCCCTGGCTTCAGCCAGGCGTGTGTCAGAATGGGCGGCTTTATCATATAAAAGCCCTTACTTAATTTTTCATTCTGACAGGGCAGAATTGAGGACTCGTCCTCAATTTCTCCTTAAGGTGTTTTCTGTTTTTCACATGAACCAACCTATTGTGGTACCTGCGGCTACTAGGGACTTGGAGGACTCCAAGTTACTTGACGTTGTCAGGGCCCTGAAAATATATGTTTCCAGGACGACTGGAGTCAGAAAATCTGACTCGCTGTTTAGCCTGTATGCACCCAACAAGATGGGTGTTCCTGCTTCTAAGCAGACGATTGCTCGCTGGATTTGTAGTACAATTCAGCTTGCACATTCTGTGGCAGGCTTGCCACAGCCAAAATCAGTAAAAGCCCATTCCACAAGGAAGGGGGCTCATCTTGGGCGGCTGCCCGAGGGGTCTCGGCTTTACAACTTTGCCGAGCTGCTACTTGGTCAGGGGCACACCCTGACTGAGGAGGACCTGGAGTTCTCTCATTCGGTGCTGCAGAGTCATCCGCACTCTCCCGCCCGTTTGGGAGCTTTGGTATAATCCCCATGGTCCTGACGGAGTCCCCAGCATCCACTTAGGACGTTAGAGAAAATAAGAATTTACTTACCGATAATTCTATTTCTCGTAGTCCGTAGTGGATGCTGGGCGCCCATCCCAAGTGCGGATTGTCTGCAATACTTGTACATAGTTATTGTTACAAAAATCGGGTTATTCTTGTTGTGAGCCATCTTTTCAGAGGCTCCTTCGTTGTTATCATACTGTTAACTGGGTTCAGATCACAGGTTGTACGGTGTGATTGGTGTGGCTGGTATGAGTCTTACCCGGGATTCAATATCCTTCCTTATTATGCACGCTCGTCCGGGCACAGTATCCTAACTGAGGCTTGGAGGAGGGTCATAGGGGGAGGAGCCAGTGCACACCACCTGATCCTAAAGCTTTTATTATTGTGCCCTGTCTCCTGCAGAGCCGCTAAACCCCATGGTCCTGACGGAGTCCCCAGCATCCACTACGGACTACGAGAAATAGAATTATCGGTAAGTAAATTCTTATTTTCTTCATAAAGTGACGGGGAACCCCAATTAGTACACCGTGTCCCCTCTCATGGCTCGCTTCGATCACCATGCTTCGGGCAAGGTGACTCGCTCCGCTACCGCTGCGCTCGGCACAGGTTACCGTTCCCAATTGTAGTCCACGTGGATCGTAAAGTATGAAAAAGTACAAAAAGTGATTTTAAAAAACTCATGTCGACCTTTTGACCTGTCGACCTAGTACATGTCAACCTAATGCCCATGTCGACCTTCGGTGGTCGACCTAATGACCGTCGACCTAAGTTGTGTCGACCGAACGACCGGATCCCAAGTCAGAGCTCTGCGATAACAGGCCAGTATAGGTCACATAAATCCAACGTGACATTCGAGATACTGTCACTGGCATTGTAATCCATGTCGAAATCCCAGCGTCGGTATTCCGATCATTGTCGGGATTCCAGCATTAGGATTCTGAACGCCGGGATCCTGACCGCATACCGTTACAGGTACTGGCAGGCATATGTACATGTTCATGTGGGTCGGCATTTGTTTGCAATTACACAAGCAGGCCCTTACTCTAGATCACTCCTTCTCTCCCCTGCTTCTCCATTCGCAAGTGTCAGATGCAGTGGTGCACGCAGGGGGGGTTCTGAGTACCTAGAAACTCCCCATGCCCGCCGATCCATCATTGCATCTGCATCAATATTTCTCTGACGTCCTAGTGGATGCTGGGAACTCCGAAAGGACCATGGGGAATAGCGGCTCCGCAGGAGACTGGGCACAACTAAAGAAAGCTTTTAGGTCACCTGGTGTGCACTGGCTCCTCCCACTATGACCCTCCTCCAAGCCTCAGTTATATTTTGTGCCCGGCCGAGGTTGGATGCACACTAGGGGCTCTCCTGAGCTTCTAAAAAGAAAGTATATAATTAGGTTTTTTATTTTACAGTGAGACCTGCTGGCAACAGGCTCACTGCAGCGAGGGACTAAGGGGAGAAGAAGCGAACCTACCTGCTTGCAGCTAGCTTGGGCTTCTTAGGCTACTGGACACCATTAGCTCCAGAGGGATCGACCGCATGGAACTGGCCTTGGTGTTCGGTCCCGGAGCCGCGCCACCGTCCCCCTTACAGAGCCAGAAGCAAGAAGAGGTCCGGAAAATCGGCGGCAGAAGACATCAGTCTTCACCAAGGTAGCGCACAGCACTGCAGCTGTGCGCCATTGCTCCTCATACACACTTCACACTCCGGTCACTGAGGGTGCAGGACGCTAGGGGGGGGGGGGGGGCGCCCTGAGCAGCAATAAAAACACCTTGGCTGGCAAAAATACCACAATATATAGCCCCAGAGGCTATATATGTGATAATTACCCCTGCCAGAATCCATAAAAAAGAGGGAGAAAAGTCTGCGAAAAAGGGGCGTAGCTATCTCTTTCAGCACACTGGCGCCATTTCTCCCTCACAGCTCCGCTGGAAGGAAGCTCCCTGGCTCTCCCCTGCAGTCTACACTACAGAAAAGGGTAAAAAAGAGAGGGGGGCACTAAAATTAGGCGCAGTATATATAACAGCAGCTATAGGGGACATAATTCAGTTAGTCCCTGCATTATATAGCGCTCTGGTGTGTGCTGGCATACTCTCACTCTGTCTCCCCAAAGGGCTTTTGTGGGTCCTGTCCTCTGTTAGAGCATTCCCTGTGTGTGTGCGGTGTGTCGGTACGGCTGTGTCGACATGTTTGATGAGGATAATGATGTGGAGGCGGAGCAGATGCCTATAGAAGGGATGTCACCCCCTGCGGGGCTGACACCTGAGTGGATGGACTTATGGAAGGAATTGCGTGCACGTGTCGACTCCTTACACAAAAAATTTGACGACATGCCAAATGCGGGACAGCCGGCTTCTCAGCTCGTGCCTGTCCAGGCGTCTCAAAGGCCATCGGGGGCTCTAAAACGCCCGCTACCTCAGATGGCAGACGCGGATGTCGACACGGATACTGACACCAGTGTCGACGACGATGAGTCTAGTCTAATGTCCACTAAGGCCATTTGTTGCATGATAAAAGCGCTCACACGTTTGTCTAAAAAGGTGGCACTACCGTCTCCGGATACGGCCGCCCTCAAGGAACCTGCTGATAGAAAGCAGGAGGCGATCCTGAAGTCTGTATATACACACTCAGGCATTATACTTAGACCAGCTATTGCGTCAGCATGGATGTGCAGTGCTGCCGCTGCGTGGTCAGATTCCCTGTCAGAAAATATTGACACCCTAGACACAGAGCCGGCCATAGCTATAGGCAAACTAGGCAATTGCCTAGGGCATTTGATATGCCTAGGGGCATCAGCAGCTTCTGTTGATTAAAATGATATGCGGCATGCCTATATTCTGTGTGTAGCATTTCATATGCAGATACAGCCACAGTCTCACACAGTATATAGGCATGCAGCATATCATTTTAATCAGCAGAAGCTGCTTGTGCATCCTAGCCACATAACAATGCATTGCAAATAAGATGCATTTTCATAAAAAAAGGTGCCCGACGTTAGCATTGATGCAAGATTTGTGAGGACACATCTGTATCCAAGCAGAGGCAGAGGTCACAGTGTTAGTGGCAGTGTGAGTGCTGTGTGCATGTGAGTGGGTTGGTTGTGCAGTAGTGTTCAGAATATGTGTAAGGAGCATTATGTGTGTCATGTAAAAATGCATTAATAATGTGCAACATATGTGTAAGGGGCACTGTGTGTCATTACGTGTATAAGGGCATTAATAATGTGCAGCATATGTGTAACAGGGTACTACTGTATGTGTGTCATTATGTGTATAGGGGCACTAATAATGTGCAGCAAATGTGTAGGGGGCTCTATACATGTCATTATGTGTATAAGGGCATTAATAATGTGTGGCATATGTGTAAGGGACATTATGTGTAAAAGGGCATTAATAAAGGTTATCATAATGTTTAAGGCGAATTATGTTTATAAGGACATTAATAATGTGTCTCATATGTGTAAGGGGCATTACTGTGTGGAATTTAGTGATGAGCGGATTCGGTTTTACTCGGTTTTACTCGGTTTTACTCGGTTCTCAAAACAGCATCTTATTGGCTCTCGGATGTCACGTGTTTTGGATAGCCAATAAGATGCCGTTTTGAGAACCGAGTAAAACCGAGTAAAACCGAATGCATTACTAATGTGTGGCATTATGTGTATAAGGTGCTCTACTATGTGGCATTGCGTATAGAAAGGACACTACTGTTTCATCTAATGTGAATAAAGAGCAATAGGGTGTGGTGTAATGTGAATAAGGAGCAATTCAGTGTGATGTAATGTGAATAAGGGGCTCTACTGTGAGGAGTAACGTTTATAAGGTAAAGTGATACTACTGTGGGATGTAATATGAATTATGGACACTATTGCATGATAAAATGTGATTAAAATAAGAATTTACTTACCGATAATTCTATTTCTCATAGTCCGTAGTGGATGCTGGGAACTCCGTAAGGACCATGGGGAATAGCGGCTCCGCAGGAGACTGGGCACAAATAGAAAGCTTTAGTACTACCTGGTGTGCACTGGCTCCTCCCCCTATGACCCTCCTCCAAGCCTCAGTTAGGATACTGTGCCCGGACGAGCTGACATAATAAGGAAGGATTTTGAATCCCGGGTAAGACTCATACCAGCCACACCAATCACACCGTATAACTTGTGATCTGAACCCAGTTTACAGTATGATAAACAGAGGAGCCTCTAGAAAAGATGGCTCACTACAACAATAACCCGATTTAGTTAACAATAACTATGTACAAGTATTGCAGACAATCCGCACTTGGGATGGGCGCCCAGCATCCACTACGGACTATGAGAAATAGAATTATCGGTAAGTAAATTCTTATTTTCTCTGACGTCCTAGTGGATGCTGGGAACTCCGTAAGGACCATGGGGATTATACCAAAGCTCCCAAACGGGCGGGAGAGTGCGGATGACTCTGCAGCACCGAATGAGAGAACTCCAGGTCCTCCTCAGCCAGGGTATCAAATTTGTAGAATTTAGCAAACGTGTTTGCCCCTGACCAAGTAGCTGCTCGGCAAAGTTGTAAAGCCGAGACCCCTCGGGCGGCCGCCCAAGATGAGCCCACTTTCCGTGTGGAATGGGCTTTTACAGATTTTGGCTGTGGCAAGCCTGCCACAGAATGTGCAAGCTGAATTGTACTACAAATCCAACGAGCAATAGTCTGCTTAGAAGCAGGAGCACCCAGCTTGTTGGGTGCATACAGGATAAACAGCGAGTCAGATTTTCTGACTCCAGCCGTCCTGGAAACGTATATTTTCAGGGCCCTGACTACGTCCAGCAACTTGGAGTCCTCCAAGTCCCTAGTAGCCGCAGGTACCACAATAGGCTGATTCAGGTGAAACGCTGAAACCACCTTTGGGAGAAACTGAGGACGAGTCCTCAATTCTGCCCTATCCGTATGAAAAATTAGTTAAGGGCTTTTATAGGATAAAGCCGCCAATTCTGACACGCGCCTGGCTGAAGCCAGGGCCAATAGCATTACCACTTTCCATGTGAGATATTTTAAGTCCACAGTGGTGAGTGGTTCAAACCAATGTGATTTTAGGAACCCCAAAACCACATTGAGATCCCAAGGTGCCACTGGAGGCACAAAAGGAGGCTGTATATGCAGCACCCCTTTGACAAACGTCTGAACTTCAGGAACTGAAGCCAGTTCTTTTTGGAAGAAAATCGACAGGGCCGAAATTTGAACCTTAATGGACCCTAATTTTAGGCCCATAGACAGTCCTGTTTGCAGGAAATGCAGGAAACGACCCAGTTGAAATTCCTTTGTAGGGGCCTTCCTGGCCTCGCACCACGCAACCTATTTACGCCAAATACGGTGATAATGCTGCACGGTTACATCCTTCCTGGCTTTGATCAGGGTAGGGATGACTTCATCCGGAATGCCTTTTTCCTTCAGGATCCGGCGTTCAACCGCCATGCCGTCAAACGCAGCCGCGGTAAGTCTTGGAACAGACAGGGTCCCTGCTGGAGCAGGTCCCTTCGTAGAGGCCACGGGTCCTCCGTGAGCATCTCTTGAAGTTCCGGGTACCAAGTCCTTCTTGGCCAATCCGGAGCCACGAGTATAGTCCTTACTCCTCTCCTTCTTATGATTCTCAGTACCTTGGGTATGAGAGGCAGAGGAGGGAACACATACACTGACTGGTACACCCACGGTGTTACCAGCGCGTCCACAGCTATTGCCTGAGGGTCCCGTGACCTGGCGCAATACCTGTCTAGTTTTTTGTTGAGGCGTGACGCCATCATGTCCACCTTTGGTTTTTCCCAATGGTTCACAATCATGTGGAAGACTTCTGGGTGAAGTCCCCACTCTCCCGGGTGGAGGTCGTGCCTGCTGAGGAAGTCTGCTTCCCAGTTGTCCACTCCCGGAATGAACACTGCTGACAGTGCTATCACATGATTTTCCGCCCAGCGAAGAATCCTTGCAACTTCTGCCATTGCCCTCCTGCTTCTTGTGCCGCCCTGTCTGGTTACGTGGGCGACTGCCGTGATGTTGTCTGACTGAATCAGCACCGGCTGACCTTGAAGCAGAGGTCGTGCTAGGCTTAGAGCATTGTAGATGGCCCTTAGCTCCAGGATATTTATGTGAAGTGATGTCTCCCGGCTTGACCACAAGCCCTGGAAATTTCTTCCTTGTGTGACTGCTCCCCAGCCTCTCAGGCTGGCATCCGTGGTCACCAGGACCCAGTCCTGAATGCCGAATCTGCGGCCCTCTAGAAGATGAGCACTCTGCAACCACCACAGAAGAGACACCCTTGTCCTTGGGGACAGGGTTATCCGTTGATGCATCTGAAGATGCGATCCGGACCATTTGTCCAGCAGATCCCACTGGAACGTTCTTGCGTGGAATCTGCCGAATGGAATCGCTTCGTAGGAAGCTACCATCTTTCCCAAGACTCTTGTGCATTGATGCACTGAGACTTGCCCTGGTTTCAGGAGGTTTCTGACCAGTTCGGATCAGAGCCGGATTAAGGGGGGGGCCCGGGGGATACGTACCCCGTGCCCCCCTTTCCAAAAGGGCCCCCTGCTACACCGCAGATCGGATTTCTCTTCCGATCCGATCTGCGGTGCTGTGCTCCGCTCCCCGGCTCCCTTTGAACAGATTGACATGCGGACGAGCGTCCGCATGTCAATCTGCGGTCTCCTCTCCCTCCCTGCTGTGTTGGAGGGACACGGAGCGCATCGCGCGTCTCTCCTGTGTCCCTCCCTGGCTCTCCCCCGGCCGGTCTAAGGAAGTGCCGTTCGTGAGCTCTGATTGGCTCACGAACCGGCACTTCCTGTATTAGACCAGCGGGGGAGAGCCAGGGAGGGACACAGGAGAGACGCGCGATGCGGTCCGTGTCCCTCCAACACATGGGGGGGGGGGAGCAGGCACTTGGGGCATATACCTGGCACTGTGGGGGGCAGATCTGGCACTGGGGGGCATATACCTGTCACTGTGGGGGGCAGATCTGGCACTGGGGGCATATACCTGGCACTGTGGGGGGGGGGAGATCTGGCCCTGGGGGCATATACCTGGCACTGTGGGGGGCAGATCTGGCACTGGGGGGCATATACCTGGCACTGTGGGGGGCAGATCTGGCACTGGGTCATATACCTGGCACTGTGGGGGGCAGATCTGGCACTGGGGGCATATACCTGGCACTGTGGGGGGGGGGGAGATCTGGCACTGTGGGCATATACCTGGCACTGGGGGGCATATACCTGGCACTGTGGGGGGGAAGATCTGGCACTGGGGGCATATACCTGGCACTGTGGGGGGCAGATCTGGCACTGGGGGCATATACCTGGCACTGTGGGGGGGAAGATCTGGCACTGGGGGCATATACCTGGCACTGTGGGGGGCAGATCTGGCACTGGGGGGCATATACCTGGCACTGTGGGGGGGAAGATCTGGCACTGGGGGCATATACCTGGCACTGTGGGGGGCAGATCTGGCACTGGGGGCATATACCTGGCACTATGGGGGGCAGATCTGGCACTGGGGGCATATACCTGGCACTGTGGGGGGCAGATCTGGCACTGGGGGGGGCATATACCTGGCACTGTGGGGGGCAGATCTGGCACTGGGGGCATATACCTGGCACTGTGGGGGCAGATCTGGCACTGGGGGCATATACCTGGCACTGTGGGGGGAAGATCTGGCACTGGAGGCATATACCTGGCACTGTGGGGGAATATCTGGCACTGGGGGCATATACCTGGCACTGTGGGGGAATATTTGGCACTGGGGGGAGCAGGCACTGTGGGGGCATATGTGGCACTGGGGGGGGGGGTATATGTGGCACTGGGGGCATGTACCTGGCACTGTGGGGGAATATCTGGCACTAGGAGCATATACCTGGCACTGTAGGGGAATATCTGGCACTGGGGGCATATGTGGCACTGGGAGCATGGCCCTAGCAACAAGCACTACCCCCTAGCAACGAGCATGACACCCAGTGCATGAAACCCCTGGCAACGAGCATGACACCCTGAGCATGAAAACCTCTGGCACCGTGCATGGAACCAAGAGCATGAAACGCCTGGCAACGAGCAGGTAATTTAAAAGTAATTAGAAGCCTTACTGTAGAACTTAATGTGTAATGGGCATTACGGTGTGTGGCATAATGTATCACAGACATTGCGGTGTGTGTCATAATGTATCAGGCATTGCGGTGTGTGGTATACTATATCACGGGCATTGTGGTATGTGGTATAATGTCTCAGGGTCATTGCAGTGTGTGTCATAATGTGTCACAGGCATTGTATGTGCTATAATGTATCAGGGGCATTGCAGTGTGTAGCATAATGTATAACGGGCATTGCGATTCCTGTCATAATGTGTCACAGGCATTACGGTGTGTGGCATAATGTGTCGGGGGCATTACAGTGTGTGCATATTGTGTCATGGGCATTATTGTGTGTGGCATAATGTCTAAGGGCCATTGCAGTATGTGGCATAATGTATACTGGGCATTACTATAAGGAGGAAAAATGACAAATAATGTAAGGGGCATGAATCAGGATTATTTTTCTTTCCTGTGGTGGCCAACGTATGGGCGAGCAGGTTGCAAAACTGGGGTATAAGGTAGTCTATTCTTGCAATGCCACGCCCTCCACGCAAAGCCACGCCCATTTCGACAAAGCCACACATCCTTTTTGCCGGCGCGCGCCTGCGGCGTGCACATTTTTCTACCTTTGCTAGTGCCAATTACGGGGGGGGGGGGGGGGCGCCGAAGGATTTTTTGGCTTGGGGGAGAAAAATTTCTAGGTACGCCACTGGGCTCAGCTGTCCAATAATGTATCAATGAAACAGCCTGCGTGCCCAGCCAATGACTGAGCGGCAGGCTGCTTCATTCATACTTTATTGGACAGCTGAGCCGTCGCTCAGCTCAGCTGTCCTGTCTGTGCGCCCGCTGCTGCAGTGAGGACGGGATCCGGGGAGCACAGCACCGCAGATCGGATCGGAAGAGAGATCCGATCTGCGGTGTGGCAGGGGGTGTGCTGCTTGGGGAAGCAAATATATATATATATATATATATATATATATGTGTGTATATATATATGTATATGTGTGTGTATATATATTATATATATATATATATATCATTTTCTGCCTTCTCTATTAGGGGCCCCACTCTCTTAAGTGCCCCGGGCCCCCCATGGTCTTAATCCGGCTCTGGTTCGGATAACTCCCTGGCTTTCTCCTCCGGAAGGAACACCTTTTTCTGGACTGTGTCTAGAATCATCCCTAGGAACAGAAGACGTGTTGTCGGAATCAGCTGCGATTTTGGGATATTTAGAATCCAGCCGTGCTGCCGTAGCACTACTTGAGATAGGGCTACTCCGACTACTAACTGTTCTCTGGATCTTGCTCTTATCAGGAGATCGTCCAAGTAAGGGATAATTAAAACGCCTTTTCTTCGAAGAAGAATCATCATTTCGGCCATTACCTTGGTAAAGACCCGAGGTGCCGTGGATAATCCAAACGGCAGCGTCTGAAACTGATAGTGACAGTTTTGTACCACATACCTGAGGTACCCTTGATGAGAAGGGTAAATGGGGACATGGAGGTAGGCATCTTTGATGTCCAGAGACACCATATAGTCCCCCTCTTCCAGGTTCGCGATCACTGCCCTGAGTGACTCCATCTTGAATTTGAACCTCTGTATGTAAGTGTTCAAAGATTTCAGATTTAAAATTGGTCTCACCGAGCCGTCCGGCTTCGGTACCACAAACAGCGTGGAATAATACCCCTTCCCTTGTTGCAGGAGGGGTACCTTGATTATCACCTGCTGGGAATACAGCTTGTGAACTGCCTCCAATACTGCCTCCCTGTCGGAGGGAGACGTTGGTAAAGCAGACTTCAGGAACCGGCGAGGGGGAGACGTCTCGAACTCCAATTTGTACCCCTGAGATACTACTTGCAGGATCCAGGGGTCCACTTGCGAGTGAGCCCACTGCGCGCTGAAATTCTTGAGACGGGCCCCCACCGTGCCTGAGTCCGCTTGTAAGGCCCCAGCGTCATGCTGAGGACTTGGCAGAAGCGGGGGAGGGCTTTTGTTCCTGGGAAGTGGCTGTCTGTTGCAGTCTTTTTCCCCTTCCTCTGCCCCGGGGCAGAAAAGAGGAACCTTTTGCCCGCTTGCCCTTATGGGGACGAAAGGACTGAGCCGGATAAGACGGCGTCTTTTTATGTTGAGAGGCTACCTGGGGTAAAAATGTGGATTTCTCTGACGTCCTAGTGGATGCTGGGAACTCCGTAAGGACCATGGGGAATAGCGGGCTCCGAAGGAGGCTGGGCACTCTAGAAAGATCTTAGACTACCTGGTGTGCACTGGCTCCTCCCACTATGACCCTCCTCCAAGCCTCAGTTAGAATTCGTGCCCGGCCGAGGTTGGATGCACACTAGGGGCTCTCCTGAGCTCTTAGAAAGAATAGACTTAGGTTTTTTATTTTCAGTGAGACCTGCTGGCAACAGGCTCACTGCAGCGAGGGACTAAGGGGAGAAGAAGCGAACTCGCCTGCTTGCAGCCGAATTGGGCTTCTTAGGCTACTGGACACCATTAGCTCCAGAGGGATCGACCGCAGGCCCAGTCCTTGGTGTTCGGTCCCGGAGCCGCGCCGCCGTCCCCCTTACAGAGCCAGAAGCAAGAAGATGGTCCGGAAAATCGGCGGCATGAAGACTCTGTCTTCACCAAGGTAGCGCACAGCACTGCAGCTGTGCGCCATTGCTCCTCTCACACACTTCACACTCCGGTCACTGAGGGTGCAGGGCGCTGGAGGGGGGCGCCCTGAGGCAGCAATAAAAACACCTTGGCTGGCTAAAATACCTCAATATATAGCCCCAGGGGCTATATATGAGGAAAATACCCCTGCCAGAATTCCATAAAAACCGGGAGAATAGGCCGCGAAAAAGGGGCGGAGCCTATCTCCTCAGCACACTGGCGCCATTTTCCCTCACAGCTCGGCTGGAAGGAAGCTCCCTGGCTCTTCCCTGCAATCTACAGTACAGTAAGAGGGAAAAGAGAGGGGGGGCATTAAATATGGCAGTATATATATTATATGAAAAGCAGCTATTAGGGACATAACTCAGTTAGTCCCTGTATATATATAGCGCTCTGGTGTGTGCTGGCATACTCTCACTCTGTCCCCCCAAAGGGCTTTTGTGGGTCCTGTCCTCGTTTAGAGCATTCCCTGTGTGTCTGCGGTGTGTCGGTACGGCTGTGTCGACATGTTGAATGAGGAGGCTTATATGGTGACGGAGCAGAGGCCGATATATGTGATGTAGTCCCCTGTGGGGCCGACACCAGAGTGGATGGATAGGTGAAAGGTATTAACCGACAGTGTCAACTCCTTACATAAAAGGGTGGATGACGTAACAGCTGTGGGACAGCCGGCTTCTCAGCCCGCGCCTGCCCAGGCGTCTCAAAGGCCATCAGGGGCTCAAAAACGCCCGCTCTCTCAGATGGCAGACACAGATGTCGACACGGAGTCTGACTCCAGTGTCGACAAGGTTGAGACATATACACAATCCACTAGGAACATCCGTGACTTGATCCCGGCAATAAAAAATGTGTTACACATTTCTGACATTAACCCAAGCACCTCTAAAAATGGGTTTTTAGGTTGGGGAGAAAAAACAGGCAGTGTTTTGTTCCCCCATCAGATGAATAAATGAAGTGTGTGAAAAGCGTGGGTTCCCCCGTTTAGAAACTGGTAATTTCTAAAGAGTTACTGATGGCGTACCCTTTCCCGCCAGGAGGATAAGTTACGCTGGGAGATATCCCCTAGGGTGGATAAGGCGCTTACACGGTTGTCAAAAAAGGTGGCACTGCCGTTTTAGGAACGGCCACTTTGAAGGTACCTGTTGATAAAAAGCAGGAGGCTATCCTGAAGTCTGTATTTACACACTCAGGTACTAGACGGAGACCTGCAGATCGTGCTGCTGCAGCGTGGTCGGTGACCCTGTCAAACATGAGAACATATTAAAGACGTCGTCTTATATATGAGGGATGCACAGAGGGATATTTTGCCGGATGGCATCCAAAATAAATGTAATGTCCATTCTGTCAGGAGGGTATTAGAGACCTGTCACGGGACAGGTGATGCTGACTTTAAAAAGATTCTGCCTTATAAGGGTGAGGAATTATTTGGGGATGGTCTCTGGGACCTCGTATCCACAGCCACAGCTGGGAAGAAATATTTTTACCTAAGGTTTCCTCACGGACTCAGAAAGCACTGTATTATCAGGTACAGTCCTTTCGGCTTCAGAAAAGCAAGCGGGTCAAAGGCGTTTCCCTTCTGTACAGAGACAAGGGAAGAGGGAAAAAGCTGCACCTGTCAGCCTGCTCCCAGAATCAACATTCTTCTCTCGCTTCCTCTGAGCCCACAGCATGACGCGGGGGCTCCACAGGTGTAGCCAGGTACGGTGGGGGGCCGTCTCCAAAATTTCAGCGATCAGTGGGCTCGCTCACAGGTGGATCCCTGTTTCTTTCAAATAGTATGTCAGGGGTACAAGCTGGAATTCGAGATATCTCCCCCCAGCCGTTTCCTAGATTATGGCTTGCCGACAACTCCCTCAGGCAGGGAGGCTGTACTAGAGGCAATTAATAAGCAGTATTCCCAAAGGTAATACTCAAGTGCCCCTACTTCAACAAGGACGGGGTTACTATTCTACACGGGTTGGGGTACCGAAACCGCATGGTTCGGTGTGACCCATTTATATTAAAATCCTTGAACACATACATAAAAAAAATTCAAGTTCAAGATGGAATCGCTCGGGGCGGTTATTGCAAGCCTGGACGAGGGGGATTACATGGTATCCCGGGACATCAAGGATGCTTACCTGCATGTCCTCATTTACCATCCTCGCCAGGAGTACCTCAGATTTGTGGTACAGGATTACCATTACCAAGTCCAGACAGGACTGTACAAGGCACCGAGGGTGTTTACCGGGGTAATGGCCGAAATGATGATACTCCTTCGAAAAAAGGGAGTTTTAATTATCCCGTACTTGGACAATCTCCTTATAAGGGCGAGGTCCAAGGAGCAGTTGCTAGTCGGGGTAGCACTATTTTGGAAAGTGCTACAACAGCAGGGTTGGATTCTAAATAGTCCAAAGTCACAGCTGGTTCCTATGACACGTCTACTGTTCCTGGGGATGGTTCTGGACACAGACCAGAAATAGGTGTTTCTCCAGGAGGAGAAAGCCAAGGAGCTGTCATCTCTAGTCAGAGACCTCCTGAAGCCAAAACAGGTATCGGTGCATCATTGCACGCGAATCCTGGGAAAAATGGTAGCTTCCTACGAAGCAATCCCATTCGGCAGGTTCCATGCAAGAACTTTTCAGTGGGACCTGTTGGACATGTGGTCCGGATCGCATCTTCAAATGCATCGGCTGATAACCCTGTCTCCAAGGACCAGGGTATCTCTAAAATGGTGGCTGCAGAGTGCCCATCTTAAGGAGGGCCGCAGGTTCGACATACTGGACTAGGTCCTAGTGACCATGGAGGCCAGCCTTTGAGGCTGGGGGCAGTCACACAGGGAAGAAACTTCCAAGGACTTTGGTCAAGTCAGGTGACTTCTCTACACAACATATTCTGGAACTGAGGGCCAGTTACAATGCCCTGGGTCAGGCAAGGCCTCTGCTTCAAAACCAGCCGGTACTGATCCAATCAGACAACATCACGGCGGTCGCCCATGTAAACCAACAGGGCGACACAAGAAGCAGGATGGCGATGGCAGAAGCCACAAGGATTCTCTGATGGGCGGAAAATCATGTGTTAGCACTGTCAGCAGTGTTCATTCCCGGAGTGGACAACTGGGAAGCAGATTTTCTCAGCAGACACGACCTCCACCCGGGAGAGTGGGGACTTCATCCAGAAGTCTTCCAAAGGATTGTACACCTTTGGGAAGGGCCACAGGTGGACATGATGGCGTCCCGCATCAACAAAAAGCTATAAAAGATATTGCGCCAGGTCAAGGGACCCTCAGGCGATAGTTGTGGACGCTCTGGTAACACCGTGGGTGTACCAGTCGGTTTATGTGTTCCCTCCTCTGCCCCTCATACCAAAGGTATTGAGAATAATAATAAGAAGGCGAGGAGTAAGAACGATACTCGTGGTTCCGGATTGGCCAAGAAGAGCTTGGTACCCAGAACTTCAAGAAATTATATCAGAGGACCCATGGCCTCTGCCGCTCAGACAGGACCTGCGGCAGCAGGGGCCCTGTCTGTTCCAAGACTTACCGCGGCTGTGTTTGACGGCATGGCGGTTGAACGCCGGATCCTGAAGGAAAAGGGCATTCCGGAGGAAGTCATTCCTACGCTTATTAAAGCTAGGAAAGAGGTTACAGCAAATCATTATCACCGCATATGGCGGAAGTATGTTGCATGGTGTGAGGCCGAAAAGGCCCCAACAGAGGAATTTCAACTAGGTCGATTTCTGCATTTCCTGCAAGCAGGAGTGAATATGGGCCTAAAACTGGGCTCCATTAAGGTACAGATCTCGGCTCTGTCGATTTTCTTTCAAAAAGAACTAGCTTCAGTACCTGAAGTTCAGACATTTGTAAAGGGAGTGCTGCATATTCAGCCCCCGTTTGTGCCCCCTGTGGCACCTTGGGATCTCAACGTGGTGTTGAGTTTCTTAAAATCACATTGGTTTGAACCACTAAAACCATGGATCTGAAATATCTCACGTGGAAGGTGGTCGTGTTGTTGGCCTTGGCTTCGGCCAGGCGAGTATCAGAATTGGCGGCTTTGTCCTGTAAAAGCCCTTATCTGATTTTCCATATGGATAGGGCAGAATTGAGGACTTGTTCCCAGTTTCTCCCTAAGGTGGTGTCAGCGTTTCACCTGAACCAGCCTATTGTGGTGCCTGCGGCTACTAGGGACTTGGAGGACTCCAAGTTGTTAGACGTGATCAGGGCCCTGAAAATATATGTTTCCAGGACGGCTGGAGTCAGAAAATCTGACTCGCTGTTTATCCTATATGCACCCAACAAGCTGGGTGCTCCTGCTTCTAAGCAGACTATTGCTCGTTGGATTTGTACAATTCAGCTTGCACATTCTGTGGCAGGCCTGCCACAGCCAAAATCTGTCAATGCCCATTCCACAAGGAAGGTGGGCTCATCTTGGGCAGCTGCCCGAGGGGTCTCGGCTTTACAACTTTGCCGAGCTGCTACTTGGTCAGGGGCAAACACGTTTGCAAAATTCTATAAATTTGATACCCTGGCTGAGGAGGACCTGGAGTTCTCTCATTCGGTGTTGCAGAGTCATCCGCACTCTCCCGCCCGTTTGGGAGCTTTGGTATAATCCCCATGGTCCTTACGGAGTTCCCAGCATCCACTAGGACGTCAGAGAAAATAAGAATTTACTCACCGGTAATTCTATTTCTCGTAGTCCGTAGTGGATGCTGGGCTCCCGTCCCAAGTGCGGTGTATCTGCAATACTTGTACATAGTTATTGTTAACTAAATCGGGTTATTGTTGAGCCGTCTGTTGAGAGGCTCAGTTGTTTCATACTTTTAACTGGGTTTCATATCACGAGTCATACGGTGTGAATGGTGTGGCTGGTATGAGTCTTACCCGGGATTCAAAATCCTTCCTTATTGTGTACGCTCGTCCGGGCACGGTGTCCTAACTGAGGCTTGGAGGAGGGTCATAGTGGGAGGAGCCAGTGCACACCAGGTAGTCTAAGATCTTTCTAGAGTGCCCAGCCTCCTTCGGAGCCCGCTATTCCCCATGGTCCTTACGGAGTTCCCAGCATCCACTACGGACTACGAGAAATAGAATTACCGGTGAGTAAATTCTTATTTTCCCAGCCGTTGCCGTGGCCACCAGGTCCGATAGACCGACCCCAAATAACTCCTCCCCTTTATAAGGCAATATTTCCATATGCCGTTTAGAGTCCGCATCACCTGACCACTGTCGCGTCCATAATCCTCTTCTGGCAGAAATGGACAGCGCACTCACTCTTGAAGCCAGAGTGGAAATATCCCTCTGTGCATCTCGCATATATAGAAATGCATCTTTTAAATGCTCTATAGTCAACAATATACTGTCCCTATCCAGGGTATCAATATTTTCAGTCAGGGAATCCGACCAAGCCACCCCAGCACTGCACATCCAGGCTGAGGCGATTGCTGGTTGCAGTATAACACCAGTATGTGTGTATATACTTTTAAGGATATTCTCCAGTTTTCTGTCACCTGGTTCCTTGAGGGCGGCCGTATCAGGAGACGGTAACGCCACTTGTTTTGATAAGCGTGTGAGCGCTTTATCCACTCTAGGGGGTGTTTCCCAACGCGCCCTAACCTCTGGCGGGAAAGGGAATAATGCCAATAACTTTTTAGAAATTATCAGTTTTTTATCGGGGGAAACCCACGCTTCATCACACACCTCATTTAATTCGTCTGATTCAGGAAAAACTACAGGTAGTTTTTTCACACCCCACATAATACCCTTTTTAGTGGTACTTGCAGTATCAGAAATGTTTAACACCTCTCTCATTGCCGTGATCATGTAACGTGTGGCCCTACTGGAAGTCACGTTTGTCACCTCACCGTCGACACTGGAGTCAGTATCCGTGTCGACGTCAGTATCCACCACCTGAGGTAACGGCCTTTTTAGAGACCCTGATGGTTTTTGAGACGCCTGGACAGGGACTAGCTGATTAGTCGGCTGTCTCATGTCATCAACCGTCTTTTGTAAGGAGCTGACACTGTCACGTAAATCCTTCCATAAAGCCATCCACTCAGGTGTCGACTCCTTAGGGGGTGACATCTCTATTATAGGCAATTGCCCCGCCTCCACATCATTTTCCTCCTCATACATGTCGACACAAACGTACCGACACACAGCACACGCACAGGGAATGCTCTGATAGAGGACAGGACCCCACTAGCCCTTTGGGGAGACAGAGGGAGAGTATGCCAGCACACACCAGAGCGCTATATATAGATATAGGGACAACCTTATATAAGTGTTTCTCCCTTATAGCTGCTGTATTGTTAATAACTCGCCAATTAGTGCCCCCCTCTCTTTTTTACCCTGTTTCTGTAGTGCAGGACTGCAGGGGAGAGTCAGGGAGACGTCCTTCCAGCGGAGCTGTGAGGGAAAATGGCGCCTGTGTGCTGAGGAGATAGGCTCCGCCCCCTTCTCGGCGGCCTTTCTCCCGCTTTTTGTGAAAATCTGGCAGGGGTTAAAATTCATCCATATAGCCCAGGAGCTATATGTGATGTATTTTTAGCCAGCCAAGGTGTTTCTATTGCTGCTCAGGGCGCCCCCCCCTAGCGCCCTGCACCCTCAGTGACCGGAGTGTGAAGTGTGCTGAGAAGCAATGGCGCACAGCTGCAGTGCTGTGCGCTACCTTGTGGAAGACAGGATGTCTTCTGCCGCCGATTTGCCGGACTCTTCTTGCTTCTGGCTCTGTAAGGGGGCCGGCGGCGCGGCTCTGGGACCGAGCTCCAAGGCTGGGCCTGTGAGCGGTCCCTCTGGAGCTAATGGTGTCCAGTAGCCAAGAAGCCCAATCCACTCTGCACGCAGGTGAGTTCGCTTCTTCTCCCCTTAGTCCCTCGATGCAGTGAGCCTGTTGCCAGCAGGTCTCACTGAAAATAAAAAACCTAAACTAAAACTTTCACTAAGAAGCTCAGGAGAGCCCCTAGTGTGCACCCTTCTAGTTCGGGCACAAAAATCTAACTGAGGCTTGGAGGAGGGTCATAGGGGGAGGAGCCAGTGCACACCAGGTAGTACTAAAGCTTTCTATTTGTGCCCAGTCTCCTGCGGAGCCGCTATTCCCCATGGTCCTTACGGAGTTCCCAGCATCCACTAGGACGTCAGAGAAAGTTGCAGTACTATGTGGCGTAATTGGAATTGGGGTTACTATTGTGTGGCCATGCCCCTTGCCATCAAAATCACACCCCTTTTTGGGCTGTGCGCCAAATGTGCGAACTGTTCCTATTTAAAATATAGGGGGTACAAACCCCAAAATAAGGACTGCTATGGGTGAGGAGTGATGGTGCTGGGAAAGAGGTGCAAGGTCAGAGGCGGAACCAGCGGTGGTGCTAGGGGGGCACCAGCCAAAATCTTGCCTAGGGCATCATATTGGTTAGGGCCGGCTCTGCCTAGACAGGGACACTATTCTGCTAACCATAGAGCATATAAAAGACTCAGTCTTATACATGAGAGATGCACAGAGGGAGATCTGCCGGCTGGCATCTAAAATAAGTGCATTGTCCATTTCTGCTAGGAGAGGCTTATGGACTCGCCAGTGGACAGGGGATGCAGATTCAAAAAGGCACATGGAAGTTTTGCCTTATAAGGGGGAGGAGTTATTTGGGGATGGTCTCTCGGACCTAGGCCCTCATTCCGAGTTGATCGGTCGGTATTTTTCATCGCATCGCAATGAAAATCCGCTTAGTACGCATGCGCAATATTCGCACTGCGACTGCGCCAAGTAATTTAACAATGAAGATAGTATTTTTACTCACGGCTTTTTCATCGCTCCGGCGATCGTAATGTGATTGACAGGAAATGGGTGTTACTGGGCGGAAACACTGCGTTTTATGGGCGTGTGGATGAAAACGCTACTGTTTCCGGAAAAAAACGCAGGAGTGGCTGGAGAAACGGGGGAGTGTCTGAGCGAACGCTGGGTGTGTTTGTGACGTCAAACCAGGAACGACAAGCACTGAACTGATCGCACAGGCAGAGTAAGGTTGAAGTTACTCAGAAACTGCAAAGTAGTTTGTAATCGCAATATTGCGAATACATCGGTCGCAATTTTAAGAAGCTAAGATACACTCCCAGTAGGCGTAGGCTTAGCGTGTGTAACTCTGCTAAATTCGCCTTGCGACCGATCAACTCGGAATGAGGGCCCTAGTTTCCACAGCAACTGCTGGGAAGTCAGCATTTTTATCCCATGTTCCCTCACAGCCTAAAAAGGCGCCGTTTTATCAGGTACAGTCCTTTCGGACTCAGAAAAACAGGCGTGGAAAAGGCGGGTCCTTTCTGTCCAGAGGCAGAGGTAGGGGAAAAAGGCTGCAACAAACAGCAGGTTCCCAGGAGCAAAAGTCCTCCCCCGCTTCTTCCAAGTCCGCCGCATGACGGTGGGGCTCCACAGGCGGAGCCAGGTACGGTGGGGGGCCGCCTCAAAAATTTCAGCGATCAGTGGGCTCGCTCACAGGTGGATCCCTGGATCCTGCAAATAGTATCTCAAGGGTACAAACTGGAATTCGAGGCGTCTCCACCCCACCGGTTCCTAAAATCTGCCTTGCCGATTACTCCTTCAGACAGGGAGGCTGTGCTAGCGGCAATTCACAAGCTGTATTCCCAGCAGGTGATAATCAAGGTGCCCCTACTTCAACAAGGATGGGGTTACTATTCCACACTGTTTGTGGTACCGAAACCGGACGGTTCGGTGAGACCCATTTTAAATGTGAAATCCTTGAACACATACATAAAAAAATTCAAGTTCAAGATGGAATCGCTCAGGGCGGTTATTGCAAGCCTGGACGAGGGGGATTACATGGTATCCCTGGACATCAAGGATGCTTACCTGCATGTCCCCATTTACTATCCTCACCAGGAGTACCTCAGATTTGTGGTACAGGATTGCCATTATCAATTCCAGATGCTGCCGTTTGGACTCTCCACGGCACCGAGGGTGTTTACCAAGGTAATGGCGGAAATGATGATACTCCTTCGAAGAAAGGGAGTTTTAATTATCTCGTACTTGGACGATCTCCTAATAAAGGCGAGGTCCAAGGAACAGTTGTTGGTGGGAGTAGCACTATCTCAGGAGGTGCTACACCAGCACGGTTGGATTATGAATATTCCAAAATCACAGCTGGTTCCGACGACACGTCTACTGTTCCTGGGTATGATTCTGGATACAGTCCAGAAAAAAGTGTTTCTCCCGGAGGAGAAAGCCAAGGAGCTGTCATCTCTAGTCAGAGACCTCCTGAAACCAAAACAGGTATCGGTGCATCACTGCACGCGGGTCCTGGGAAAGATGGTGGCTTCTTACGAAGCAATTCCTTTCGGCAGGTTCCATGCCAGAATCTTTCAGTGGGACCTGTTGGACCAATGGTCCGGATCGCATCTTCAGATGCATCGCCTAATAACCCTGTCTCCAAGAACCAGGGTGTCTCTGCTGTGGTGGCTGCAGAGTGCTCATCTTCTAGAGGGCCGCAGATTCGGCATACAGGACTGGGTCCTGGTGACCACGGATGCCAGCCTTCGAGGCTGGGGGGCAGTCACACAGGGAAGAAACTTCCAAGGACTATGGTCGAGTCAGGAGACTTCCCTACACATACATATTCTGGAACTAAGGGCCATTTACAATGCCCTAAGTCAGGCAAAATCCCTGCTTCTACACCAGCCGGTACTGATCCAGTCAGACAACATCACGGCAGTCGCCCATGTAAATCGACAGGGCGGCACAAGAAGCAGGATGGCAATGGCAGAAGCCACAAGGATTCTCCGATGGGCGGAAAATCACGTACTAGCACTGTCAGCAGTGTTCATTCCGGGAGTGGACAACTGGGAAGCAGACGTTCTCAGCAGGCACGACCTCCACCCGGGAGAGTAGGGACTTCATCCAGAAGTCTTCACGCTGATTGTAAATCGATGGGAACGGCCACAGGTGGACATGATGGCGTCCCGCCTAAACAAAAAACTAGAGAGATATTGCGCCAGGTCAAGGGACCCTCAGGCGATAGCTGTGGACGCTCTAGTGACACCGTGGGTGTACCAGTCAGTTTATGTGTTCCCTCCTCTGCCTCTCATACCAAGGGTACTGAGAATAATAAGAAAACGAGGAGTAAGAACAATACTCGTGGTTCCGGATTGGCCAAGACGAGCGTGGTACCCGGAACTTCAAGAGATGATCTCAGAGGACCCATGGCCTCTGCCGCTCAGACAGGACCTGCTGCAGCAGGGGCCCTGTCTGTTCCAAGACTTACCGCGGCTGCATTTGACGGCATGGCGGTTGAACGCCGGATCCTGAAAGAAAAGGGCATTCCGGAGGAAGTCATTCCTACGCTGATTAAAGCCAGGAAAGATGTAACTGCAAAGCATTATCACCGCATATGGCGGAAATATGTTGCTTGGTGTGAGGCCAAAAAGGCCCCAACAGAGGAATTTCAACTAGGTCGATTTCTGCATTTCCTACAAGCAGGAGTGACTATGGGCCTGAAATTAGGCTCCATTAAGGTACAGATCTCGGCTCTGTCGATTTTCTTCCAGAAATAACTAGCTTCACTACCTGAAGTTCAGACGTTTGTGAAAGGAGTGCTGCATATTCAGCCCCCGTTTGTGCCTCCAGTGGCACCTTGGGATCTCAACGTGGTGTTGAGTTTCTTAAAATCACATTGGTTTGAGCCACTTAAAACCGTGGATCTAAAATATCTCACGTGGAAAGTGGTCATGTTATTGGCCTTGGCTTCAGCCAGGCGTGTGTCAGAATTGGCAGCTTTGTCATGTAAAAGCCCTTATCTGATTTTCCATATGGATAGGGCGGAATTGAGGACTCGTCCCCAGTTTCTCCCTAAGGTGGTATCAGCTTTTCACTTGAACCAACCTATTGTGGTGCCTGCGGCTACTAGGGACTTGGAGGATTCCAAGTTACTGGACGTAGTCAGGGCCTTGAAAATTTATGTTTCCAGGACGGCTAGAGTCAGGAAAACTGACTCGCTATTTATCCTGTATGCACCCAACAAACTGGGTGCTCCTGCTTCTAAGCAGACTATTGCTCGCTGGATTTGTAGCACAATTCAGCTGGCGCATTCTGCGGCTGGACTGCCGCATCCTAAATCAGTAAAGCCCATTCCACAAGGAAGGTGGGCTCATCTTGGGCGGCTGCCCGAGGGGTCTCGGCTTTACAACTTTGCCGAGCTGCTACTTGGTCAAGGGCAAACACGTTTGCAAAATTCTACAAATTTGATACCCTGGCTGAGGAGGACCTTGAGTTCTCTCATTCGGTGCTGCAGAGTCATCCGCACTCTCCCGCCCGTTTGGGAGCTTTGGTATAATCCCCATGGTCCTTTCGGAGTTCCCAGCATCCACTAGGACGTCAAAGAAAATAAGATTTTACTCACCGGTAAATCTATTTCTCGTAGTCCGTAGTGGATGCTGGGCGCCCATCCCAAGTGCGGATTGTCTGCAATACTTGTACATAGTTATTGTTAACTAAAGGGTTATTGTTGAGCCATCTGTTGAGAGGCTCAGTTCTTTTCATACTGTTAAACTGGGTATAGTATCACGAGTTATACGGTGTGATTGGTGTGGCTGGTAGGAGTCTTACCCGGGATTCAAAATCCTTCCTTATTGTGTCAGCTCTTCCGGGCACAGTGTCCTAACTGAGGCTTGGAGGAGGGTCATAGTGGGAGGAGCCAGTGCACACCAGGTGACCTAAAAGCTTTCTTTAGTTGTGCCCAGTCTCCTGCGGAGCCGCTATTCCCCATGGTCCTTTCGGAGTTCCCAGCATCCACTACGGACTACGAGAAATAGATTTACCGGTGAGTAAAATCTTATTTTTTTTCTGTGAGACTGAGAACTTTGTCTCCATGTCATCCGAGCTCCGTATGGGTCGTGTCAGTGATGGGAGCTGCCATGGATGCACGGAAATGGCATGCAGTTCCTCCTAGGCTACCATCCTCCTCCTCAGGAACAGACAGCTGCATTTAAGGCGCCTGCAACATATTTAGGCTGGGGCCACACATAGCGGCCAAGCGGGTCTCATTCAGCGGGACCCGCTTGGCCGCAAGGAGACTGCACATGGGCGCCTATTTCAATGTATGTGTACACAGGATCCGTGTGCACACAGAACCCCCCTCCCGCCCAAGTGGGTCCCGCTGGGCCACTATGTGTGGCCCCAGCGTAAGCAATAATTGGATTGAGTGTGTGGCATGTTGTGTGTATGTGTGTGTGGGGGGTGGGAGGCTAATGGTGGTCAACTGCTGCATCAAGAGTGTAAGCAGATATGTATTAATAGTGTGTTTATATATAGTATGTGATGGTATGTAGTAATGTGTGTGTTATACTGTATATAATATATATATTTCCTGGAAAGCTGACTGGGAGTATTCTTTGGATGAGCCTGGCACTCTGCTTCCTGGTCCCAGCCCTTTCTTCATGATGTTATTATTATTATTATTATCATTTATTTATATGGCGCCACATGGGATCCGCAGCGCCCAATTACAGGGTAAACAAATAAAACATGAAGACAGTGACTTACAGTTCAATACAATATAGGACAAGTACAAGGTATATAAACATAGCTGCGTCAGTAAACAGCACTGACATTAGTATCAGGGAGACAGAAAACCGAGGGATTTGATGTCATCAAAGGGAGTATTGAAAAGATGATAGGTTAAGTAAGAGACGTAAAAGCACATGAGGGAAGAGGACCCTGCTTGTGAGAACTTACATTCTAAAGGATGTTACATTTAACGGGATGACAGACTTGGGTGCATTAGTACTCTATCTATCTATCTATCTATCTATCTATCTATCTATCTATCTATCTATCTATCTATCTATCTATCTATCTATCTATCTATCTATCTATCTATCTATCTATCTATCTATCTATCTATCTATCTATCCTTGTGAAGTGTAATTATTTTAGGCCTTATTACTATATACCCTGAAACAGACTGACCATGTAAAGATTTTCTGAAACCAGCTAATTAGCGTTATTAAAGGACACCTTTACATAACGAGAATTATTTCATTTCCCAGCCCGTCAGCACAATAAGGAAAACAGCAAGTGACTCACAAGTATCTCATATATTAGCATGAATGAATGCAGGCTGAACATAATTTTAATGTAAACTACCTCTTAATTTCTATGGATAAACACACATAGCAGCAGACTTTTGTTAGACAAGAGTGTCTTATATATACTTATGTAACAATGTTCTCTCAAAAGGTAATTGGGGGCTTGCCACTTATCCTTGGGAATTGTTAAAGAGCACAAAGGAACAAATTAATTCAACACATCCCAACAATGTAACAATCAGTGATTTTAATGGCTCATTTTAGCAACATTAATTTGTTCCCACACATAAATACGATTGAGAAGGATAAACCTGGTCCTGCAACTATTGAAAGATAAGCACAGCTATCGTGAGATAGCCATATGGATGGATATATAGAGAATTTTCCTTTCTCTGACGTCCTAGTGGATGCTGGGAACTCCGTAAGGACCATGGGGAATAGCGGGCTCCGAAGGAGACTGGGCACTCTAAGAAAGAATTAGGACTACCTGGTGTGCACTGGCTCCTCCCTCTATGCCCCTCCTCCAGACCTCAGTTAGAATCTGTGCCCGGCTCGAGCTGGATGCACACTAGGGGCTCTCCTGAGCTTCTAGAAAAGAAAGTATATTTAGGTTTTTTATTTTCAGTGAGATCTGCTGGCAACAGACTCACTGCGACGAGGGACTTAGGGGAGAGAAGCGAACCTACCTGCTTGCAGCTAGCTTGGGCTTCTAGGCTACTGGACACCATTAGCTCCAGAGGGATCGAACACAGGCCCAGCCTCGGTCGTCCGGTCCCGGAGCCGCGCCGCCGTCCCCCTTGCAGAGCCAGAAGCAAGAAGAACGTCCAGGAAATCGGCGGCTGAAGACTCCGGTCTTCATTAAGGTAGCGCACAGCACTGCAGCTGTGCGCCATTGCTCCCCATGCACACCTCACACTCCGATCACTGATGGGTGCAGGGCGCTGGGGCGCCCTGGGCTGCAATAAGATTACCTTACATTGGCAAAAAATACACATAATATAGTCATTAAGACTATATATGTGTAAAATCCCCTGCCATATATCCATAAAAAAAGCGGGAGAAGTCCGCCGTGAAGGGGGCGGGGCTATCTCCCTCAGCACACTGGCGCCATTTCCTCTCACAGCTCCGCTGGAAGGACGCTCCCCAGGCTCTCCCCTGCAGTTTCCAGGCTCAATAGGGTAAAAAAGAGAGGGGGGGCACTAAATTTAGGCGCAAATACTATATATATATATATAGCTGCTATAGGGTAAAATCACTCATTATAGTGTACATCCCTGTGATTTATAGCGCTGTGGTGTGTGCTGGCATACTCTCTCTCTGTCTCCCCAAAGGACTTTGTGGGGTCCTGTCTTCAGTCAGAGCATTCCCTGTGTGTGTGCGGAGTGTCGGTACGGCTGTGTCGACATGTTTGATGAGGAGGCTTATGTGGAGGCGGAGCAGGTGCCGATAAATGTGATGTCATCCCCTGCGGGGTCGACACCTGAGTGGATGGATATGTGGAAGGAATTACGTGACAGTGTCAACTCCTTACATAAGAGGTTTGATGACATAGCAGATGTGGGACAGCCGGTTTCTCAGTCCGTGCCTGCCCAGGCGTCTCAAAAGCCATCAGGGGCTCAAAAACGCCCGCTACCTCAGATGGCAGACACAGATGTCGACACGGATACTGACTCCAGTGTCGACGACGATGAGACTAGTGTACATTCCAATAGGGCCATCCGTTACATGATTACGGCAATGAAAAATGTGTTGCACATTTCTGACATTAACCCTGGTACCACAAAAAAGGGTATTATGTTTGGGGAGAAAAAGCAACCTGTGGTTTTTCCCCCTTCTGAAGAGTTAAATGAAGTGTGCGATGAAGCGTGGGTTTCCCCCGATAAGAAACTGGTAATTTCCAAAATGTTACTAAGGGCGTACCCTTTCCCGCCAGAGGATAGGATACGTTGGGAGACATCCCCTAGGGTGGATAAAGCGCTCACACGCTTGTCAAAGAAGGTGGCACTACCGTCTCCGGATACGGCCGCCCTAAAGGAGCCTGCGGATAGAAAGCAGGAGGCTATCCTGAAGTCTGTATATACACACTCAGGTATTATACTGAGACCGGCTATTGCTTCATCATGGATGTGCAGTGCTGCAGCTGCGTGGTCAGATTCCCTGTCTGATAACATTGATACCCTTGACAGGGACACTATATTGCTAACTGTAGAGCATATTAAAGACGTAGTCTTATACATGAGAGATGCACAGAGGGATATTTGCCAACTGGCATCTAGAATAAATGCAATGTCCATTTCTGCCAGGAGAGTATTATGGACTCGGCTGTGGACAGGTGATGCGGATTCTAAAAGGCACATGGAGGTTTTGCCTTACAAGGGTGAGGAATTGTTTGGGGATGGTCTCTCGGACCTCGTTTCCACAGCGACGGCTGGGAAGTCGACATTTTTACCCCATGTTCCCTCACAGCCAAAGAAAGCACCGTATTATCAGGTACAGTCCTTTCGGCCCCAGAAAGGCAAGCGGGTTAAAGGCGCGTCCTTTCTGCCCAGAGGCAGTGGTAGGGGGAAAAAGCTGCACCAAACAGCAAGTTCCCAGGAACAAAAGTCCTCTCCCGCTTCCTCTAAGTCCACCGCATGACGCTGGGGCTCCACAGGTGGAGCCAGGTGTGGTGGGGGCCCGTCTCCGGAATTCAGCGACCAGTGGGTTCGCTCACGGGTGGATCCCTGGATTCTACAAGTGGTATCTCAGGGGTACAAGCTGGAATTCGAGACGTCTCCCCCTCGCCGTTTCCTCAAATCAGCCTTGCCAACTACTCCCCCAGACAGGGAGGCGGTGCTGGAGGCGATTCACAAGCTGTACTCCCAGCAGGTGATAACCAAAGTACCCCTCCTTCAACAGGGACGGGGTTACTATTCCACAATGTTTGTGGTACCGAAACCGGACGGTTCGGGGAGACCCATTTTAAATTTGAAATCCTTGAACATTTATATAAGAAGGTTCAAGTTCAAAATGGAATCGCTCAGGGCGGTTATTGCAAGCCTGGACAAAGGGGATTACATGGTATCACTGGACATCAAGGATGCTTACCTGCATGTCCCCATTTACCCTCCTCACCAGGAGTACCTCAGATTTGTGGTACAGGACTGTCATTACCAATTCCAGACGTTGCCGTTTGGTCTGTCCACGGCACCGAGGGTATTTACCAAGGTAATGGCCGAAATGATGATACTCCTTCGAAAAAAGGGAGTTATAATTATCCCGTACTTGGACGATCTCTTTATAAAGGCGAGGTCCAGGGAACAGTTGTTGATCGGAGTAGCACTAGCTCGGGAAGTGCTACAACAGCACGGCTGGATCCTGAATATTCCAAAGTCGCAGCTGGTTCCTACGACGCGTCTACTGTTCCTGGGGATGGTTCTGGACACAGAACAGAAAAAGGTGTTTCTCTCGGAGGAGAAGGCCAAGGAGTTGTCATCTCTAGTCAGAGACCTCCTAAAACCAAAACAGGTGTCGGTGCACCACTGCACGCGAGTCCTGGGAAAGATGGTAGCTTCTTACGAAGCAATTCCATTCGGAAGGTTCCATGCAAGGATCTTTCAGTGGGATCTGTTGGACAAGTGGTCCGGATCGCATCTTCAGATGCATCGGCTGATAACCCTGTCTCCAAGGACCAGGGTGTCGCTGTTGTGGTGGCTGCAGAGTGCTCATCTTTTAGAGGGCCGCAGATTCGGCATACAGGACTGGGTCCTGGTGACCACGGATGCCAGCCTTCGAGGTTGGGGGGCAGTCACACAGGGAAGAAACTTCCAAGGACTATGGACGAGTCAGGAGACTTCCCTACACATAAATATTCTGGAACTAAGGGCCATTTACAATGCCCTAAGTCTGGCAAGACCCCTGCTTCAACACCAGCCGGTGCTGATCCAGTCAGACAACATCACTGCGGTCGCCCATGTAAACCGTCAGGGCGGCACAAGAAGCAGGATGGCGATGGCAGAAGCCACAAGGATTCTCCGATGGGCGGAAATCATGTGTTAGCACTGTCAGCAGTGTTCATTCCGGGAGTGGACAACTGGGAAGCAGACTTCCTCAGCAGGCACGACCTCCACCCGGGAGAGTGGGGACTTCATCCAGAAGTCTTCCAAATGATTGTACACCGTTGGGAAAGGCCACAGGTGGACATGATGGCGTCCCGCCTCAACAAAAAGCTAAAAAGATATTGCGCCAGGTCAAGGGACCCTCAGGCGATAGCTGTGGACGCTCTAGTGATACCGTGGGTGTACCAGTCGGTTTATGTGTTCCCTCCTCTGCCTCTCATACCCAAGGTACTGAGAATAATAAGAAGGAGAGGAGTAAGAACTATACTTGTGGTTCCGGATTGGCCAAGAAGAGCTTGGTACCCAGAACTTCAAGAAATGATCTCAGAGGACCCATGGCCTCTGCCGCTCAGACAGGACCTGCTGCAGCAAGGGCCCTGTCTGTTCCAAGACTTACCGCGGCTGCGTTTGACGGCATGGCGGTTGAACACCGGATCCTAAAAGAAAAGTGCATTCCGGAGGAAGTCATTCCTACGCTGATTAAAGCTAGGAAAGATGTGACCGTAAGACATTATCACCACATATGGCGAAAATATGTTGCTTGGTGTGAGGCCAGGAAGGCCCCAACGGAGGAATTTCAGCTCGGTCGATTTCTGCACTTCCTACAGTCAGGAGTGACTATGGGCCTAAAATTGGGTTCCATTAAGGTCCAGATCTCGGCTCTGTCGATTTTCTTCCAAAAAGAACTGGCTTCACTGCCTGAAGTTCAGACTTTTGTTAAAGGAGTGCTGCATATTCAGCCCCCTTTTGTGCCTCCAGTGGCACCGTGGGATCTCAACATGGTGTTGGATTTCCTAAAGTCGCATTGGTTTGAGCCACTTAAAACCGTGGAGCTAAAATACCTCACGTGGAAAGTGGTCATGCTGTTGGCCTTGGCGTCGGCCAGGCGTGTATCAGAATTGGCGGCTTTGTCATGTAAAAGCCCTTATCTGATTTTTCATATGGATAGGGGGGAATTGAGGACTCGTTCCCAATTCCTTCCTAAAGTGGTTTCAGTTTTCATGTGAACCAACCTATTGTGGTGCCTGCGGCTACTCGGGACTTGGAGGATTCCAAGTTACTGGACGTAGTCAGGGCCCTGAAAATATATGTTTCCAGGACGGCTGGAGTCAGGAAAACTGACTCGCTATTTATCCTGTATGCACCCAACAAGCTGGGTGCTCCTGCTTCTAAGCAGACTATTGCTCGCTGGTTCTGTAGCACGATTCAACTTGCACATTCTGCGGCTGGACTGCCGCATCCTAAATCTGTAAAAGCCCATTCCACGAGGAAAGTGGGCTCTTCTTGGGCGGCTGCCCGAGGGGTCTCGGCTTTACAACTTTGCCGAGCTGCTACTTGGTCGGGTTCAAACACATTTGCAAAATTCTACAAGTTTGATAGCCTGGCTGAGGAGGACCTTGAGTTTGCTCATTCGGTGCTGCAGAGTCATCCACACTCTCCCGCCCGTTTGGGAGCTTTGGTATAATCCCCATGGTCCTTACGGAGTACCCAGCATCCACTAGGACGTCAGAGAAAATAAGAATTTACTCACCGGTAATTCTATTTCTCGTAGTCCGTAGTGGATGCTGGGCGCCCATCCCAAGTGCGGATTGTCTGCAATACTTGTATATAGTTATTGCCTAACTAAAGGGTTATTGTTATGAGCCATCTGTTCGTGAGGCTCAGTTGTTGTTCATACTGTTAACTGGATATAGTATCACGAGTTGTACGGTGTGTTAAAGCCTAATATTTAACTTACTTAAAACCCTTTAAGAGGTCAAAGAACACCGTACGCTATTTACGTATGGTATACCGTAAGGGTACGCACGTTGCGTAACAATCGCTTAGCCGTAGTCGAGACGCTCGAGCGTCACGTTCGCTTACGGCCAAGAGATCACAGGCAGGCACGCTATTGGCTGCCGACTAACGTAATGATACGCTATTAGCGTAGCGGACGCTCGGGACCACGAAGAGATCACCAGCGGCGCAGACGCTCACAATGTTAAACCTTTATAACTATACCATAATCAATGTACTTATACTGTAAATCCTTGCGTAGTGATAAGATGAGAATGCAACACTGTGTAAGCGGGTTTACACTAAAGCTGTTTGAGCGATAGAGACGCTCCTATTACCCACTGCAATATAATGAACACACACAATACCGGTCTAAGGGTCTAATGCCTTTTAAGGAAATGAATGAACGTTCAAAAAGAATAAAACAATACAAGTCATACACTACCAATATAACATAGACTACCTAACCAGATTACTACACATGAAATACAATAGCAGTACAATAACAATATAAGAGGAACGAGAGAGAAAAGGGAGAAGAGAGAGAGAGAGAGATATATGGCTCACAATAACAAGAAAGACAATATGATTGCGGAGAAAACTTACGCTCAAGGGAAACAATCGCATGCGCCTCTGGATATCCAGCTCCCGATTATCAGCAATGAGAACCGTTGAAGAGAATAGAGAGCTGGCCCAGATCGGCTTGTCCTTTTATACCCTACACATAATACAGTACAATGGTCCTATATTCTTATTGTTCATTGGACACAGGAATTCCTCTTCGCATTATAACAAAAGGTCATAGGTTGATTCATACAGGTGGGCTGTGACTATTTCCAACTGCTCAGGTGGGTGGGAAACTAGGTTTCCCGCCGCATGGATAATAAAGTGCAAATATAGTAAAAGTCCATAAACTTCTTATGTCCATAACTATTCGCACGAGCGATTAATCCGCTTCAAACCAACACCGGAATATTGCTAATTAAATACTCTTCCGATGGATACTAACCCTTTTCTGACCCTTCGTATCAAACAAAGAGGGATCTCTCTGTCCATGAACATGCTACATTAACTAAACTTTCAGATTCTATCAAAGGGACCATAATCTACAAAATACATTATATGGTGAAAATATGTAACGATTGAGTCGCACGCTAGGCGCACATAAACTCTACCGTAAATGCGCATACCGTGCGCCTGCGGGTGCACGTAACAGCGGGTATGCGCATGCACGGGAGAGCGCACGCATGCGCAGTGAGGGCACATATGAGGTGCAAATATGGCAGTGTGCATAATGATATTTTTCTGACTTTGACAGTCCACCCTTTGGCAGTCACCAATAACTGCCACTTTCTAAAACATTTCAAAAAGAGAAAAATATATGTCATGTATAATACATTCCTATGATTGGGTAGGGGAGGAGAGGAGAAGGTGAGAAAAGTGTATGACCTAGTGAGATAGCAGAAGCATGTGTGTATGAATCCATGTTTGGGGGGTCATGTATCATCGTGCCGTACATGTTTTAAATCAAGCTTCGAGGTATTGCGAAGTATACATTTGAATTCCTTCTTATCCCGTATCAAGGGTCTGTGGATGGGCTGTCAAACTTTACCGAGCTCTCTTCGGCTTTTGGTTGCAACAAAATGGGGGAGCACATTTTAGTTGATGATACATGAATGGGGGAATATGTGAATGCTGATATCTGTGCCGGTATTCCCTATCGCCTATGTGTGTGCTTTACCTGAAGGTTGTAGAGATGACGATAAGAAACAATTATGGTAAATGCAGTGGTATTCTATGTCAGGTTAATGAACATTTGTCGGTTGAAGTCTTGTCTGGTGTCTGTTGAATGCAGTCTTCTTTGGGCTTTTGCCAAAAAGTGCGGGCAAAAAGCTTTGTCAATGTCCACAGACTTACAAAAGTGTTGGGCTAGCGTAAATTTAAAATTTCTAGGGAAACTGGGGGTCTATGGCATAGTTCATCAATTATCTGTGTACAAGGTTGTCAAAACTTCTTCTTTAATCCATCTGTTGTCTGTATACAGGTTCGCCAAATTCCTCGTCCAAGTGGGTCTTTTTACCTTGGAGAAAAACGAGAAACAGGTGAAAGAAACGGACCGTAGAAATCACATTTTCATCACATCATTGTCTCTATCGTTGGGTCATAAATCAAATCCATTGGAATTATAATGTCCTCACTCCTTAAACTCATCACCTTAGTACTTCGTTTACACTTCGTTAAAGCCTGAACGCATCTAAATATCAAACCAATCGATATGACAACACCTAGGATACATAGAAGAAACTTCCCTACATCCATTATGACTCCTTGAGCCCATTCTCCTAAACCAGAGAACCAATTTCGCGGGTTCAACCATGACACCCAACCGGTCAGCTCATTACCCACAGCAGCAAGGGTGAGATTATGTCTCCTGCGAAATTCCCATTTTAATTGGAGAATGTCGTCCATCTTTTGGTCTATGACCTCGACCGGATCCTTGGTGCTATTCGTAATATAAGTGCAGCATTTCACGCCGTACTGCGTTGCCAGTGTGACACAATATCCGCCTGTTACTGCTGTGAGGTAATTGAGAATCATCCTATGCTGAACCAGTTCTGTTTTATAAGCTTGAAGCTCCCTTCCAGTATACCTGAATGTGTCGTCATACATTTCAGTGATATTGTCTAATAAATGTGCAAGCGCTGATATGTATTTATAATTTATCACTCCTCTGGCGGTGCGAGTGATGTCTAACGCGAGTAGAACCTGAATCCCGGTGGATTCATGGAACATGTCAGAGGCCGGATGCTCTGTTCTTTCTATTAGATGACGTTTAACGATGTGTTCGTAATGAGTATGAGTATAAGGAGCTTGGGCAACACGGTGAATATCTTTCATTTTTGTATGCTGTACAGTCATTACTTCAGGCAGTACTTTTCCAATATAGCACAATCCTTCTGAGTTTGGGGTAAGCCACTTATACGCCTTCCTCCCACATATGAAATATGTATCATCGGGGAGAACATATGGGACGGAGTAGGACATAACCATATTACACATTTTCCATATAAAATTTCCTAGCCCTAATTCTCCCATCTGTTTAATGCACGTATCAGTTTGTACGATATGTGCGCAGTATCCTGGTGATACCTCTCCAATTTTCATGGTCTTACTTCCTAGGGTATACCTATATCGGAAAGATTTTCCACTACCGGCTATGTGGCGTATAAGCTCTATATCTGTTGGCAATTCGTCTGCTCTATGTGAGAATGTCATGGTCTTGTTATTCCATGACACTTCCCAATTTCCCGGCTTTCGGGGATTGGAAATGTTATAGCACACTAAAGACCTATCCACATGGTATTGGTGGAGCTTTAAACTAGGAGGACTAGAGATACTAAACCTCTTGTCCACTGGCCTCCCACCACTTAACTCAAGTACCTCCCCTATCGTTAAAGGAAGTGGTACTAGCCCTGATTTGCTATGGCCCTGAGGTACTTGAGAGCATACCCAACAGTCTGTCTGATTTAGTACTTTACCCACTAAGGAGTGATAGTCACTCAATGGATGCCTGTCCATATGGATATTAAAACTGGATTGGCATCTCTTGATGCATCCATCCTCAATTATATTGTCACAATGCCTACAGATACAGTTTTCTTCAGCTAACAATCCTTCACAATTCCTTCTATGGTCAATGTTATCGGATCGTTTTCTGATACTCGCCTTTGCTTGTTGATTATGTTGTTCTTGGAAAACTACGCCTCCATCTTTGTCATCAGAACCCATTCCAGAACCTCTCTCGACCTCCATGGTACTCTCGCCGGAACAGACTGCTCTGGTCAACATCATGGTCAACAGGAAAATCCGGATCACAGTCTCTTGGGGCAAGTCCATCTTAGAGGAGGAAATGGAGAAAAATGAGAAGGGGGAAGGAAATACTTGAAGGAGGTGGGATGGGAAGTTGGAGAAAAACAATAAAAGGGAACAGGGGATCGACAACTGCTTCCGATCTTATGATTTTTCAAAGCTCAGGTGCCGCCTCAGTCCTCCTGAAACAGACACTCCAGTGATACCACTTCCTCTACCGTCTGTTCTTTATCACGGGACCTCTCTGGATCAGCAACCTTCTTACAATGGGACGAATGAACCCAAGTCTCTCTCTCGGCAACCTTCAATGCTGTCGTGCTAATCAATAAGACTTGGTATGGTCCTTCCCATCTGTCAATAAGGCAACCTGAGCGTAGAAAATTCCGTATCATTACATAATCCCCAGGTTCAATGTCATGACAATTACTATCTGGCAAATCAGGAATCACTAACTTCAGATTGTCATTTTGATTCCTTAGCTGTCTACTCATGTTAACCAGGTATTTTACAGTCACTTCATTGTTACACTTCAAATCATCCCGAGGGTTAATCATAACATGTGGTTGTCGACCAAACAAGATTTCAAAGGGGGACAGATTAAGAGGGGACCTGGGAGTGGTTCTGATGCTGTATAGTACAATGGGTAAAGCTTCTGGCCATGTCAATCCTGTTTCTGCCATAACTTTGCTTAATTTATTTTTAATAGTGCTGTTCACTCTTTCCACCTTCGCACTCGCCTGGGGGCGATATGGAGTGTGCAGCTTACTATCAATTCCCATCAACTTACACATTCCTTGAAAGACATCACCTGTAAAATGGGTACCCCTATCACTTTCAATTGTTCTAGGGATACCGTATCTACACACAAATTCCTGCACAATTTTCTTAGCAGTAAACATAGCGGTATTTGTGGCCGCCGGAAATGCTTCGACCCAATTTGAGAACACATCTATACAAACAAGTACATATTTCAAATTTCGACAAGGGGGTAATTGAATAAAGTCAATCTGTATTACCTGAAAAGGGCCGCCTGTAGGTGGGATATGAGATGGTTCTGTTGGTATTGCCTTTCCGATATTCTTCCTCAAACAGGTAAGGCATGACATTGCTCTCTTACCTGCATGAGATGAAAATCCTGGGGCGCACCAATATGCTCTTACCAACTTACACATTCCCTCCTTGCCCAGATGAGTCAGCCCGTGTGCTGCCTCAGCTAAACATGGAAGATATGCTCTGGGGGCCACTGGTTTACCTTGTCCATCCGTCCAGAGTCCTGAGGACTCCTGGCCATATCCTTTTGCCATCAGACTGCCTTTTCCTGTGTGGAACACAAATTTTGCATTTCACACAACTTCTGTGTGTTGATGGTATTAAATACCATCAGTTGTGTGGTGTCTGTCTGTCTGGGGGTACCGGCTGCTAACTTAGCAGCTTCGTCTGCTCGGCTGTTACCAAGTGATACTGGGTCTTGGCTATATGTGTGTGCTTTACACTTGATAACAGCCACTCTGTCGGGTTCCTGTATCGCTGTTAGAAGCCTTTTGATGTGAGCTGCATGCGCTATCGGTGTACCAGCTGTCGTCATGAAATTTCTGAGGCGCCATAGGGCTCCGAAATCATGGACTACCCCGAAGGCGTATCTAGAATCGGTGTAGATATTGGCTGACTTGCCCTTAGCCAATTCACATGCTCTGGTTAGGGCGACCAGTTCAGCAACCTGGGCTGAGTGAGGTGGGCCTAGCGGTTCTGCTTCTATGGTGCCTTGGTCATCTACGACTGCGTATCCAGTACACAAGTCTCCCGAGTCTGACTGTCTGTGACAACTACCGTCAGTGTAGAAAGTAAAATCTACATTTTCTAGTGGGTTGTCACTGATGTCAGGCCTTGCCGTGAAATTTTGGGTCAAATATTCCATACAATCATGCGTGTCATCCTTTGTATTAAATCCTCCTTCCCCACCACTCTCATCCTCCACCCTTTGTGCCTGTCCAGGCACACCTGGGAGATATGTTGCAGGATTTAATGCACTGCATCTCCATTAGTGCCAATTCCCATCTTGTAAACCGCGCTGATGAGACGTGTCTGGTTTGGGCAGAATTTAGCAAGGCTGACACTGCATGTGGTGTATGAATTGTGAGGTTGTGACCTAGCACTACATCTTCGCTTTTCGTTACTAGCAATGCTATTGCAGCAACGCTTCGCAAGCATGTGGGGAGGGATCGCGCTCTCGTGTCTAGCTGAGCGCTGTAGTATGCTACCGGCCTGCTGGCATCACCGTGCTTTTGGGTTAGGACGCCTGCCGCGCAACCAGCACTTTCTGTTCCGTACAGCTCAAAGGGTTTCCCATAGTCTGGCATACCTAATGCTGGCGCCTGCGTTAGGCACTGTTTAAGTCCCTCAAATGCCATCTCGGATTCGTCTGTATGCGAAATCCGATCAGGTTTGTTTGATGAGACCATCTCCTGCAAAGGTAATGCTAGAATGGAAAACCCTGGGATCCAGTTACGGCAATACCCACACATTCCTAAAAACGTTCTGATCTGTTGCTGGGTTTGTGGCAGAGTCATGTCTCTAATTGCTTGAATTCTATCAGCGGTCAGGTGTCTCAGTCCTTGTGTTAGACAGTGTCCTAAATATTTTACTTTAGTCTGGCATAATTGCAACTTGTCTTTGGAAACCTTGTGTCCTGTGTCTGAAAGATGAAACAGGAGCTGTTTCGTATCCTTCAGGGACGCTTCCAATGAATCTGAACACAGTAGTAAATCATCCACGTACTGTATCAATATATATCCACTCTCTGGTTGGAAAGACTGTAAACAATCATGCAAAGCCTGGGAAAATATGCTTGGACTGTCTATGAAACCTTGCGGTAATCGAGTCCATGTGTATTGGACTCCTCTGTATGTAAATGCAAACAAATATTGGCTGTCAGGATGCAGGGGTACCGAAAAGAAAGCGGAGCAGAGGTCAATAACAGTGAAAAATTTCGCAGTGGGAGGGATCTGCATAAGGATGACAGCTGGATTTGGCACTTCGGGGAATTGACTCTCAACTATTTTGTTAATCCCCCTTAGATCCTGCA
The DNA here is from genome assembly GCF_028390025.1 of Pseudophryne corroboree. Lineage (NCBI taxonomy): Eukaryota > Metazoa > Chordata > Amphibia > Anura > Myobatrachidae > Pseudophryne > Pseudophryne corroboree. Next base: position 795,672,211 of record NC_086449.1, on the reverse strand, counting down.
CTAGCCTGTAACCCCTCCCCCCACTCTTTTTCACAGGGTAGATGGGACTATTGGCAGTGCTGGATGTTCTTACCAAAATGCCCTGTTGTAGCAAGCGCTCTATTACTGGGTAAACTCCTAACTCCACCTCTGGCTTCAGAGGGTATTGTGGGATTTTTGGAGCTATCCTACCATCTTTTACTTGCACAACTACTGGAGCTACATTTTGCCATTAATCCAGTGTCTTGTCCATCTTTAGTCCAAAGTGACTCTGGTATTTGGGATGTCATTTCTTCTACCTGGGATGGATTCCTATTTAACATAACAGTATGTAACATTAATTTTGATGGGGAGTCTAACATGTCTCGCACTTCCTGAGCGTGATTCTCAGGTATGTCTAAGAATACACCTTCAGGAGTACAATAAATGACGCACCCCATTTTACACAATAAATCTCTTCCCAGGAGATTAGTCGGTGCCGATGCCGCCAGCAAAAAGGAATGCTTGGTATGCAAAGGCCCTACTGTAACCTCGGCTGGTTTGCTAACAGGGTAGTGCTGGACTACTCCCGTTACTCCCATGGCTGGAATTGTCTTACCAGTGGTTCTCATGCCCACTGTCGAATTTATCACTGATTTGGCCGCCCCCGTATCTACAAGAAAGTTTAATGATTTACCAGCTACATTAATTGCAATTTCGGGTTCACTTCCAAGACTTGCAATCAATTTTACTGGCTGCAGATTACAGGTGTGGCCACACCCCTATTGGGTAAGGTGACCTCCCTGAATCCCGCTGGCAGCGACTACTTGAGAGGGAGTTAAATGGGAACTACCAGAGGCTTGCCAGTCTCTGTTCGGGGGGTATCTTTTTGTTTCCCCTGCATGTGGCTCATAACTCAGTTTCTGCGGACCCTGATCCCAATGTCGTGTGTCGTGTCGTTGTCTAGGGGGTTGATAAGACTTTTGTGTGTTTCTTGATTTACAGTCTCGTGCAAAGTGTCCCTCTCTGTGACAGGAATAACAGGTTACCATATTTGACTTACCCACAGGGTTTGGTGATCTATACAAAGGCTGCCTTGTGGTCAGGGCCTGTATACTTACGGCCATTAACTTATCACCTTGTAATTCCCTGTGTCTGGTGATATTCCGATCGTGATCAACAGCTGCCTCTCTCAAAGTAGCCACCGACAGACCTCGCCAACATGGTTGCGTAGTCTGGACCCTTGTCTTTAATGCTTCTTTTAAACCATCCATTAGCACAGATACTGCTACTTCTCTATGATTTATGTTTGTTTTAATGTCTTCTATGCCTGTGTATTTAGCCATTTCTAGTAATGCCCTGTGAAAATATTCAGCAGCTGTTTCTGACTCCTTTTGTTTAATGGAGAAAATCTTGTTCCATTTGACAACAGCTGGGAAATACTCTTTCAATTGTAAATTTATTCTTTTTACATTGTCTTGGTTGTACACATCCGTAAGGGGTACATCCTGGTCCAATCCACAGTCAGCTAAAAATTGAGCTGAGTCGACATTGGAGGGTAGACATGCCCTCAGCAATATCTGCCAGTCTTTGTTATTGGGCTCTACAGTGTTCCCTAGGTCTCTGATGTATTTCTGACTAGCAACTAGATCTTTTCTAGGATCAGGGAATTCAGACACTATGGTTCTTAATTCCATTCGGGAAAACGGGCAGTGCATGGCAATGTTCCTGACAGGAGTGATTCCTGTAGTGTCAGTTTTCCCATTTGGCACTGCTATTACCCTAACGGGATTAAGTCTACTAACATCCTTCTGAATAGATTCTACAGCTTGTGGTGAAATGGTTTCAGCATAGTGTATGGTGCCGTACTTACCCGTTGATACGACCTCACCTGTCCCTCCGCTAGGGGCCTTTGATACTAATCTTACGGGTTGGGCCGTGCCCACTGCTGTTTCTGATATGGTGGCTGCTAGAGAGAGCGCCGATATTGTTGCCGATTCGTCCTCTTGATCACACTCCTGGGGAAAGTTTAAAACAGGGTACAACTTGCACGGGTTAATATTTGCATTAGTTAACTTATTACCATTATCCTTAACATTTATACAGTTGCTAAGTGCCTGTTTGTTACATCCTGATGCGTCATTCTCCGCAACCAATTTCTCTCCTGATATATATGGTGGTGGTGGTGCCGTGGCTATCAGTTTCTTGATAGGGTTAGATCCCGCCGCCTGAGCCAATCCTCTCTGTATTTCACCCTCCTGTTGCCATAACTGTAAATAATCATAATGTTTGATCCGTCTCTTTGTTGATTTAATGAGACATATCCTTCTCCTTAGATTTAGTAACACATCTGGGCTAAAGCTGCCTACTCTTGGGAACTTCTCCCCGTCATGTACAGTCATTCTTTCCCATTCATCACATAAAACCTCTGTGTGTGAACCGTATTTTTCACACATTACATACCTTGCCGACCCGATTGGTCGGTTTACTGAATCAACCCGAACCGAGGTTGATCGCCCCCTACCTGAACAACTGGCCCCCATAACTTGCAGGTGTTGCTTTAGCTACCTCTGACCTTCAATCAGGGTCTTCAGCGAACCCTTACAAAAACCAAGATGTTCAAGATAGGCCGACGGTGGCGGTTTACCGAGTACCCCACTCACTCGCCCACGCCGACCAATACGCCCACACACTGCCTTAGCGCTGGCGTACTCGACACAGGGCCCCTGCGACCTGAACCGCTATTTACTGGAACATGTGAGGGTGATCCGCAGAGCACTTACTCTTTCCAGTAACTATTGGTTGCTGGATAGTTCCTGAGTGACCAACGAACTTCCCTTAAAATAAAAAAAATTACACAAATCACGTTAGAATGTACAAATAGCGTTTATGATCCCTTTTCGTACGCAAATGGTACTGGGTCAAATTACTAACTAATGCACACAATTACGTGTGGTACAATCAGTCTGTACATAAGCAACTAATCTTATGTGTGGAGCGACCAGTGGAATCGAAAATTGCGGCTGCGAATTCCTTCAGCATGAGCTTTAATGGCCTATATGGGTTCTGCACCAACCCCCTGGGTTGTGCTCTTTAATTTATAGCGGACTTCCTTGTCTGCTGTACCTGGACCTCCTGGTCAATTCCGGACCTCCTGGTCTGTGCTACAATAGACCTCCTGGTCTGCTATACTCTAATGCTCAGATTTTTATGTTTAACAAGGGATGCCTCCCTAGCCACCATGCACGTCACTTACATGTATGTACCTCACAAGAACTCGACTTCTAGTGGTTCAACCTCAAAAAATTGTAGAAACTTATATATGCAAACACTCACTCACCACATGTACACTTTACTTTTGTTTCTATTTCTATTTCTGCGCAGAAATTTCTTTCCTTTAGACCAGATGAGTCGTAAATTTAGAGAAGGATCTATTAAATTAAATTTCAGACACTAAAATTGACTTGCGCTATTTATCGCGTTGCCACCTTTTCGCCTGTTAAAATAACACTATCGTTTGATTTGTTACGTGGGCGTACCCAGACGCTCCGTTGCGTAATATACGCTGCGTGCGTCGGCCTTTGGGTTGCGTGCGCGAGTCTCAGTCATTTGTTAGAGACACGTGTACGCAAGGCAGGTATCCACCGTAACACAATTAACACGTTTATCAATGTAGGTGATCCTCGATCATCTACCGAGCACCACACAAGTCTTTCCTTGTATCTTAGGCAAAGCTGTGTGCGTGCTTTACAAATTACCCCTTAAATGTATTACCTTTACTGTTTAACTACTGATAGCAACAAATCTTTCTTAGCCCGTTAACAATTGTGAAATGGCAAACAGGAGAGTGATATGAAAATACACGAATGAAAAGAGATGCAGATATATGCGTGCGTGCGTACGCAAGACAGAAATAAACAGTTTTAAAAGACACTAGCGTGTTGTTCTTACCTCCGGTTCCGGATTCCTTCAGCACCCTTTACTAAGCGAAGCAGACGCTTATCCAGACAGCACTACGAGGAATATGACCTCCCGCCCTTTGCTGATGCATAATGTCTGCTGAAATTACCTAGTGCAGATATGTGAAGGACGGACGAGCCGCCAATTGTTAAAGCCTAATATTTAACTTACTTAAAACGCTTTAAGAGGTCAAAGAACACAGTACGCTATTTACGTATGGTATACCGTAAGGGTACGCACGTTGCGTAACAATCGCTTAGCCGTAGTCGAGACGCTCGAGCGTCACGTTCGCTTACGGCCAAGAGATCACAGGCAGGCACGCTATTGGCTGCCGACTAACGTAATGATACGCTATTAGCGTAGCGGACGCTCGGGACCACGAAGAGATCACCAGCGGCGCAGACGCTCACAATGTTAAACCTTTATAACTATACCATAATCAATGTACTTATACTGTAAATCCTTGCGTAGTGATAAGATGAGAATGCAACACTGTGTAAGCGGGTTTACACTAAAGCTGTTTGAGCGATAGAGACGCTCCTATTACCCACTGCAATATAATGAACACACACAATACCGGTCTAAGGGTCTAATGCCTTTTAAGGAAATGAATGAACGTTCAAAAAGAATAAAACAATACAAGTCATACACTACCAATATAACATAGACTACCTAACCAGATTACTACACATGAAATACAATAGCAGTACAATAACAATATAAGAGGAACGAGAGAGAAAAGGGAGAAGAGAGAGAGAGAGAGATATATGGCTCACAATAACAAGAAAGACAATATGATTGCGGAGAAAACTTACGCTCAAGGGAAACAATCGCATGCGCCTCTGGATATCCAGCTCCCGATTATCAGCAATGAGAACCGTTGAAGAGAATAGAGAGCTGGCCCAGATCGGCTTGTCCTTTTATACCCTACACATAATACAGTACAATGGTCCTATATTCTTATTGTTCATTGGACACAGGAATTCCTCTTCGCATTATAACAAAAGGTCATAGGTTGATTCATACAGGTGGGCTGTGACTATTTCCAACTGCTCAGGTGGGTGGGAAACTAGGTTTCCCGCCGCATGGATAATAAAGTGCAAATATAGTAAAAGTCCATAAACTTCTTATGTCCATAACTATTCGCACGAGCGATTAATCCGCTTCAAACCAACACCGGAATATTGCTAATTAAATACTCTTCCGATGGATACTAAACACCACTGTATAACCCTTTTCTGACCCTTCGTATCAAACAAAGAGGGATCTCTCTGTCCATGAACATGCTACATTAACTAAACTTTCAGATTCTATCAAAGGGGCCATAATCTACAAAATACATTATATGGTGAAAATATGTAACGATTGAGTCGCACGCTAGGCGCACATAAACTCTACCGTAAATGCGCATACCGTGCGCCTGCGGGTGCACGTAACGGCGGGTATGCGCATGCACGGGAGAGCGCACGCATGCGCAGTGAGGACACATATGAGGTGCAAATATGGCAGTGTGCATCATGATATTTTTCTGACTTTGACAGGTGTGATTGGTGTGGCTGGTATGAGTCTTACCCGGGATTCAAAATCCTTCCTTATTGTGTCAGCTCTTCCGGGCACAGTTTCCCTAACTGAGGTCTGGAGGAGGGGCATAGAGGGAGGAGCCAGTGCACACCAGGTAGTCCTAATTCTTTCTTAGAGTGCCCAGTCTCCTTCGGAGCCCGCTATTCCCCATGGTCCTTACGGAGTTCCCAGCATCCACTACGGACTACGAGAAATAGAATTACCGGTGAGTAAATTCTTATTTTTTGCAATGTTCTTATTTCACTCCATTGTATTTTACAATAAAAAATATGAAAATAAATATATAGATATGAGTTAGATAGGTATACAGATGTGTCCTTATCCAACGTTGGATCGCAGCATGCGAGTTGCGGGAGATCGGGTGTGTGTGAGTACACACTGTGACAACGCTGGATAAGGACACATCTGTATATAAGGACACACCTGTATATATATATCTGTATATAAAAAAAATACATAGATCTTTGGCATCGCAGACCCTATGTATTTTCACGCGATAAAAATTAATTTCTTGTGTGGAACAAAATGGACTATAATTGGATAGCCCAACAAAAATCTTGAAAAAACATTTTTTTTTCCCCGCACAACAAATTTGTGCAGCTATTAGGATACCCCCAATAACTGGAGAATTTGAGAAACTTAAGGGCCCCATACACTAGAACAATAATGCCCGATTTCATCCAATTTCGGGCAGATATATCGTTGAAAATGGGCATTTTGGATGCGTTCCCGTGAGGGTCGGATCGGCTCTTCTAGATCGTTAGTGTTGCACTCGTGATATATCGGTTCCCGCAGGCATGGCTGGGATCGCATACGAAATATTGCATGCAAAATGTACCAAATCGTATGTAACCACTCCCGGGAGAGTTCAAGGGAAATCGCCTCCGACTTCAACCTCAGACATATCGTTGTAGTGTATGGGGCCCTTTATGGAAATATAGGCAAATGAGGAATTGGTTTACTATTTGCTTGCATAAAATATACTTTGTAAATAAATATATCCGTTAAGGTGGGTACACACTAGTAGATATATCTGCAGATATATCTATGGATGGATCGGGCAGTGTGTTCAGCATACACACTGCCCGAGCCGTCGGGGACTGACGTCATGAACTGGGCGGGTGTACACACGCCCGCCCAGTTCAGCTGTCAATCACCGCCGGCCGCCGCAGCATGTGTACGGGCGGTCGGCCGACCGATCCGTACACACACAGCGGCGTGCCAATATATCGGTAGATATATTGGCCGTCGGCTGTGCGGCCGACGCGATACGTCTGTGAACGACAGAGTTCACAGACGTATCGGCCGTACACACTGGCCGACGGTCCCGCGATATATCAGCCGTTCAAGAGAACGCCCGATATATCGACCAGTGTGTACGGGCCTTTAGAGGAGTAGAAAGATCTGTAGGGATAACAGGGGATTTTGTAAAAATCTTAGTTATATGGGATGTTTAGTAAAGATTGATAGACATAAGATATGTGGACGTACCAGATTCATGTTTCCAGACATATTGAGAACCTTAGTAAACATTTACAGCCATAAGTGGATAAGTGGTAACCATTTACAAATATAATGATAGGTATAATATCTGTAGACATAAGACGCATTGAGAAAGAAAAACAGTTCGAAACCCCAACTGTAAATTACTGCTACTTAGATTTTTATTTCATATGCACTGCAATCCGATACCATTTAATAACACTGTCTATTTCATTTGGTCAAATCATAAAATAAGAAAAAAGGACGAGTACAGTAAATATAATTATTGACAATTTTCTTCTTTTTTTCTCCCCATAAAGCGTACGCACTGCTAAATAGGACAAAATAGCAAATGCCTTCTCACTTAGCGGTGTAGAGCAAACGTGTTAAACTCGCGGCCCGCATGCAGCCCCTAGCGCATACTTTTGCGGCCCACATATACTATTCTAAAAAACAGTTGATTGCGGGCCGCCGAAACAGGGAAGCCAGATGTGTTATTGTTGGCCCGGCTGTCATGAACGGAGCTCAGCTCAGCTCCGATCGGTCTGGGTTCGTTCTGCACATGCACGGCAGCTATTCTGCGGGGAGATGAAAATGTCTATGAGGGGAAGCTGCTGCGCATGTTGGGGCGGTCTCTGCAGTTCCAACTCAACAAAGCTGTGCCCTCCCACCGGCAAATCCCACGTGTCTGCGCCATATGTGTGTGCCCGGCTGACCACGATTTTCAGGATTCACCTGGAAGAGGAGCAGATGGCTTGAACCCATTCTAAGCAGAAGGTAAATTTGGAAGCACTTGGGTTGGATAGAGGCTGAATAGAGTGACACAGGACAGGAGGCACAGAGGGCTTGCTGTTGGAGGGGACACAGGGAGCAAGAGGAGACACATGAGGCATGTGGCTGGAGCGATTGGGGACTAGAAGGCTGCTGATATGACAATACATAACACAAGGCCTAATTCAGCATGGATCGTTAATCTGAGAAATTGCAGTTGTCTGCAAGTAGAAAGGCGCCCCCCTAGCAGAAAGCATTTTCTTATGTCACAGCCTTATTCCAAACTGGAATAAATTAATTTTCTCATACGTCCTAGAGGATGCTGGGGACTCCAAAAGGACCATGGGGTATAGACGGGATCCGCAGGAGACATGGGCACTTTAAGACTTTGAATGGGTGTGAACTGGCTCCTCCCTCTATGCCCCTCCTCCAGACTCCAGTTAGATTCTGTGCCCAGAGAGACTGGACACACACCAGGGGAGCTCTCCTGAGTTTCTCTGAAGAAGACTTTATTTAGGTTTATTATTTTCAGGGAGCACTGCTGGCAACAGGCTCTCTGCTTCGTGGGACTGAGGGGAGAGAAGCAGACCTACTTCTGTGAGTTAAAGGCTCTGCTTCTTAGGCTACTGGACACCATTAGCTCCAGAGGGTTTGATCACTTGGTATAGCCTAGCTGCTCGTTCCCGGAGCCGCGCCGTCGTCCCCCTGAACAGAGCCAGAAGAAAGAAGCCGGGTGAGTAACCGAAGTACAGAAGACTTCACTACAGACGGCAGAAGACTTCAGTGTCTCTGAGGTACCGCGCAGTGGTCGCGCTGCGCGCCATTGCTCCCACGCACAAGCAGCACTACAAGGGTGCAGGGCGCAGGGGGGGGGGGGCGCCCTGGGCAGCAACAGACCTCATGTATTAGCCTGGCAAAGAGGTATACCGTGCATAGGCACTGTATACAGACCCCCGACAGTATAAAAATGTGAAAAAGTAGCGGGACTGAAGCGTGCCGATAAGGGGGCGTGGCTTAGCCCTCACTGCTCTATCCAGCGCCATTTTCTCCTCACAGAGACGCTGGCCCTGCCAAAACACTGATGAACAGCTCACAGTATAAAACGGGGGGGGGGGGGGGGCACAGTTGTTTAGTGCAATATAGGTGAAAAAAGAAAGCACTATATATAATGAGCGTGTGGTAAATGAGCTGATAAACGTTATCTGTGTTTTCCCTGTCAGATACTGGGATCTACCCCTTATAGTCAGTGTAATGTCGGTGGGTGTTTAGTACACGTGTGTTGACATGTCTGAGTGCTCTGCCACAAACGGCTATGGGAATCCCTCTGTCGGCACTGCCGACTCCTGATGGTACTTGATTCATGAAATTAAGTGTCAACATGTCAATAGTGGTATGTTTTTCCAAAAGAAAAAACTATATGGGAGACACAGGCGTGTGTGGAGTGACCCTGTCAACACCAACTAATCTGACTGTGTATAAATTAACATGATAATGTGATGCATTTCAAAAAGCTATACCTGTATATATGTATATGTATGGTACGGTTGCATTGATCTGTGGCTCGAGCACAGATGTAGTAATATTTGTGGGGGCGTAATATTAATAATATATATATTTCCCTCAGACCCCTCGGGGTCGCAAAAATTCTATTTTTCCCAGTTACTTCTCCCTGTTGTCGACTTGAATACTATATCTTATGTCGACCATAATGTTTCCTGATTAGATCCACAACATCGGCATTCAGTACATGTTTCATACACATTAAGAACGTATTAATGTCACTAGGGACCCTGCTGTTCCTGACAAAAATATATATATATATGAGATATGTATATATAGATATATGTGTGTATATGTGTATTTAAATGTGTATCTTTATACAAAAAATGTATAATGAATGCTGAAGTAAACTTTTCCTTCTCATGTGCTGGTCGCTCGGTTGAATAACTCTAGATCAGCCGGGACAAGATGGTTTCAAATCATCACGAGGAGTCCGAGTGTCTATTCTTTTCCCGCCGTGGATAGAATAAAGTGAGAGTCAACCCCTGTTCTGCACGGGGCCCTGTCACAAAGGATCGTTTACAGGAAGCTAAGTGATATTTTAATTATATGCTTTGATTATACTTGCATTGCATGCGCATGGGGGAGTGCTTGTATTCAGAAATGGTTGGTTACTTTGTCATCCGATATAATTACCCTGGGGAGAGACGTGATACTCCTTAAGTTGGGTCATATGTAGAACATTGCAGCATACTGCCGTGCGACTACAAGGGATGGGACTCTTGGGTGCGCGGGCCACTTCCATGGCGGTCTCCGCTAGGAGGACGTTGTGGATTCACCAAAGGGATGCAAATGCTGACTTCGAAAAGAAGTGGAGTCTCTTCCCCATGAAGGTGAAGCCTGGTTTGGTGATGGCCTTGTTAATATGCTCTCGGCAGGTGCCACGGGTAAGTCTACCTTCTTCCCCTGTGTTCCCTAACAACGGTTGGTGACGCATTGTTGTAGGATTATTATTATTTATTATTATCCTTTATTTATATGGCGCCACAAGGGTTCCGCAGCGCCCAATTACAGAGTACATAAACAAATAATCAAACAGGAAAACAGCAACTTACAATTGACGACAATATAGGACAAGTACAGGGTAAATAAACATAGCTACATCAGCAGATGACACTGGAATAAGTATCAGGTGGCAGAAGACTGCTGGATTTGGTGCAGTTGAAGATTATTAAAGTAAGAAAAGGATAAGCACATGAGGGAAGAGGGCCCTGCTCGTGAGAGCTTACATTCTAAGGGGAGGGGTAGACAGACAGGGGTGAGACAGATGGGGTACATAGAGAGCGTGGAACAGAGGTTTAGGATGAGATTTGGCTGGGTTTGGTGAAGAAGTGGGTCTTGAGAGCCCGTTTGAAGTTTTGTAGAGAGGTGGAGAGTCTGAGGGGGAGAGGTAGGGAATTCCAGAGAAGTGGTGCAGCACGTGAAAAATCTTGGAGGTAGGAGTGGGAGGAAGTAATCCGTAGGCAGGAGAGTCGGCGAGCATTAGCAGAGCGAAGAGGACGGGTGGGAGTGTAAAGCAAGATAAGATCAGAGATGTAGATGGGAGAGGAGTGGGTGAGGGCTTTGTAAGCAAGTGTGAGAAGCTTGAAATGGATTCTGAAAGGGAAGGGGAGCCAGTGAAGGTCTAGTAAGAGAGGAGAGGTGGACGTAGTGCGTTTGGTGAGGAAAATGAGCCGGGCAGCAGCATTGAGGATAGATTGGAGTGGAGAGAGGTATTTGTCAGAAATGCCAGTCAGGAGGAGATTACAGTAGTCCAGTCTGGAGATGACCAGTGAGTGGATAAGAGTCTTAGTAGCATCCTGGGTCAGAAAGGGTCTGATCCTGGAAATATTTTTTAGATGAAAACGGCAGGTTTGTGAGAGGTGCTGAATGTGTGGTTTGAAGGAGAGGGAGAAGTCAAGGATTACTCCAAGACAGCGCACTTGGGGGGTAGAGGAGATAGTAGTGCCATCAATAGATAATGAGATTGTAGGAGGTGAGGTTATGCGGGAGGGAGGGAAGATGATCAGCTCGGTCTTAGACATGTTAAGTTTAAGAAAGCGCTGGGACATCCAGGAAGAGATAGCAGAGAGACAGTTGGAGATACGAGTGAGGAGAGTAGGGGAGAGGTCTGGAGAGGAAAGATAGATTTGAGTGTCATCAGCATAGAGATAATATTGGAAACCAAAAGAACTAATGAGCTTACCTAGTGAGGACGTATAGAGAGAGAAGAGAAGAGGACCAAGGACAGAACCTTGGGGTACCCCTACAGTTAGTGGAAGTGAGGGGGAGGTGGAGTCATGAGAGGAGACAGAGAATGAACGGTCAGAAAGGTAGGACGACAACCAAGAGAGGGCAGTGTCACGCAGACCAATGGAGTGAAGGATTTGCAGTAGGAGAGGATGGTCCACAGTGTCAAAAGCAGCAGAGAGATTAAGTAGAGAGTAGTGTCCCTTAGATTTAGCAGCATGGAGGTCATTGCATACTTTTGTAAGGGCAGTTTCAGTGGAGTGGAGAGGACGGAAGCCAGATTGAAATGGGTCAAGCAGTGAGTGTGAGGAAAGAAAGGAAGTAAGGCGGTTGTAGACAATACGCTCAAGGAGTTTGGAGGCAAAAGGGAGGAGAGAGATGGGTCGGTAGTTGGAGAGAGTGTTTGGATCAAGGGTAGGTTTTTTAAAAATAGGAGAGATGAGTGCGTGCTTAAAGGCAGAGGGGACAGTGCCTGATGAGAGGGAGAGATTGAGAAGGTGGGAAAGATGGGAACAAGCAGAAGAAGAGAGGTAGCGGAGGAGGCGGGAGGGGATAGGGTCAACTGGGGAGGTGGTGAGGGGACAGGAACGAATGAGGGCCATGACTTCCTCTCCAGATGCATGGGAGAAAGATGACAGAGTTGGTGCAAAAGATGGGGAGGGTTGATAAGGGATGGGAGAAGGCTGTTTACTGATGGTCTGGTGTGATGTGATGTCCTGACGTATGGAGTCAATTTTGGATGTGAAGTAAGTGGCAAAGTCAAGAGCAGAGAATGAGGAAGGGAGACGAGGTGGAGGTGGGCAGAGAAGTGAGTTGAGAGTGGCAAAGAGGCGCCGGGGGTTGGAAGACTGGGAGGAGATGAGGTTCTTGAAGTATGACTGTTTAGCAAGAGAAAGGGCAGCACTGAAGGATGAGAGCATAAGTTTGAAATGGAGGAAGTCTGCCTTAGAGCGTGATTTCCTCCAGTGTCGCTCAGCAGTACGTGAGCATTTTTGCAGATATCTGGTGCATTTGGTGTGCCAGGGTTGAGGTGTTAATTTGCGAGGGTGAATAGTGGTTGGTGGAGCAACAGAGTCAAGAGCAGAAGTAAGGGAAGCATTGTATGTGGAAGTGGCTTGTTCAGGGCATGAGAGAGAGAGAATAGGAGAGAGAAGTGAGTCAAACAGGGAGGAAAGGAATGTGGTGTCAATAGCTTCAATGTTACGCTTAGTGATGGTAGCCTTAGGAGGTAGAGATGGGGAAGTCGAGAGAGATAGGTTAAAGGAGAGCAGGTGGTGGTCAGAGAGGGGAAATGGGGAGTTGGAAAAATCAGAAATATCACAGCGGTGAGTGAAGACCAGATCCAGTGAGCTCCCATTTACATGGGAGGGTGAGGAGGTCCACTGGGAGAGACCAAGTGAAGAGGTGAGGTTAAGGAGTTTAGAGGCAGGGGATTGTGTGGGGATGTCAATAGGGATGTTGAAATCGCCTAGGATAATGGTGGGAATGTCAGAAGAGAGGAAGTGAGGAAGCCAGGAAGCAAAGTTGTCGATGAATTTGGAAGCAGTGCCAGGGGGGCGGTAAATGACAGCTACTCTAAGATGGACTGGTTGGAAGAGGCGTATGGCATGGACCTCAAATGTAGAGAATATAAGGGATGGTTCTGGTGGTATGAGTTGGTAGGAGTAACTATAAGGTAAAAGGACCCCAACACCACCCCCATGGCGACCCCCAGGTCGGGGGGGGGGTGAATGTGAGGCCCCCAGCAGAGAGAGCAGCAGCAGAAGTAGTGTCAGAGGGCGTAATCCAAGTTTCAGTAATGGCTAGTAGGTGTAGGGAGTTGGAAATGAAAAGGTCATGAGTGGGGACCAGTTTGTTACAAACAGATCTGGCATTCCAGAGGGCACAGGATAGGGGGTATGAGTTTGTGGGAGAGATGTGAATGAGATTTTCAGGTTTGCTGTAGCGATGAGGTGGGATTAATTTTGAGGGCAGGGATGATGAGAGATTAGTGATGGTACGGGTGCCTGAGCTAGGAGGGGAAACTGCAGGAGGTGGGCAGGGAGGGAGATCAGTGTGATGTGGATGGGGGTGTGGGGAGGTGACAGGGAAGGGAGAGAGAGAGCAGGGCTGAGTTGTGGGGTAGCAGGACCATGGGGCAGAGGTGAATGAAAGTGGGGTAACAGGAAAGGTGGGGGAAGGAAACAGAGGGATGGAGGGGAGACAGAGGAGGGGAGAGAGGAGGAGGTGTAGGAGACTTGGGGGGAAGGATAAAGATACATTATTAGGTAGACACTGAGTGATGTGGGGAGTATAAGAAAGCCTTGACATAGTGTTAAGTAGGTAAATAGGTTGAGGGAAAGTGGAAGTAGGAGAGGAGACTGTAAGGGAATCCGAGCAGAAGAATTGCAGAAATTCAGGTGAGAAAAGCAGTGTAGGCTCAAGGGGTGTAGATTTAGTATGAAATGAGTCAAAAGCGTAGATAAAGTGGGTGCAGAAATGTATTTGGAGTGTAAGAAATGAAAGGATTGTGAGAGGTTTAAGAAGCAATGGTAATTATGTTAGATTTTTTAAGTGTTTGCACTGGTAAAATTGCATTGGTGCAGCTGTGCTTAAAAACAAAATTACAATAATACAGATACAAGCATTTGTAGGTGAAATGGACGGTTTTTGAAATGTCCAAGTAAGGTTGTTCCGTGCTATTTAATCAGATGCAACAATCAGGAGGTGAGTGATCTGAGGAGTAAGTGACTCACATTTGTTACTAGTTCTATAGATAAAGATTCCCCTTTCTTTGCAGGTAAAGGAAGGTAAAAAAGGTAAGAGGTCAGCTGCCTTTTCAGGTTCACAGGAGCAGAAATCATCCGTTGTTTTCTGCAACGTCCACCGCAGGATGTTTGGTCTATCTTGCGGGGGCCCACACCGGTGGGACCACGTCTAAAACTCTTCAGTCAGTCCTCGAAAGGACATGGACCAGTGAGTTAAGGATATAATCCCTAGGGGGACATACGGGAGTTTCCAGGCGTTCCCCTCACCGATTTGTTCAAATCGACCTTACCGATCCTCCTCATGACAGGGAGGTAGTATGTGACGCAATACAAGAGTTGTGTCAGGATCAGGTCATTGTCCTGCTGTTCCGGTTTAAAAAAAAAAAAAAAAAGAGAAGAAGCTGTTATTCAAGCTTTTTCGTGCTCCCGAGGCCGGATGGCTCGGTCGGACAAATCCCAATATTCCTGCTTAAACTCCATGAGGAAATCTCTCATGGCAGGGTTCTCCACTCTGAAAGAGGATGAAGGAGGTCTAGTTACGGTTTCTTCCGCATTAGGCTTCCCTGAGGATTGTTGTTACCATTTCACCAGGGTGATGGCGGTATGATCGGTTTCCTTCGATAGTAAGGAGTCATAATTATTCTGTACTGGATTGCTCTCCAAATTACGGAGAGATCAAGAAGCCAAATGGTGCAAAACGTTTTCTCCTTGACAGTTCTTCAACAACGGGACTTGCCAGAATCCCTGTTGGTCCCAACGACGCGGTGATCGGCTTGGGCAATATTATTAGATGCAGTACTGAGGAGAGTTTATTTGCTTCCAAAAAAAAAAAGAAGGGAAGCTCTGAGAATTCAGAGTCTGGCAGACCTGCAACGGTGTCAATCCGTCAATACATTCAGTTGCTGAAAAAGATGGTTGCGGCCTACGAGGCCATTCAGTGAGCAGGTTGCAGGCCTGAGTGTTCAGCGGGACCTGTTGGACAAGTGGTCCGGTTCCCACCTGGGATAATGATTGTTTCAAGACCAGTATCTCGCTCCTGTGGTAGCAACGCAATTCTCACCGAGGACAAGTGTCATGTTAGGATACTTGTCGCCTCATTAACGGCCTAAAGTTAAGGGCCATTATAACGGTTTTCCACAGACAAAAACCGAGAAGAAATGGCACAAGCTAGAAAGATTTCCCGCTCGGCGACGAAAACATTTACGCGCTCTATCAGCAATGTTCGTTCCAAGAGTGGACAACCGGGAAGCAGACTTCCTCGGTGGACACGTTCTCCGTCCAGGAGGGTTGAGTCTTCATCAAGCGGTTTTCACAGAAGTGACAAGTCTTTGGAGAATTCCGCAAATAGACAAGATGGCGTCTCGCCTCGACAAGAAACTTCAGAAATATTGTTCCAGGTCGAGGGTCCCTCAAGCGATAGTGGTGGACGCTTTAGTGACACCGTGGGTGTTTCGGTCGGTCTATGTGTTCCCTCCACTTCCACTTTTTCCAATGATGTTAAAGATTATAAGAAGAACAAAGGTTCAGGTGATCCTCATTGTTCCAGACTGGTCAAGGAGGGCTGGTGTCCGGATCTTCAGCAATTGCTCATGGGAGATCCCTGACTTCTTCCTCTGCGAGAGGATCTGTTATAGCAGGGGCCGTGTGTGTTCCAAGACTTACCGCGGTTTCCATTGACGACTTGGAGATTGAACGTCGGATCCCAGCCCGAAAGGGTATTCCCAGTGAAGTCATCCCTACTCTTCTTCAGGCAGAAAATAAGTAACGTCAAAACATTACCACCATATTTGGAGGAAATTATGTGTCTTGGTGTGAATCCAAGAAGGCTCCTACGGAAGAATTCCAGTTGGATCGTTTTCTCCATTCTTTTGTTACAAGATCGTGTAGATGCGATCTTAGGTTGGGCTCGATTAAGGTTCAGATTTCAGCCTTTTCGGTTTTCTTCCAAAAACAATTGGCCTCCTTTCCAGAGTTCAAACTTTCGTTAAAGGAGTCTTACACATCCATCCTCCCTTTGTGCCTATGTGGCACCATGGGATCTTTACGTGGTGTTGCAGTTCCTGCAATTTTGGTTAAACTTTTCAGTAGGGTTGAATTGAAATTCCGCACTTGGAAAGTGGTCATGCGGTTGACCTTGGCATCCGCAAGGCGGGTGTCTGAGTTGGCGGCCTGGTCTCACAAGAGCCCTGTTTAATCTTCCATGATGATAAAGCGGAGTTGAGAACTCGGCAGCAGTTTCTGCCAAATGTGGTTTCATCGGTTGAACCAACCTATTGTGGTGCCGGGGGCTGCTGACGCCTGGGCGACATCGAAGTATCTCGATGTGATCTGAATTTTGAAATTTTGTGTTGCCAGATTGGTTCAGATCAGGAAAACGGAGGCTCTGTTTATCCTATATGCTCCCAACAAGATTGGGGTTCCTGCTTCCAAGCAGACCATTGCACGCTGGAAATGTAATACGATTAAGCTTGCTCGTTTTACGGCTGGATTGCCGTTACCAAAATTGGTGAAGGCCCATTCTACCAGGAAGGTGGGCTCATCCTGGGCGGCTGCCCGAGGGGTCTCGATTTTATAGCCTTGCAGAGCAGCCACTTAGTCAGGTTCAAACAATTTTGCAAATATTCTACAAGTTTGATACCCTGGCTGATGAGGACCTATTGTTTGGGCAATCAGTGCTGCAGAGTCATCCGCACTCTCCCGCCCGTTCTAGAGCTTTGGTATAGACCCCATGATACTTTTGGAGTCCCCAGCATCCTCTAGGACGTATGAGAAAATAGGATTTTAATACCTACCGGTAAATCCTTTTCTCTTAGTTCGTAGAGGATGCTGAGCGCCCGTCCCAGTGCGTACTGTATCTACAGTTATTGGTTATCAGGGCCGGCTCTAGGCATGTTCGAATAGAGCGGCCGCGCAGGGCGCCACCCTTAATGGGCGCCGCGCGCTGGCGCCGCTATATTCGAACATGAAGCCGGCCCTGGTCACTGCAGGCGCTTGTGTGCGCTATACGCCGGCGCCGTGTTCTGACGTTAGATACCGGCGCCGCTCAGCGCACACAGCGCACACAAGCGCCTTGGACGCTTCCTGGCCGGCCGCCCTCCCACCCGCACCCGGCCGCCCGCCCACACGCCAGCACCCGGACCCGGACAGCAGTACTCACCCTCCAACGCCGCAGGTATTTGGAGGGGGGGGGGGGGTGTTGAGTAATTTAAGGATGGCACTGTGGGGGCATTTATGGATGGCACTGTGGGGGCATTTATGGATGGCACTGTGGGGGCATTTATGGATGGCACTGTGGGGGCATTTATCTGGCACTGGGGGCATTTGTCTGGCACTGTGGGGACATTTATCTGGCACTGTGGGGGCATTTATCTGGCACTGGGGGCATTTGTCTGGCACTGTGGGGGCATTTGTCTGGCACTGTGGGGACATTTATCTGGCACTGTGGGGGCATTTATCTGGCACTGTGGGGACATTTATCTGGCACTGGGGGCATTTATCTGGCACTGTGGGGACATTTATCTGGCACTGTGGGGCGCACTGTGGGGGCATTTATCTGGCACTGTGGGGGCATTTATCTGGCACTGTGGGGACATTTATCTGGCACTGTGGGGCGCACTGTGGGGGCATTTATCTGGCACTGTGGGGACATTTATCTGGCACTGTGGGGGCATTTATCTGGCACTGTAGGGACATTTATCTGGCACTGTGGGGCGCACTGTGGGGGCATTTGTCTGGCACTGTGGGGGCATTTGTCTGGCACTGTGGGGACATTTATCTGGCACTGTGGGGACATTTATCTGGCACTGTGGGGCGCACTGTGGGGGCATTTATCTGGCACTGTGGGGACATTTATCTGGCACTGTGGGGACATTTATCTGGCACTGTGGGGCGCACTGTGGGGGCATTTATCTGGCACTGTGGGGACATTTATCTGGCACTGTGGGGGCATTTATCTGGCACTGTAGGGGCATTTATCTGGCACTGTGGGGGCATTTATCTAGCACTGTGGGGGCTTTTCTGTATCTACATATCTGGCACTGTGGGGCCATTTATGTATCTGGCATTGCTGGGGGGCATGTCATGTGTAGCTGGCACGGCTGGGGAGCATATCATATAGTGTTCCCGCTAGGCGTCTGTGGCTAGGCAATGTGTCTAACGTGCTCTGCCTGGCGCAAAGTGTCTAACGTGCTCTGCCTGGCGCAAAGTGTCTAACGTGCTCTGCCTGGCGCAAAGTGTCTAACGTGCTCTGCCTGGCACAAAGTGTCTAACGTGCTCTGCCTGGCGCAAAGTGTCTAACGTGCTCTGCCTGGCGCAAAGTGTCTAGGAGGTTCTACCTGGTGCAGTGTGTATTAACTGCACTACTGTTGGTGTAATGCGAATTGCCACTATTATGTGGCCACGCACCTTCCCCACGAAGCAACGCCCCTAAATTTTTGCTGCGCGCCTTCGGCGTGCACTGTCCATGCTTTGCCGTGTAGGTAGATGAGCACCAAGCATTACAGTATGTACATCATTTTGCCCTCCTAACTTAAAAATGCGCCCTCCCTGCCCTAAAAAGTGAACACTATCGTGTAACTGGCACTGCTAGGGGGGCATATTGTGTGTAGCTGCCACTGCTGGGGGGCATATCATGTCTATCTGGCACTATACTGGAGACATTGTGTGTAAGGAACACTACTGTGGCTGTTATGTGTAAGGCTGCTAATTGTGTGCGTAGAGGGTGTGTGGAAATATATTTATAGTCTAATAATATGAAGTTATGAGGCCACGTCCACTTTCCAAGAGGCCACGCCCACTTTTCCTGGGGCACGCGCGCATTGGGGGGGGGGGGGCGCTTTTACATGTTTTCGCTCAGGGTGCTAGTAGGCCTGGAGCCGGCCCTGTTGGTTATAGTTACACTCATGTTGTGTTTCTTTTCAGTCAGTCTGTTGCTGACGTTATTCATGCCATGGCATGCGGTATGCTATTGTTGGTTGTGTTACACACAGGTTGTGTTACATTTTCGTCAGCATATTGCTGTATATTTTTTCATGCCTTCGGCTGGTGTTCTATTGAATGCCACGTTCGCTGCATGTTTGAGGTGTGAGCTGGTATGACGCTCACCGTGTTTTTTAAACAATATATTCTTTCCTCGAAATGTCCGTCTCCCTGGGCACAGTTCTATAACTGGAGTCTGGAGGAGGGACATAGTGGGAGGAGCCAGTTCACACCCATTCAAAGTCTTAAAGTGCCCATGTCTCCTGCGGATCCCATCTATACCCCATGGTCCTTTTGGAGTCCCCAGCATCCTCTACGGACTAAGAGAAAAGGATTTACCGGTAGGTATTAAATCTTATTTTTTTCCCCTCAAAATTCTACACACAATACCCCATAATGACAACGTGAAAAAGTGTTTTTGAGATTTTTGCTAATTTATTAAAAATAAAAAACTAAGAAATCACATGTACATAAGTATTCACAGCCTTTGCTCAATACTTTGTTGATGCATCTTTGGCAGCAATTACAGCCTCAAGTCTTTTTGAATATGATGCCACAAGCCTGGCACACCTATAGTATCTTTGGGTAGTTTCGCCCATTCCTCTTTGCAGCACCGCTCAAGCGCTATCCGGTTGGATGGGAAGCATCGGTGCACAGCCATTTTCAGATCTCTCCAGAGATGTTCAATCGTATTCAAGTCTGGGCTCTGGCTGGGCCACT
The DNA here is from genome assembly GCF_028390025.1 of Pseudophryne corroboree. Classification (NCBI taxonomy): domain Eukaryota; kingdom Metazoa; phylum Chordata; class Amphibia; order Anura; family Myobatrachidae; genus Pseudophryne; species Pseudophryne corroboree. The sequence goes on along the minus strand of NC_086449.1, from coordinate 795,652,226 downwards.
CAAGGACATTCACAGAGTTGTCCTGAAGCCACTCCTTTGATATCTTGGCTGTGTGCTTAGGGTCAATGTCCTGCTGAAAGATGAACCGTCGCCCAGTCTGAAGTCAAGTGCGCTCTGGAGCAGGTTTTCATCCAGGTTGTCTCTGTACATTGCTGCATTCATCTTTTCCTCTATCCTGACTAGTCTCCCAGTTCCTGCCACTGAAAAACATCCCCACAGCATGATTCTGCCACCCCCATGCTTCACTGTAGGGATGGTAATGGCCTGGCGATGATCGGTGCCTGGTTTCCTCCAAACATGATGCCTGGCATTCACGCCAAAGAGTTCAATCTTTGTCTCATCAGACCAGAGAATTTTGTTTCTCATGGTCTGAGTCCTTCATGTGCATTTTGGCGAGCTGCCATGTGTTTTTTTACTAAGGAGTGTCTTCCGTCTGGCCACTCTACCATACAGGCCTGATTGGTGGATTGCTGCAGAGATGGTTGTCCTTCTGGAATGTTCTCCTCTCTCCACAGAGGAATGCTGCAGCTCTGACAGAGTGACCATTGGGCTCTTGGTCACCTCCCTGACTAGGGCCCTTCTCTTGTAGCCGCGCGATGCGCGTGCGCATTGCGGTGCATGCGCAGTTTGTGTCTGATCGCCCGCTGTGCAAAAACGCACAGCAGTGATCCGGTCTGAATCGGCCCCTATGTCGTGTGCATCTAATGCAATGCTGATAATTTTTTCACAAAGTACAGTACAAGGCAGGCTTCAAATAGGTAGAATTCTCTAGCTTTCTATGCAGGGTCAGAGTTCAATAAATAGATTGTCTGACTGCAATGCCACAGGCAATGGGTTTGAAACCCGGATATGTCAGCATCTTGAAATGTAATAAAGAACAGTGTGAATGAATAACAAAGAGCTTTCAAGTTAAGTTCATGAATGTTGCCTAGGTATTAGCGACAGAAGGGGTGGGGGGAAGGAGAATGAGGCGGCCAGGAGATACTGGGCTTCAAAAAGCTGCAAGTGAAAGTAATTAAAGCAGATACTGTAATTGACAAGTGCTGCCAACAGCGGCCGCTACCCTGCAGAGCTATGTGCGGTGGCACAATCCTCACACACCTAGTTACGGCCCTGGTTGATACACTGTATAAGTGCACGTATTGTTACTGTGGGTATGGCTGTCTAAGTCGACTTGAAAAAAGTTGACAGTGTCTAGGTCGACCCCAAAAAGTCGACACTGGATAAGGTCGATTTGTAAAAAAAAAAAAATGGTTTCGTTTACTCCATAAAGTGTCCAGGCTCCCCAATTAGTACACCGCGTCCCTTCGCATGGCTCGCTTTGCTCAAACTTTTCCTGTCAACCATTGACATTTCGACCTTTTGTCCATGTTGACCGTTTTGACCTAATGCCTGTCGACCATAAGTGGTCGACCTATTGATTACCGACCATAGCCATGTCAACCTAGCATCCAGATACCGTTAGTGTATACAGTATGCACAGTGTTATGTGCAGCAAATGTTTGTACATCTAACCAGCTATTTATCAATACCATTTAAGGAATGAAAACTTGATTGTCTGGTTAGGCTTTAGATGTAGCCAGATGAAGGTAATTCCAGAGGTGAGTTTATACTCTGACCCTTCCTACCATGCCAGGATCATGTGCGTACTGTAAACAACCATGGGTTCCTCTAAGCAGCTGTCCGAGAGCTTGAAAATGAGGATAATTGATTGTTATGTGGTAGTGGAAGGCTATAAAACTGAATGCTTCCAGATTGGTGTTTCCACTGTCAGAAACATCATTAAGAAGTTGAAGTTAAGGAAAACATTTGGGACCTGATGCTGAGTTGGACGGAAATCGGAGATATGTGCTCCCACATGCTGGGCCTGATTCAGGTGCGGTTGTAGACGGAGTAGCTGCTGTTTCCTTGGAGCAGCAGTGATGCTCTGATATGGTAATGCAGTAGGAGGCATCTGGTATAAGTAGACGCCTCCTGCATGCCTGTGTGATCTACAGACCCTGGCCTTGGCAATCCCACAAAATGGAGGCGACACGCCTCTTTTTCCTGAAACGGAGACCATCCCCGCCCCCTCCCCAACCCCTAAATGGCTACAGACTATCAACCAACTGGTGTCTGCAAACGTCGACGCTGGACCCATACTGCGCATGCACAGCACGGGTCCTATCGCATATGCAATGTACTGAACAACGGTACTTTGCCACTTTTACATCATAGCAACGAGACCTGAATCAGGCCCAGTGTGCACAGAAAAAAAGTGTATACTCACACCTTGCGGGTTACCTGCCTTATAATAATATGCATTGATGCCATGTTCCCACCTGCTCACTGGCGATCATCGGCTGAAAAGCAACAATATTTTGAAATATCGACTGCAAGTGACAGCTACAGACAAGCCTCGGTGTCGCTCATGTGTGACACATTCCTCAGCCGCGGAGACACCGTAATTGCCTTGTTTTTTGTTTTTTTTCAATAAACTTTTTATTGAGACATCACTGATATCACATTACAAAATAAAGACATACAGAGTATGCAAAACATAGTAACACAAAGGGATTATAGCTAGAGATTGTACATCAAATTCTACATATATCAAACCACAAAAACTTTTGCACTACAATCGAGTAGTCTGTCAATACGTTGACGGTATTATACATCACAGGTGTATCTATAAGGGGAGCCGCCATAATTGTTCGCTCCTACACCAGAGATATGGGTTGGTCCTGCGCAGCTAGTCTAGTTAAGTACCACGTAGTGTTCTTGAGGCTGTTATGAATGTGTAGCCGTGTTGTGAGGGGCAGGGTGGAGATATATGATTCCCAGAGATTAAAAAACCTGTCTACCTGTTTACCTCTATCAACAATAGCCTCCACCCAGTCCATCCTGAATATATGGTGGAGCTTACTCAAAAATAATGGTATCTGTGGTGGCGTACTATCTATCCACCCTTGTAGAATCGTTTTTCTCTAACGTCCTAAGTGGATGCTGGGGACTCCGTAAGGACCATGGGGAATAGCGGCTCCGCAGGAGACTGGGCACAAAAGTAAAGCTTTAAAACAACCTGGTGTGCACTGGCTCCTCCCCCTATGACCCTCCTCCAAGCCTCAGTTAGATTTTTGTGCCCGAACGAGAAGGGTGCACACTAGGTGGCTCTCCTGAGCTGCTTAGTGAAAAGTTTAGTTTTAGGTTTTTTATGTTCAGTGAGACCTGCTGGCAACAGGCTCACTGCATCGAGGGACTAAGGGGAGAAGAAGCGAACTCACCTGCGTGCAGAGTGGATTGGGCTTCTTAGGCTACTGGACATTAGCTCCAGAGGGACCGATCACAGGCCCAGCCATGGATAGGTCCCAGAGCCGCGCCGCCGGCCCCCTTACAGAGCCAGAAGACAGAAGAGGTCCGGAAAATCGGCGGCAGAAGACGTCCTGTCTTCAACAAGGTAGCGCACAGCACTGCAGCTGTGCGCCATTGCTCTCAGCACACTTCACACTCCGGTCACTGAGGGTGCAGGGCGCTGGGGGGGGGGCGCCCTGAGACGCAATAAAAACACCTTGGATGGCAAAAAAATGCATCACATATAGCTCCTGGGCTATATGGATGAATTTAACCCCTGCCAGAATACACAGAAAAACGGGAGATAAGGCCGCCGAGAAGGGGGCGGAGCCTATCTCCTCAGCACACTGGCGCCATTTTCCCTCACAGCTCCGTTGGAGGGAAGCTCCCTGGCTCTCCCCTGCAGTCACTACACTACAGAAAGGGTTAAAAAAGAGAGGGGGGCACTAATTATGCGCAGTATTAAAAATACAGCAGCTATAAGGGGAAAAACACTTATATAAGGTTATCCCTGTATATATATAGCGCTCTGGTGTGTGCTGGCAAACTCTCCCTCTGTCTCCCCAAAGGGCTAGTGGGGTCCTGTCCTCTATCAGAGCATTCCCTGTGTGTGTGCTGTGTGTCGGTACGTTTGTGTCGACATGTATGAGGAGAAAAATGATGTGGAGACGGAGCAGATTGCCTGTAATAGTGATGTCACCCCCTAGGGGGTCGACACCTGAGTGGATGAACTGTTGGAAGGAATTACGTGACAGTGTCAGCTCTGTATAAAAGACAGTGGTTGACATGAGACAGCCGGCTACTCAGCTTGTGCCTGTCCAGACGTCTCATAGGCCGTCAGGGGCTCTAAAGCGCCCGTTACCTCAGATGGCAGATATAGACGCCGACACGGATACTGACTCCAGTGTCGACGGTGAAGAGACAAATGTGACTTCCAGTAGGGCCACACGTTACATGATTGAGGCAATGAAAAATGTTTTACACATTTCTGATAATACGAGTACCACCAAAAAGGGGTATTATGTTCGGTGAGGAAAAACTACCTGTAGTTTTCCTGAATCTGAGAAATTAAATGAGGTGTGTGATGATGCGTGGTTTTCCCCCGATAACAACTGATAATTTCTAAAATGTTATTGGCATTATATCCTTTCCCGCCAGAGGTTAGGGTGCGTTGGGAAACACCCCCTAGGGTGGATAAAGCGCTCACACGCTTGTAAGAACAAGGGCTCTACCCTCTCCTGAGATGGCCGCCCTTAAGGATCCTGCTGATAGAAAGCAGGAGGGTATCCTAAAATGTATTTACACACATACTGGTGTTATACTGCGACCAGCAATCGCCTCAGCCTGGATGTGCAGTGCTGGGTTGGCGTGGTCGGATTCCCTGACTGAAAATATTGATACCCTAGATAGGGACAGTATATTATTGCCTATAGAGCATTTAAAAGATGCATTTCTATATATGCGTGATGCACAGCGGAATATTTGCCGACTGGCATCAAGTCTAAGTGCGTTGTCCATTTCTGCCAGTAGAGGGTTATGGACACGACAGTGGTCAGGTGATGCGGATTCCAAACGGCATTTGGAAGTATTGCCTTATTAAGGGGAGGAGTTATTTGGGGTCGGTCTTTCAGACCTGGTGGCCACGGCAACAGCTGGGAAATCCACGTTTTGTACCCCAGGTCGCCTCTCAACATAAGAAGACGCCGTATTATCAGGCGCAGTCTTTTCGTGGGCAAGCGGGCAAAAGGTTCCTCATTTCTGCCCCGTGACAGAGGGAGAGGAAAAAGGCTGCAGAAATCAGCCAGTTCCCAGGAACAGAAGCCCTCACCCGCCTCTGCCAAGCCCTCAGTATGACGCTGGGGCTTTACAAGCAGAATCAGGCACGGTGGGGGCCCGTCTCAATGAATTTCAGCGCGCAGTGGGCTCACTCGCAAGTAGACCCCTGGATCCGTCAGGTGATATCTCAGGGGTACAAATTGGAATTCGAGACGTCTCCCCCTAGCCGTTTCCTAAAGTCGGCTTTACCGATGTCTCCTTCTGACAGGGAGGCAGTTTTGGAAGCCATTCACAAGCTGTATTCCCAGCAGGTGATAATCAAGGTACCCCTCCTGCAACAGGGAACGGGGTATTATTCCACACTGTTGTGGTACCGAAGCCGGACGGCTCGGTGAGACCGATTCTAAATCTAAAATCTTGAACACTTACATACGGAGGTTCAAATTCAAGATTGAGTCACTCAGAGCAGTGATTGCGAACCTGGAAGAAGGGGACTACATGATGTCTCGGGACATCAAGGATGCTTACCTTCATGTCCCAATTTACCCTTCTCACCAAGGGTACCTCAGGTTTATGGTACAGAACTGTCACTATCAGTTTCAGACGCTGCCGTATGGATCGTCCACGGCACCCCGGGTCTTTACCAAGGTAATGGCCGAAATGATGATACTCCTTCGAAGGAAGGGAATTTTAGTTATCCCTTACTTGGACGATTCCCTGATAAGGGTAAGATCCAGGGAACAGTTGGAGGTCGGTGTAGCACTATCTCACGTAGTGTTGCGGCAGCACGATTGGATTCTTAATATTCCAAAATCGCAGCTGATTCCGACGACTCGTCTTCTGTTCCTAGGGATGATCCTGGACACAGTCCAGAAAAAGGTGTTTCTCCCGGAGGAGAAAGTCAGGGAGTTATCCGAGCTAGTCGGGAACCTCCTATAACCGAGCCAAGTCTCAGTACATCAATGAAATGGTTCTGGGAAAAATGGTGGCTTCCTACGAAGCAATCCCATTCGGCAGATTCCACGCGAGAACTTTCCAGTGGGACCTGCTGGACAAATGGTCCGGGTCGCATCTTCAGATGCATCAGCGGATAACCCTGTCACCAAGCACAAGGGTGTCTCTCCTGTGGTGGTTGCAGAGTGCTCATCTTCTAGAGGGCCGCACATTCAGGACTGGGTCCTGGTGACCACGGATGCCAGCCTGCGAGGCTGGGGAGCAGTCACACAGGGAAGGAATTTCCAGAGCTTATGGTCAAGCCTGGAGACATCACTTCACATAAATATCCTGAAGCTAAGGGCCATTTACAATGCTCTAAGCTCAGCAAGACCTCTGCTTCAAGGTCACCCGGAGTTGATCCATTCGGACAACATCACGGCAGTCACCCACGTAAACAGACAGGGTGACACAAGAAGCAGGGGGGCAATGGCAGAAGCTGCAAGGATTCTTCGCTGGGCGGAAAATCATGTGATAGCACTGTCAGCAGTATTCATTCCGGGAGTGGACAACTGGGAAGCAGACTTCCTCAGCAGACACGACCTCCACCCGGGAGAGTGGGGACTTCACCCAGAAGTCTTCCACATGTTTATAAAACTCGACAAGTATTGCGCCAGGTCAAGGGACCCTCAGGCAATAGCTGTGGACGCTCTGGTAACACAGTGGGTGTACCAGTCAGTGTATGTGTTCCCTCCTCTGCCTCTCATACCCAAGGTACTGAGAATTATAAGATGGAGAGGAGTAAGCACTATATTCGTGGCTCCGGATTGGCCAAGAAGGACTTGGTAACCGGAACTTCAAGAGATGCTCACGGAGGATCCGTGGCCTCTACCTCTAAGAAGGGACCTGCTCCAGCAAGGACCCTGTCTGTTCCAAGACTTACCGCGGCTGCGTTTGACGGCATGGCGGTTGAACGCCGGATCCTGAAGGAGAAAGGCATTCCGGATGAAGTCATTCCTATCCTGATCAAAGCCAGGAAAGATATAACCGCAAAACATTATCACCGCATTGGCAAAAATATGTTGCGTGGTGCGAGGCCAGTAAGGCCCCGACGGAGGAATTTTTCAACTAGGTCGATTCCTACATTTCCTGCAAACAGGAGTGTCTATGGGCCTGAAATGGGGGTCCATTAAGGTTCAAATTTCGGCCCTGTCAATTTTCTTCCAAAAAGAACTAGCTTCAGTCCCTGAAGTTCAGACGTTTGTGAAAGGGGTACTGTATATACAGCCTCCTTTTGTGCCTCCAGTGGCACATTGGGATCTAAATGTAGTTTTTGGGTTCCAAAAGTCACATTGGTTTAAACCACTTAAATATGTGGAGTTAAAATATCTCACATGGGAAGTGGTCATGCTGTTGGCCCTGGCCTGGGCCAGGTGCGGTTAGAATTGGCGGCTTTATCCTGTAAAAGCCCTCATCTGATTTTCCATTCGGACAGGGCGGAATTGAGGACTTGTCCTCAGTTTCTCCCTAAGGTGGTTTTCAGCGTTTCACCTGAATAAACCTATTGTGGTGCCTGCGGCTACTAGGGACTTGGAGGACTCCAAGTTGCTAGACGTTGTCAGAGCCCTGGAAATATAGGTTTCCAGGACGGCTGGAGTCAGAAAATCTGACTTGTTGTTTATTCTGTATGCACCCAACAAGCTGGGTGCTCCTGCTTCTAAGCAGACTATTGCTCGTTGGATTTGTAGTACAATTCAGCTTGCACATTCTGTGGCAGGCCTGCCACAGCCAAAATCTGTAAAAGCCCATTCCACAAGGAAGGTGGGCTCATCTTGGGCGGCTGCCCGAGGGGTCTCGGCTTTACAACTTTGCCGAGCAGCTACTTGGTCAGGAGCAAATACGTTTGTAAAATTCTACAAATTTGATACCCTGGCTGAGAAGGACCTGGAGTTCTCTCATTTGGTGCTGCAGAGTCATCCGCACTCTCCCGCCCGTTTGGGAGCTTTGGTATAATCCCCATGGTCCTTACGGAGTCCCCAGCATCCACTTAGGATGTTAGAGAAAATAAGAATTTACTTACCGATAATTCTATTTCTCGTAGTCCGTAGTGGATGCTGGGCGCCCATCCCAAGTGCGGATTGTCTGCAATACTGGTACATAGTTATTGTTACAAAAAAAAAATCGGGTTATTGCTGTAGTGAGCCATCTTTTCTAGAGGCTCCTCTGTTATCATGCTGTTAACTGGGTTTAGATCACAAGTTATATGGTGTGATTGGTGTGGCTGGTATGAGTCTTACCCGGGATTCAAAATCCTTCCTTATTGTGGACACTCGTCCGGGCACAGTATCCTAACTGAGGCTTGGAGGAGGGTCATAGGGGGAGGAGCCAGTGCACACCAGGTAGTTCTAAAGCTTTACTTTTGTGCCCAGTCTCCTGCGGAGCCGCTATTCCCCATGGTCCTTACGGAGTCCCCAGCATCCACTACGGACTACGAGAAATAGAATTATCGGTAAGTAAATTCTTATTTTTTCCCGGCCGCACTAAGGGCTATCAGTAGTTTTTTACAATCCGATGGCATGCGAAGAGTGGGATCGATGATACCCAGAACTGCCCATTCGGGGGTAAAGGGAACATAGGATATTAAATTAGCCCCCGCATACCTCCTAATGAGATGCCAAAAATATTGTACAATTGGACATGCCCACAAACAATGATATGTGTCAGCCTCACTCTGGTGGCATCTTGGGCAAGAGTGTGTTTCCGACGTTCCCATATGATAGCGTCGTAACGGGGATAGATAGGTGTTATGATACACATTAAGAAACAATTCAGTGTACATGCTTGCTGGGAGGACCTTTCGGGAGTATAGTAGTGCTTTTTCCATTGTTGGTATGGTCAGTCCAGGAAAGTGAGCCAACCATTTGGACATGCCACTTGTCACAGTAGCGTGATCTAATATTGTCCTCAAAAAAGTATAATGTATAGATATGGCCTTGTGCCTCGGTACTGGGTGCAACAAGAGGCTGTCTAGAGGATTTATCCAATCCCCCTCCGCAAAATGTGTAAGAATATGCCTAACGTAAAATTGTGTTTGCAAAAATGGAAGGGGAGAGGAAGCGACTGCGGCATATCTCCACAGACACCAATGACCGAATAGATGCTATACCAGCCTCCCTCCATGATGTAAAGGGATGGGCAGCCATGCCGTCCAAAAACTCTGGGTTTTTAATTAAGGGCAAGTGTAAGGAGTAGTATTGATTTAACTTCGCATTGTGGCGCAGTATGTGCCACAGTTTCCTGGTAGACCACAAAAGTGGGTTTGACCTGATATGGTCCGGTATCTCCCAATCATGTTTCACGATCCGGGTATCTGGACGCCATTTCTTACCCATCAGATGCCTCCTAAGGCTGGCTCAGCGCTCCAGGACCGGATTCCATCTGTTATCCTGATGTGTACATTCCTGTATCCTCTCCTGTCACTCTGGGACGCTGTCACAGTAAACGCCATATTACACCTGGCATGGCGTCTCCCGCGGCCTCCGCCGCCGTCCCTGAACTTCTGCATGCAGAGTGTCTGAGTGGCGATTACGTCAGCCGCGGCCTCCGCTGTGTCCGCGTGGTTGGATGTGCATCTGTCAGCCTGGCGCCTCCTGTCTCCGGTGGCCGGCGCCGCCATTACTGTTTTCATTACCACATGGATTACAAACCAAACTTCCCTCCAAGTGTCTGCATGGGCGCAGCCATCTTGGATTCTGTCAGCTGATCATTTCCACCAATCTGTTCTCAGTATTGATAATCTGCATAATTGCCTAGCCAATCCCTTCCTTGCTGCAGGTATAAATACACTGTGCCTGAGCAAGGAAGGCGTCAGTGCTTTGGTTGTCAAACCTAGTTCCTGTTTGTCTCTCTCCTGTGATTGTCTTCCAGGTTCCAGCTCCTGTCTCAAGACTTCCACCATAGAGACCCGCACCAGCATTCCACCTGCGGTGTAGCCTGACTCTCCAATCCATTGTGGATTCATCTGTTTCCAGCTACAACATTACCTGCTTCCAGCTCAGCTTCCAGCAGAGTACAGCTTCCCTTAAAGGGCCGGTGTCCTTTCTACACTTTACCACTCTCCACCGGTATTATTATTTCTCCGCTCTCAAGTTCTACATTTCAGTTCATATTTCATCGCTCCCAAGTTCATTTATTGTTTAACTGGTTCCAGCCAGTGTCCACTCCGTGCTAACAACAGTCTGGTTCCAGCCAGTATCCACAGCAGCTGTTTTATCTTCAGCAACCCAGCTTTTCCTGGAACACCAGCTGGCACAATCCTGGGTTATCTCCATTGCTACAGTCGGGCCTGGTAAGGACTTTCCATCTAGAAGATCATAAGAACTATCTCACACTACCAGTGCCCTGTGGCTCCTGCCATCCTGTAGTACCCAGGAACTGTATTTATTCTTTGCTGACTTTTACGTTTTCTTTTACTGCTGCTGTGTTGCGGAGTTGTCATAATAAACATCATTGACTTTTATCCAAGTTGTCGTGGTCACGCCTTCGGGCAGTTATTATTCATGTTACTTACATGTCCAGGGGTCTGATACAACCTCCCAGGTTCCGGTACATCTCAGCCCCTACAACTGAGGCTGCCTCCCGTCAGCTCAGGCCCTCAGTTGTGACAGTAAGCACTGACCTAATGAATCCAGCCGGAGACCAGGATCAAGCGGCCAGGCCGATGCAAGAACTGGCAGCCCGACTAGAACATCAGGAGGCTGCACAGGGCCACATCATCCGCTGTCTCCAGGATCTCTCTACTCGGCTGGATGGGATTCAGACAACTCTCCGTGGATCAGGCGCGTCTGGTGCGTCAACCACAGTGACTCCAGCTATAACCCCTCCCACCTTACCCATTTCTGCTCCACGTCTTCATCTTCCAACGCCAGCAAAATTTGACGGATCTCCAAGATTCTGCAGGGGATTTCTCAACCAGTGTGAGATTCAGTTTGAGCTACAACCTGGCAATTTTCCCAGTGACCGTACAAAAATTGCCTACATTATTTCTCTTCTCAGTGGCTCAGCCCTTGATTGGGCATCACCGTTATGGGAGAGGTCCGACACCCTGCTATCTTCCTACACTGCCTTCGTGTCAACATTCAGGCGCATCTTCGACGAGCCAGGCCGGGTAACCTCAGCTTCATCCGAGATTCTCCGTTTACGCCAGGGGTCACGTAATGTAGGACAATATCTGATACAGTTCCAGATCCTGGCATCCGAACTGGCATGGAACGACGAGGCCCTGTATGCTGCATTCTGGCATGGCTTATCTGAGCGTATTAAAGATGAGTTAGCTACCAGAGACTTACCTTCTAAGTTAGATGAGCTAATCTCACTCTGCACGAAAGTTGATTTACGTTTCAGAGAGAGAGCAACTGAGCGTGGAAGATCGTCTGCTCCAAAATCTTCTGCTCCTCCTCCTCGTCAACTGTCACCATCTAAAGATGAGCCCATGCAACTTGGCCGTTCCCGTTTAACTCCTGCTGCGCGCCGAAGACGTCTCTTCGAGTTTCTCTGTCTCTATTGTGCAGCTTCGTCTCACACCATTAATGCCTGTCCCAAACGTCCGGGAAACTCCAAATCCTAGCTCGCCAAGGAGAGGGCCGGCTAGGAGTAATGATCTCCTCTCCATCTCCTCAAGATTGTAATCTCCCAGTCTCGCTTCAAGTTGCTCAACGTTATCGGAACGTCATTGCCCTCCTTGATTCTGGAGCAGCTGGGAACTTTATTACCGAAGCCTATGTTAAACGGTGGTCCCTACCCACCGAGAGACTTCCTTCGTCCATTTCTTTAACTGCCGTGGATGGCAGCAAAATTTTTGATGCAGTTATTTCTTTAAGGACTCTACCAGTTCGTCTGAGAGTGGGAGTTCTTCATTCCGAACTTATTTCTTTTTTAGTGATTCCAAGAGCCACACATCCTGTGGTCCTGGGCCTTCCATGGCTCCGTCTTCACAATCCTACAATTGATTGGACGACTACGCAAATCCTGGCATGGGGTTCCTCCTGTGCTGAGACATGTTTGTTTAAAGTATTGCCTGTCTGTTCTTCCTCCCCCAGGTCGTCTGATGTTCCACCTCCTCCATATCAAGATTTCACGGATGTGTTCAGTAAAGCTTCTGCTGATATCCTTCCTCCTCATAGAGAATGGGACTGTCCGATTGATCTCGTTCCAGGGAAGGTTCCACCTCCAGGCCGAACTTATCCGTTGTCTCTGCCTGAGACGCATTCTATGGAGGAATATATTAAAGAGAACCTAGCAAAGGGGTTCATTCGACCTTCTTCTTCTCCAGCCGGCGCAGGCTTCTTTTTTGTAAAAAAGAAAGATGGTGGTCTGCGGCCGTGCATCGACTACAGAGGTTTGAACGACATTACCATCAAGAACCGTTATCCTTTACCCCTGATTACTGAGCTCTTTGACAGAGTTAGCGGAGCTACCATCTTTACAAAGCTGGACTTGCGAGGTGCATACAATCTCATCCGGATCCGTGAGGGTGACGAGTGGAAGACCGCCTTTAACACCCGTGACGGACATTATGAGTACCTCGTCATGCCCTTCGGATTGAGCAATGCTCCAGCTGTCTTCCAGCATTTTGTCAATGAGATCTTCAGAGACATTCTATACCGTCATGTCGTGGTCTATCTAGACGATATCCTCATTTTTGCCAACGATTTAGAGGAACATCGTTTTTGGGTTAAAGAGGTTCTGTCCCGTCTCCGTGTCAATCATCTCTATTGCAAATTAGAAAAATGCGTCTTTGAAGTCAAGTCCATTCCGTTTCTAGGGTACATTGTGTCCGGTTCCGGACTAGAGATGGATCCTGAGAAACTACAAGCAATCCAAAATTGGCCGGTACCCTTAACCCTCAAAGGGGTCCAGAGGTTCTTAGGGTTCGCCAACTATTACCGAAAGTTTATACGAGACTTTTCCACCATTGTGGCGCCTATTACTGCTTTCACTAAGAAGGGTGCTAACCCGTCCAAGTGGTCTGAAGAAGCCATGCAAGCATTTCATCTTTTAAAACAAAGGTTCATCTCTGCGCCTGTTCTGAAACAGCCTGACATCGACTCTCCTTTCATCTTAGAGGTGGATGCCTCCTCCGTTGGAGTAGGAGCGGTGTTATCTCAGAGGGCTAAAGATGGCCATTTACACCCTTGCAGTTTCTTCTCCCGGAAGTTCTCCCCAGCTGAGCGCAACTATGCCATTGGCGACCAGGAGTTGCTAGCCATCAAGCTCGCTCTAGAAGAGTGGAGGTATCTGTTGGAGGGAGCTTCTCATTCAATCACCATACTTACAGACCACAAGAACCTTTTATACCTGAAGGGCGCACAATGTCTCAACCCTCGTCAGGCCAGATGGGCACTTTTCTTTTCCAGGTTCGACTTTAAACTCCAGTTCTGTCCGGGCTCTCAGAATCGCAAGGCCGATGCCCTTTCCCGCTCATGGGAGCAAGAAAATGAGTCAGAGTCTTCACACAAGCATCCTATTATAAATCCGTTGGCATTCTCCACGGTAGGGATGGACTCTACGCCCCCATCAGGGAAAAGTTTTGTGAAGCCGATGCTAAGGAAGAAGCTCATGCATTGGGCCCATGCTTCCCGTTTTGCCGGACATACAGGTATCCAAAAAACCCTGGAGTTTATCTCTAGGTCCTATTGGTGGCCAACTCTGAAAAAGGACGTCTTGGAGTTTATTGCATCTTGCCCAAAGTGTGCCCAACATAAAGTATCCCGCCAGTCGCCTGCGGGGCAACTGGTTCCACTATCCGTTCCCCGTCGACCATGGACCCACTTGTCGATGGATTTCATTACAGACTTACCCATGTACAACAAGTTCAATACCATCTGGGTGGTAGTTGACCGGTTCACCAAGATGGCACACTTCATTCCTCTCACCGGTCTTCCGTCAGCTTCCAAGTTGGCTCAAGTATTCATACAAGAGATCTTCCGACTCCACGGTCTTCCTGAAGAAATTATCTCAGATCGAGGAGTTCAATTCACAGCCAAATTCTGGCGAAGTTTATGTCAAGTCCTCCAAGTCAAGCTAAAGTTTTCCACGGCTTACCATCCTCAGACCAATGGTCAAACCGAGAGGGTGAATCAGGACTTGGAGGCCTTCCTCCGCATCTATGTGTCCTCCTCTCAAGATGACTGGGTTCAATTACTTCCCTGGGCAGAGTTCTGTCATAACAACCAGTATCATTCTTCATCTGCTTCAACACCATTCTTCACTAACTTTGGATTCCACCCTAAAGTCCCTGAGTTCCAACCGCTTCCAGCAACTTCTGTTCCCGCAGTGGATATCACCTTGCATCAGTTTGCCAATATCTGGAAGAGCGTACGATCAGCTCTGCTCAAGGCATCGTTCAGGTACAAGAAGTTTGCGGATAAGAAGCGTCGAGCAGTTCCTGCTCTCAAGGTGGGTGATCGGGTATGGTTATCCACGAAGAATTTGAGGTTAAGAGTTCCCAGTATGAAGTTTGCGCCTCGCTATATCGGTCCTTTCAAGATTGAACAAGTCATCAATCCTGTTGCTTACAGACTCCAGTTGCCTCCCTTCTTAAAAATACCCAGGACATTCCATGTTTCCCTGTTGAAACCGCTGATCTTGAATCGGTTTCATTCCTCACTTCCTCCAACTCCGAAAGTCCAAACTCAACGAGGCGTTGAGTATGAAGTGGCCAAGATCCTGGACTCACGTCACCGTTACGGTCAACTACAATATCTTATTGACTGGAAAGGTTATGGTCCTGAGGAACGTTCATGGACCAATGCTTCTGATGTCCATGCTCCTGCCTTGGTCCGGAGATTCCATTCCAAGTTTCCTCAAAAGCCAAAGAAGTGTCCTGGGGCCACTCCTAAAGGGGGGGGTGCTGTCACGATCCGGGTATCTGGACGCCATTTCTTACCCATCAGATGCCTCCTAAGGCTGGCTCAGCGCTCCAGGACCGGATTCCATCTGTTATCCTGATGTGTACATTCCTGTATCCTCTCCTGTCACTCTGGGACGCTGTCACAGTAAACGCCATATTACACCTGGCATGGCGTCTCCCGCGGCCTCCGCCGCCGTCCCTGAACTTCTGCATGCAGAGTGTCTGAGTGGCGATTACGTCAGCCGCGGCCTCCGCTGTGTCCGCGTGGTTGGATGTGCATCTGTCAGCCTGGCGCCTCCTGTCTCCGGTGGCCGGCGCCGCCATTACTGTTTTCATTACCACATGGATTACAAACCAAACTTCCCTCCAAGTGTCTGCATGGGCGCAGCCATCTTGGATTCTGTCAGCTGATCATTTCCACCAATCTGTTCTCAGTATTGATAATCTGCATAATTGCCTAGCCAATCCCTTCCTTGCTGCAGGTATAAATACACTGTGCCTGAGCAAGGAAGGCGTCAGTGCTTTGGTTGTCAAACCTAGTTCCTGTTTGTCTCTCTCCTGTGATTGTCTTCCAGGTTCCAGCTCCTGTCTCAAGACTTCCACCATAGAGACCCGCACCAGCATTCCACCTGCGGTGTAGCCTGACTCTCCAATCCATTGTGGATTCATCTGTTTCCAGCTACAACATTACCTGCTTCCAGCTCAGCTTCCAGCAGAGTACAGCTTCCCTTAAAGGGCCGGTGTCCTTTCTACACTTTACCACTCTCCACCGGTATTATTATTTCTCCGCTCTCAAGTTCTACATTTCAGTTCATATTTCATCGCTCCCAAGTTCATTTATTGTTTAACTGGTTCCAGCCAGTGTCCACTCCGTGCTAACAACAGTCTGGTTCCAGCCAGTATCCACAGCAGCTGTTTTATCTTCAGCAACCCAGCTTTTCCTGGAACACCAGCTGGCACAATCCTGGGTTATCTCCATTGCTACAGTCGGGCCTGGTAAGGACTTTCCATCTAGAAGATCATAAGAACTATCTCACACTACCAGTGCCCTGTGGCTCCTGCCATCCTGTAGTACCCAGGAACTGTATTTATTCTTTGCTGACTTTTACGTTTTCTTTTACTGCTGCTGTGTTGCGGAGTTGTCATAATAAACATCATTGACTTTTATCCAAGTTGTCGTGGTCACGCCTTCGGGCAGTTATTATTCATTTTACTTACATGTCCAGGGGTCTGATACAACCTCCCAGGTTCCGGTACATCTCAGCCCCTACAACTGAGGCTGCCTCCCGTCAGCTCAGGCCCTCAGTTGTGACATCATGTTGGTGAAGAAAACATGTCAGACCCACATTTGCCAAAAAATTCTGTTCGAGAGATGTGTTCGTATATACAGAACTATTTTGCAGCCAATCCCTCAAGTGTCGCAGGAGTGCAGCATGGTTATAAACAACTACATCTGGGAAGTTGATACCTCCATTGGACTTAGGTTGGGCAAGTTTACGCAAAGCAATACGTGCCCGGCCTCCCTTCCATATAAAGGTTCTAATTAGTTTGTTGATCGTTTGGATGTCCTGTTTAGTCAGCAGTATGGGGAGTGTTTGCAGTGGATATAATATACGCGGTATAGTCACCATTTTTAGCAGGTTAGCCCTGCCAAATATGACAATGGAAGACGTTCCCATCTCTTAATATCATCAGTTAGAGTGTGTATGGCCTTGTTTACATTGATTTTGTATAGTTCGGACATATAGCGTGGCACCATAACTCGCAAATATATAATATAAGTGGACACCCAGTGGAAGGGAAAGTGTGAGGTCCTGCGCGGACATGTCACATTACCATACAACAATAGCGCTTTAGATTTATCCATATTGATACTAAAACCTGAAATGCGGCCAAATAATTGGATCTTGTCTAGGATCAAATTAAGGGAATGCTCAGGGTCAGATATATACAGAAGGATATCGTCAGCGAAGGCAGACAGCTTAATTTCCTGACCACCCACTTTTATACCCCGAAAAACCGACCAATCCTGTAGTGTCCTAAGCAACGGGCCGAGGGCCAGATTAAATAGCAGCGGCGATAAAGGGCATCCTTGACGGGTACCCCTTTCCAAAAGGAACCGTTGGCCCCTGATCCCATTTATTAATAAAGAGGCAGATGGATTGTCATAGATGTACCGTACATAATTAATAAAGCCTGTATCAAAGCCTCTTCTCTCCAACACAGTAAACAAATGTGGCCACAGGACCATGTCAAAGGCCTTATTGGCATCGAGGCTGAGAAGCATATTCAAGTCCGCACATGGAGACTGAGATGCTGCCACCGCCGCTAGCACTATACGGATTGCTTTAACCGCATGTCTACCAGTTACAAAACCCATTTGTGTTGTGGTGAGTATATCAGGGAGAATGGACTGAAGCCGCATCGCCATTATCTTGGCTAATAGTTTGTAGTCAGCATTTAAGAGACTAATTGGTCTGTATGAGGAAAGAAAGTTGGCGTCCCTACCAGGTTTGGGGATAAGTGTAATAAATGCCTCATTAAAGAAAGGAGATGGAGAGCTCATTTCATGTATAGCTTGGAACAATTCCAATAAGGTGGGGACGATCTGGGCCTGCAACATGCGGTAGTAATCTCCCGACAGTCCATCCGGACCCGGGGATTTACCATGAGGTAGATTAGAGATAACAGTATTAATTTCCTCCGTCGTTATTTTTCCTACAAGGGCTTCTCTCTGGTCTCGAGTCAGAGTGGGCAATACCTCATCTGTGAGCAGTTGTGATTGTATGTCAGTATCTATTTGTGCAGAGCTAAACAGGGATTGGAAATAGGATTGAAATTGTTCCACTATTTCTTGGGACTTGGTGATAATACGACCAGACCTGGGGTGGTGTATAGCAGTTATAGTGTGTCGTTTTTTGGGGGGGCCGGGAAATGACCGCCAGTAATCTACCAGCCTTATTGCCCCATCTATAAAATGTATTTTTGGTAAAGTCTAAAGAGTGTTTCGCCTGGGTGGCTAAATAAGTTTCAAGCAGGCGCCTAGCCTGCTTGTACTCAGTAAGGGTGAGCTCCGTTGGAGTAGAAGTGTATGTTTGTAAGGCTGTGGACATAGCCGCTTTTAACGCAGTATATTCCAGTTTGGACTCCCTTTTTTTCCGGGTGACATAACTAATAATGTGATCCCTCATCACTGCCTTGGAGGCGTTCCAAAAGATGTCAGGTCTATCCCAGTAATCTATATTTTCATCCACATAATTGGTCCAATGATATGTAAGATACAATTTGAAATCCTCTGAGTCTGCCAAGTATTGTGGGAATCTCCAAATACGATCTGTCGAGTGCATATGGGGGTGGGATAATGCCAGCGTGACAGGGGCATGATCAGAGATCAATATGTCAAGTATATCCACTCCAGCAACCTGGGACATTAAGTCATCGGCAATTAAGAACTTGTCAATACGAGACAACGTTCCATGTACTAGTGACAAATGGGTGTGCATTTTGTCGGTCGGGTGTAGCAATCTCCATGGATCAGAGATATCAAGGGAATCTCTAAAAGTCAGTAAATGTCTGCTCTGGGAGTCAGTGGTTCTAGGCATAGTTGGTGACCTGTCAACTGTAGGGTCGTCTACCATGTTATAGTCGCCACCCACTATTAGAGAATAATTAGTTCTACTAAGAAGGATGTGGGTGATGTCTTGAAGGAACATATGTGCATTAATATTTGGGGCATATAGGTTGACAAGGGTAAATTTGGAATGAAAAAGCTCTATGTCCATTATGATATATCTGCCTTCGGGGTCGATGATTTCTGTCAAAACAGTGACGGGGAGATTTTTTCGAAAAAGTATGGCAACCCCTCTGGATTTCGTACGGAAGGGGGCAGCGATACAAGAACCAAGCCATGGAGCTTTCAATACATTTTCCTCGCCCGTCAGCCAGTGTGTTTCCTGTAGGAAAATCACATCCGGGTGAGAGCGTTTAAGATGCGTGACCACACGTCGTCGCTTGACAGGGGAATTAAGTCCTCCTACATTCCAAGAGATGAATTGTAGTGGCTTCGGGGGTATAACCTCAGATGAGGATGAGTCTGCTGACAGCATGGCTACCCAATCCCCTCAGGGCAATGAATTATCTGACAGGTAAACAACATAAACAAGCATATAACGGCGGCTCCCCTCTGAACCCAAGATGCCCAGGGTAATAAATATTTTGACAGCAGTAACATCAGTATAACATAAAATGCAATGCTCAATCTCAGTGCTTGAAATATCAACTGTGTACCATAATGTCTCGTACCTCTATTTTCTAACATTTTCCTAACAACCAAAACTATGGTGGGCACCAACTAGGCCTTGTGGTGCGCACACTGAACACTAATACAATAAGAAAGAGAAAAAAAAAATGTAAAAAAATAAAGAAGAAATAGAAATATTAAGGTAGGTTAACACACATCCGCCCGAGGCGGTGGTACCCGAACCGTTTAACCCATTGCACCCTATCACCTGGTTTCCTAATTAGTAGGCGATCTGGATGGGGAACCTTGAGCCAGAAAGTGAGATCTCGCCACCACTGGGTCTGTGTAAAACATTTGACCACCATCCTCCAGGACCCGCAGTTTGGCTGGGTACAGTAAGGCGAATCGGATATTTTTACCATGTAAATAGGAACAAACGTCACTTTCTTTTCTGAGCCACAGCTGCCGAGAAGTCCTGAAATATCAAGATCTTATGGCCCTTGACTAACAGTTCTCTGGTTCTACGGTAAGCTGTGAGAATTTGCTCCTTGGCCCTGTAGTCTAAGTAACGGGCGATGACAGGCCTGGAACGTTTCCATGCTCCGTCCTGCATTGCTCCCAGCCTATGAGCTCTTTCGATATATGGAAGTTCTATATCATCTATGATTCCCAATGAGGTTGGGAAGTCTACAGAAAGATAGGAGGAGAGGGCTGTACCCGTCAAAGACTCTGGGATACCAATAAATCTGAGGTTATTCCTACGGGATCTATTTTCTAGGTCCTCAAATTTATCTTGCAGTTGTTGTATATATTTATGTTGAGAGCATACTCCTTCTTGACAGGTTTGGACCAAGTACTCAGTGTCACCCAGTCTAGTCTCCAACGCGGAAATGCGCGTCGCATGAGAATCTATGTGAGCTAAACCCGTTTCTAAACGGGCTTGTAGGTCGTCAAATCGCTTATCAAGCAGGGGCATAGGAAAATCCGAGATTTCTTTGGCTGTCAGGGGGGGAGTTTTATCACTAGGTAAACTATGTGATTCCAACCCATGCCCAGCCGGGGAGGGTGGACCTGATTTAGGGGGAACATCTTTCCCCTTCCCTGCCTTGTTGGAGGTGTTGGATTGTTTCGGAAGCATGGCTTTGTCAAGGTATTTGTCCATACCCCAGGGAACGAAACGTGGAGCAATTAGTATCACTTTTAGGTACTGATCCCACAATTACAGACAATAATAGTAAAATAGAGGCAGTTACATATGAAGTTCGGGCGGAAGTGTGAAACCAGAACAAATTATTTAAAACATACTGCAATCTGCGGGAAAGCCCACAGGATGATCCCGGGAACCAACCGCAGCAGTCCCCAACTGAAACATAAATATTTATCAGAATACAAGTCGGGGTGTCAAGCAATACAGAATAGAGTTATCAAGTAAAAACAACAAACGTCACACACAGGATTCTCCGCAGGGAAGAGAAAAAATAAAAAAAGAAAAGAAATAAAATACGTCATTTGAGAAAATATGAAAAATAACAAACAGCACAGATAAGTTCCAAAGGGAACCAGCAGACATTAGGAGTAAATTAGGATATGCAATGAGTCAGAGACTACAAATAAGGCCTGCGGCCGGCAATTGAGTAGGCAAAGTGGAAAGTCCTCTTCCGAGAGTAGGATTTGTCGGAGCAGCACCAGCCGGTACCACGTAGTATTTAAATATAGTAATAGTACACACTATATAGAACAAACTTAAATCCTAACAACAAAATAATGAGAAAGCTTCAAAAATCAATAAATAAAGCTTAAGCTCGGTAATCAAGCAGCTGGGATATAGAGTCCTCTCCAGATAGAGGGTTGTCTCAGTGTAGCACCAGCCGGTGCCATGCGTTGCCCGTGGGTACAGTGGACACTCGAACAGGGATAGGTGGGGGATTGCAACAGGGTGCAGTGACACAGTCTGTAGGGAGCGTTGATATACCCCTATTGTGACACAGCTGAAGAGCAGAGTATTATAAAAGTCCAAAGAAAGGGACAATCTGTCCCACACTGTTATAAAGGTTCCCAGATATACTCTGAGTGCACAAAGGAAATGTGTAATAGGGGGAGAGAAAGAGAGGGGTAAGCAAGGGTAGCTTCAGTCAGGGATGGGGGAAATATACCGCAACTGGGGGGGAAGAGATCACACACAAGGAAGGACGGTATCAAGTATGGGGTAGAGTAAAGATGGAAACGGGGAAATTGTTAGTAAAAAGTGGTGGGAGAGACAAACAGTGTTAGTACCTGGAGCGTTGGTAAGATCGGTGCCAGCCAGTCGTCCAGCACAGAAATCGTCAGGCTCTCCTGCAGCTTGGCTTCACCCTCAGGAAAATAGCGGCCGTGCCACCCCGCACACGGAGAGCGGCGGCAGGCAGCAGAATACTCCCGGGGTCACCGACCAGTATAGGGTCCCGGAGACGGCAGCCTCGAGATCCCCCGGACGCCAGCAATAGAGACGGGCGCACAGCCGCACCAGTCTCAGCGGTCCCTCTCAGCGGCACGAACAGGGATGGGTCGTCTTGGTCCTAGGGAGTCCAGCTGTCCCAACGGGGAGGACGTCAGTAGGTGAAACGGGCTCATACCCACACAGCAGGTTCACAGCCTTGCCTGCCTCGGTGGTCACTCATAAGGGCATAGGCGGCTCCCGCGGTCTCAGCAGTCTCTGCAGGGAGGGTGTCAGCGGCAGGGGCGAGCACACAGCCGCGGCAATGTTCAGCGGCACAGACCCGGGTACACTACGGCGGTCCCAGTTGACTCGATGGTCCCAGCGGGGAACATGCAGATCGGCAGCTCCGACTAACGGCCGGGGGACAGCCCGCGCCGCATCCCAGCCTCCACCGGGGAGACGGAGAGAAGCTTCACACTGGGGGCCCCGCCACTCTGCAAGCAGCTGGTCTGTAGGCAGCAGTACACTCCGCTGTGAGAACGTAGTGGAGGGATCCTTCGCCCGGTAATCCAAGCCCTCAGGGCACAACCCCGGAGGCTCGCAAGCAGCGATTCAGGCACCCACAGTAAGAACGTCGCTCCCCCCCCCCGAAATGCTCAAAAAGGCACCCCGTATTCCAGTCACTCAAAGAGGGTGGGTTAGTGGAGAGGGGAACAAGGGGAGACCTAGGGAATCAAGCGTTCGGTGCTCTGTAGCCTCAGGTGCGTTCCTCCCGAGATTCGCGCCAAAAGTGAGCAGCCGTCAACGCCATCTATAGAAACGGCTTGACTTCGGTGTATAATCGGTCCACAGGGACAGACAAGGTGTTAAACAGTTCCCCTACACACGGGGGATACACTCCCATGAAGTATGCATCCCCATGGAGGCAGGAACAGGAGGATTGGGAAGGATTATTCTGACCCCTGTGCAGACAGTAGTTAAAATTAGAGATGAGCGCCTGAAATTTTTCGGGTTTTGTGTTTTGGTTTTGGGTTCGGTTCCGCGGCCGTGTTTTGGGTTCGACCGCGTTTTGGCAAAACCTCACCGAATTTTTTTTGTCGGATTCGGGTGTGTTTTGGATTCGGGTGTTTTTTTCAAAAAACACTAAAAAACAGCTTAAATCATTGAATTTGCGGTCATTTTGATCCCATAGTATTATTAACCTCAATAACCATAATTTATACTCATTTTCAGTCTATTCTGAACACCTCACACCTCACAATATTATTTTTAGTCCTAAAATTTGCACCGAGGTCGCTGTGTGACTAAGATAAGCGACCCAAGTGGCCGACACAAACACCTGGCCCATCTAGGAGTGGCACTGCAGTGTCACGCAGGATGGCCCTTCAAAAAAATACTCCCCAAACAGCACATGACGCAAAGAAAAAAAGAGGCGCAATGAGGTAGCTGACTGTGTGAGTAAGACTAGCGACCCTAGTGGCCGACACAAACACCGGGCCCATCTAGGAGTGGCACTGCAGTGTCACGCAGGATGTCCCTTCCAAAAAACCCTCCCCAAACAGCACATGACGCAAAGAAAAAAAGAGGCGCAATGAGGTAGCTGACTGTGTGAGTAAGACTAGCGACCCTAGTGGCCGACACAAACACCGGGCCCATCTAGGAGTGGCACTGCAGTGTCACGCAGGATGGCCCTTCCAAAAAACCCTCCCCAAACAGCACATGACGCAAAGAAAAAGAAAAAAGAGGTGCAAGATGGAATTGTCCTTGGGCCCTCCCACCCTTATGTTGTATAAACAAAACAGGACATGCACACTTTAACCAACCCATCATTTCAGTGACAGGGTCTGCCACACGACTGTGACTGATATGACGGGTTGGTTTGGACCCCCCCCAAAAAAGAATCAATTAATCTCTCCTTGCACAAACTGGCTCTACAGAGGCAAGATGTCCACCTCATCATCACCCTCCGATATATCACCGTGTACATCCCCCTCCTCACAGATTATCAATTCGTCCCCACTGGAATCCACCATCTCAGCTCCCTGTGTACTTTGTGGAGGCAATTGCTGCTGGTCAATGTCTCCGCGGAGGAATTGATTATAATTCATTTTAATGAACATCATCTTCTCCACATTTTCTGGATGTAACCTCGTACGCCGATTGCTGACAAGGTGAGCGGCGGCACTAAACACTCTTTCGGAGTACACACTTGTGGGAGGGCAACTTAGGTAGAATAAAGCCAGTTTGTGCAAGGGCCTCCAAATTGCCTCTTTTTCCTGCCAGTATAAGTACGGACTGTGTGACGTGCCTACTTGGATGCGGTCACTCATATAATCCTCCACCATTCTATCAATGTTGAGAGAATCATATGCAGTGACAGTAGACGACATGTCCGTAATCGTTGTCAGGTCCTTCAGTCCGGACCAGATGTCAGCATCAGCAGTCGCTCCAGACTGCCCTGCATCACCGCCAGCGGGTGGGCTCGGAATTCTGAGCCTTTTCCTCGCACCCCCAGTTGCGGGAGAATGTGAAGGAGGAGATGTTGACAGGTCGCGTTCCGCTTGACTTGACAATTTTGTCACCAGCAGGTCTTTCAACCCCAGCAGACTTGTGTCTGCCGGAAAGAGAGATCCAAGGTAGGCTTTAAATCTAGGATCGAGCACGGTGGCCAAAATGTAGTGCTCTGATTTCAACAGATTGACCACCCGTGAATCCTTGTTAAGCGAATTAAGGGCTCCATCCACAAGTCCCACATGCCTAGCGGAATCGCTCCGTGTTAGCTCCTCCTTCAATGTCTCCAGCTTCTTCTGCAAAAGCCTGATGAGGGGAATGACCTGACTCAGGCTGGCAGTGTCTGAACTGACTTCACGTGTGGCAAGTTCAAAGGGCATCAGAACCTTGCACAACGTTGAAATCATTCTCCACTGCGCTTGAGACAGGTGCATTCCACCTACTATATCGTGCTCAATTGTATAGGCTTGAATGGCCTTTTGCTGCTCCTCCAACCTCTGAAGCATATAGAGGGTTGAATTCCACCTCGTTACCACTTCTTGCTTCAGATGATGGCAGGGCAGGTTCAGTAGTTTTTGGTGGTGCTCCAGTCTTCTGTACGTGGTGCCTGTACGCCGAAAGTGTCCCGCAATTCTTCTGGCCACCGACAGCATCTCTTGCACGCCCCTGTCGTTTTTTAAAAAATTCTGCACCACCAAATTCAAGGTATGTGCAAAACATGGGACGTGCTGGAATTTGCCCATATTTAATGCACACACAATATTGCTGGCGTTGTCCGATGCCACAAATCCACAGGAGAGTCCAATTGGGGTAAGCCATTCCGCGATGATCTTCCTCAGTTGCCGTAAGAGGTTTTCAGCTGTGTGCGTATTCTGGAAAGCGGTGATACAAAGCGTAGCCTGCCTAGGAAAGAGTTGGCGTTTGCGAGATGCTGCTACTGGTGCCGCCGCTGCTGTTCTTGCGGCGGGAGTCCATACATCTACCCAGTGGGCTGTCACAGTCATATAGTCCTGACCCTGCCCTGCTCCACTTGTCCACATGTCCGTGGTTAAGTGGACATTGGGTACAACTGCATTTTTTAGGACACTGGTGAGTCTTTTTCTGACGTCCGTGTACATTCTCGGTATCGCCTGCCTAGAGAAGTGGAACCTAGATGGTATTTGGTAACGGGGGCACACTGCCTCAATAAATTGTCTAGTTCCCTGTGAACTAACGGCGGATACCGGACGCACGTCTAACACCAACATAGTTGTCAAGGCCTCAGTTATCCGCTTTGCAGCAGGATGACTGCTGTGATATTTCATCTTCCTCGCAAAGGACTGTTGAACAGTCAATTGCTTACTGGAAGTAGTACAAGTGGGCTTACGACTTCCCCTCTGGGATGACCATCGACTCCCAGCAGCAACAACAGCAGCGCCAGCAGCAGTAGGCGTTACACGCAAGGATGCATCGGAGGAATCCCAGGCAGGAGAGGACTCGTCAGAATTGCCAGTGACATTGCCTGCAGGACTATTGGCATTCCTGGGGAAGGAGGAAATTGACACTGAGGGAGTTGGTGGGGTGGTTTGCGTGAGCTTGGTTACAAGAGGAAGGGATTTACTGGTCAGTGGACTGCTTCCGCTGTCACCCAAAGTTTTTGAACTTGTCACTGACTTATTATGAATGCGCTGCAGGTGACGTATAAGGGAGGATGTTCCGAGGTGGTTAACGTCCTTACCCCTATTTATTACAGCTTGACAAAGGGAACACACGGCTTGACACCTGTTGTCCGCATTTCTGGTGAAATACTTCCACACCGAAGAGCTGATTTTTTTGGTATTTTCACCAGGCATGTCAACGGCCATATTCCTACCACGGACAACAGGTGTCTCCCCGGGTGCCTGACTTAAACAAACCACCTCACCATCAGAATCCTCCTGGTCAATTTCCTCCCCAGCGCCAGCAACACCCATATCCTCCTCATCCTGGTGTACTTCAACACTGACATCTTCAATCTGACTATCAGGAACTGGACTGCGGGTGCTCCTTCCATCACTTGCAGGGGGCGTGCAAATGGTGGAAGGCGCATGCTCTTCACGTCCAGTGTTGGGAAGGTCAGGCATCGCAACCGACACAATTGGAGTCGGACTCTCCTTGTGGATTTGGGATTTCGAAGAACGCACAGTTCTTTGCGGTGCTACTGCTTTTGCCAGCTTTAGTCTTTTCATTTTTCTAGCGAGAGGCTGAGTGCTTCCATCCTCATGTGAAGCTGAACCACTAGCCATGAACATAGGCCAGGACCTCAGCCGTTCCTTGCCACTCCGTGTGGTAAATGGCATATTGGCAAGTTTACGCTTCTCCTCCGACAATTTTATTTTAGGTTTTGGAGTCCTTTTTTTACTGATATTTGGTGTTTTGGATTTGACATGCTCTGTACTATGACATTGGGCATCGGCCTTGGCAGACGACGTTGCTGGCATTTCATCGTCTCGGCCATGACTAGTGGCAGCAGCTTCAGCACGAGGTGGAAGTGGATCTTGATCTTTCCCTAATTTTGGAACCTCAACATTTTTGTTCTCCATATTTTAATAGGCACAACTAAAAGGCACCTCAGGTAAACAATGGAGATGGATGGATTGGATACTAGTATACAATTATGGACGGGCTGCCGAGTGCCGACACAGAGGTAGCCACAGCCGTGAACTACCGCACTGTACTGTGTCTGCTGCTAATATATAGACTGGTTGATAAAGAGATAGTATACTCGTAACTAGTATGTATGTATAAAGAAAGAAAAAAAAACCACGGTTAGGTGGTATATACAATTATGGACGGGCTGCCGAGTGCCGACACAGAGGTAGCCACAGCCGTGAACTACCGCACTGTACTGTGTCTGCTGCTAATATATAGACTGGTTGATAAAGAGATAGTATACTCGTAACTAGTATGTATGTATAAAGAAAGAAAAAAAAACCACGGTTAGGTGGTATATACAATTATGGACGGGCTGCCGAGTGCCGACACAGAGGTAGCCACAGCCGTGAACTACCGCACTGTACTGTGTCTGCTGCTAATATATAGACTGGTTGATAAAGAGATAGTATACTCGTAACTAGTATGTATGTATAAAGAAAGAAAAAAAAACCACGGTTAGGTGGTATATACAATTATGGACGGGCTGCCGAGTGCCGACACAGAGGTAGCCACAGCCGTGAACTACCGCACTGTACTGTGTCTGCTGCTAATATATAGACTGGTTGATAAAGAGATAGTATACTCGTAACTAGTATGTATGTATAAAGAAAGAAAAAAAAACCACGGTTAGGTGGTATATACAATTATGGACGGGCTGCCGAGTGCCGACACAGAGGTAGCCACAGCCGTGAACTACCGCACTGTACTGTGTCTGCTGCTAATATATAGACTGGTTGATAAAGAGATAGTATACTCGTAACTAGTATGTATGTATAAAGAAAGAAAAAAAAACCACGGTTAGGTGGTATATACAATTATGGACGGGCTGCCGAGTGCCGACACAGAGGTAGCCACAGCCGTGAACTACCGCACTGTACTGTGTCTGCTGCTAATATATAGACTGGTTGATAAAGAGATAGTATACTCGTAACTAGTATGTATGTATAAAGAAAGAAAAAAAAACCACGGTTAGGTGGTATATACAATTATGGACGGGCTGCCGAGTGCCGACACAGAGGTAGCCACAGCCGTGAACTACCGCACTGTACTGTGTCTGCTGCTAATATAGACTGGTTGATAAAGAGATAGTATACTCGTAACTAGTATGTATGTATAAAGAAAGAAAAAAAAACCACGGTTAGGTGGTATATACAATTATGGACGGGCTGCCGAGTGCCGACACAGAGGTAGCCACAGCCGTGAACTACCGCACTGTACTGTGTCTGCTGCTAATATAGACTGGTTGATAAAGAGATAGTATACTCGTAACTAGTATGTATGTATAAAGAAAGAAAAAAAAACCACGGTTAGGTGGTATATACAATTATGGACGGGCTGCCGAGTGCCGACACAGAGGTAGCCACAGCCGTGAACTACCGCACTGTACTGTGTCTGCTGCTAATATATAGACTGGTTGATAAAGAGATAGTATACTCGTAACTAGTATGTATGTATAAAGAAAGAAAAAAAAACCACGGTTAGGTGGTATATACAATTATGGACGGGCTGCCGAGTGCCGACACAGAGGTAGCCACAGCCGTGAACTACCGCACTGTACTGTGTCTGCTGCTAATATATAGACTGGTTGATAAAGAGATAGTATACTCGTAACTAGTATGTATGTATAAAGAAAGAAAAAAAAAACACGGTTAGGTGGTATATACAATTATGGACGGGCTGCCGAGTGCCGACACAGAGGTAGCCACAGCCGTGAACTACCGCACTGTACTGTGTCTGCTGCTAATATAGACTGGTTGATAAAGAGATAGTATACTCGTAACTAGTATGTATGTATAAAGAAAGAAAAAAAAACCACGGTTAGGTGGTATATACAATTATGGACGGGCTGCCGAGTGCCGACACAGAGGTAGCCACAGCCGTGAACTACCGCACTGTACTGTGTCTGCTGCTAATATAGACTGGTTGATAAAGAGATAGTATACTCGTAACTAGTATGACTATAAAGAAAGAAAAAAAAACCACGGTTAGGTGGTATATACAATTATGGACGGGCTGCCGAGTGCCGACACAGAGGTAGCCACAGCCGTGAACTACCGCACTGTACTGTGTCTGCTGCTAATATAGACTGGTTGATAAAGAGATAGTATACTACTAATATTATATATACTGGTGGTCAGGTCACTGGTCACTAGTCACACTGGCAGTGGCACTCCTGCAGCAAAAGTGTGCACTGTTTAATTTTAATATAATATTATGTACTCCTGGCTCCTGCTATAACCTATAACTGGCACTGCAGTGCTCCCCAGTCTCCCCCACAATTATAAGCTGTGTGAGCTGAGCACAGTCAGATATATATATACATTGATGCAGCACACTGGGCTGAGCAGTGCACACAGATATGGTATGTGACTGAGTCACTGTGTGTATCGTTTTTTTCAGGCAGAGAACGGATATATTAAATAAAACAAACAACTGCACTGTCTGGTGGTCACTGTGGTCGTCAGTCACTAAACTCTGCACTCTCTTCTACAGTATCACAGCCTCAGGTCAATCTCTCTCTCTCTCTCTCAACCCTAATCTAAATGGAGAGGACGCCAGCCACGTCCTCTCCCTATCAATCTCAATGCACGTGTGAAAATGGCGGCGACGCGCGGCTCCTTATATAGAATCCGAGTCTCGCGAGAATCCGACAGCGTCATGATGACGTTCGGGCGCGCTCGGGTTAACCGAGCAAGGCGGGAGGATCCGAGTCTGCTCGGATCCGTGAAAAAAACCATGAAGTTCTGGCGGGTTCGGATTCAGAGAAACCGAACCCGCTCATCTCTAGTTAAAATGCGGCCATGCTAGATGCCCCGCCCACCGGAAGTCCGTGATTGCCTTGTTTATATTGACAGCCAGTGGGAGAGGATGGCTTAGGAGTGTGGTTGTCACTGTAGGAATAGTGGTCTTAGATTGGGAGAAAGGTGAGTGCTTTGGTGCATAGGTCCCTCGTGTGTGCAGTGTCTGTTAATGCAACAGCTGCATCTCTACGGCAGTCTGCTGTGCACCCCAAACTCCCAGCAATAAGCTCCGCGCTGCGCAGACCTCTGTCACGTAGTATACCATATAGTGGCTGTGCAATGCACCTGCCCTGGCGCCCTAAGGATCTCATTGAGTACGTATAGTGGGTGCTGCTGCCGGAGGTGGCCTGGGATGACCCGCTGCTGGCTGCGTGGATGTGAAGGGGGATTCAAGGCAAAATCTGGAAAACAGAAAAACTCTCATAGAACTGCTCATATTGGGCCTGATTTGGGAGTTGGGCGTAAGTATTTGCTGCATTGCACATGCAGATATGTCCTGATACACCTTTGCTGCAATGTATGGATGGCCATAGCTGTGGTTGCCATTGATGGTGATATGGCAACTAACCATCGATGGCTGTCAACTATGCAGTGGATGACCATCAATGGTTTCCACAACAGATGTCATCCCTGTTTTTTCCCTGACTGGTCCATGGGCTAATCAGAACGTGGGGGTGGGGCTTCACAGGTGTTGGGGGCAAAGCTAAGCTCCGTGTCCTGGCACCTCATTAAAAATTACATATATATATTTGGTTATGCCTTTCCATCGATGAGGGAAACTCCATCGATGGCAAAAGTATTCTACATAGGCAATAAAACATCTCTGATTTTGAATAATTGATGGTCGATGGCCATCCCTACTGCAATCACGCCACAAACAGCCCCTCTTGACCAGGTCACGTGAGAATCTTCTAGCGTCAGGCATGTTTTTTGCTCCTTCTTATCCATGCATACATCTTAGTCACAACGGGATGCACCAGGAAACTGCGCTGATTAATTTTATCTATAACACTTGTATCTGTGTGCGACTGAGTCTCTGAGTCTGCATACGAAGTGCTACTATGTCGCAGCTGCAGCTCTTTTCCAATACAAGTGCTGCTGTGCTCTGTATACAGACTCAGGACCTCATTCAGTAAGAATTGCAAAATTTGCAATTCACAACCCAGCCGATTATCGAACGACTGCGCAGCATTCGCATTGTGCAGGTGCTAAGGTAAATAGCAACAGAAAATGCGTACAGATTGTAATCGCAATGCAGCCGCTGTTTGACTGACAGGAAGCCGACGTTTCTGCGTGGAAACCTGCCATTTTCTGGGTGTGTCTGAAAAAACGCAGGTGTGCCCATGCATTTTTAAGGAGGGTCTCTGACGTCAGCGATGACCACTTCCAGCCTCTTGCATTGCAAGAATTGTGCACGACCTTGCCTGGCGCAGATGGGAAAAGTGTTCAATGTTCCGGTAATTGCGTATGGTTATGCGATCAGACCACATATTGCGATGCATTCGCATTCTCTGCAGAGGGCGTTTTTTCTCTATTTCTGGGCGGCAACTATTTGATTGCAGCAACTGCTTTTTAGCAGATATTGCAATCCTTAGTGAATAAGGTCCTCAGTCACACACATTAATCAGCACTGCCTCCTCATGCGTCCTAGTCGCATTGCTTTGCAAAAAAGATGCCCGACGTTAGCAGAGTTGACCGAGAACTGGTGGCTCTCTCAAGCCAGCCATTTCGAGCTGTGTGGCATAATGAGGACAGCTGTATTTTGTACTGAACATATCTCATGCTTACAGCCCCTTGTTTTTGGTGAGCGTGTTCTTGGACGTTCACCTGCAAGTTAAGCACAGTAGTGGTGTGGAGATGCAAGACATCCAAGCTCCTTAGAAATTCCCCAAAATTGTAATTACAATTGCCTTTACGATATGATGTTAAAAGGCGTAACATCATGTGTCCTATTAGCACTATGCAAGAAGTTTACAGACCCATGCAAGGGCGTATCTACGATAGGTGCAGGGAGTGCAGCTGCTATGGGGCCCAGAGCTGAGAGGGGCCACCTTCCCTGTCACAGTTACATGTGTTATATACAGGGGTGGAGCTACCATAAGTGCAGGGAGTGCAGCTGCTATGGGGCCCAGAGCTGAGAGGAGCCACCTTCCCTGTCACAGTTACATGTGTATTATACAAGGGTGTATCTACCATGGGTGCAGGGAGTGCAGCTGCTATGGGGCCCAGAGCTGAGAGGAGCCACCTTCCCTGTCACAGTCACATGTGTTATATACAGGGTGCAGCTACCATAGGTGCAGGGAGTGCAGCTGCTATGGGGCCCAGAGCTGAGAGGAGCCACCTTCCCTGTCACAGTTACATGTGTATTATACAAGGGTGTATCTACCATGGGTGCAGGGAGTGCAGCTGCTATGGGGCCCAGAGCTGAGAGGAGCCACCTTCCCTGTCACAGTCACATGTGTTATATACATCTTTCACCATTGGATGGTACATAGGGCCCTTATAAGCTGTTGCTTTGTGGACTACAATATATCTAGTTACGCCCCTGGACCTGCTCATGCAATGTGGTATTAAATTAACTGGAGTGCATTATAATGTTATAAAATGTGGGGGTACTGTAATGTGGCACAATATGAAGTGGAGGCACTATAGTGTGGCATAATATGAACTGGGGGCACTAAGGTCCTAATTCAGACCTGATCGCTCCTATGTGAATTTTCAGAGGTTTGCAATTAGAATAGTCGCCGCCCAGACAGAGTGAATGCCTGCCCCATGCAAGTCTGCGTACGTCGTGCAAAAAGCTTTGCATACGCCGGCCAGCTGCAAATCCGTTCGCAACTCACTCACCATTGTATGATTTTTCCAGTCTGTGCATAGCCCAGGACCTGCTCCTACAGTGCAATACAAACAGGCTGATCAGGGCTGGAGCTGACGTCACAAACCCTCCCTAAAAACACTTGGGAACGCCTGCGTTTTTCCTGACACTCCCAGAAAATGGCCAGTTACCACCCACAAACGTCCTCTTCCTGTCAATCAACCTCTGTTCGCCTAGCGATAAAAAAAAGCAGGATTTTTTTGCAGTTTGGCCTCGTTCCTGCGCATTATGACCCATACGATAATCGTCCGCTGTGCGATTTCGCATAACAGCGATCAGGTCTGAATTAGGCCCTAAATGTCATAATGTGAATTGGGGATACTCTGCGGCATAATGTGAATTGGGGATACTGTGCGGCATGATGTAAATTGGGGATACTCTGCGGCATAATGTGAATTGGGGATACTGTGCGGCATAATGTGAATTGGCCATGCTGCGCGGCATAATGTGAATTGGGGATACTGTGCGGCATAATGTGAATTGGGCATACTGTGCGGCATAATGTGAATTGGACATAATGTGAATTGGAGATACTGTGTGGCATAATGTGAATTGGGGATACTGTGTGGCATAATGTGTACTGGCAGCCCTACAATGTGACATAATGTGAACTAGGGCACTACTATGGTTCATAAAATAAACTAAGGCACTACGGTGGGCTCATAACATAACTAAGGCACTACTGTGGTTCAGAAAATGAACTCGGCCACTATTACGGGACATAAAATTAACAACTGCTGCGGATAAGTGTCTCTCTAGCAGTATTGGGACAGAGGCCCCTTCAAAATCCTCTTAAGGTAGCAGTAGCTTGCATTGGGATGCCTTTTACGTTTACGAACACCATTCCTTACACATATAGTGAGGGAAGAACACCAGTACAAAGAAACATTAATACAAATGTCACTCAGGAAATGACAGCACTCCCAGCTTCCCTTTTCCCTTATGACTACATATAAAAATACACATCTTGCTATAGTAAAGGAAAAGTTCTAATCAATTAATGATGAAGGGGTGGCCCATAAGTGTTAGGAGACAGGTCTGTGAAGTGATATTTTAACATTTTATACCCGTTTCTATCATCCACAGCATTTCTACAAATGGTTGCACAAAACATTTTAACTTCAAATCTGTATTTCATAAATGACATTCAGGATATTAAAAAGGGACTTTTGTTTTGTCTTTCATCTATTAGGGGTTCCTTTTACTAAGCGTAGGAGTGTCAGAGCCATCGATCATCTGTGGTTTTGACAAATAGTTGACAAATAGGCTTGTTTAGTATTTATTCCTATTGCTGTATTAATTAAACTTATCAGCCAAAGGTGACGATGCTCAGCGACCCTGATCACCTGCCCCTTAGTAAATCTACCCTTCAGAATCCATGAATTATATTCATTATTTTGGTTAAATAATAAAATAAGGCGACGTACACCGGTGTTATAATTCTACATTTATGGTTAGTTTCTAGAGCAACCAGAAAAGATGATCTTTGCAGCAAGCGAGAAGGTAGATATTTGCATTTTATATGACTTTATATTACACTACAGTGCGTGATTATACTAGTGTTGCATTGTTTGCTAAAAAGGTGTGTGATAGCGTGTGCCCTTAGGTTGGTGCCTCTTGTGTGTGTTTTATTCCAGAGGCGGCACTAGCAGCAGTGCAGCCAGTGCATTGCACTGGGGCCCACCATAGTAAATGGGCCCACAGCACCGGCATTAAAATGAGTCACACTGACTCATGTTATACCGCTGCCAGTGCTGCATTGCCCGCTGCTAGTGCACACCAGAGTCTGCGGTAACGCGGCCACTGCAGCGTTCGGGTCCCAGCCTGGAGGGTTAGGAGGAGCCGCCTCTCAGCTCCTACCCCTCAGAGTCATTAATACTGTGTGGGACTGGGTGGCCAGAGGGGGAGGAGAGGCCGCTCTCAGCTCCTCCCCCCATACTCTGTAATACAGCGGCCTGCCTGTGTGGGACTGCCTGATTGGAGGGGGGAGGAGCTGCCGACTGGAAGGAGGAGGAGGGGCCCCCTCTATCAGCTCCTCCCCCCATACTCCGTGATGCTGCTGCCTGCCTGTGTGGGACTGCACTGCTGGAGGGTGGAGGAGCTACCGACTGGAGGAGGGGCCCTCTCTCAGCTTCTCCACTTATACTTCTCCCCGTCCCCCGACATTCCAGGCGCCAAAAGTCCATCCATGGGAGGAAAGCAAAGGGCCTGGCCATCTTCAAGTGCAGCAGCACAGAGGCCAGGTAGGAGAAACACAATCTAAGAGTTCTATAAGTGGCAAGTGCTGCTCAGCCTCTCTCTCTCTCTCTCTCTCTCTCTCTCCCCATCTCCTCTAGGCACCCTTTCCCTCTTGCCCCCTTCTATCTCCCGCCCTCTGCCCTCTCTTGCGCACTCTCTCTCTCTCTCTCTCAGCCCCCTCTGTCTCTTTCTCCACCTACCCCTCTCTCTCTCCACCCCCTCTCCATCTCCCCCTTTCCTGTATCTTTCTCCACCCACCCCCCCCTCTCTGTCTCCCCCTCTCTCCATCTCCACACACCTCTCTCTGTCTCGGCCCCCAATCTGTCTCTGTCTCACTCTCTCTGTTCCACAGCACCTCTCTTCTGTCCTCTTCACCACCCTCTCTCTCCCTCCATCTTTCCCTCACGCTCTCATGCTCCCTCATATAATTCCTCTTCTATCCCTCTCTCTCCGTCACCCCTCTCCATCTCCCCTGTCTCCCCCTCTCTGTCTGCCTCTCTCTCCATCTCTGCTCCTTTCTATATGTCTTCCCCAGGGCCGGATAAACGATGGGGCAGGTGGAGCTGCAGCTCCAGGACCTCCCATGATAATAGGCCCACAGGCTCCCCTGGAGATTGAGAGTATGGACAAGGAAAAAATAGTTTTTTTCCTGTCACAAGCTATCAAAAACTGTCTGAGGCTCCGCCCATTTACACTACAGGCCACGCCCCCTGGTCTGACTCTCCTTCTGCACTGACCAGCGGGGCGAAGTTAATCAGTTGCACTGTGTCAGAGGCAGTGGCGGGCTGAGCATGGGGGTCAGAGTGCTGTCCCCCTCCCCGGACCAATACAGTTTTGACAGGCAGCCTGTGGCCATGCACTACCCACACATTGCTGGCACCAAGGAGGTAGTCACAGGCAGGGCCATAAGGAGGGTGCTTGAGTGCCGAACATCCAGGCCATATTTATATATATATATATATATATATATATATATATATATTCAATAGCCACACCCACCTGGCGCGGGTCATACACCCTGTGACGTGATACGTGAAAAATTTCAAAATTTCAGTTCCAGGCCCCATGGACCTTAATCTGGCACTGGTCTTCCCCTCCCTCTCTCCGTCTCCATCCCTCTCTGTCTCCATCTCCGACCCCCGCTCTCTCCCTACATCTTTCTCTTTGTTCCCCTGCGCCTCTCTTCCTTCCTCTTCACCTCTCTCGCCCCTTCTCTCCATCTTCCCTTTCTCTCTCCATCTCCCCCTCTCAGTCTCTCTCTCCGTCTCTGCTCCTCTCTCTCCGCCCCCTTCTGTCTCTCTCTGTATCTCTCTCTTGTCTCCCTCTCTCCGTATCCACTTCTCTCCCTCCATCTCCTGTTTCTCTCTCTCTCTCTCTCTCTCTCTGTTCCACTGCACCTCTTCCTTCCTCTTCACCCCTCTATCTCTATTCCCCCGTCTCTCTCTCCCTCCCTCCTTTTCACTATCTCTCCGCTTCCCAAACATAATTCTTCTTCTGTCCCTTTAGTAAATTCTTACAGGGGTAGTATTCATGTGACCGGCGGTTGGGAAACTGATGGTCACATGACCTCCACCAAAATCCCGCCCGCTCACTATCCCGATGGTCGGCATGCCGACCAACAGGGACTATTTCCACTCGTGGGTGTCCACAACACCCATAGAGTGGGAATAGAACCCGTGGCGACCGCAGGTCGCCGCCGAGCCCGCAAGGGGCTTGCTGCACTCGCCCCTCCCTGCCGGGATCCCGGCATCAGTATGCTGACCGGCGGTCTCCTGACCGCCTGGCAGCCATACTACACCCTCTTACACTATAGTAGCATTGTCTTTCCTCAGCTCTCATGTTAAAGCCGCTTGTTTTTTTTTTCTGCCTATCTCCCCCACTGACACTTTCCCTTCATGCCCCAGTGAGCCCTTTCAACCCAGTTTACTCCCTTTAATCCTTCCTACAGAGACCTCTCATACCCTCTGCTTCTCCTCTTCACCTTCTCCCAGTCACCCTATCCCTGTCACTCTCTCCATCTTCCATTGCCTCACCCTGGCACCCACTGCTTCTCCCTCTCACCTTTTTCCTGTCACCCATTGCCTCTCCCTTTCACCAACTCTCCATCTACCAGTCGTCCTCTGCCTCATTCCCATCATCCTCTGCCTCATCCCCGTCACCCTTTACCTCACCCACTGTCTTGTGGCATATTGTGAACTTGGGGTGGGATGGAGAAGGGGGGCCCAAAGTATAGTTTTGCACCTGGGCCCACCACTCACAAGTTCCGCCACTGTTTTATTCATATATTTCTTTCTATATATACGTGTGGGCATCATTGTGCAACTTTGATTTCCTTATTCTCTTTTCAATGAGTATATTCTAAGACATACTGTACCCCTTTCAGTAAATTATAATAAATATAAGAAGCCACCGCTATCATAAAAGAAAGACATCGGAAAGAAGCCGTGATGGCTTTGTCTGACAGCTACAATGTTATTCTGAACTATTTTAGGCCTTCCTTTCCGCCAGATGCTTCCAAAGCTGTAAAAACTCAGCGATTCCCACAGTCCTAGGATAAGAAATTAAAGGGGGAAAAATGCATTGTTGCCGCCGCTGTGATGTCATACGGTCACCCCCACTGTCCCAGCAGGCACAAAGCAGGGACAATCCTAGATGAGAAGGGGGTCCAAGCAATTAACCAATTCAGCACCATTAGCAGGGAGGGAGAAAACTACAAGTGCTACACAAGTACAAAGAGACATCTGTAACACGAAACACAGAGAGTTCACCACGGATTATCTATGCTCACTGTTGGGTAACACCGCATGTTACTTGTGCGACTATTTTTAACTTATTCCCCCTGCTGTGCTGGCCTTCTTGTAATAAAATACCAGGAAATCAGCGAGAATTACAATGACACTGATGAATACATGAACACTTATTAAAATATGTTGGTAAAACAAGAAGCAAAACTCGGAGACAGAAAATTTAATATAACAATGTATCTTGCGATAAAATATTTATGTGTTAGACGAGCACACTATCTTTCTTTTCTATCGTAAAAATACAATTGATTATATTAATAGGAAGACTGGTCTATGGGGGTCATTCCGAGTTGATCGTAGCTGTGCTAAATGTAGCTCAGCTACGATCATTCACACTGACATGTGGGGGGACGCCCAGCACAGGGCTAGCCCGCCCCGCATGTCAGTCCCTGCCCCCTCGCAGAAGTGCAGAGGCATCGCACAGTGGTGATGCTTTTGCACTTCAAGAGTAGCTCCCGGCCAGTGCAACTTTAGCGTGCTTGCCGGGAGCTACTCTTCGCACCCTGGCCCGCTGCGGCCTGCCCCCCGTTCGGTCTGGCCACACCTGCGTTGGCCGGACCAAACCCACGAAACGGCGGCCAAACGCCGCCATTCCGCCCCTTTCCGCCCAGCGATCGCCTCTACCTGTCAATCAGGCAGAGGCGATGGCATCCCTGCTACGGCCTTCGGCCGTCTGACATGTGCCGGCGCACTACGGCGCATGCGCAGCAGGGACCCGCTCGCTCTGCTGCGTTAAAATGCAGCGAGCGAACGGGTCAGAATGACCCCCTATACTTGTAGTGGAGGTGCACATGCTCCTCTCACATGCAGTATAACTAGAAGTGCTAGATGAAGACGTTCTGAGGCCCAGGGCCACTGGTGTTTCTATAATGGGTGCAATGTGTGGGGTGCAGGGGGGCCTCACACCGCACACATTGCACCCATATTTTAGTACTCACCTCTCCGGAGTCCAGCAGTGGACGCTGCAGCCGCCTCCGTCGAGCACAAAATCCACTCCAAAATGGCCGCAGCGCATGCGCACTTTATATTTTGTTTTTTTGACGGGGGCCATGTTTCTGGAGACCTGCGCATGCGCAGTAGGCTCCGGTGCAGTGTCGGAGCCTACAGCGCCATGCAGAGGAGGGGGCCCACCCGGAGTCTGCACACGGGCCCCCTCCTCGCTTTAGACGCCCCTGCCCAGGGCTGTACATACACCTTATACATAACCCATGCCGTTTCTCATATATCATCCATGTTATTATTTTAACATTGTCATTTTGTCTTTTCTTCTTTAATAGAAAATGCCGTTTGTAAATTCCCTTTAAAAGCATCGGAACTGGCTTTTTATTTCTCTTAAAGGGGTTTTCCACTTTTGGGCAGCCCTCCTAAAAAACATTTCCACCCCCACCCCCCCCACCCCCCCCAATGGATCCCACAGCAGCCCCCTTTTTTTCTGGCGTCAAAACACAGGTTATTCAGACTTCAGGTTGACTCCAATAAGGTCGACACCACTTAGGTCGGCACCAATTGGAAGACACACCTTAGGTCGACACCTGAAATAGGTCGACATGGAAAAAGGTCGACATGAGTTTTTCTCTTTTTCATTTTTTTTTACTTTTTCATTTCATACATTATGATCCACATGGACTTCAATTGGGAATGGTAACCTGTGCCAAGCGCACATGGTGCACTAATTGGGGTTCCCGGTCATATTACAGAGAAAACGACACAAACCCCCCCATAAAAAACTCATGTCGACCGCTTTCCATGTCGACCTTTTTGTCCATGTTGACCTATTTCAGTTGTCGACCTAAGGTGCGTTGACCAATTGGTGTCGACCTAAGTGGTGTAGACCTAATTGGTGTTGACCTTAAGTACCATACCCAACCACAGAACACCCTGCAACGGACAGTGCAGAGTGCTGGACGGATTGTGGGGTATCTGGACTCCAGGTCGACAGCAAAAAGGTCGACACACCTTAGGTCAACGCCAATTGGTCGACACACCTTAGGTCGACATGGACAAAAGGTCGACAGGAACAAGGTCAACATGGAAAAAGGTCGACATGAGTTTTTCAGGATTTTTTTCTTTTTTGGAACCT
Organism: Pseudophryne corroboree; assembly: GCF_028390025.1. Lineage (NCBI taxonomy): Eukaryota > Metazoa > Chordata > Amphibia > Anura > Myobatrachidae > Pseudophryne > Pseudophryne corroboree. The sequence continues at coordinate 795,612,638 of NC_086449.1, read as the reverse complement.
TTTCATACTTAACGATCCACGTGGACTACGATTGGAATGGTAATCTGTGCCGAGCGAAGCGGTAGCGGAGCGAAGGCACCATGCCCGAAGCATGGCGAGCGAAGCGTGGCATGCGAGGGGACGTGGTGCACTAATTGGGGTTCCCGGTCACTCTACGAAGAAAACGACACCAAAAAAACATAAAAAAACTCATGTCGACCTTTTCCATGTCGACCTTGTTCCTGTCGACATTTTGTCCGCGTCGACCTTTTGTCCATGTCGACCTAAGGTGTGTCGACCAATTGGCGTCGACCTAAGGTGTGTCGACCTTTTTGCTGTCGACCCTGAGTCCCAGACCCGATTGTGGTAGCCCATTGTGAGCTGCGAATCTGATATAGCAAATGGCTCCAGGTAAAAGTGAGCATTGGGAGAGAACACAAGGGGGGTCATTCCGAGTTGATCGTAGCTGTGCTAAATTTAGCACAGCTACGATCATCTTCCCTGACATGCGGGGGGACGCCCAGCACAGGGCTAGCCCGCCCCGCATGACAGTCCTCCCCCCCCTGCACAAATACTAAAGCATCACCGCTGTGCGATGCTTTTGTATTTGTGGTGCAACTCCCGGCCAGCGCAGCTCCTTCGGCTGGCCGGGAGTTGATCGTCACTGCCCAACGGTCCGGCCACGCCTGCGTTGGCCGGACCGCGCCCCCTAAATGGTCCAGCCCCTCTCGCCCTGTGACCGCCTCTGCCTGTCAATCAGGCAGAGGCGATCGCTTCTGAACGACGATTGCAGCGCCGGCGCATGTGCAATTCCGATCCGATCGCTGCGCTGCAATAAACTGCAGCGAGCGATTGGGTCGGAATGACCCCCCCCCCCCAGCCATAATCGCTTGTGTGCTCATTATAGGGTGGCTGTCCAGAAACGGACACCCTTTCATTAGTGCCAAGCTTTTGTATACAATAAATGATTGTGATTGTGTTATATCTATGCGCAGGGTATGTTCTGACCTAGAGAGGTTTCTCTCTTGACCCCTGTTTGCTTGTTCTCTGTAATATTTTAGGTTCTTTCCAGACTTAACCGTGCGCTCACTAATTTCATCCCCATCCCCAATGATGTCACTCGTATGACCTGCAGCTCAACCACACAATCCCAATCTATTGTAGGTTGAAGTGAGTGACCCGCTAGATTGAGCCTGCATGCAATCTAGTCAGATTGCTTAGATTTTAAACACGTATCTCTCCGTGTGTACCCCCCTTAAGACTGACAGGATGGCGCTGGGAGTAGATAAAGGGATGAGAGGAAGATAAAGTCTTTACTGGAAAATATAAGAGTGGATAAAATTCTTCAATCAAGACAAGAAGCTAAATTGTCAGATTTGAAAATGTTACGTGGTATTGAAAGCAAATAAAACGATAAACAGGCATCATTTATTGTGGGAGGAAGAAACTACAGAATGGGATTTGCTAGTAATCATTGTGTAAACCCTTTTCTAGAGAGTAAAACTTTGTTTATAGGCTCATAAAAACAGCTATGGTGGTCATTCCGAGTTGTTCGCTCGCAAGCTGCTTTTAGCAGCTTTGCACACGCTAAGCCGCCGCCTACTGGGAGTGAATCTTAGCTTATCAAAATTGCGAACGAAAGATTAGCAGAATTGCGAATAGACACTTCTTAGCACTTTCTGAGTAGCTCCAGACTTACTCGGCATCTGCGATCAGTTCAGTGCTTGTCGTTCCTGGTTTGACGTCACAAACACACCCAGCGTTCTCCCAGACACTCCTCCGTTTCTCCAGCCACTCCCGCGTTTTTCCCAGAAACGGTAGCGTTTTTTCGCACACACCCATAAAACGGCCTGTTTCCGCCCAGAAACACCCACTTCCTGTCAATCACATTACGATCACCAGAACGAAGAAAAAACCTTGTAATGCCGTGAGTAAAATACCTAACTGCATAGCAAATTTACTTGGCGCAGTCGCACTGCGGGCATTGCGCATGCGCATTAGCGACTAATCGCTCCGTTGCGAGAAAAAAATACAGAGCGAACAACTCGGAATTACCCCCCTATGTTTTTAAGTTATGTAGTAATTGCTTAGTCCAGTGGTTCTGAAAGTCGGTCCTCAAGGGATCCTAACAGTCCAGCTTTTAAGGATATCCATGCTTGGTTAAATCAAATTGAGGTTCTCAAGCATGGACATCCTTAAATCCTGGACTGTTAGGGTGCCTTCAGGGTTGAGTTTGGGAACCAGTGTCTTAGTCAGCAGAAAATATTTGAATTAAACCACATATAGGGGGTAATTCTGAGTTGATCGCAGCAGGAAATTTTTTAGCAGTTGGGCAAAACCATGTGCACTGCAGGGGAGGCAGATATAACATGTGCAGAGAGAGTTAGATTTGGGTGGGTTATTTTGTTTCTGTGCAGGGTAAATACTGGCTGCTTTATTTTTACACTGCAATTTAGATTGCAGATTGAACTCACCACACCCAAATCTAACTCTCTCTGCACATGTTATATCTGCCTCCCCTGCAGTGCACATGGTTTTGGCCAACTGCTAAAAAAAATTCCTGCTGCGATCAACTTGGAATTACCCCCATAGGACAGTAACTCCACAAAATGTCATGGACACTGGGGCCCTCATTCCGAGTTGTTCGCTCGTTAGTGGTTTTCGCAACGGAGCGATTTGTCGCAAACTGCGCATGCGCAATGTTCGCAGTGCGTCTGCGCCAAGTAAATTTGCCAAAAAGTTAGGTATTTTACTCACGGCTTAACGAAGAAATTTCTTTGTTCTGGTGTTTGGAGTGTGATTGACAGGAAGTGGGTGTTTCTGGGTGGAAACTGGCCGTTTTATGGGTGTGTGCGGAAAAACGCTGCCGTTTCTGGGAAAAACGCGGGAGTGGCTGGAGAAACGGGGGAGTGTCTGGGCGAACGCTGGGTGTGTTTGTGACGTCAAACCAGGAACGAAACTCACTGAACTGTTTGCAGTGGCAGAGTAAGTCCCGAGCTACTCAGAAACTGCAAAGAAATTTCTATTCGCAATTATGCGAATCTTTGTTCGCAATTCTGCAAAGCTAAGATACACTCCCAGTAGGCGGCGGCTTAGCGTGTGCAAAGCTGCTAAAAGCAGCTAGCGAGCGAACAACTCGGAATGAGGGCCTGTATTGGAAAGTGATGGCCAGAGTGTTGGCAATCTCAATTGCATCTCCTCAGGAAGGGTAAGGAACTTCTTGATTTGAGCGGCTAGTAATAGAAAATAGCTTATTGTATTACAGTTCCACCTCATAAGCTGAGTTAGTATACTTTTGGGAATCAGCACACATGTCCTCCTATGTTCTTCATCTAAAGAAATATGTCTTTGCTGTTACAGCCGCTGAGAATATGAGGGAAATGGCCTCATACGTGCATAATTTAAACAGTTACTGCACACTTCTAATTTTACTAATTGAAATTGCATTTTTAGCACCTATTTGCTAAGGTATTCCTATCGGGATAAAGGTAGAGGTGTGCCAGAGGGACACGTAAGGCAAGGGGTGTTCACTGGTTTGCACACCTTAATTTTAAACATAGTAAGATGTGCTACCATGAGGAGACTTTGGTAGTGCCACACAGAAAAAGAGGAGAATGCAGAGGCACACTCTAATAAATAAGATACTGGTAATCAGAACAATTATAATAAAAACTACAATTTAACATGGAGTACAATTGAGGTTCTTAGCACATGTTTGCCCAAAAATGCATGCCCACTCACCATATCACGGTGAACCTCACTAGGTGGGTCATAACATCCCTAACACTGACACATTCTAAAAATTGAAGGCAGTCAGATAAAGCAGCTAAACGTGCAACCGGTATCTTCACAACTGGGCATAGACTGTACTCCAGCCAGCGAGTGCTGTTCTGTTTTGCGCGGTTAGTATAGTGCAGCTGATCTCAAACTATCTGAAAGTATGAAGTTGGTATGGATCTGGGGCGCTACCTGCCATTGGCTGCCTGTGGTCTGACACCTGGGATTTCCCTGTATCCGTTATAAATCAGAAAAGAGTGTGTGGTGGTGTTGGACCACTTGGTTCTGGGTAAATGTGATGACACATGTAAAGTTAAAATAAAAAATCTTTATATTACGTGTAAAATCAATGACAAAGGGGGGTATTCAATTGTTTGAAAAGTCAGTTGGGTGTCTGTTGTTTCCTGTCTAATAGACAGGAGAAAACAGACACCCAACTGACTTTTCAAACAATTGAATTCCCCCCAGTATGTATAAATACATACAATGGGGGTCATTCCGAGTTGTTCGCTCGCAAGCTGCTTTTAGCAGCATTGCACACGCTAAGCCGCCGCCTACTGGGAGTGAATCTTAGCACAGTAAAATTGCGAACGAAAGATTCTCAAAATTGCGATTACAGTTACACACCTCTTAGCAGTTTCTGAGTAACTTCAACCTTACTCGGCATCTGCGATCAGTTCAGTGCTTGTCGTTCCTGGTTTGACGTCACAAACACACCCAGCGTTCGCCCAGACACTCCTCCGTTTCTCCAGCCACTCCCGCGTTTTTCCCAGAAACGGTAGCGTTTTTTCCCACACACCCATAAAACGGCCTGTTTCCGCCCAGAAACACCCACTTCCTGTCAATCACACTCCGATCGCCTGAACGAAGAAAAAGCCGTGAGTAAAATACCTAACTGTATAGCAAATTTACTTGGTGCAGTCGCAGTGCGAACATTGCGCATGCGCACTAAGCGGAAAATCGCTGCGATGCGAAAAAAATTACCGAGCGAACAACTCGGAATGACCCCCAATGAGTAAAATGTGCAAAAGCCGTACTGGAATTTCTCAAAATGGACTGGATGCCATCCCAGCAATAATATATCATGGAGACTTTTTAGAGAAATGTGAGTACTGTGAGTATGCAGCATTGAATAGTACAGGTAACCACTCCCCTAAGTGTTGGGGCACATGCCACGGACAGACCTTCTCATCGTTTGGTGCTTGCTGTTAGAGCCGCAGACTATGCAGCATGAATGCAATTATATGTATATACCTTGTTAAATAGTTTTAAGTTAATAAAAAATGCCTACCTCTATGCGAGTGTATTGGATAACCATATTTTGCCAACTTCTCTCTTTATTTGTTGCATATTACTTACAATCATTGGAGACTTTATGACATTTACAAACATTTTGTTTTACTCCCGGTGTTGGGTTTTTTTTGTGTTTTTTTTTGCGTAAAGTACAGGATGTTCCGCAACCTGAAAAAAAAGAAAGAAAAACGTTTGAGAACCCACAGTGTTTTATTGGTGAGCTTTTTAAGATTTTGTTATTCTTCCCACATTTCTTTCTATTCTTTATTCTGTACTAAATCAACTCAAGCTGCTTAATCTTGGCAGGCGCTTTTGCAGCTAATAATGTTTCCAGCCAAGGATAAACCTGCTCCTAGGCTTTAAATCAGCCTGTGACGTCACTTCTGAGCCTGGACGTCATAGTGAAATGCTGAACAACACAGTCAGCAGTCTGGGATTTAATGCTGCTAAACGCAGGAATCATCTGGAGCAGGAATGGTGCAGCAGTCTTGTAAAATAATTGGCCAGTGAGAACAATACAGTTATCAAAAAAGACAAAATCAAAGAGCAGGGTATTGATCAGTGCTGTGTAAGGGGTCTCGGACAGTGATCAGCAGCAGATGGAGGGCCCAGTGGCTTGTCCGTGCTCCCTTGGCCCGATACTAAGATACCCACTATTTCTCTGACGTCCTAAGTGGATGCTGGGGACTCCGTCAGGACCATGGGGAATAGCGGCTCCGCAGGAGACAGGGCACAAAATTAAAAGTTTGACCACTAGGTGGTGTGTACTGGCTCCTCCCCCTATGACCCTCCTCCAAGCCTCAGTTAGGTTTTTGTGCCCGTCCGAGCAGGGTGCAATCTAGGTGGTTTTCCTAAAGAGCTGCTTAGAAAAAGTTTGTTAGGTTTTTTATTTTCAGTGAGTCCTGCTGGCAACAGGCTCACTGCAACGAGGGACTTAGGGGAGAAGAAGTGAACTCACCTGCGTGCAGGATGGATTGGCTTCTTAGGCTACTGGACACTAGCTCCAGAGGGACGATCACAGGTACAGCCTGGATGGGTCACCGGAGCCGCGCCGCCGACCCCCTTGCAGATGCCGAAGAGAGAAGAGGTCCAGAAACCGGCGGCTGAAGACTTCTCATTCTTCATGAGGTAGCGCACAGCACTGCAGCTGTGCGCCATTGCTCTCGGCACACTTCACACCAACGGTCACTGAGGGTGCAGGGCGCTGGGGGGGGGCGCCCTGGGCAGCAATGAAAGTACCTATTCTGGCTAAAAATACATCACATATAGCCCCTGGGGCTATATGGATGTATTTAACCCCTGCCAGGTTGTCAGAAAAACGGGAGAAGAAGCCCGCCGAAAAGGGGGCGGGGCCTATTCTCCTCAGCACACAGCGCCATTTTCCTACACAGCTCCGCTGCTAGGAAGGCTCCCAGGCTCTCCCCTGCACTGCACTACAGAAACAGGGTAAAAACAGAGAGGGGGGGCACTTATTTGGCGATATTAATAATATTTAAGCTGCTATAAGGGGAACACACTTATTTAAGGTTGTCCCTATATATTTATAGCGCTTGGGTGTGTGCTGGCAAACTCTCCCTCTGTCTCCCCAAAGGGCTAGTGGGGTCCTGTCTTCTATCAGAGCATTCCCTGTGTGTCTGCTGTGTGTCGGTACGTGTGTGTCGACATGTATGAGGACGATGTTGGCGTGGAGGCGGAGCAATTGCCTGTAATGGTGATGTCACCCCCTAGGGAGTCGACACCGGAATGGATGGCATTGTTTATGGAATGACGTGATAGTGTCAGCACGCTGCAAAAGTCGGTTGACGACATGAGACGGCCGGCAAACCAGTTAGTACCTGTCCAGGCGTCTCAAACACCGTCAGGGGCTGTAAAACGCCCTTTACCTCAGTCGGTCGACACAGACACCGACACGGACACCGAATCTAGTGTCGACGGTGAAGAAACAAACGTATTTTCCAGTAGGGCCACACGTTATATGATCACGGCAATGAAGGAGGCTTTGCATATCTCTGATACTGCAAGTACCACAAAAAGGGGTATTATGTGGGGTGTGAAAAAACTACCTGTAGTTTTTCCTGAATCAGAGGAATTGAATGAAGTGTGTGATGAAGCGTGGGTTACCCCCGATAGAAAACTGCTAATTTCAAAGAAGTTATTGGCGTTATACCCTTTCCCGCCAGAGGTTAGGGCGCGCTGGGAAACACCCCCTAGGGTAGATAAGGCGCTCACACGCTTATCAAAACAAGTGGCGTTACCGTCTCCAGAAACGGCCGCCCTCAAGGACCCAGCTGATAGGAGGCTGGAGAATACACTAAAAAGTATATACACACATACTGGTGTTATACTGCGACCAGCAATCGCCTCAGCCTGGATGTGCAGTGCTGGGGTGGCTTGGTCGGAATCACTGACTGAAAATATTGATACCCTGGATAGGGACAATATTTTATTGACTATAGAGCATTTAAAGGATGCATTTCTTTATATGCGTGATGCACAGAGGGATATTTGCACTCTGGCATCAAGAGTAAGTGCGATGTCCATATCTGCCAGAAGAAGTTTATGGACGCGACAGTGGTCAGGTGATGCGGATTCCAAACGGCATATGGAAGTATTGCCGTATAAAGGGGAGGAATTATTTGGGGTCGGTTTATCGGATTTGGTGGCCATGGCAACAGCCGGGAAATCCACCTTTTTACCTCAGGTCACCTCCCAGCAGAAAAAGACGCAGTCTTTTCAGCCGCAGTCCTTTCGTTCCTATAAGAACAAGCGGGCAAAAGGACATTCATATCTGCCCCGAGGCAAAGGAAAGGGTAAGAGACTGCAGCAAGCAGCTCTATCCCAGGAGCAGAAGCCCTCCCCGGCTTCTGCAAAGGCCTCAGCATGACGCTGGGACCTTACAAGCGGACTCAGGGGCGGTGGGGGGTCGCCTCAAGAATTTCAGCGCACAGTGGGCTCACTCGCAGGTGGACCCCTGGATCCTGCAGGTAGTATCTCAGGGTTACAGGTTGGAATTCGAGACGTCTCCCCCTCGCCGGTTCCTAAAGTCTGCTTTGCCAACGTCTCCCTCCGACAGGGCGACGGTATTGGAAGCCATTCACAAGCTGTATTCTCAGCAGGTGATAGTCAAGGTACCCCTTTTACAACAGGGAAAGGGGTATTACTCCACGCTATTTGTGGTACCGAAGCCGGACGGCTCGGTAAGACCTATTCTAAATCTGAAATCTCTGAACCTGTACATACAAAAATTCAAGTTCAAGATGGAGTCACTCAGAGCAGTGATAGCGAATCTGGAAGAAGGGGACTTTATGGTGTCCTTGGACATCAAGGATGCTTACCTCCATGTCCCAATTTGCCCTTCACACCAAGGGTACCTCAGGTTCGTGGTACAAAACTGTCATTATCAGTTTCAGACGCTGCCGTTTGGATTGTCCACGGCACCCCGGGTCTTTACCAAGGTAATGGCCGAAATGATGATCCTTCTTCGAAGAAAAGGCGTATTAATTATCCCTTACTTGGACGATCTCCTGATAAGGGCAAGGTCCAGAGAACAGCTGGAGGTCGGAGTAGCACTAACTCAAGTAGTGCTCCAACAGCACGGGTGGATTCTGAATTTTCCAAAATCCCAACTGATCCCGACAACACGTTTGCTGTTCCTAGGGATGATTCTGGACACTGTTCAGAAAAAGGTGTTTCTTCCGGAGGAGAAAGCCAGGGAGTTATCCGAACTCGTCAGGAACCTCCTAAAACCAGGAAAAGTGTCTGTGCATCAATGCACAAGAGTCCAGGGAAAAATGGTGGCTTCTTACGAAGCAATTCCATTCGGCAGATTCCATGCACGAATTTTTCAGTGGGATCTGCTGGACAAGTGGTCCGGATCGCATCTGCAGATGCATCAGCGGATAAACCTGTCGCCAAGGACAAGGGTGTCTCTGCTATGGTGGTTGCAGAGTGCTCATCTGTTAGAGGGCCGCAGATTCGGCATACAGAACTGGGTCCTAGTGACCACGGATGCCAGCCTGAGAGGCTGGGGAGCGGTCACACAGGGAAGAAACTTCCAGGGCGTGTGGTCAACCCTGGAGACGTCTCTTCACATAAATATACTGGAACTAAGAGCAATCTACAATGCTCTAAGCCTGGCAAAACCTCTGCTTCAGGGTCAGCCGGTGTTGATCCAGTCGGACAACATCACGGCAGTCGCCCACGTAAACAGACAGGGCGGCACAAGAAGCAGGAGGGCAATGGCAGAAGCTGCAAGGATTCTTCGCTGGGCGGAAAATCATGTGATAGCACTGTCAGCAGTGTTCATCCCGGGAGTGGACAACTGGGAAGCAGATTTCCTCAGCAGACACGATCTTCACCCGGGAGAGTGGGGACTTCATCCAGAAGTCTTCCACATGATTGTGGTCCGTTGGGAAAGACCAATGGTGGACATGATGGCGTCCCGCCTCAACAAAAAACTGGACAGGTATTGCGCCAGGTCAAGAGACCCTCAGGCAATAGCTGTGGACGCTCTGGTAACACCATGGGTGTACCAGTCAGTGTATGTGTTCCCTCCTCTGCCTCTCATACCCAAGGTACTGAGAATTATACGGCAAAGGGGAGTAAGAACGATACTCGTGGCTCCGGATTGGCCAAGAAGGACTTGGTACCCGGAACTTCAGGAGATGCTCACGGAAGATCCGTGGCCTCTACCTCTAAGAAGGGACCTGCTTCAGCAGGGACCTTGTCTATTCCAAGACTTACCGCGGCTGCGTTTGACGGCATGGCGGTTGAACGCCGGATTCTAAAGGAAAAAGGCATTCCAGAGGAAGTCATCCCTACCCTGATTAAAGCCAGGAAGGAAGTGACTGCACAACATTATCACCGCATTTGGAGAAAATATGTTGCGTGGTGTGAGGCCAGGAAGGCCCCCACGGAGGAATTTCAACTGGGTCGATTCCTACATTTCCTGCAAACAGGATTGTCTATGGGCCTCAAATTGGGGTCCATTAAGGTTCAAATTTCGGCCCTGTCGATTTTCTTCCAGAAAGAATTGGCTTCAGTTCCTGAAGTCCAAACTTTTGTCAAAGGAGTACTACATATACAGCCCCCGGTTGTGCCTCCAGTGGCACCGTGGGATCTCAATGTAGTTTTGGATTTTCTCAAATCCCATTGGTTTGAGCCACTCAAATCGGTGGATTTGAAATATCTTACATGGAAAGTAACCATGCTACTGGCCCTGGCTTCGGCCAGGAGAGTGTCAGAATTGGCGGCTTTATCGTACAAAAGCCCATATCTGATTTTCCATTCGGACAGGGCAGAACTGCGGACGCGTCCTCAGTTTCTCCCTAAGGTGGTGTCAGCGTTTCACCTGAACCAGCCTATTGTGGTGCCTGCGGCTACTAGCGATTTGGAGGACTCCAAGTTGCTGGATGTTGTCAGAGCATTAAAAATATATATTTCAAGGACGGCTGGAGTCAGGAAGTCTGACTCGCTGTTTATACTGTATGCACCCAACAAGCTGGGTGCTCCTGCGTCTAAGCAGACGATTGCTCGTTGGATTTGTAGCACAATTCAACTTGCGCATTCTGTGGCAGGCCTGCCACAGCCTAAATCTGTCAATGCCCACTCTACAAGGAAGGTGGGCTCATCTTGGGCGGTTGCCCGAGGGGTCTCGGCATTACAACTCTGCCGAGCAGCTACGTGGTCAGGGGAGAACACGTTTGTAAAATTCTACAAATTTGATACCCTGGCTAAGGAGGACCTGGAGTTCTCTCATTCGGTGCTGCAGAGTCATCCGCACTCTCCCGCCCGTTTGGGAGCTTTGGTATAATCCCCATGGTCCTGACGGAGTCCCCAGCATCCACTTAGGACGTCAGAGAAAATAAGAATTTACTCACCGGTAATTCTATTTCTCGTAGTCCGTAGTGGATGCTGGGCGCCCATCCCAAGTGCGGATTGTCTGCATTACTTGTACATAGTTATTGTTACAAAAATCGGGTTATTGTTGTTGGGAGCCATCGTTTCAGAGGCTCTTTTCGGTTATCATACTGTTAACTGGGTTCAGATCACAAGTTGTACGGTGTGATTGGTGTGGCTGGTATGAGTCTTACCCGGGATTCAAAATCCTTCCTTATTGTGTACGCTCGTCCGGGCACAGTATCCTAACTGAGGCTTGGAGGAGGGTCATAGGGGGAGGAGCCAGTACACACCACCTAGTGGTCAAACTTTTAATTTTGTGCCCTGTCTCCTGCGGAGCCGCTATTCCCCATGGTCCTGACGGAGTCCCCAGCATCCACTACGGACTACGAGAAATAGAATTACCGGTGAGTAAATTCTTATTATTACCAAGATGATGGTGGAAATGAATGAAAAGCCAGGAGATGACTGAGCAAAGGATACACTGTGATAGAATGGAGGCCATAATAGGAATGGAGACACAGGAGATGGCAGAGCAATACACTGTGATAGAATGAAAGCCATATTAGGAATGAAGAGACAGGAGATGGCTGAGCAGAGAATACAATGTGATAGACTATGAGTAGACTATGATGGGAATGAAATAGGAATGAAGAGACAGGAGATGGATGAGCAGTGATTACAATGTGATAGACTATGAGTAGACTATGATGGGAATGAAATATGAATGGAGAGCCAGGAGATGGATGAGCAAGGAATACACTGTGATAGACAGAATGTAGGCTATAATAGGAATGGAGACACAGGAGATGGCAGAGCAATACACTGTGATAGAATGAAAGCCATATTAGGAATGAAGAGACAGGAGATGGATGAGCAGTGAATACAATGTGATAGACTATGAGTAGACTATGGTGGGAATAAAAATAGGATTTTGATAACCTACCGGTAAATCCTTTTCTCCTAGTCCGTAGAGGATGCTAGGGACGACATCAAGACCATGGGGTATAAACGGGATCCGCAGGAGACATGGGCACTCTAAAGACTTTTCATTGGGTGTGAACTGGCTCCTCCCTCTATGCCCCTCCTCCAGACCTCAGTTGTAGGAACTGTGCCCAGGGAGACTGACATTTCGAGGAAAGGAATTACTTAATTAGTGGTGAGATATCTACCAACTCACACCCTCAACCATGCCGCACACATGGCATTCAACATAACACACGCCAACAGGCATGAACTAATTGCAGCAACATGCTGAAACCAAGATAACACAACTTGTGTAACTGTAATAACTAAACTGCAGGTAAAGTACGCACTGGGACGGGCGCCCAGCATCCTCTACAGACTAGGAGAAAAGGATTTACCGGTAGGTTATCAAAATCCTATTTTCTCATACGTCCTAGAGGATGCTGGGGACGACATCAAGACCATGGGGTCTACACCAAATCTCCAGTACGGGCGGGAGAGTGCGGATGACCCTGCAGCACCGATTGACCAAACTTGAGGTCCTCATCGGCCAAGCTGTCAAACTTATAAAATTTAGCAAATGTGTTTGACCCTGACCAAGTAGCTGCTCGGCAAAGTTGTAAAGCCGAGACGCCCCGGGCAGCCGCCCAGGATGAGCCCACTTTCCTAGTAGAATGGGCCTTCACCGACTTCGGTACCGGCAAGCCTGCCATAGAATGAGCGTGCTGAATTGTCCCTCTGATCCAGCGCGCAATAGTCTGCTTAGAAGCAAGACACCCAATCTTTTTGGGAGCATACAGGACAAACAGAGCCTCTGTTTTCCGTAACCGAGCTGCTCTTGCGACATAAATCTTCAAAGCTCTAACCACATCTAGAGACTGTGACTCAGTGAAAGTGTCAGTAGCTACTGGCACCACAATAGGTTGGTTTATGTGGAAGAACGAAACCACCTTTGGAAGAAATTGTTGACGAGTTCTTAACTCTGCCCTATCTTCATGGAAGATCAGGTAAGGGCTCTTGTGAGACAAGGCCCCCAACTCATACACCCGCCTTGCGGATGCCAAGGCCAAAAGCATCACCACTTTCCAAGTGAGAAACTTCAATTCTATCACCTGCAGAGGTTCAAACCAATCTGATTGAAGGAACTGCAACACCACATTAAGGTCCCATGGTGCCACTGGAGGCACAAATGGAGGCTGGATGTGCAGAACCCCTTTCACGAACGACTGAACTTCTGGAAAGGAGGCCAATTGTTTTTGAAAGAAAACTGATAAGGACAAAATCTGGACCTTGATTGACCCCAATCTAAGGCCCGCATCCACACCAGCCTGCAGAAAATGGAGAAAACGTCCCAACTCAAACTCTTCCGTAGGAGCCTTCTTGGATTCACACCAAGACACATATTTTTTCCAAATACAGTGATAATGTTTAGACGTTACTCCTTTCCTGGCCTGAATAAGAGTGGGGATGACTTCCTTAGGAATACCCTTTCGGGCTAGGATCCGACGCTCAACAGCCATGCCGTCAAACGTAGCCGCGGTAAGTCTTGATACACACATGGCCCCTGCTGTAGTAGGTCCTCTCGAGGAGGAAGAGGCCGAGGATCTTCTATAAGCAACTCCTGAAGATCTGGATACCAAGCCCTCCTTGGCCAGTCTGGGGCAATGAATATTGCTCAAACTCTTGTTCTTCTTATTATTTTGAGAACTTTTGGAATCAGTGGAAGTGGAGGGAAAACATATACCGACCGAAACACCCACTGGGTCACCAGTGCATCCACTGCTATTGCTTGAGGGTCTCTTGACCTGGAACAATATCTCTGAAGCTTCATGTCTAGACGAGATGCCATCATGTCTACTGGAGGAACTCCCCAAAGACTTGTCACCTCTTGTTCTTGGTGGAGGCCCCACTCTCCTGGATGGAGATCGTGTCTGCTGATGAAGTCTGCTTCCCAGTTGTCCACTTCCGGAATGAAAATTGCTGACAGAGCTCTAACATGTCTTTCTGCCCAGAGGAGAATCTTTGTCACCTCTGCCATTGCCGCTCTGCTTTTCGTTCCGCCTTGCCTGTTTATGTACGGGGCTGCTGTTACATTGTCCGACTGGATCTGCACGGGATCTTGAAGATGTACCGCTTGTAGAAGGCCGTTGTAAATGGCTCTCAATTCCAGAACGTTTATGTGAAGGCAGGCTTCCTGACTTGACCATTTTCCTTGGAAGCTTTCCCCCTGTGTGACAGCTCCCCAGCCTCGGAGACTTGCATCCGTGGTTATTAGGACCCAGTCGTGAATCCCAAACCTGCGTCCCTCTAGTAGATGTGAACTGTGTAGCCACCACAAGAGCGAAATCCTGGCTTTGGGGGACAGGATTATTTTCCGATGCACATGTAGGTGGGATCCGGACCACTTGTCCAACAGGTCCCACTGGAATACTCTGGCATGAAATCAGCCAAACTGTATGACCTCGTAGGCCGCTACCATTTTCCCCAACAACCGAATGCATTGATGGATCGACATCCTTGTTGGTTTCAATATTTGTTTGACCATTTTCTGGATTTCCAGAGCCTTTTCCACTGGAACAAATACTCTCCGTACTTCTGTGTCCAGAATCATCCCTAAAAAGGACAATCTTGTCGTCGGTTCCAACTGCGACTTTGGAAAATTCATGATCCAACCGTGTTGTTGGAGTATTGACAGGGAGAGTGCGATGTTCTTCACCAACTGTTCCCTGGATCTCGCTTTTATCAGGAGATCATCCAGATATATTGACTCCTTTTTAACGAAGGAGGACCATCATCTCCGCCATCACCTTGGTGAATACCCTCGGTGTCGTGGAGAGTCCGAACAGCAACGTCTGGAACTGGTAATGGCAATCCTCTACTGCGAATCTCAGATAAGCTTGGTGAGGAGGATAAGTGGGAACATGCAAGTAAGCATCCTTTATGTCTACTGACACCATGAAGTCCCCCTCCTCCAGACTGGAAATCACTACCCTCAGGGATTCCATCTTGAACTTGAACCTTTTCAGGTAGAGATTCAGATTTTTCAGGTTTAAAATCGGTCTGACCGAGCCGTCTGGCTTCGGAACTACGAAGAGGCTTGAATAAAAACCTTCTCCTTGCTGTGCCAAGGGTACCAGGACAATGACCTGATCCTGACATAATTTTTGAATTGCCGTTGTTACTGCCTCTCTTCCCGGAAGAGAAGCTGGCAAGGTCGATTTGAAAAATCGGCATGGGGGGACGTCTTGAAACTCTAGTTTGTACCCATGGGACACTATTTGTAAGACCCATTGGTCAGATTGAATCCAGATTTGGCTGAAAAGTTTCAGACGTGCTCCCACCCGAGCGGACTCCCCCAAGGGAGCCCCAGCGTTCTGCGGCAGATTTGGCAGAAGCAGGGGTGGTCGGGAGACACTGCGGATTTCTTTCCTTTTCCCCTTCCCCTACCTGCAAAAAAAGGGGGAACCTTTGACCTTTTTGTATTTGTTGAGCCGAAAGGACTGCATGTGAGAGTGATGTGTCTTTTTCGCCGGTGTAGGAGCATAAGGCAAGAATGTCGACTTACCTGCGGTAGCCGCAGAGACTAACGCATCCAGCCCATCACCAAACAAGGCCTCACCTGTATATGGGAGAGGCTCCATATTTCTTTTGGAATCTGCATCAGCATTCCACTAGCGAATCCACAACGCCCTCCGAGCCGATACTGCCCTGGTAGCGGTTCTTGATCCCAAAAGACCAATATATTTCATGGTGTCTAGTACGTATGCAGCAGCGTCTTTGATATGACCTAACGTTAGGATTATCTTCTCTCCATCTATTGTGTCAATGTCTAATGACAAGTTTTCTGACCACTTTTCAATAGCACTACTCACTCACGCACAGACAATGGTAGGCCTGAGTAGTGTCCCATTGGCCACATCAATAGATCACCTCACTCACTTGCGGTCTGTCGGCTCCTTAAGTGAAGCCATTCCAGGCGCAGGGAGAAACACCTTTTCTCTTTTATGACAGGGCCCTGTCTAAAATGCGGGGTGACTCCCACCTTTTTTGGAAAAAGGTAAGCTGCCTGATATCCTTTTGGGAATCAGAAATTTCTTTTCAGGTTAAATCAGACCTGAGGTGGAGGGAAAATTACATTACTTCTTTACTAAAGTAAACCCTCTCCTTGTGGTAAAAGAGGGGTCTTCGTAACTTCTAACACCTCCTTTATAGCTAAAACATGTTTTGAATGCTTTTTTGCTAACTTAGGACCTCTTCCCCTGGAATCACTAGTGTCGACACAGGAATCAGAGTCCGTGTCGCTATCAGTTTGTTCTACTTGTGCAAATTTGTATGTGACCCAGAAAGGTCCCTGTGGATGAAAGGCAGAACTATTAAAAATCACATCTTCAACAGATTTTTTTCTGTATGAGATTCAGTCCAACCTCTTACTGATATGATTCATACTATCATGTAACATTTCACCCAGTCAGGCTCTTGGTGTCATATTACACCTCTGTGTCCCTAACATGTCTCCACAGAGATCCCTGCCACAGACATGTCACACACGTGCAGAACCACACCACAGACACTCCGGGATTAATAGGGGACAGACCCACAGTAAAATCTGTCAGAGGGACACAGATAGGATTTTGCCAGTTCACAACCCAGCGCCAGTAGCACAATGTCTGTGAACACAAAATGCCCACTGACATTCAGCGCTTTTATAATGTTAATCACACAATTATATAGCACCAAATTCACTGTGCCCCCCCCCCCCCCAGTTTTGCAACCTGATACTTGTTCAGTAGTGGAGGAGGACCAGTGTTGTCTCTGCAGCCTGAGGAGAGAGAGAAAGTGGCGCTGAGCAGTGTGCTGGCTGACTGAGGAGGAAGCTCCACTCTTCAATGGTGTGTTTCTACTCAGCTTTTATGAGGTAATTTTTTATACTGGCGGGGGTAGGACTGTGCCTCAGCAACTTATGCCCCTTATTTATGCCAGTTTCCATAGGTTTCATGCTACCCAGGGCGCCCCCCCGCATCCTGCACCCTACAGTGCCTGTGTATGTGTGGGCAACATGGCGCACTGCGCTCCCGCCAGCCGCGCGGTACCTTTAGCCGTCACTTTCTTGATTGAAGATCTGTCTTCTTATCTAACACTCACCTGTCTTCTGGCTCTGTGAGGGGGGTGACGGCATGCTGTGGGAGTGAGCATCTAGGCACGGCTAGCGTTCAGTTCCCTTCAGGAGCTAATGGTATCCTGTCAGCCCGAAGCAGAGCCATGAAACTCTTTAGGAAGTTGGTTCCTACTTCTGCCCCCTCAGTCCCACGAAGCAGGGAGTCTGATGCCAGCAGATCTCCCTGAAAATAAAAAAAGTCTGTTCAGAGAAACTCAGTAGAGCTCCTCAGAGTTCATCCAGTCGACCTGGGCACATTTCTAAAACTGAGGTCTGGAGGAGGGGCATAGAGGGAGGAGCCAGTTCACACCCAATGAAAAGTCTTTAGAGTGCCCAAGTCTCCTGCGGATCCCGTCTATACCCAATGGTCTTGATGTCATCCCCAGCATCCTCTAGGACGTATGAGAAATACAGTAGGAATGAAGAGACAGGAGATGGATGAGCAGTGAATACAATGTGATAGACTATGGGGTATATTTACTAAGGTCCCGATTTTGACCGAGATGCCGTTTTTTCTTCAAAGTGTCATTTCGGTAATTTACTAAGCAAAAATCTCGGCAGTGATGAGGGCATTCGTAATATTTTGGAAGTCCTAGGAAAAAAATCACGAATCAATACACCATCGGTCAAATACGCCTGCAATTTGGTAGAAATCGGTAATTTACTAAAAAGTGCAAATCACAAACACTGCCGACAATAGCCAAACACTGCCGTGCTGAAATACAATTCGTGAAAAAGTGCTAAAAAAAACAGACCTGCTTTTTCCCCCCGTGTTTGGCTAGGCATGCACGGATCCATGAGATCCGTGCATGTTTATCAGTGGGAAGGGGATGGGAAAGTGATATTTTTTATAAAAAAAATTGCGTGGGGTCCCCCCTCCTAAGCCAAACCAGCCTCAGGCTCTTTGAGCCGGTCATGGTTGCAAAAATATGGGGGGGAAAAATGATAGAGGTTACCCCATATTTAAACAACCAGCACCGGGCTCTGCGCCTGGTCCTGGTTCCAAAAATACGGGGGACAAAAAGCGTAGGGGTCCCCCGTATTTCTGAAACCAGCACCGGGCTCCACTAGCCAGATACATAATGCCACAGCCGGGGGACACTTTTATACTGGTCCCTGCAGCCCTGGCATTACATAACCAACTAGTCACCCCTGGCCGGGGTACCCTGGAGGAGTGGGGACCCCTTCAATCAAGGGGTCCCCCCCCTCCAGCCACCCAAGGAAAAGGGGTGAAGCCCGAGGCTGTCCCCCCATCCAAGGGCTGCGGATGGGAGGCTGATAGCCGTTTTGTCAAAAAATCAGGAGGGTGCAATTTTTATTTTTTATTTTAACACTGATTTTTTTTTTTTACAAGGTGCACAATGAAGCCCAGCACGGATCTCTCAGATCCGGCCGAGATTCATTGTATTAAAGTCGGCAGTGTTTTACAAGTCACTCACGTAAAACACTGCCAAAAAAAACGAATGACATCGACATCGGTAAAACCGAAAATGCAGAATACGGCAGCTTAGTAAATTAGTCGTACTAAGGCCCTCATTCCGAGTTGATCGGTCGCAAGGCGAATTTAGCAGAGTTACACACGCTAAGCCGCCGCCTACTGGGAGTGAATCTTAGCTTCTTAAAATTGCGACCGATGTATTCGCAATATTGCGATTACTAACTACTTAGCAGTTTCAGAGTAGCTCCAGACTTACTCTGCCTGTGCGATCAGTTCAGTGCTTGTCGTTCCTGGTTGACGTCACAAACACACCCAGCGTTCGCCCAGGCACTCCCACCGTTTCTCCGGCCACTCCTGCGTTTTTTCCGGAAACGGTAGCGTTTTCAGCCACACGCCCCTGAAACGCCGTGTTTCCGCCCAGTAACACCCATTTCCTGTCAATCACATTACGATCGCCGGAGCGAAGAAAAAGCCGTGAGTAAAAATACTTTCTTCATAGTAAAGTTACTTGGCGCAGTCGCAGTGCGAACATTGCGCATGCGTACTAAGCGGATTTTCACTGCGATGCGATGAAAAATACCGAGCGAACAACTCGGAATGAGGGCCTAAATTCAAAAAGTTGCAAATTTACACTTTCGATGTCATTCGTGATTGAACTTTGACCTCAAACGGGAAAATACGATTTTTAGTAAATATACCCCATAATGTGTGTGTGTATATTTAATTTTATATATATATACTCAGTTCCATAGACGGGTATTTGCCTTGTTGTCCACCCAAGTGAGCAAAGTCACAAACATATTTGGCAGCAACGGGCGGCACTCATCGGACTTCACATGTAGCAAAAATCATGAGGCGGAAGTACTCAGATTAACATTTCAGATGTATTAACTTTCGTGTTGTTAATCTAGGTACTTCCGCCTCATGATGTCTGCTACGTGTGAAGTCTGGCGAGTGCCGCCCGTTGCGGACGGATATATATATATATATATATATTTTTTTTATATATATATATATATATATATATAATATACACCCGGCACTACAAAGTGGTCTGCTGTTCTTGAGCTTGCTCCGGTGCCTACCTTGGTTCAAATAGACCATAAGTACTGATATTCAGTAGGTGGCACTCAGGAGACTGGTCATTGCGATGAATAAATTCTATTTAACGCATCGTTATCTTACATATGTTTCGGGCCTCCGTCCATTGTCAGGGACAAACAGTGTAATAAAGAAATGTACAAACATATATATCTAACACACAGCTTCTTAAATTACTAAGTCATACTCACCTATACTCACCTATACTCACCTATCACCGACCTGATGCTTTAAAAAAATGTACGTAAAAATGCTGTAATGGCATAAAACAACTTCCGCCCTCACGTTATGTCACATCCAGGTCTTTAAAGCGATTCTACCCACACAAATGCATATACAGGCTAGGAGAGGAGGGGACACAATGGGCGGTATTAAACTGATATATCACGCCCAATCTTCTAAAGTGATCCCCGTTATTGTGCATATTGCCCCCATAGTAATCAGGTATAGCTGCGTAAAGGGTTGGGTGCCCTGCGTAGAGGGTTGGGTGCCCTTGCAAAAGTACTCCTGTTTCCTTTCCCATACCCCCACTTTAAAATTCCCACTTCGACGATCACTGTATGTATGTGTGTGTATGGGTCTGTTGCTCTGCTCCTCTATTAAGGGATATATTCAGTTGAAATCGGATCCATTCCGACATGCATTTGTCGGACAGCAGCGCTGCAGGAGAATGTGGCACAGCCGTCAGACCTCACGGCAGCGTCCACCCGGCTCCAGCAAGTGGGACCTCACTTGCTGGAGCCGGGTGGACGCTGCCGGGAGCGGCGGCTGTGCCACATCCTCCTGCAGCGCTGTGCTGTAGCGCTGCTGTCCTCGTATGCCTGCAGCTCTGCCCGCAGCTCTCCCCCCTCTCCTCCTCTCAGGTCCCTCCTTAAAAAAAAGTCAGACTGAGATGGTCGGAAACGGGGCCAAAACCTGTCGGATTTGGCCACGTTTACCTCAGATGCACGTTAATCGGCAGCTATACCGCCGATTCACGTACTATTCGACAAGTCGAATTCCCCGACTTGTCGAATAAAAAAGCTGGGGAGTGAATAGGTCGGAACTCCTTCTGACCTGAAAAAGTCGAAAACTGCCGTCTTTTCGACAAGATGGCAGTTTCGACCTTAATTGAATATACCCCTAAGCGGTTGAAGGTAGGCACTAGCTATGACCTCCATGGAGGGTTGAAGGTAGGCACTAGCTATGACCTCCATGGAGATGGCACACGCCACCCCCCATATTTAAACCACCGCCACCACAGCGCTTGTCACACCTCCTCCCAAGGCACACAATAGGCCCTTCATAAATTTCAGCTCCAGGCCCATGTAGACCTTAATCTGGCACTGGGCCCACCGGTGGTTTCCCCTGTAGCCCTGTGGGCCAGTCCAAGCCTGGGTGTACAGTTGGGTGTCTTAAACAAGAACTCCACAAAACCCCCGGATGGGCTGAATCACTCTGTGTCCCTGATGCCTGCAGCAGTCGCACATTACTACTCCTGACTGCCCAACAGGGTATGGGTCATTAGGTTAACAAGACTTAGGTCGACAGTCATTAGGTCAACCACTATTGGTTGACATGCATTAGGTCGACATAGTCATTAGGTCGACATGTACTAGGTCGACATGAAAAAAAGGTTGACATGCGTTTTTTTTTACTTTTTTTGGTGTCTTTTTCTTTGTAAAGTGACGGGAACCCCAATTAGTGCTCCATGTCCCCTCGCATGGCTCGCTTCGCTCGATGCTATTCCCAATCGTAGTCCACGTGGATCGTAAAGTATTAAACCTCACACGTCAGATGCATCCACGCGCCACTCAAGCACACTTATCTTATAAAATAAAGACACAACAACTGTAATTGGCGTGAAAGGGGTCAGCTTTTATTTTCTGACTGAGAGGAAGGCCTATTAAATACTAAAACTAAAATGCAGACTTCCCTCTCTAACTAAGGTGGCGGGGAGAAGAACGGTTAAACATGATAAACGTAACATGGGTGATCAACATCATAATACAGAAAAAGCTAGCGATAAAAACATATGTGTGAGGGAGCCTTCTGCCCCAGATGTTCTGGGATCGGCCTCCTGCCTCCATCCCGGGCATTAAAAATCAAAAAATCCAAAGACAGGGGTCGACCTTCTGCCACTACCCCTGCCCACCAACCATTGTAGGGACGGAGGTACGCTCCGCCCCTACGGGGTAAAAAATTGGGCCACCGGCCCCGCCATCCACATATGTTTATACCAATTATATGGACCCCACTTGGTAAAGTGATGCCCATAAACTAATTCAAAACTATGAAATTTACCTAAAAGTACATCCAAACTTCTAACCTTGAACTCATAATTAAAATTAAGTAACCGTTCAGAAACCGGCCACCAAAAGCCAACACAAGGAGCACAACTGAAGAACAAAACCAAGTCCCCAGGGCGGGAGGGCGGGTCACGAGAAGAGCTGGAAGAGAGGCAGGAAGTACCCAGTCAGCAGCCTATATGCATGACAGGCCAGCCCCTATACATGATCCAGCCAATCAGCCCCTCGGACCCTCTCTCTACGTTCCTCCCACCACAAAACATTAACCCCTTCCAAGCCAAGGTGATGCATTGAGCGGCGCTGCGGAAGCCCAGACGGTGCGTTTATGCTGCTATGGTCACATTATGTTCCCTACGCAGTCTTAAACCTCACACGTCAGATGCATCCACGCGTCACTCAAGCACACTTATCTTATAAAATAAAGACACAACAACTGTAATTGGCGTGAAAGGGGTCAGCTTTTATTTTCTGACTGAGAGGAAGGCCTATTAAATACTAAAACTAAAATGCAGACTTCCCTCTCTAACTAAGGTGGCGGGGAGAAGAACGGTTAAACATGATAAACGTAACATGGGTGATCAACATCATAATACAGAAAAAGCTAGCGATAAAAACATATGTGTGAGGGAGCCTTCTGCCCCAGATGTTCCGGGATCGGCCTCCTGCCTCCATCCCGGACATTGAAAATCAAAAAATCCAAGGACTGGGATCGACCTTCTGCCACTACCCCTGCCCACCAACCGTTGTAGGGACGGAGGTACGCTCCGCCCCTACGGGGTAAAAAATTGGGCCACCGGCCCCGCCATCCACATATGTTTATACCAATTATATGGACCCCACTTGGTAGAGTGATGCCCGTAAACTAATTCAAAACTATGAAATTTACCTAAAAGTACACCCAAACTTCTAACCTTGAACTCATAATTAAAATTAAGTAACCGTTCAGAAACCGGCCAACTGCCAGGTTACCAACCTGCCACCGCCACCGAACTCCAAAACCCAAAAGTCAGAAAAACTAACTAAAGGGACCTAAAAAGCAGAACAAAACTAACTAAAGAGACCTAAAAAGTAGAAGACAAACTAACGCAATGCAACCCAAAAAGACAATCAAAAGAGAAAAACTACCTAAGGGGACCGAAGAACGTGAATAATGTCCTCCAAGAAGATCAGCATGCCAGCTGGCGACAAATGCACCCCGTCAGACCAGTACAGTGACGGATCCCGGAAGGAGATACCACCGTGCGGCACGACCAGCCCGCCATGCTGGAGGACAGCACAACCGACAACCGAATTGACCCGCCTCCGAACTAGGTCAATCGCCCCGGGGTTAAAGGCTCCACGCCAAGACCGCCGAGGGACGATGTCTGACCAGAGGATCAGGCAAAACGGCCAGTCAGCCATAAGTTCCAACAGCTGACGGCTGATCTCGAGGCGAATGTCAAGACCTGTGCGGCGCACCAGATCATTGCCACCCAGATGCAACAGTGGAACCCCAATTCGGCCAACTGCCGCCCGAAGCCAGTCCCGCAGGCCGTCCCAGCGGAGGCCTCTACTTCCCAACCAGCGCACAGCCTGCAGCTCCGGAAACCGGGTTGTGTCACAGGCCAGAGCCGTCACGGACAGCCATTAGATGTATGAATGGCCGACAAACCATATAAAGTGCGGATCTAACCGCCGTCCTGTAAAAGAAGGGTGTGACGAAGGTTAATAAATGAAATAAAAGATAGCATTTTTAAATGGGCAACCTAACTGCGTCCCTAACGGGGATTGGAGGGGGGGGGGGGGGGTTGGGCCACCCAATTTGACTTGAGGCAAAAACAAAACTTCGTTAGCCGGCAAAAGCCGTAGGTAAAACCAACGATAAAACAAAAATTCCTCAAGGCCCCCGCAATCGCAAAGTGCAACTGCGACGAGCGGCTAGTCCTCAAATAGGCGCACTGGGAGGAAAGGCCTGATATAGCGTCTGACTGCACCAGACCTCCACCTACCCAGTGCCCGGACTTCGACTTCGGACCAACCCGCCGCAGCGGCTGCTGAAGCAGCGCCGATGCGGAAAGAGTGAGTCCCATAGTCGGCCGGAGAGAGACCCAGGTACAAAAGACAACGTCCCAAAACCGACCGGAATTGATATCTGGTCAACGGGGAACCGTCACTATGGACGAGCCACCCGGGGGGCGTTGGAGGCCGAAGGGACGAATAAGCCTGGGCCGCGGCAACTGGACAAATGCCCCGCGCACGAGCCCGACCCATTCGAACCCACTGCCCCCTGCCGGCTACGTCAGTCTTGGAGCGCTGAATCCTGCACCACAAACCGTCGGGGCGTACGACAACGTGGGCTGCCAGCATGGGCGAGGCAAAAGTCCAAGAGACGGACACCAGCTCACCCACCCTGAATGCACCGTGGAAGGCCATCGTAAAGGCCGCCATGAAGAGGCGAACTTCGTATCCCGAGGAGCAAATACTCTTAAGGGATCCCAAAATCCGCCCGAGCAAAGCACCCGTGATCGGCAGGCGAGTATCCGGGAGGGGCGGGATCGCACGATCCCAACCTTTCAACACCCGCCGGAGCAAAAAGGACTTTGTAAAATCCGCTTCCCCCCGAAGCTGCAGAAAGTATGATATACCCGCCAGAATCCTGCTAACAGACGCCCGCGAAATCCCGTCGGAGTACAACATCCAGATGTATTCTAAGAGTAAATCGTGAGAGGTCTTACCACTCGGGCCTCTCTCCAGGAGGAAGCGACTCCACCGCTCCCAGGCAGGCCCGATAGGCCGTAAAAGTGGCAGGGGCCAACGACCTGTGGGCTAACTCCTCCAATTCGGGTGGATGACCTGCCACACATAAGCAGGACAGGATTCCCCTTGGATTAGCGCTGCAGGAGCCAAGCGCCTAAACCGCTGCCAATCGCCGCAAGACAGGGCATCCGCAAGTTCGTTACGCACGCCAGGGACATGCTTGGCTCGCAACGTAATGTTGTTCACCAAGCATAGCAAGACTATCTGCGCAAGGACCCGCAGGACCGGCAAGGACGTGGATTTTTGGCGGTTTATGGCAAAAACCACGCCCAAATTGTCGCACCAGAAGATAACATGTTTGTTACGCAGGGCATCGCACCACAATTCCAGAGCGACCAGAATGGGAAACATTTCCAGCAACAGCATGTTCGTCGTGAGGCCCTTGCAAAGCCAGGCCCGAGGCCAAGGACATGCGCACCAACGGCCCGCGAAATAAGCTCCGAACCCGTAAGCGCCAGAGGCGTCCGTGAAAAGCTCTAGGGATGGGCTAGACACGGCTGCCTCCTGCCAAATACAGATGCCGTTGAAACGAACAAGAAAGTTGTCCCAAATACGCAAATCTCTTCGGATTTCGAGGGACAACCTAAGAAAATTATGCGGGCGTCTAACCCCTACGGTGGCCCGTTCCAATTTTCTACAGAAAACCCTGCCCATGGGGATCACCTTGCAAGCAAAGTTAAACAGACCCAATAAGGATTGAGCCTGTTTGAGAGTGAGCTTGCCCGCAGCCAGCGCATATAGGATGCCGTCGTGTAAGCGCAACACCTGTCCGCAGGGAGCCTACACAGACCACCGACGATATCAATCTGAATGCCGAGGGCCCCTCCGTCTTTTCAGGTGCCACCGGAACCCCGAAGTGTGCGAAGAGGGCCAGAGCCCCCTGCAGCAAGTTGACGCAGCGATCCGAGTCTGATGGGCCGATAAAAAGAAAATCATCCAAGTAGTGCGAAATTCCCCGTTCGCCCGTCGATTGCTCGAGACACCAGTGGAGGAAAGAACTGAATCTTTTGAAGTAGGTGCAAGAAACAGAACAGCCCATAGGGAGGCACCGCTCGATGTAGTAGCCATCATCTAGCATAAAACCCATAAACCGAAAGGCAGACGGGTGCAGCGGAAGGAGACGGAACGCTGACTGGATGTCCAATTTACACATCACTGCCCCAGGCCCAAAAGACCGGATGGTGTCTATGGCCGAATCAAAGGATAGGTAAACAACCCTACACTGCTCATAAGGGATGGCATCGTTAACCGATGACCCCAGAGGATAGGAAAGATGTTGGATCAGTCGAAAAATTTTCCCACGGTCTTTTTGGGCACTATGCCTACGGGGGACAAAACCAACTCTGGCAAGGGAGGTTCCCGGAAAGGGCCTATCATTCTTCCTAACGCCACTTCAGCCTCCACCTTCTGGCGGAGCACGTCCGGAAACTCCCAAGCCGAGCGCAGGTTCGTACCCGCCCCCGGACCCACCCGTCCATGTATCGGCAAGGGGAAGCCCGATGTGAAACCCGAGTGTAAGAATTGGGCGTCCGCCGGCCGCGGGTACCGTCGCAGTCATGGAATGAGCGCCCGAAGTCTAATTGGGGTGGGAGCTGTGGCCAACGCCAGAGGCCGCGGGAGCACGACTCTGTCGGGTCTGTGGTCCGGAAGCCCCTCCGGTCGCTGGACTGGGACAGTCCTTAATCCCGTGGCCCCCACCACATCTGATACAGGAGAGACGAAAACGACACCGGCCGCCTAAGTCACATTGGGCATTATTAAAAGCGAAGCATTTGCCATGCCCTGCGCGCCCTGAACCGCCGCGAAAGCCGGCCAAACGAGAGGCAGGTCGGTTTGCCCAACGCTTCGCCGTGCCGACTTCCTCAGTGCCGGCCGAACCCTGGGTCAGTTCCGAGCACAATTCCACATCTTTCTTACCGAAGTTATAGATCTGCCGCCTGTGTTGTTTGCGCCGAAAATCCTCATCATAACGACGCCAGGCCGACCCTTTGTACTTATGGTACAGCACGTGTATGAGGAATTGATACCGCACAACGTTCATGTGTTCGTCCGGGCGGGTCTCCAGGTAACAAGCAGCAAAGATCAACATACATCGCACCCAATTCGGGTAGGACCGCAAAGCGTCCTCGCTGGCCTGCCCTTTTTTCTTAGCTGAAAGTAAGGCATCGTCACTAGTAAGAGCGAAAATATTTACATATTGGCCCTTACGGAGACGGTCCCGGACCCGGGGCCTGAGTCCGCGTTGCACGGCCGTATTAGCGCAGTGCACGGTGTCCGATTCCACCGAGACTTGGGAGGCGGACAAGGTTGAATACCGACGCTCGCGCCGTCTGCGACGCTTAACCCTGTGCAAGCCGCCGTCGGAGGAGGACAGACCCTCCGAGGACGTTGAAGCAAGGGAAGAGTCCGTGTCCCGACGCCTGCGGCTGCGCCTGCTGCCCTTGCTGGAAACCCTGCGCGCACTGCTGCCTACGCTAGAGGAGCTGGAGTGAGTACCCGCTCCCAAGCCGCTATGGGGTGTCACCGCGCTCCCCCTGGACCAGTCGGGGTCCGATGAAGACTCACCTGCACGAGAGGGAACACCGTCCGTCCCAACGGCCACCGAACGACTCGAGGATGCACCGCCAGACTCCATTCCGAAAACGACTTCCGTGGCTGGGGAGACAAAAGAGACATCGTTCCCCAGCTCCCCAACCGGACCCGCACCCGCCGGGAGCGAGGCAGGTGGGGGAACCGTTGCGCCAGGGGACAGAAGCGGGGTAAGAGATTGCGCAATGCTATCCGCCAAAGAAACAGCGGGCTGCCCTAGTCCCCCGGGTATGGAGGATAACAAGGGCACCACCGCCGACACAACAGCGGCACAAATGGCGGACAGAGCGGTGGCGTCCACCAAGGGTGCAGCCGCAGTGGCAGGCATAGGAAGATCAGAGCCGCCACGCGAGTCGTGCGCCCCACGGGAGGTTCGTAAACCCCCCGTTGGGAGCAAGGACCCGGACGATCCCTCACTGTCGGGCATCACGGTACAGCCGTCCCGCTGCGAGGAACCTCGCGCAAACCGCCAGCGCCGCGACCTCCTCCTACCCCGAGCATTGGCCTCAGGACGAGAAACCGGAGAGTCGTCACTACTGGAAGGAGGCAGCGCGATGTCGGAATGAACGCCGTCCGCAGCGACGTCGGCAGGCGACGACAGGACGTGGGGAGGGGAAGAACGGTCGCCCTCCGCTGGCGCTCGCCGCCCCCTGATAGGGTGAGTGACCCCGGGAGGAGCCGCACGGCCACGGGCGGCAGCAGCAGCGCCAGTCGCCATCCGAGTCAATCCGGGAGGGGCAGGCGCTACTGGGCCATCCACGGCAGGAGAGGCCAGGAGGGCCGCCCCGCCGCGGGCGGACGCAGAACGCCCCCTTCTAACCGGCCCTGCCCTATCCGCAACTAGCAATGGGGGATGTGCAGCAGCAGAGCGGGGGCGACGCCCCGCTCTGTCAGGGGAGGGCGCAGGCAGGAGCTGACCGGCCGAGGGGGAGAGCCGGCCAGATGGGTCAGGCCTCATCTGGGCTCCCCAGCTGGCAGGATGAAAAGCAGCACGTGCGCGCTGCCTAGACTGCACGTGTCTGGCAGCCGCGCGACCCCCCGCCCACCCAGTAACCCCAGTAGTGGAGCCCATATGTTGCTGGGTGATGCCCCCCCTGGTGGCCGCAAGCCGCCGATCCGCGGGTTGGGAGCTCCGTCACGGCCCCACGTGATCGGAGCTGCCGCGGGTAGTGACTAGCGACGGGTTCAGGGACGGCAGAGCACCGTCCCTGGCAAGCCATCGCGTGCGCCCTCTATCCCCCTGTGCTCCGTCCCCCGCCGCGGCTAGTAGCGGGGACGAAGAGCGCACTCGCAGGGGAGCATGAGCGGGCGGCCGAGCCCGGCCGCGCGCGGCCCGAACATCACTGGCAGTTGCCGCAGGCACTCCCCGTGCTGGCCGGACATCAGAGGCGTCCAGGAGCCGGGCGGGGAGGCCAGCGGTGCGGCTGGGTTGGATTCTGGCGGCCATAGGGGAGGCACAGGGCGCACAGGGAAGAATAGGAAAGGGTAAAGAAAGCAAGGAGAAGTGAGGAATATAGAAAGGAAAAGAACAGAGGAGAGGGAGTGAAGAAGTGTAAAGGAAGTTTTAAGGAAGTATGAGAGAGTATGAGGATAAATGTAATAAATGGAACAGTACTTGCAGTCTCACGAGAAGAGCTGGAAGAGAGGCAGGAAGTACCCGGTCAGCAGCCTATATGCATGACAGGCCAGCCCCTATACATGATCCAGCCAATCAGCCCCTCGGGCCCTCTCTCTACGTTCCTCCCACCACAAAACATTAACCCCTTCCAAGCCAAGGTGATGCATTGAGCGGCGCTGCGGAAGCCCAGACGGTGCGTTTATGCTGCTATGGTCACATTATGTTCCCTACGCAGTCTGAAAAAGTTCAAAGAATAAATGAAAAAAAAAGTGAAAAACTCACGTCGATCTTTTTCCATGTCAACCTAGTACATGTCGACCTAGTGACCATGTCGACCTAATGCATGTTGACCAATAGTGGTCGACCTAAGTTTTGTCGACCTAATGACCGTCTCCCGCCCAACGGCTGTTGATGCCTCTCCCTTGGGCATATCCTATCTGTGTGCATAGGGCATTGACAGTGGTGGGAAGTAACACTGGGGGTCAGCAGACCCCCTGGATAGGTCTGGTGACCTTAGCAGCCAATGGGATGGTGTCAGCAGGGCATAGGGCATTGACAGTGGTGGGAAATATCACTGGGGGTCAGCAGACCCCCCGGATGGGTCTGCTGACTCTAGCAGCCAATGGGATGGTGTCAGCAGGTATAAACAAGGAATCTGGGATACCAGTAATCGCCAGTGCAACGTTTTACACAGCCAGGCTTTGTACCTAGTACTCTGTGCTTCGCAGCAGCTCCTGTGCAGCTTCCAGAACTCTGCATGCTTGTTATTAGTACTTATTTGAATTCTACAGGATTGATCCTTTTTGCCACAGTTCGCCTCCATTGCTCCTGACAGTCTGCATAGAACTGCACGACTCCCTGCGGCCTAACCTGCGATCTTGTTGCTGCTACCTCAGTGACCAGACCCACCAGGGTTCCCTGCTGGCACAGGATCACAGTTTACTGGTTCCAGAGTAATTCCTTTACAGGCCGGAATATACCCTCTTAGTTTCTTGATACCGGCGGAAGCTAGCATTCGCTACATGGTCTTCTCAGTATTCTCAGCTAGCAATAAATCCATGAGAAGAGCTTCCATCCTGCCTGTCTTTTGTTCAAAGAATCCGTGTTCCCTGATTCTCCTACATCCAACCCGGATCCACAACCTGCACAGAGCGTGACAATAGCATACCTCCCAACTGTCCCGATTTTCGCAGGACAGTCCCGTTTTTTGGGGACTGTCCCGCTGTCCCACCCGTGGGCCGCAGTGTCCCGCGGTGGGGGGGGGAGTTAGGAGGCTCTGTCTGTCGCTGCCCTGCTTAGCAGAGCAGCGTTGAATAGACGCTGTGCGCATGCACACAGCGTCTATTCAGGGGAGTCAGAGGGAGAGGGGGCATGCCAGCGGCTCACAGAGCGCTGGGCATGCCCCCTCAGTGATGAAAATGGGGGCGTGGCTCGCGATCGCGGGTCCTCCCGCGAAGCCACGCCTCCTTTTCTTAGGCCATGCCCCCTTTTCGGGAGCGTGTGTCCCTCTTTGAGGAGACACAAAGTTGGGAGGTATGCAATAGGCAGGTATTATTGATCAAATGTTGTACAGGTTGAGTATCCCATATCCAAATATTACGAAATATGGAATATTCCAAAATACAGAATTTTTTTGAGTGAGACTGATATAGTGAAACCTTTGTTTTCTGATGGCTCAATGTACACAAACTTTGTTTAATACACAAAGTTATTAAAAATATTGTATTAAATGACCTTCAGGCTGTGTGTATAAGGTGTATATGAAACATAAATGCATTCTGTGCTTAGATTTCGGTCCCGTCGCCATGATATCTCATTATGGTATGCAATTATTCCAAAATACGGAAAAATCCCATATCCAAAAAACTTCTGGTCCCAAGCATTTTGGATAAGGGATACTCAACCTGTATAAGTTTGGCAGTGGAGGTTAGAGTGGGCCCTAACCCACTAAGGAATACAGATAAAGAATTATTCAGCATGGGAGGGATATTGGACGGTATCCAATTAGGGGCAAAATAGCCTTGGGCATGAAAAACAGAAGTTTTCCTGATATTTCCCAGATATTTTTTTTACAGGCTATCCAATTAGGTCACCCATAAAAAAAATCCTTTTCCTCGCGAAAACACACAGGTTCAGTAAAATGTGCATTTTTGCTAGAAACAGCCTAATTTTTGTCTGAAAACGGAGATGTTTTCGGGGAGTTTTGTTTCACCTGCCTGAAGCACGGCTCGCACTGGCTTTTTAGGTCTAATTGGATAGCCTCCTGATAAATAATTGGATAACCCCCTTATAAAAATTTGTGAGTTAAAGGGGAAACACCATAGAAGGGAGATGTTGTAAATATCAGTACGGCAAAGAAAAAGCACTGAAACTAGGTGTCCAAGGACCTGGACTTACCTGGTAATGTATGATTGCCATCACCTGTGGTGAAACACCTTTCTTACCAATTAAATAGCTCACCACAGGTGATGGCGATCATACATTACCAGGAAAGTCCAGGAACAGAGCATTTTCTCCCTCATGGAGAGGGTCAGGTAGGCAAGTATGATATATGGTGATACAGTATATATGTATGGTTGTTTATGGCATGCGCTAGAAAACAGAATAAGAACACTCTATGTGACTTCAAGGTGGTAGCAAGCTTCATCACCAGGGGTGGAGTAATATGGATATCTTCGTCATTACTACTGAACTAAGGCGGGTAAAGGACTGATAAAGCCCAACATTTCAATGTTCAGTTATGAACTGGGAAAAGAAAATATATTGTTCAGGGGTAACCAGGTGTCCCATTACAGCTCTGTTAAAAATCTGAATACCCTCACACATGTCATTATGGGATCTGATTTAGGTCAAAAGGCTGAAAATATAGGGGGAGATGTACTAAGCAGTGACAAGTGTGGAGAAGTGAGCCAGTGGAGAAGTTGCCCATGGCAACCAATCAGCTGCTCTGTATAATTTTATAGTATGCAAATTATAAATGTCACTTCAATGCTGATTGGTTGCCATGGGCAACTTCTCTACTGGCTCACCTCTCCACTGTTTTCACTGCTTTGTACATCTCCCTGATAGTCATCAGCATTACGTGACATCACAGCTCAGACTCTCTTTGTGATTCCACCAAATCCGCACAGTGCATTTTCTGCAAAGCAGTGATGGGTGCCAGGTGTGTGGTGCACCCCCCCCCCCCCCCCCCCCACTCCCTGCACCCATTATAATTACGCCAATTGCATTGTGGCTAAATGACTTCAGTTCATGGCAGAGCAGTGGCTTGGCTTTACCAGAAGATGACTTTTGCACAAAACATCTCTCAGGCACTTCATCAGTCAGCAAAAAAAGTTACAAAGCCATTTATTGCTGTCACAGTACATACTTTGTTTTACAGCCCCCCTTGCAGAGAGGCACACAACGTTAGCTGGACACATTATACTTTATTGGCCCTACAAATAAAAGCTTTAAATGTGTCTGTTTAGGAAAACCTTCATTTCAACGGAATAAAAATGACAGCCATTCCCTAAAAAACACATGATAAAGATGTTCATTTTGGCTCTCCGGCCAGATATCCCTTAGGTCATTGACTTGTGAACATAGCAGAATTATAGCTTTAACAGTGTCCATATGAATTCTTATCGCAGCCTGTCATTGAAGTCCATTCTCTTTATTGGTAAAATTCACAAAGATAACTTAACAGAAACCATATGTTTGCATATAGTATAGAGGACTGGAACAAAAACGTGGTGTAGCTAGTACAGTGGTGGTCATTCCGAGTTGATCGCTAGCTGCAGTCGGTCGCTGTGCAGCGATGAGGCAGAAAAAAAGGCAGTTCAGCGCATTCATATGCGGCGCAATGCACACGCGCTACATACTGTTACAACGAACTATGTAGTTTCACACAAGGTCTAGCGAAGCTTTTCAGTCGCACTGCTGGCCGCAGAGTGATTGACAGGAAGAGGGCGTTTCTGGGTGTCAAGTAACCGTTTTCAGGGAGTGTTCGAAAAAACACAGGCGTGCCAGGAAAAACGCAGGCGTGGCTGGGAGAACGCAGGGCGTGTTTGTGACGTCAAAACAGGAACTGAACAGTCTGAAGTGATCGCAAGCGCTGAGTAGGTCTGGAGCTGCACAAAAAAACTTTGTAGCCGCTCTGCGATCCTTTCGTTCGCACTTCTGCTAAGCTAAGATACACTCCCAGTGGGAGGCGGCATAGCGTGTGCAATGCTGCTAAAATCTGCTAGCGAGGGAACAACTCGGAAAGACCACCTGTGTCTTTTCTAGGAACAGATAACCTGTTTCATTTCTGACACAAGCCATACAATAAATAAATGTCATTTACATTTGCTATTTAATTATTATTAGTCTAATATACAATCCAAAATAATAAGATTCTAAATAACTATAATGGTGTCGGATAATGCAATTGGGCTCTGTATTGTTTGCTGTAATTCTCAGTCATTATTCTGCACAGCAGTGCATAGTACCACTTCCCGTGATACTTTAAAGAAGCTTCCTCAGCCTGTCGGTATACAGTATGACAGTTGTAGTTACTTGTAGAAATCATGTTACTACAGTATATATTTGCAGTTGTTTATATTTGTTTTATCTGTTCTAAATTATTCATTTTAAAAACATAATTAGCAACATCGTTTAATTTTCTAGAGGCAATATTAAGAACACACATAAAATACTGTAAATTGAGCCAATACAGACAATTCCAGGGACCGAATCTGAAATCCTGGGATTGTCCATAAAAGCAGGGACAACTGGAGACGGGTGGTATTCAGGTTGCCGACTGTCGGGATCCCGGCGCACAGTATACCGGCACCGGAATCCCGACAGCCGGCATACCGACAGTTTATCTCCCTCGTGGGGGTCCACGACCCCCCCTGGAGGGAGAATATATAGCGTGGTGCGCGTAGCGCACCACCGTGCCCGCAAGGGGCTCATTTGCGCTCGCCGCGCTGTCGGTATGCCGACCGGTCGGGCTTCCGGCGCCGGTATGCTGGTCGCCTGGAGCCCGGCCGCCAGCATACCATACCACACCCCTGGAGACTATGGGATGGTTGAGCAATATGAAACACCTGGTAATGCCGTTGTTGTTCTTCTGAGTGTAACACGAAGATTCAATTCAACCCGAAATTCTTATTCCATTTGGCCCTAGGACATATAATGTTAAATTCATTCATTCTGGCTGGCGACCCTCCGGAGTAGCTTATACTGTACATGCACTTTCCTGCTCCACGTGTTACTGCTGAAAGGAGACGTTTCTGAGCGATGTGGTGACTATTTCCGTACAGTGGGGGTCATTCCGAGTTGATCGCTCGCTAGCAGTTTTTAGCAGCTGTGCTAACGCTATGCTGCCGCCCACTGGGAGTGTATTTTAGCTTAGCAGAAGTGCGAATGAAAGGATCGCAGAGTGGCTACAAAATAATTTTGTGCAGTTTCAGAGTAGCTCCAGACCTACTCAGCACTTGCGATCACTTCAGACTATTCAGTTCCGGATTTGACGTCACAAACACGCCCTGCGTTCGGCCAGCCACGCCTGCGTTTTTTCGGTCACTCCCTGAAAACGGTCAGTTGACACCCAGAAACGCCCTCTTCCTGTCAATCACTCTGTGGCCAGCAGTGCGACTGAAAAGCTTCGCTAGACCTTGTGTGAAACTACTTTGGCTGTTGTGAAAGCATGTCGCGCGTGCACATTGCGCAGCATACGCAGAAGTGCCGTTTTTTTGCATCATCGCAGCGCAGCGAACATTTTCAGCTAGTGATTAACTCGGAATGACTCCCCATTTCCCAGCTAGGGCATCTCCTTTGGTCTTCAGCTTGGCTATGGGCCTAATTCAGACCTGATCGCTAGGGTGCATATTTGTTAGCATCCCTGCGATCAGGTAGTCGCCACCTACAGGGGGAGGGGGAAATCGCTGTGCAGGGGTGCAAACTCCAAACGCCTGGTCCCTCCTGCGTTTCTCTGGACACTCCTTACAAACAGTCAGTTGCCACCCACCCTTGCGATTGCCCGTGTGATCGCTTTTCTCGCACATATCGTCGCTGCCCGCCGATCCCTGTCGCTGTGG
This sequence comes from Pseudophryne corroboree, assembly GCF_028390025.1. Lineage (NCBI taxonomy): Eukaryota > Metazoa > Chordata > Amphibia > Anura > Myobatrachidae > Pseudophryne > Pseudophryne corroboree. The sequence goes on along the minus strand of NC_086449.1, from coordinate 795,577,675 downwards.
ACCGATGAACCTGCGCATTGTGGTGCATGCGCAGTTCAGACCTGATCGCAGGCTGTACGAAAATGCAGCCTAGCGATCAGGTCTGAGAATTAGGCCATACGTGAAAGAAGCTACACAATTAATGTTTTATAAGCTGCAGAAGGGATCAGTACGAAATCCCGCCGGACGGGATCCTGGCGGTCGGAATACCGACACCAGGATCCCGACTGGCACAATCCCGACAGGGGTGCAAGCGCAAAGCAGCCCCTTGCAGGCGCGCTGCGCTCGCCACACTGTGGGCACGGTGCATCGCTACGCTCGGCACACTATTATATTCTCCCTCTATGGGTGTCGTGGAGGGAGATAATGTCGGGATTGTGCCGGTCGGGATCCCGGTGTCGGTATTTTGACCGCCAGGATTCCGTCCGGCAGTATCTTGACCGCATCCCCTGCAGAACAATCCAAAACTGGTCATTTATGTGCAGAGTGCTAGAATGATTGGCAACTAACAAATGATTAAAGGATTTAGTGAAAGTTGGTTTTGCACGCGTTTGCTGCACTGTTATATCTACAGTTAGGGGCGTTTTCACATAAGAGGGGACCCCTGTGCAGACTCCGGCTGTGCTCCCTCCTCTGTACGGTGCAGCATACTTACCTACATTCTGGCTGCTCTCTGCGGGAGAGAGCAGCCAGGTCGTCTCAGAGGGCGGGCAGGGGAGGCTGTGACGTGGATGAAGGGGTGGGCCGGAGGCGGGCCGGGGGCGGAGCGGGGGCGGAGTCATGATGACACTGCCTTTAAGCCACGCCCCCGCTCTGTAATGCCGCGATCACCGGCATTACACTGCAGGGGGCGTGGCTTTGATGACGCGATTCAGCAAGTATCGCGTCATCAACTGCCCGGACCGCCCACTTTACACACTAAGTGGGCGGACGGGCAGGGGGACCCCGCTAATCGGGAGACTTGCCTGCTCTTCCGGGGGGCCGGGAGGGTCACCCGATTTTCGAGCCTCCCGGCCATTCCGGGAGAGTAGGCAAGTATGCGGTGCAGTAGTCTCCGGCATTGTGCCTACCATGTTCCGGAGACCAAAATCACTACTGCGCATGCGCGGTGGCCATTTTGGCTATGATTTTCGCTGCAGCTCCCGACGCTGGAATCCAGAGAGGTAAGTATTAAAATATGTGTGCGGTATGGGCCCCCCACACCACTGCACACATTGCACCTATTATAGAAACACCAATGTCTCCAGTACAGGACATAGATTAGTGCACTGAAAAATGCAGCAAGAACGGGACAATGGATGAATCAATGAATTCTGCAAGGCTCTGAGGTGTCACTAATAGTGCAGGAGATATCACTATCAAAGGGGGTGTGGCCTCGCGGGTAATGTAATACAGACCTGTCTCCTGTCACTGAGGAGAAGTCGTCACTTTGGTGTCATCCCTCACCCCCCGCACCCCCGTTGTGACGCCACTGGCGAGGCTACTAGGTAGCAGTCATACACTAAGCTCAACCTCCAATTCACTTTATAAAATTAGATAAACTCAGGCCTACCCAGCCTGCCATCGCAGATGAACATTGCGACCAATGGTTGCGATGGTCATCACAGATGAGATTGCATCGCAAATGCAGGAATGCAGACATTTACATTGCACAGGGGGAAAGGGGGGCACCAACACCAATCTTACCTCCAGGCTTTTAGTATGATCTTACACCCGTGTAAGCAAGATTACACTTTTTTGTTACCAATTAAAGTTTTGGGAGCTTTATTGTATTGAGGCACCGTAGATAATGTCAAACATTGTAACTCCTCTCCCTGTACATGGAAATTTACGTCAAGACATCATTTTATATTGGATCAACTTGTATTCTTGGTTGAGTGGCTCTTTAAATCACAACACATGCTGAAAGTGCTTACCCAGCACACCACCCACAGACAGCTGCTTTTAACCTTACTGGGTCTCATCGTCAGTGTGGACCTGCTAGCTCTGCAAAGTCAACTGCACTCAGAGTGCCTTGCAAATGTAACAGAATGTGTTATACTCGGGCTCTACTGTGCTTTCTTCTCGTTTTCCGAAAGGTCACGCTTTCAGGAGGTGATGGGCAAAGACATATACTGTTTCCGAGTCACCACCCCGCCACAACAACATACGTATAGTGTTGGGGCACATGTGCCCGGCGGTGGAAACTATTCTCAAGGTGGGTACACACTGGTACATATATCTGCCGATAAATTGATCGGCAGATATATCTATGGACGGATCGGGCAGTGTGTTGACCATACACACTGGCCGATCTGTCGGGGACTGACATCACCACCGGCCACTGCAGCATGTGTACGGGCGGGCGACAGACCGCCCGTACACACACAGCGGCATGCCAGTATATCGGTAGATATATTGGCCTTCGGCTGTGCTGTGGGGCCGACGTGATACGTCTGTGAACTACAGAGTTCACAGACGCGTCGGCCGTACATACTGGCCGACGGACCCGCGATATATCGGCTATTCAAGAGAACGGCTGATCTATCGGCCAGTGCGTACCCACCTTAACTGTTGATCTTTTCTACAAAGTGAATATTTGACAAAACTTTCACTGTCCATTTACACCTGACTAGCACCAAAAAACAGAATGATCTGCGCACTGAGTACTTCTTAAACTCTCCAAACTGCAGACATCTATATATTTAATTGGCTAAGCAATTTTGTTTTTCGGGAGAGCAACTACTCCGCAATGACAACACTAATTTGTGTGTTGTAAATGTGCAATAAGGTTGCAGAATTTTGATGAGGTCAGGTTGTTAGAGAATAATGCATCAAAAGGCTGGTTTTTCCCCACAAATAAATCATTGAGTGAGGGGTGCGCACTTTTTCCCTTCGGTTGCGAATTGTAGCCAGAGCGGGATTAACGGCGGGGCGGAAGGGGCGGTCGTCCCGGGGCCCCCACACACTGGCCCTCATTCCGAGTTGTTCGCTCGGTAATTTTCTTCGCATCGCAGCGATTTTCCGCTAATTGCGCATGCGAAATGTTCGCACTGCGACTGCGCCAAGTAAATTTGCTATACAGTTAGGTATTTTACTCACGGCATTACGAGGTTTTTTCTTCGTACTGGTGATCGTAATGTGATTGACTGGAAGTGGGTGTTTCTGGGCGGAAACTGGCCGTTTTATGGGTGTGTGTGAAAAAACGCTGCCGTTTCTGGGGAAAACGCGGGAGTGTCTGAAGAAACGGGGGAGTGTCTGGGCAAACGCTGGGAGTGTTTGTGACGTCAAACCAGGAACGAAACTGACTGAACTGATCGCAGTTGCCGAGTAAGTCTGGAGCTACTCAGAAACTGCTAAGAAGTGTCTATACGCAATTCTGCTAATCTTTCGTTCGCAATTTTACTATGCTAAGATTCACTCCCAGTAGGCGGCGGCTTAGCGTGTGCAAAGCTGCTAAAAGCAGCTTGCGAGCGAACAACTCGGAATGACCACCACTGTCCTCACAACTGCAAAAAAACATCGGAGTAGATATACAGCATTTACCTGTCTCCTCTCCGTCCTCCTCGGCAGCTGAGCTGTTCCATTACAGCTGCGGCCGCCGAGGAGCTTCACTCACTGCAGTGTGAAGTCTCACAAGATTTGACATTATCTCGCGAGACTTCACACTGCTGTGGCTGTGAGTGAAGCTCCTCGGCGGCCGCAGCAGTAAAGGAACAGCTCAGCTGCCGAGGAGGACGGAGAGGAGACAGGTAAATGCTGTACTCCTACTCCACTGTTTTTTTTGCAGTTGTAAGGACAGTGTGTGGGGGCCCCACAAATTTGTTGCCCAGTGGCCTCCACAGACCTTAATCCATCCCTGATTGTAGCGAAGCCCTTGCAAATTTCTATCTGCCCTAAATTCAGTTGATATAATGAATTATTTGTAATACTTTTGGGATACAGTTGAATTTCGGGCTACTGTAAACTGTTGGGATCCAGTAAACTTTTGATGAACACATTATAAACACAATGAATCGATTTCAAGCAATGTGGTGGAGTGGTATTTAATACATATAGTATACATTTCTAATATCCAGAATATAGTGCAAACCATTTGGATATTCTTTATCACAAACAAACTAAAATAGAAGAGTCGCTCATTCTGAGTCGGCATAGGGTTTAAGAGCTCGCCGTTCAGTAAAGTGGACATTGTTTGTCTTCTCTTCAACAATTTCCTATATCTTGCTCTAGAACTCCTCTGTCTATCTTACTCGGGTGTAATAATCCTCTAATAGGATGGCACTGAGAGTTGATGTGGTAGAAAGACGAATACCCTAAATTTGCACATACTGTAGGTTGCACAGTAAAATAAAACTTGGAATTAGGCTTGAAGTTACATATCTTTTCAAACGTCTGTTCTCCAGTTTCTTCCGGCAGCTGTTCCGGCACATTTCTTGTAAGTTAGCATACTCACATATGAAACTATATTTTTTTTCCTAAGATGCTTGTAACCATAAAATAATTAAAGCACATGGGCCAATTAGAGGAGGGGATGGAAGGCCTGCAAGTTTCATTATTATTATTATTATTTTTTAGTGATTTTTACTTCTCCGCATTGCCCACGCCACTGGCGTTGTGTGGGATTTAAACTCGCCGCACATCACCGGAGGCTTAGGTTTTCACCATACATATCGCCGGACAATCGCAACAGCTTTGCATTCTGTCACCTTCCACCCGTAGACATTTCATTCATATATCCTTTCCCACAGTGATTTTCCGCAAGTTTTGTGATCCCACCCAACAGTTCGGGGGTGGATGGAACACCCCACTCTGGGATTCCAAACAGTTCGATTTAACCGTATATGAACTGGTGTAACCTCATGAGAATTCTGCTGGCGGTTTTACAACCCTGACAGATGCACGATAAGAGACGGCTTCTATATTTATCACTCTTATCAAATAGTGAGAGGCAGAACCCAACATCAGATAGCAACAGCACAATTCATGATACAGAAAACAATACATATATACTGTATGGGTATGGGTCTTTAGGTCGACCACTATTGGTCGACATGCATTAGGTTGACATGGTCACTAGATTGACATGTACTAGGTTGACATGGGAAAAGGTCGACATGAGTTTTTTAACTTTTTTTTTGGTGTCGTTTTCTTTTGCTGTGCTCGGCACAGGTTACTATTCCCAATCGTAGTCCACGTGGCACAGGTTACTATTCCCAATCGTATGCCACGTGGATCGTAAAGTATGAAAAAGTTTAAAAAAAAAGTTCAAAAATGTGAAAAACTCATGTCGACCTTTTTACATGTCGACCTAGTACATGTAGGGATGTGCACTTGAAATTTTTCGGGTTTTGTGTTTTGGTTTTGGGTTCGGTTCCGCGGCCGTGTTTTGGGTTCGACCGCGTTTTGGCAAAACCTCACCGAATTTTTTTTGTCGGATTCGGGTGTGTTTTGGATTCGGGTGTTTTTTTCAAAAAACCCTAAAAAACAGCTTAAATCATAGAATTTGGGGGTCATTTTGATCCCAAAGTATTATTAACCTCAAAAAACATAATTTCCACTCATTTTCAGTCTATTCTGTATACCTCACACCTCACAATATTATTTTTAGTCCTAAAATTTGCACCGAGGTCGCTGGATGACTAAGCTAAGCGACCCTAGTGGCCGACACAAACACCTGGCCCATCTAGGAGTGGCACTGCAGTGTCACGCAGGATGGCCCTTCCAAAAAACACTCCCCGAACTGCACATGACGCAAAGAAGAAAAAAAGAGGCGCAATGAGGTAGCTGTGTGAGTAAGCTAAGCGACCCTAGTGGCCGACACAAACACCTGGCCCATCTAGGAGTGGCACTGCAGTGTCACGCAGGATGGCCCTTCCAAAAAACACTCCCCAAACAGCACATGACGCAAAGAAGAAAAAAAGAGGCGCAATGAGGTAGCTGTGTGGGTAAGATAAGCGACCCTAGTGGCCGACACAAACACCTGGCCCATCTAGGAGTGGCACTGCAGTGTCACGCAGGATGGCCCTTCCAAAAAACACTCCCCAAACAGCACATGACGCAAATAAAAATGAAAGAAAAGAGGTGCAAGATGGAATTGTCCTTGGGCCCTCCCACCCACCCTTATGTTGTATAAACAGGACATGCACACTTTAACCAACCCATCATTTCAGTGACAGGGTCTGCCACACGACTGTGACTGAAATGACGGGTTGGTTTGGACCCCCACCGAAAAAGAAGCAATTAATCTCTCCTTGCACAAACTGGCTCTACAGAGGCAAGATGTCCACCTCATCATCATCCTCCGATATATCACCGTGTACATCCCGCTCCTCACAGATTATCAATTCGTCCCCACTGGAATCCACCATCTCAGCTCCCTGTGTACTTTGTGGAGGCAATTGCTGCTGGTCAATGTCTCCACGGAGGAATTGATTATAATTCATTTTAATGAACATCATCTTCTCCACATTTTCTGGAAGTAACCTCGTACGCAGATTGCTGACAAGGTGAGCGGCGGCACTAAACACTCTTTCGGAGTACACACTTGTGGGAGGGCAACTTAGGTAGAATAAAGCCAGTTTGTGCAAGGGCCTCCAAATTGCCTCTTTTTCCTGCCAGTATAAGTACGGACTGTCTGACGTGCCTACTTGGATGCGGTCACTCATATAATCCTCCACCATTCTTTCAATGGTGAGAGAATCATATGCAGTGACAGTAGACGACATGTCCGTAATCGTTGTCAGGTCCTTCAGTCCGGACCAGATGTCAGCATCAGCAGTCGCTCCAGACTGCCCTGCATCACCGCCAGCGGGTGGGCTCGGAATTCTGAGCCTTTTCCTCGCACCCCCAGTTGCGGGAGAATGTGAAGGAGGAGATGTTGACAGGTCGCGTTCCGCTTGACTTGACAATTTTCTCACCAGCAGGTCTTTGAACCCCAGCAGACTTGTGTCTGCCGGAAAGAGAGATCCAAGGTAGGTTTTAAATCTAAGATCGAGCACGGTGGCCAAAATGTAGTGCTCTGATTTCAACAGATTGACCACCCGTGAATCCTTGTTAAGCGAATTAAGGGCTCCATCCACAAGTCCCACATGCCTAGCGGAATCGCTCCCTTTTAGCTCCTCCTTCAATGCCTCCAGCTTCTTCTGCAAAAGCCTGATGAGGGGAATGACCTGACTCAGGCTGGCAGTGTCTGAACTGACTTCACGTGTGGCAAGTTCAAAAGGTTGCAGAACCTTGCACAACGTTGAAATCATTCTCCACTGCGCTTGAGACAGGTACATTCCACCTCCTATATCGTGCTCAATTGTATAGGCTTGAATGGCCTTTTGCTGCTCCTCCAACCTCTGAAGCATATAGAGGGTTGAATTCCACCTCGTTACCACTTCTTGCTTCAGATGATGGCAGGGCAGGTTCAGGCGTTTTTGGTGGTGCTCCAGTCTTCTGTACGTGGTGCCTGTACGCCGAAAGTGTCCCGCAATTCTTCTGGCCACCGACAGCATCTCTTGCACGCCCCTGTCGTTTTTTTAAAAATTCTGCACCACCAAATTCAAGGTATGTGCAAAACATGGGACGTGCTGGAATTTGCCCATATTTAATGCACACACAATATTGCTGGCGTTGTCCGATGCCACAAATCCACAGGAGAGTCCAATTGGGGTAAGCCATTCCGCGATGATCTTCCTCAGTTGCCGTAAGAGGTTTTCAGCTGTGTGCGTATTCTGGAAACCGGTGATACAAAGCGTAGCCTGCCTAGGAAAGAGTTGGCGTTTGCGAGATGCTGCTACTGGTGCCGCCGCTGCTGTTCTTGCGGCGGGAGTCCATACATCTACCCAGTGGGCTGTCACAGTCATATAGTCCTGACCCTGCCCTGCTCCACTTGTCCACATGTCCGTGGTTAAGTGGACATTGGGTACAACTGCATTTTTTAGGACACTGGTGAGTCTTTTTCTGACGTCCGTGTACATTCTCGGTATCGCCTGCCTAGAGAAGTGGAACCTAGATGGTATTTGGTAACGGGGGCACACTGCCTCAAGAAATTGTCTAGTTCCCTGTGAACTAACGGCGGATACCGGACGCACGTCTAACACCAACATAGTTGTCAAGGCCTCAGTTATCCGCTTTGCAACAGGATGACTGCTGTGATATTTCATCTTCCTCGCAAAGGACTGTTGGACAGTCAATTGCTTGGTGGAAGTAGTAAAAGTGGGCTTACGACTTCCCCTCTGGGATGACCATCGACTCCCAGCAGCAACAACAGCAGCGCCAGCAGCAGTAGGCGTTACACGCAAGGATGCATCGGAGGAATCCCAGGCAGGAGAGGACTCGTCAGAATTGCCAGTGACATGGCATGCAGGACTATTGGCATTCCTGGGGAAGGAGGAAATTGACACTGAGGGAGTTGGTGGGGTGGTTTGCGTGAGCTTGGTTACAAGAGGAAGGGATTTACTGGTCAGTGGACTGCTTCCGCTGTCGCCCAAAGTTTTTGAACTTGTCACTGACTTATTATGAATGCGCTGCAGGTGACGTATAAGGGAGGATGTTCCGAGGTGGTTAACGTCCTTACCCCTACTTATTACAGCTTGACAAAGGCAACACACGGCTTGACAAATGTTGTCCGCATTTCTGGTGAAATACTTCCACACCGAAGAGCTGATTTTTTTGGTATTTTCACCAGGCATGTCAACGGCCCTATTCCTCCCACGGACAACAGGTGTCTCCCCGGGTGCCTGACTTAAACAAACCACCTCACCATCAGAATCCTCCTTGTCAATTTCCTCCCCAGCGCCAGCAACACCCATATCCTCCTCATCCTGGTGTACTTCAACACTGACATCTTCAATCTGACTATCAGGAACTGGACTGCGGGTGCTCCTTCCAGCACTTGCAGGGGGCGTGCAAATGGTGGAAGGCGCATGCTCTTCACGTCCAGTGTTGGGAAGGTCAGGCATCGCAACCGACACAATTGGACTCTCCTTGTGGATTTGGGATTTCGAAGAACGCACAGTTCTTTGCGGTGCTTTTGCCAGCTTGAGTCTTTTCAGTTTTCTAGCGAGAGGCTGAGTGCTTCCATCCTCATGTGAAGCTGAGCCTCTCCGTGTGGTAAATGGCATATTGGCAAGTTTACGCTTCTCCTCCGACAATTTTATTTTAGATTTTGGAGTCCTTTTTTTACTGATATTTGGTGTTTTGGATTTTACATGCTCTGTACTATGACATTGGGCATCGGCCTTGGCAGACGACGTTGCTGGCATTTCATCGTCTCGGCCATGACTAGTGGCAGCAGCTTCAGCACGAGGTGGAAGTGGATCTTGATCTTTCCCTAATTTTGGAACCTCAACATTTTTGTTCTCCATATTTTAATAGGCACAACTAAAAGGCACCTCAGGTAAACAATGGAGATGGATGGATACTAGTATACTTATGGATGGACCAGCGACTGCCGACACAGAGGTAGCTACAGCCGTGGACTACCGTACTGTGTCTGCTGCTAATATAGACTGGATGATAATGAGATGAAATTAATATATATATATAATATCACTAGTACTGCAGCCGGACAGGTATATATATTTATTATGTAATGACTGATGACGGACCTGCTGGACACTGTCAGCTCAGCAGCACCGCAGACTGCTACAGTAAGCTACTATAGTAGTATGTATAAAGAAGAAGAAAAAAAAAAAAAAAACACGGGTAGGTGGTATACAATTATGGATGGACCAGCGACTGCCGACACAGAGGTAGCTACAGCCGTGGACTACCGTACTGTGTCTGCTGCTAATATAGACTGGATGATAATGAGATGAAATCAATATATATATATATAATATCACTAGTACTGCAGCCGGACAGGTATATATATTTATTATGTAATGACTGATGACGGACCTGCTGGACACTGTCAGCTCAGCAGCACCGCAGACTGCTACAGTAAGCTACTATACTATAGTAGTATGTACAAAGAAGAAAGAAAAAAAAAAACCACGGGGAGGTGGTATACAATTATGGATGGACTGCCGAGTGCCGACACAGAGGTAGCTACAGCCGTGGACTACCGTACTGTGTCTGCTGCTAATATAGACTGGATGATAATGAGATGAAATCAATATAATATCACTAGTACTGCAGCCGGACAGGTATGTATATTTATTATGTAATGACTGATGACGGACCTGCTGGACACTGTCAGCTCAGCAGCACCGCAGACTGCTACAGTAAGCTACTATACTATAGTAGTATGTACAAAGAAGAAAGAAAAAAAAAACCACGGGGAGGTGGTATACAATTATGGATGGACTGCCGAGTGCCGACACAGAGGTAGCTACAGCCGTGGACTACCGTACTGTGTCTGCTGCTACTATAGACTGGATGATAATGAGATGAAATCAATATAATATCACTAGTACTGCAGCCGGACAGGTATGTATATTTATTATGTAATGACTGATGACGGACCTGCTGGACACTGTCAGCTCAGCAGCACCGCAGACTGCTACAGTAAGCTACTATACTATAGTAGTATGTACAAAGAAGAAAGAAAAAAAAAAAAAACACGGGGAGGTGGTATACAATTATGGATGGACTGCCGAGTGCCGACACAGAGGTAGCTACAGCCGTGGACTAACGTACTGTGTCTGCTGCTAATATAGACTGGATGATAATGAGATGAAATCAATATAATATCACTAGTACTGCAGCCGGACAGGTATGTATATTTATTATGTAATGACTGATGACGGACCTGCTGGACACTGTCAGCTCAGCAGCACTGCAGACTGCTACAGTAAGCTACTATACTATAGTAGTATGTACAAAGAAGAAAGAAAAAAAAAAACCACGGGGAGGTGGTATACAATTATGGATGGACTGCCGAGTGCCGACACAGAGGTAGCTACAGCCGTGGACTAACGTACTGTGTCTGCTGCTAATATAGACTGGATGATAATGAGATGAAATCAATATAATATCACTAGTACTGCAGCCGGACAGGTATGTATATTTATTATGTAATGACTGATGACGGACCTGCTGGACACTGTCAGCTCAGCAGCACCGCAGACTGCTACAGTAAGCTACTATACTATAGTAGTATGTACAAAGAAGAAAAAAAAAAAAAACCACGGGGAGGTGGTATACAATTATGGATGGACTGCCGAGTGCCGACACAGAGGTAGCTACAGCCGTGGACTACCGTACTGTGTCTGCTGCTAATATAGACTGGATGATAATGAGATGAAATCAATATAATATCACTAGTACTGCAGCCGGACAGGTATGTATATTTATTATGTAATGACTGATGACGGACCTGCTGGACACTGTCAGCTCAGCAGCACCGCAGACTGCTACAGTAAGCTACTATACTATAGTAGTATGTACAAAGAAGAAAAAAAAAAAAACCACGGGGAGGTGGTATACAATTATGGATGGACTGCCGAGTGCCGACACAGAGGTAGCTACAGCCGTGGACTAACGTACTGTGTCTGCTGCTAATATAGACTGGATGATAATGAGATGAAATCAATATAATATCACTAGTACTGCAGCCAGACAGGTATGTATATTTATTATGTAATGACTGATGACGGACCTGCTGGACACTGTCAGCTCAGCAGCACCGCAGACTGCTACAGTAAGCTACTATACTATAGTAGTATGTACAAAGAAGAAAGAAAAAAAAAAACCACGGGAGGTGGTATACAATTATGGATGGACTGCCGAGTGCCGACACAGAGGTAGCTACAGCCGTGGACTAACGTACTGTGTCTGCTGCTAATATAGACTGGATGATAATGAGATGAAATCAATATATATGTATATATAATATCACTAGTACTGCAGCCGGACAGGTATATATATTTATTATGTAATGACTGATGACGGACCTGCTGGACACTGTCAGCTCAGCAGCACCGCAGACTGCTACAGTAAGCTACTATAGTAGTATGTATAAAGAAGAATGAAAAAAAAAAAAACCACGGGTAGGTGGTATACAATATTATATATATATATATATTATATACAATTATATATATATATATATATTAAACTGGTGGTGATTGATTATTAAACTGGTGGTCAGGTCACTGGTCACACTATCAGCAACTTGCAAGTAGTACTCCTAAGCAGACAATAACAAAATATATTATACTGGTCTGGTGGTCAGTGTGGTCACAATGGCAGTGTGGCACTGACTCTGGCAGCAAAAGTGTGCACTGTACGTTATATGTACTCCTGAGTCCTGCTCTCAGACTCTAACTGCTCCCCACTGTCAGTGTCTCCCCCACAAGTCAGATAATTAATACAGTCACACTATCTAATCTATATCACTTCAGCAAGTAGTAGTAGTATAGTAGTACTCCTCCTAATAATGCTCCCCAAAATTACTACTACTGTGTCTCTCTCTACTGTCTCACTCTCTTCTCTAAACGGAGAGGACGCCAGCCACGTCCTCTCCCTATGAATCTCAATGCACGTGTGAAAATGGCGGCGACGCGCGGCTCCTTATATAGAATCCGAGTCTCGCGATAGAATCCGAGCCTCGCGAGAATCCGACAGCGGGATGATGACGTTCGGGCGCGCTCGGGTTAACCGAGCAAGGCGGGAAGATCCGAGTCGCTCGGACCCGTGAAGAAAAAACTGAAGTTCGGGCGGGTTCGGATTCAGAGGAACCGAACCCGCTCATCCCTAAGTACATGTCGACCTAATGACCCTAATACGAACCCTAACCCTAAAAACCCTTCGTATTAGGGTTAGGTAACTTTTCTGACACCTCCTGCTTAACCACTTAACTGCCGATTTATTTAGCCGAAAACCGCTCTGAAATTGACGGTTTTTTTATGAGTGAATTAGGTGAAGAACATGACTTTAACCTTATCCCAATTGATTTTAGTAAAAAAAAAAAAGGGAAAAAAAGTTTTTTTTTTGTTTTTTTTAAATATCCCCCCCCCCCCCCGTCCAAACATCGTGACCAGTGGAACAACGGGAATATCGCGACCATCGCGGCTTTCATTTTGAAAGCCGGAACAGCCTGCAGGTATACAGGGGGGTCTGGGGGTGGCTTGGGAGGGTTCATTTACTCTCCCCAGCGGCTGCCATTGTCTGCAGCCGCTGGAGGGGAAGGGGGGGGGGGAAACCTGCCGTGCTGACCGATCAGCAGTGATCGGCAGCACGGCAGACACAGGGGGAGAGTGCAGGGAGGCAGAGGGACCTTCCGCTCCCTCTGACAGCAGCAGCGGAGGGAAGTTTCCCTTCCCCGCCGCTGCCAACACTCTCTATCTGAATGGTCACATCCTGTGCCACCAGGTCAGATAGAGCACTTGCAGGCATGGTCGCATCTGATGCGACCATGCCAGGCAAGTGGTTTTAAATACCAAAAAGTCAGAAGGATCGTGAGGCCCCGATTTCGCGGTCTGTATTCATACCTAGTGACCATGGTGACCTAATGCATGTCGACCAATAGTGGTCGACCTAATGACCGTATCCCATACTGTACACACAGTATGGCTGGAGTATGGCTGGAGAAACGGAGGAGTGGTTGGGCGAACGCTGGGTGTGTTTGTGACGTCAAACCAGGAACGACAAGCACTGAACTGATCGCACTGGAAGAGTAAGTCTCGAGCTACTCAGAAACTGCACAGAGAAGTCTTTTCGCAATATTGCGAATCTTTCGTTCGCAATTTTGATAAGCTAAGATTCACTCCCAGTAGGCGGCGGCTTAGCGTGTGCAAAGCTGCTAAAAGCAGCTTGCGAGCGAACAACTCGGAATGAGGGCCTATGTCATGAGGATGTCAGGAAACACAAAGATTTGTGCAGAGAAAAGAAACTAATACACCAGCACTGTACATAACTTCTCATTAGCCGCTGATTGTGATTTATGGTCTGAAAGAGAAAGTGACACAGAAGACACTTCCAGCGCCACGCATACAATAATACACAGGACAGGACCTCACAATGGCAGCAGTGTGTGTATGGAATCATGCTGGAATAGATGCATATTGAGATTACAAGAGGATTTGTGACCCATGCCCTTGGGATTGCTGTAAGTGTACTGTACATCGTCAGATACATCATTTGACTTAAATAGGATAATGTTGAAAAAGAAAAAAAAATAATATCAAATGTCAAATGGATGAATTCAGATTTTACACTGGAGAATAAAGCCCTCAATCTACTTTTATGTAAAGTGTCGTCTGGACATCATGTCTGGACCAGTGCATCGAGGAGCCCAGAGACATGACTTGCAGGTGACTTCTAATTTCTGCAGTTATGGTGGTGTTTCGCAGTTTTATTATTTATTATTACCAGTTATTTATATAGCGCACACATATTCCGCAGCACTTTCCAGAGAATATTTGGCCATTCACATCAGTCCCTGCCCCAGTGGAGCTTACAATCTATGGGGGTCATTCCAACCCGCTTGCTCGCTGCGTTTTCCCGTTTGTGTGCCGGCGCATGCGGGACGGCCGACGGCCGTGGCAGGACAGCGATCGCCTCTGCCTGATTGACAGGCAGAGGTGATCGATGGGCGGGAGGGGGCGAAACGGCGGCGTTTGGCCGCCGTTTCGTAGGTGCGGTCCGGCCAACGCAGGTGTGGCCGGACCGAATGGGGGGCGGGCCGCAGCCGCTGCTTGACGTCATACACAGCCGCTGCAGGCCGGGGAGCAAGGAGTAGCTCCCGGCCAGCTCGCTAAAGCTGCGCTGGCCGGGAGTTACTCCTGAAGTGCAAAGGCATCGCCGCTGTGTGATGCCTTTGCACTTCTGCGAGGGGGGCCAGACTAGCCCCGTGCTGGGCGTCCCCCCGCATGTCAGGAAAGTTGATCGTAGCTGTGCAAAATATTGCACAGCTACGATCAACTCGGAATGACCCCCTATATTCCCTACCACATGTACACGCACACACATTTTAAATGTCGGTATTTTGACCTTGCCGGTATTTTGACCTTTTCGGGATTTTGACCGTCGGTCAATTGTTGTCGGGATTTTGGATGTCAGGATTTTGATTGTAGGTATTTCATACTGATCCCTTTGCTACAGTCTTGCAACCTTTAGTAACTGCTCATACGTCGGCGCATGCATATGCAACTTTGAGCTACTGCGGGTGCGTCTCGGCCACAGAGCGTAAGCAGAGATCCAGCTAATTTCAGACGGATCGCTTGCACCAAGCTAAAGTACCAACCAATCAGACCCTAACTGTCACTTTCCAGGCTGTGTGGTCTATTCACAAAGCCTTGGAGAGAGATAAAGTGTATCATTTATTATTTATTAACAGTTTCCTATATAGCGCAGCAAATTCCATTGCGCTTTACAATTTGAAATAACAATAACAAACTGGGTAATAACAAACAGTCATAGAGGTAGGAAGGCCCTGCTCGCAAGCGTACAATCTATAGGGAAATAGGCATGTATACACAAGGAAAGGTGCTATCTATTGCATAGTTGTCCGCCAGATTGCAAAGGTTCTTGGTGGGCTGTATGATATGGTCATACAGCAATGATGAACCGGGTTTGAGAGGAAGGGAAAGTGAAGAATGAGAAGACATGTGAGGATATGTGAGGACCAGTAGCGGATCTTGCCACGGGCAAGCAGGACTTTTGCCCGGGGCACCGCCACCCGGAGGGCGCCGCACCATGGCAAGATCCGCTGCTGCTGTGCCCCCCGTGCCGCTGTCCGCTGTGAAGGGAAACTAGACGCTGCGCGTCTAGTTTCCCTTCGTTGAGAGGACCTTTACTGTAATGATGTGCGGTGCGCGTTGACGTCATCGTGCACCGCACAGCAAAGGTCCTCTCCACGAAGGGAACTAGACGCTCCGCTTTATCTCTATCCACTTTATCTCTATCAACTTTATCTCTCCGCTTTATCTCTATCCACTTTATCTCTTTATCTCTCTCCACTTTGGGTGTCATTCCGAGTTGATCGCTAGCTGCCGTTGTTCGCAGCATAGCGATTAGGCTAAAAATCGGCATTTCTGCGCATGCGTACGGGCCGCAGGAAGCACACACGACGTACTTTTACAAAAAACTATGCAGTTTCACACAAGGTCGAGCGACTCTTTTCTGTCGCTCTGCTGATCGGTGAGTGATTGACAGGAAGTGGGTGTTTCTGGGTGGTAACTGGCCGTTTTCCGGGAGTGTGCTAAGAAACGCAGGCGTGTCAGGTGAAAACGCAGGCGTGCCTGGGGTAACGGGGGAGTGGCTGGCCGAACACAGGGCGTGTTTTTGACGTCAAAGCAGGAACTAAACAGACTGAAGTGATCGCAAGGAAGGAGTAGGTCTGCAGCTACTCTGAACCTGCTTGAAAAAAATTCAGCACTGTTCTGCTAACCTTTCGGTCACACTTCTGCTAAGCTAAGATACACTCCCAGAGGGCGGCAGCTTAGCGTGTGCACGGCTGCTAAATGCAGCTAGCGAGCGATCAACTCGGAATGAGGGCCTTTATTGCTCCACTTTATCTCTATCCACTGTATCTCTCTGCTTTATCTCTATCCACTTTATCTCTCTGCTTTATCTCTATCCACTTTATCTCTCTGCTTTATCTCTCTCCACTTTATCTCTCTCCACTTTATCTCTCTCCACTTTATCCCCATCCACTTTATCTCTCTCCACTTTATCCCCATCCACTTTATCTCTCTCCACTTTATCCCCATCCACTTTATCTCTCTCCACTTTATCCCCATCCACTTTATCTCTCTGCAAGCTTTGATGCACCTCCCATTAGACATGTGTACAGTGATTATTTTCAAATCACTCTTCTACACATTGCTACTTACATTTCTGTAACTGCTCTTCTACCACTGAGTCTTCTTCCAGAGTATTCCCCACCCCCCTCCCCCCCAAGCACTGACATCAGTGGGAGTTAGAAAGTGCAGTTGGGGTTTGTCCGTGCTGTTTTCTGCTGAGCTGTCACACATGTAGGCTTGCTGTGGAACAACAGATGTTACTGATGTTATGTAACTCTGCAATATGATTACAGTATCCATACGAGAACATGTGAAGCTGGAGAGATATTTGAAGCTTTTCAGCAGCGACAGAGGGTGGGGGAGTGAAATCGGAGCTTGCATGGTCCGGGGGAAAAAAATAAATGACATTTTCTTTCAACTCCCTGTGCTACTGTTACATGGAAACCACAAGTGACGAGACTCATGATGTAAGATCACTGGAGGTTTCTCCAACAGCCCCATTATTAATTGCTGACTTGATCATCCTGGCAATCGACAAATATGAGACTTTCTACAATGATGATGAGAGACAGTCTGGCTTGATGTGTCCAGCAGTCAACATGTGTCCTAGTCCTAATGTGAGCAAGCTGCTGGAACACAGACACATCGCAACGTGAGCACTTTCCTGCTCAAATTAGATAGGAGGCTATTGAGGTTTCCAGAGGGGTGTTTTGGAATGGTATCCGGACTCCAGGTCGACAACAAAAAGGTCGACACACCTTAGGTCGACGCCAATTGGTCGACACACCTTAGGTCGACATGGACAAAAGGTAGACAGGAACAAGGTCGACATGGAAAAAGGTCGACATGAGTTTTTTATGTTTTTTTAATTTTTTCGAACCTTTTCATACTTAACGATCCACGTGGACTACGATTGGAACGATAAAGTGTGCCGAGCGAAGCGGTAGCGGAGCGAAGACACCATGCCCGAAGCATGGCGAGCGCAGCGAGCCATGCGAGGGGACGCGGTGCACTAATTGGGGTTCCCGGTCACTCTACGAAGAAAACGACACCAAAAAAACATAAAAAACTCATGTCGACCTTTTTCCATGTCGACCTTGTTCCTGTCGACCTTTTGTCCTTGTCGACCCTTTGTCCATGTCGACCTAAGGTGTGTCGACCAATTGACGTCGACCTAAGGTGTGTCGACCTTTTTGTTGTCGACCCTGAGTCCCAGACCCTTTTGGAATTGCCCAAACTCTCTGTTCTTTCCCCAGGTTACTGATTCTGTCCTGGCAAGGATACAAACTGTGTGGAGTTTATATGTTCTCCAGGTGGTGACAGCCAGGTGGAGGAAGTGTGTGATGGTGGGAAGGGGGGGGTGGGGTGGCTTGATGGAGCGATCGCATTATCATAGCCCTAACTATGCGGTGATGAGATTCAGCGCGAATCGCTTCCACGGCTGCTCAATCGGGTGTGGATCGATTGGTCGACAGTAACTAGGTCGATAGCTATTAGGTCGACAGTGACTAGGTTGACACATGAAATAGGTTGACACGATCATTAGGTTGCCTTTGGAAAAGGTCAGCATGAGTTTTTGGTTTTTTTTGGGTATCGTTTGCTTCGTAAAGTGACCAGGAACCCCAGTTAGTGCACCGTTTCCGCTCGCTACGTTCGCCATGTTTCGAGAAAGGTGCCTCGCTACGCCCAATCGTAGTCCACGTGGATCGTAAGTATATAAAAGTTAAAAAAATGAAGAAAAAAAAGTGAAAAACTCATGTCGTCCTTTTTATGCGTCGGTCTATGCCGCGTCGACCTAGTGTCCGTGTCAACCTAATGACAATGTCAACCTAATGCACGTCGACCAAATAGTGGTCGATCTAATGAGTGTCGACCTAAAGACCGTATACCGCTCAGTCTGTCTGCTTCACTTGAGATGTGGGCAGCTCCGGGAGATGTGCCATTCTTCCAGACATCCGGGAGAGACAAACGATTTTCCGGAGCCACTCGGACGATTCGGGAGGTTAGACAGAAGTGATACTTTTTGGTAAATATTAGTGTGTGTGTCTCCTGTGGCCAAGATATTGGGATTCTAATTATCAATAATCCCCTTTGCACAAGGCATAGGCTGGGGATAAAAGAAAGTCTTTTATTTTTGGCAGTTTGACTTATAAACATAAACCTAGTGTTCATTTCACAAACAAAGGACACACATATGACTTAGGGGGATATACTCCATGTTAATTGTGAGGATTTATTTAAGATATTTTTATTATCAGTGTTCTTAGTGCTAAGAGTGTGCATCTGCATCTCTCTTCCCCCAGCACATACTTACCTACTCTCCCGGAAGCTGCGGGAGGCTCCCGTTTTTTGGGGTAGCCCCCCGCACCCCCGGAAGAGTGGGCAGGTATCCCGCATCCTGCTCGCACCCTAGTGATGCGAGCAGGATGGAGAGATAACCTCCCGCATTCGTGGGTCCGTCGGGTGGAGAAGGGGTTAAAATGACGCAAATTGTGTCATTTTAGCCCCGCCCCCTTCCCGCAGACCCGCGAATCGCGGTATTTCTCGATGTGGGGGCGGGGCTTAGTGATGTCACAGCCCGCCCCTGCCCCCCGAAGACACTGCAGCGTCTCCTCTCCGGAGAGGAGAAATAAAATGTAGGTAAGTATGCCCCAGCATAGTATTAGAAGCCTCAGCATGATAGAACCTCTTGATATCTTTAGTAATAGGATGTGCAATCCAGGTTCCCCCCTTTTTTCCACTATATTTGTGTATATATTGTACACTGGAAGGCAAGGCTTCCTTCCTCTGGTATTGGCACTCCTCCCATTCACCCTCAGGTGTTTTAATTAGCTGGGCTCCTGCATTTCAGATCACACATTGATAAGGCCATATTTAGAGGTAAGTCCTGTATAAATTTATAGAATGTGTTAGTATTAGGGATGTTAGGTACCCATGTGATGAAGTCACCTGGCCGCGGTACATGGGCCCGCATATTTGCGCAAATGTGTGCTAAGAACTTCAATTATACTCCATGTCAATTGTGAGGGTTTAAATTATTTTTATTATCAGTGTTCTTAGTGCTAAAGGGGGGTACACACGGAGAGATCCGTGCTTAAAATCTAAGCAATCTTGCTAGATTGCTTAGATTTTAAGCATGGATCTGCCGTGTGTATGCCCTCCAGCGATAGCGATGCGCGGCCCCGCGCATCGCTATCGCCGATGCTAGATTGAGCTGCATGCAGGCTCAATCTAGCGGGTCGCTCACTTCACCGTTGTGTGAAGTGAGCGGCCCCCCGTCGGCTTTCCCCCTCGCTCAGCACATCGCGCTGTGCTGAGCGGGGAGAGAGATGTGTGCTGAACGGTCTGTGTTAAGATCGCTCAGCACACATCTCTCCCGTGAGTACCCCCCTTTAGAGTGTGCATCTGCATCTCTCTTCACTTGAGATATGGGCAGTTCCGGGAGATGTGCCATTCTTCCAGACATCCGGGAGAGACAAACGATTTTCCGGAGCCACTCGGACAATTCGGGAGGTTAGACAGAAGTGATACTTTTTGGTAAATGTTAGTGTGTGTGACTCCTGTGGCCGAGATATTGGGATTCTAATTATCAATAATCCCCTTTGCACAAGGCATAGGCTGGGGATAAAAGAAAGTCTTTTATTTTTGGCAGTTTGACTTATAAACATAAACCTAGTGTTCATTTCACAAACAAAGGACACACATATGACTTAGGGGGATATAAAAGATACTTAATTGCCGTTACTGTCTGCCGGGCGTAAAATGGATGGGTGTGATGTGGGGGGGCTCACATATTTGAAACACCTGTTTGACTTCTAAGAAAGTGTTGCAATGATTCCATTGGGAAGTCTGTCCGTATCCTAAAAAAGAAGGGTGAGCGGGGAAATGTCAGAAGGGTCACCCAGCTGTGTACACTTATCCAGCAGCTGGGTTGCCTCTCTCTGTATGCTGCTCTCTAATGCCCCCCCCGGGAGATCAGCGTCAGGTGACAAACAGACCCAGACTCCGCTGCGGCTCTAGATAAACAGCTGGAGGCGCCTGTGCTTTGCCAATACTTACCTGTCTAGCAGCAGCAGAGACCCTTCCCCCTCACTATTAGAAGCAGCTGTTTTGCTCCCGGGATTTGCAGGTCATGTTCTTAAAGTATTCCTGCTACCGCAAATGATCATCCGAGTCGTTTAACAAACGCTACCATTAATTTATTATTGTGTAATAGCAATAAGCAGCACTTTCCGCAGACTATGCGACCAGTCACATTAGTCACCGAAGTCCCCTTAGGTTTGTTTTAGTACAGCAATATTGCAAATGTATCCGCTTAGGCTACAAGATCGCACTTTGGGCCTAATTCAGAGTTGATCGCAGCAGCAAATTTGTTAGCAAAACCATGTGCACTGCAGGGGGGGGGGGGGGGGGGAGGCAGATATAACATGTGCAGAGAGAGTTAGATTTGGGTGGGGTGTGTTCAAACTGAAATCTAAATTGCAGTGTGAAAATAAAGCAGCCAGTATTTACCCTGCACAGAAACAATATAACCCACCCATATCTAACTCTCTCTGCACATGTTATATCTGCCACACCTGCAGTGCACATGGTTTTGCCCAAATGCTAACAAATATGCTGCTGCGATCAACTCTGAATTACCCCCTTTATTCCTGGGCCCTCTCAGTAGCTCAACCAGAAGTAATAAGTGGTCTTTTTACATGTTAAACAGAGCCCGTATCCTGGCATGAATGTTTTTGACACGTTGCCCAGATAAATGATTTCTTATTGCTGCAGCATGCAGTGATATGAAATTATACTTACTGGGGCTAAAATACGGAGTTTGACAAATATGTTGCTAATATTATCATACTATTGAGTGTAAGAGTAATGTGTAGCTTGTTGGAAGGATAGATGGCCACACAATGTGACCCCTGAAGTGTAACATGTTGCCTATCACTTTTTAATATTTTCTACATCACGCACACATGAACGTTCATTTTTCCTATACTTGCTTGTTCTAGAAATCTATATAATAATTGTAGAAGGTATGTCCCATTTCCTCAGTGTGCATGTAGTGGAATTCTTGGCGTGCACTCCATTGACTCCCACTGATAGGTAGATGGGACAGATCTGGAAGAGGAGGACTGGCTGCTGGGAACAGGATAAGTATAGAAGCTGGGGTGCAGGGGTGGCAGGACGAAGCAACTGGCAGCAGGGGGGCGATGTTATGGAGTGATGGGGGTGAGACGTAGTTGGCGTTAGACTAGTGCTTAAATATTTGTTTAGCCATTTACTTACATATGCTTTAGTATCTCTTCTACTACCAACCATTACAGACTTTCAGTTTTGCAAATGAGAGAGTGATTAAATAGACCAGCGTTTCACCCAGCAGATGCACCAGCGTTTCACCCAGCAGATGCACCCATTTCACTCAGCAGATGCACCAGCGTTTCACCCAGCAGATGCACCCGTTTCACTCAGCAGATGCACCAGCGTTTCACCCAGCAGATGCACCAGCGTTTCACCCAGCAGATGCACCAGCGTTTCACCCAGCAGATGCACCAGCGTTTCACTCAGCAGATGCACCAGCGTTTCACCCAACAGGTGCACAGGTTAGGCTTGCTTACTCTCCTGTATTCAGTGGGAGGCTCCTGTGTTTTTTTTTTTCACCTCCTGCTGCCCCGCAAACCTTGCTAATTCTCCCAGCTTTTCGCTGTCCCTCTCTGAGAATGTGTAGATGGAGCTAGACATGCCCCCTCAGCGTCACACTGCACGAACTGCCTACAATCTCCCTGAAACTAGTTTTCAAAAGTAGGCAAGTACAGTATGGCACAGGTGTATCACCAACTGTCACAGTTCCACAAGATCCATAATTGACCTGAAAAACATGAACTGTTTGGGGTCCTGAAGACCAAGTTTGGGAACCAATGAGAAAGACCGAGCACACCTTCTAGTAGTTTGAGAACTAAGGGGCATATTTAATAACGTGATATTCTTGTAATCACTTGTAACTATTATTAAATGGTGCTCCGATCAATCAGCTACTAACTGTCATGTGTCTGAAAAATGACAGGAGCTGATCGGTTGGGACACCATTTAAGATTAGTAACAAGTGATAACAAGAATATCACTTGTTATTAAGTATGCCCCTAAGAATTCAGTAACGCAGTACGACAGAAATCAGGCGGTATGTATTTTATAGACATCAATGTAGATTTACGTGGGGCTGGCAGGTCTACTTTAAACAAACATGTCATTATTTACGTGTGTTTCATGTAGACCATATGCTTCTTTGTATAAATGTGTGCGTTTCTCATGGGTGACCTGGCCCGGATTTAGGTGGTCATTCCGAGTTGTTCGCTCGGTAAATTTTTTCGCATCGCAGCGATTTTCCTCTTAGTGCGCATGCGTAATGTCCGCAGTGCGACTGCACCAAGTAAATTTGCTATGCAGTTAGGTATTTTACTCACGGTTTTTTCTTCGTTCTGGTGATCGTAATGTGATTGACAGGAAGTGGGTGTTTCTGGGCGGAAACTGGCCGTTTTATGGGTGTGTGCGGAAAAAACGCTACCGTTTCTGGGAAAAACGCGGGAGTGGCTGGAGAAACGGAGGAGTGTCTGGGCGAACGCTGGGTGTGTTTATGACGTCAAACCAGGAACGACAAGCACTGAACTGATCGCAGATGCCGAGTAAGTCTCGAGCTACTCAGAAACTGCACAGAGATGTCTTTTCGCTATATTGCGAATCTTTCGTTCGCAATTTTACTATGCTGAGATTCACTCCCAGTAGGCGGCGGCTTAGCGTGTGTAAAGCTGCTAAAAGCAGCTTGCGAGCGAACAACTCGGAATGAGGGCCTTAGGACACTGAGCTCCCCTGTATTTTATGAAGATTAAAATACAATGCTTTTGATAAAATATGTAACTTTTTTGTTCTGGGAGACAGTACAACTCGCACACCACTAGTTACGAAGGAATGTCTTCACATCCAGCTCTGTGTAAGAATGTCTGCGCATCCAGCTCTGTGTAAGAACGGAGTGTCTGTTTCTGTGTATCCAGCTCTGTGTAAGAAGAACAGAGTGTCTGTGTATCCAGCTCTGTGTTAGGATGGAGTGTCTGTGTATCCAGCTCTGTGTAAGAACGGAGTGTCTGTGTATCCAGCTCTGTGTAAGGATGGAGTGTCTGTGTATCCAGCTCTGTGTAAGAACGGAGTGTCTATGTATCCAGCTCTGTGTAAGAACGGAGTGTCTGTGTATCCAGCTCTGTGTAAGAACGGAGTGTCTGTGTATCCAGCTCTGTGTAAGAATGGAGTGTCTGTGTATCCAGCTCTGTGTAAGAACGGAGTGTCTGTGTATCCAGCTCTGTGTAAGAACGGAGTGTCTGTGTATCCAGCTCTGTGTAAGGACAGAATGTCTGTGTATCCAGCTCTGTATAAGGACGGAATGTCTGTGTATCCAGCTCTGTGTAAGAACGGAGTGTCTGTGTATCCAGCTCTGTGTAAGAATGTCTGTGTATCCAGCTCTGTGTAAGGACGGAATGTCTGTGTATCCAGCTCTGTATAAGGACGGAATGTCTGTGTATCCAGCTCTGTATAAGGACGGAATGTCTGTGTATCCAGCTCTGTATAAGGACGGAATGTCTGTGTATCCAGCTCTGTCTAAGAACGGAGTGTCTGTGTATCCAGCTCTGTGTAAGAATGTCTGTGTATCCAGCTCTGTGTAAGAACGGAGTGTCTGTGTCTGTGTATCCAGCTCTGTGTAAGAACGGAATGTCTGTGTATCCAGCTCTGTATAAGGACGGAATATCTGTGTATCCAGCTCTGTCTAAGAACGGAGTGTCTGTGTATCCAGCTCTGTGTAAGAATGTCTGTGTATCCAGCTCTGTGTAAGAACGGAGTGTCTGTGTATCCAGCTCTGTGTAAGAATGTCTGTGTATCCAGCTCTGTGTAAGAACAGAGTGTCTGTGTATCCAGCTCTGTGTAAGAACGGAGTGTCTGTGTATCCAGCTCTGTGTAAGAATGTCTGTGTATCCAGCTCTGTGTAAGAACGGAGTGTCTGTGTATCCAGCTCTGTGTAAGAATGTCTGTGTATCCAGCTCTGTGTAAGAATGGAGTGTCTGTGTATCCAGCTCTGTGTAAGAACGGAGTGTCTGTGTATCCAGCTCTGTGTAAGAACGGAGTGTCTGTGTCTGTCTCTGTGTATGCAGCTCTGTGTTAAGAACGGAGTGTCTGTGTATCCAGCTCTGTGTAAGAACGGAGTGTCTGTGTATCCAGCTCTGTGTAAGAACGGAGTGTCTGTGTATCCAGCTCTGTGTAAGAACGGAATGTCTGTGTCTGTGTAACCAGCTCTGTGTAAGAACGGAGTGTCTGTGTATCCAGCTCTGTGTAAGAACTAGTGATGAGCGGGTTCGGTTTCTCGGAAACCGAACCCCCCCGAACTTCACCCTTTTTACACGGGTCCGAGGCATACTCGGATTCTCCCGTATGGCTCGGTTAACCCGAGCGCGCCCGAACGTCATCATCCCGTTGTCGGATTCTCACGAGATTCGGATTCTATATAAGCAGCCGTGCGTCGCCGCCATTTTCACTCGTGCATTGGAAATGTTAGGGAGAGGACGTGGCTGGCGTCCTCTCCGTTTATTCATTGTTGAGTTGATGCAAATATTTGTGCTTGCTTATATCATTGTGGGGACTGGGGAGCAGCTTTATATTAATATAGGAGGAGTACAGTGCAGAGTTTTGCTGATCAGTGACCACCAGTTTTATCCGTTCTCTGCCTAAAAAAACGCTCCTTATCTGTGCTCAGTGTGCTGCATATATCTGTGCTCACACTGCTTAATTGTGGGGACTGGGGAGCAGCTGTATTATATAGCAGGAGTACAGTGCAGAGTTTTGCTGACAGTGACCACCAGTATACGTTGTCTGCCTGAAAAACACTCCATATCTGTGCTCAGTGTGCTGCTTTATTGTGGGGACTGGGGACCACCAGTATAATATTATATAGGAGGAGTACAGTGCAGAGGTTTGCTGACCAGTGACCACCAGTATATAATATATAGCATTACGGTACAGTAGGCCACTGCTGTACCTACCTCTGTGTCGTGAAGTATACTATCCATCTAGATTCTATACCTGTGGTGCATTTCAGTTGTGCAGTTTGCTGACACAGTGATCACCAGTATATATAGCAGTGCAGTACAGAAGGCCACTGCTGTACCTACCTCTGTGTCGTCAAGTATACTATCCATCTACATTCTATACCTGTGGTGCATTTCAGTTGTGCAGTTTGCTGACACAGTGACCACCAGTATATATAGCAGTACGGTACGGAAGGCCACTGCTGTACCTACCTCTGTGTCGTCAAGTATACTATCCATCTAGATTCTATACCTGTGGTGCATTTCAGTTGTGCAGTTTGCTGACACAGTGACCACCAGTATATATAGCAGTACGGTACGGAAGGCCACTGCTGTACCTACCTCTGTGTCGTCAAGTATACTATCCATCTAGATTCTATACCTGTGGTGCATTTCAGTTGTGCAGTTTGCTGACACAGTGACCACCAGTATATATAGCAGTACGGTACGGAAGGCCACTGCTGTACCTACCTCTGTGTCGTCAAGTATACTATCCATCTAGATTCTATACCTGTGGTGCATTTTAGTTTTGCAGTTTGCTGACACAGTGATCACCAGTATATATAGCAGTACGGTACGGAAGGCCACTGCTGTACCTACCTCTGTGTCGTCAAGTATACTATCCATCTACATTCTATACCTGTGGTGCGACCTTGGTGCGCCTCTTTTTTTCTTTGCATCATGTGCTGTTTGGGGACAATTTTTTTGAAGTGCCATCCTGCCTGACACTGCAGTGCCACTCCTAGATGGGCCAGGTGTTTGTGACGGCCACTTGGGTCGCTTAGCTTAGTCACACAGCTACCTCATTGCGCCTCTTTTTTTTCTTTGCATCATGTGCTGTTTGGGGACAATTTTTTTGAAGTGCCATCCTGCCTGACACTGCAGTGCCACTCCTAGATGGGCCAGGTGTTTGTGTCGGCCACTTGTGTCGCTTAGCTTAGCCATCCAGCGACCTCGGTGCAAATTTTAGGACTAAAAATAATATTGTGAGGTGTTCAGAATAGACTGGAAATGAGTGTAAATTATGGTTATTGAGGTTAATAATACTATGGGATCAAAATGACCCCCAAATTCTATGATTTAAGCTGTTTTTTTAGGGTTTTTTGTAAAAAACACCCGAATCCAAAACACACCCGAATCCGACAAAATTTTTTCGGTGAGGTTTTGCCAAAACGAGTCCGAATCCAAAACACGGCCGCGGAACCGAATCCAAAACCAAAACACAAAACCCGAAAAATGACCGGTGCACATCACTAGTAAGAACGGAGTGTCTGTGTATCCAGCTCTGTGTAAGAACGGAGTGTCTGTGTATCCAGCTCTGTGTAAGAACGGAGTGTCTGTGTATCCAGCTCTGTGTAAGAACGGAGTGTCTGTGTATCCAGCTCTGTGTAAGAACGGAGTGTCTGTGTATCCAGCTCTGTATAAGGACGGAGTGTCTGTGTATCCAGCTCTGTGTAAGAACGGAGTGTCTGTGTATCCAGCTCTGTGTAAGAATGTCTGTGTATCCAGCTCTGTGTAAGAACGGAGTGTCTGTGTATCCGCTCTGTGTAAGAACGGAGTGTCTGTGTATCCAGCTCTGTATAAGGACGGAGTGTCTGTGTATCCAGCTCTGTGTAAGGACGGAGTGTCTGTGTATCCAGCTCTGTGTAAGAACGGAGTGTCTGTGTATCCAGCTCTGTGTAAGAATGTCTGTGTATCCGCTCTGTGTAAGAACGAAGTGTCTGTATATCCAGCTCTGTGTAAGAACGGAGTGTCTGTGTATCCAGCTCTGTGTAAGAACGGAGTGTCTGTGTATCCAGCTCTGTGTAAGAACGGAGTGTCTGTGTATCCAGCTCTGTGTAAGAACGGAGTGTCTGTGTATCCAGCTCTGTATAAGGATGGAGTGTCTGTGTATCCAGCTCTGTATAAGGACGGAGTGTCTGTGTATCCAGCTCTGTGTAAGAACGGAGTGTCTGTGTATCCAGCTCTGTGTAAGGACGGAGTATCTGTGCATACAGCTCTGTATAAGGACAGAATGTATGCGCATCCAGCTCTGTATAAGGACGGAGTATCTGCGCACCCAGTTCTGTGTAAGAACGGAGTGTCTGTGTATCCAGCTCTGTGTAAGAACGGAGTGTCTGTGTATCCAGCTCTGTGTAAGAACGGAGTGTCTGTGTATCCAGCTCTGTATAAGGACGGAGTGTCTGTGTATCCAGCTCTGTGTAAGGATGGAGTGTCTGTGTATCCAGCTCTGTGTAAGGACGGAGTATCTGTGCATACAGCTCTGTATAAGGACGGAATGTATGCGCATCCAGCTCTGTATAAGGACGGAGTATCTGCGCACCCAGATCTGTGTAAGAACAGAGTATCTGCGCACCCAGCTCTGTGTAAGGCCGGAATGAATGTGCTTTAATCTGATAGACAGGCCAAGGAAGAATTTACATTGAAAGTAGTTTCTGATGTTAATGATTTATATGACAGATGGATGTTTTGCATGAACTGCAAGAAGATGCTGAAAATAGAGCAAGGAGGAGAAAACATCAGAGGACGATCTCTCTGCTCATTTACTATGTACATTCTCCCTGACATCCCTGCGGAACAGTGCCATGTGATAGGGTACATTGGGCATTAAGGCAGAAACACAGTAATAGTGACCATCCTCTTGTGATGTCCTTTTGTATATACACCACTATCACACAAAGCTATTCCTGGGGGCACAGTGAAGTGAATATTGGCTTCTCCCAAGACCTGGCAACACTGGCACAGCTTCCAACACTGTGGAATATTCATGTGAGAGAGCACTGGGGTTTCTCCCAGTGACATCATTGTGATTGGGCTACCGACTAGTCATACTGGGACTACTATGGTTCTGCTATATATTGCTAGATCTACCACTGGAGGTAAGCGCAACCTCATATTTGTATGGCTGCTTTATAGGTATTTGTCAGTCATTGGTTTCTTCTGGGTTTTAGCTAGATCAAATTGACGCTTTTGGCTGCTACCTGCAACAGGCAAAACCGTGGTTATTGATACTGAAAATATTTTTAGGCTTTTCTATAGCCCAACCCTGTATTCTATTCATCCTGCTTTATGCCTTATGAAATATTTGATGACGTGTTTCTCTTCCATAGTCCTTATATAATTCAGTCAGTAGCTCTTATGACTGTATATGATAAATCTTTGTGTCTTCTACCAGTAACCACAATGCTGCGACTGGCAGCTGCAGCAAATGTTCCTGTAGGAAGTTTCATTTCAGATTGGATTTTGGCGGCTTTATGTACAGTTTACAAACCGTGCGATTTACTAAAGGTAAAACTGCACATCAGCCCGCATTATTTCACAAGACTAGTCCTGCAACTTTCATCCCCGTAATTACACACGGAAATAACAGAAATTCTGTAGTGTATCAAGCGATGGTTTTACAAACCACATGCCAAACCCCCACAAAGAAAAGTGGGATGTTTTTTTACATGCTTCCAACAAGCAACTTAGCTCAAACTGCATCCTGTTTATGCTGTTATTATAACAGAAAAAAAATATGGTAAGAATTTATTTGGGAGGCAACTAATTATTCACAATTACAGGACTTTCTTCAGGCTGCACCCACTCTGGAATTCCCTCCCACGCACAATAAGACTCTCCTCTAGTCTCCAAACCTTCAAGCGTTCCCTGAAAACTCACCTCTTCAGTCAAGCTTATCAAATTCCCGAATTGCCCACATAACCTTCATAAACTTCCTATCCAGTTGCTTCGCTACTGTACAGTCCACACATATCCTCACATATTTCCCCTTTCTTCCCTTTCCCATCTTCCTGACCCCAGGCCAACATTGCTGTGTGACCATGTTATACAGACCATTAAGAACCTTTGCAATCAGGTGGACCATTATAGTAACTCAGGGGCAGATGTATTAAGCCTGGTGAAGTGATAAATTGGAAGGTGATAATGCTCCAGCCAGTCAGCTCCTAACTGTCATTTTTCAAACCCAGCCTGTAACATGGAAGTTAGGATCTGATTGGCTGGTGCGTTATCACCTTCCACTTTATCACTTCACCAGCCTTGATACATCTGCCCCATAGTAACTAAGGTTGAAAAAAGACAATTGTCCATTGAGTTCAACCTGTTTGTGGTCTCCTATGCAGTTTTATTTTAGGACTAGTTATTTTTATGTTAGGACTAGTTATATTAACTATAATGCGTGACTACGCACCATAACCCTGAATATCTTTATCCAACAGGAATTTATCTAACCCATTCTTAAAGGTGTTGACTGAGTCCGCCATTACTACTCTATCAGGCAGGGAATTCCAAACACGTATTGTCCTTACTGTGAAAAAACCTTTTCGCCTCAATGTGCGGAAACTCCTCTCCTCTAACCTAAGCGAGTGACCACGTGTCCTCTGTGCGGATCTTATTGAAAACAGGTCCCTCGCAAGCTCTGTGTATTGACCCCTTATATATTTGTAGATGTTGATCATGTCCCCTCTTAGCCTCCTCTTTTCCAATGTAAACATGTCTAGCCTTGCAAGCCTTTCTTCGTATTCCAGCGTCTCCATGCCCTTGATTAGTTTGGTCGCCCGCCTCTGAACCTTTTCTAGCACCAGGATATCCTTTTTGTAATATGGTGCCCAAAATTGCACACAGTATTCAAGATGTGGCCTCACTAGTGATTTATATAATGTGAGTATAATACTCTCGTCTCTTTCATCAATTCCCCATTTTATGCATGCTAATATCTTATTAGCCTTCCTTGCTGCACTCTTACTTTGGGTACTGCTGCTTAATTTGTTATCTATGTGAACCCCTAAGTCTTTTTCCAGTACAGAATCCCCTAATATTACCCCATTTAGTATGTAGGTGTTATTTTTGGTCTTACCACCACAGTGCATTACCTTACACTTGTGTTGAATCTCATTCTCCATTTTGCTGCCTATGCTTCCAGTTTAATTAAGTCGTTATGAAGAGACTCAGCATCCCCCTCCGTATTTATTACCTTACACAATTTGGTATCGTCTGCGAAAATTGACACCATGCTCTCTAGACCTACTGTTAGGTCGTTGATGAAAATGTTGAACAAAAGTGGTCCAAGTACAGACCCTTGTGGCACACCACTTAGCACTTTAGTCCAATTTGAAAATGATCCATTGACCACAACATGCTGTTCCCTATTATCTAACCAATTACTGACCCAAGTGCTTATTGTGCTCCCTAGCCCTATTTCTTGTAGCTTATAGATAAGTCATGTGTGTTGTACTGTGTCGAAAGCTTTGGCAAACTCTTAAAAGATTACATCCACCTCCTTACCCTGATCAAGGTTCGCACTTACTGTTTCATAAAAGCCAAGTAAGTTGGTTTGACATGATCTGTCCTTCACAAATCCATGTTGGTTCCTTTTAATGACCTTATTGGCTTCAAGGAACTTTTGAATACTGTCCCTTTAGAATACCTTACAATACTTTCACCACTATAGATGTAAGACTAACTGGTCTATAATTACCCAGTTCAGCTTTGCTCCCCTTTTTGAATATCAGCACTACCTCCGCTATATGCCAGTCTTTGGGAACCATACCCGATTTTAACTGAATCCATGAAGATCAAAAATAGTGGTCTTGCCAGTTCAGCGTGCAGCTCCATAAGAACCCTTGGATGAATTCCATCTGGACCAGGTGACTTATTAATCTTTCACTTTTTTAATCGGTCACAGACTACCTCCTCACATAAATAAGCTTTTAGCAGTGGGACATTATCTTTGTTGAGATTTTGTTTTGTGTTAGACCCAGCATTTGGTCCTCTCTGGTAAATACTGTTGAAAAAAACTTGTTTAGTTTGTTTGCTATGTCATTAGCATTTTTGATTAAGACTCCCATCTTGTCCTTTAAAGGGCCTATACTCCCATTCTTTAGTCTCTTGCTGTTGATGTACTTTAAAAAAAAATTGGGATTCGCTTTGTTTTCATTTGCTACTAGTTTTTCAGTTTCTACTTTAGCCGTTCTTATTCCTTTTTTGCATATTTTGTTACAATCCTTATAGTGCCGAAATGACTCCGCATCCCCCTCAGATTTGTATTTTTTAAATGCTCGTATTTTTTTGTCCATTAATTACTTTATATATTTGTTAAACCACATTGGTTTGGGATTTTTATTCCTTTTTTTGCTGCTGGTGGGAATAAGTTTACGAGTATTTTTAATTAGCAGTGATTTTAATTAGAGATGAGCGGGTTCGGTTCGTTGAGATCCGAACCCCCCCGAACTTCGCCTATTTTACACGGGTCCGAGGCAGCCTCGGATCTTCCCGCCTTGCTCGGTTAACCCGAACGCGCCCGAACGTCATCATCCCGCTGTCAGATTCTCGTGAGATTCGTATTCTATATAAAGAGCCGCGCATCGCCGCCATTTTCACTCGTGCATTGGAGATTGAACGGAGAGGACGTGGCTGTGTTCTCTCCCTGAAAAGCTCCGTATCTGTGCTCAGTGTGCTACAAATATCTGTGCTCAGTGTGCTGCAAATATCTACGTTCTCTGCCTGAAAACGCTCCATATCTGTGCTCAGTGTGCTGCAAATATCTGTCCTCAGTGTGCTGCATTGTGGGGACCACCAGTATATAATTATAGTAGTACAGTACAGTAGGCCATTGCTGTATCTTGCAGCTCTGTGTCAAGTATACTATCCATATCTGTGCTGCATTGTTGTGAGCAGTATATAGTAGGACAGTGCAGCATTTTGGTGACCAGCAGTATACATATAGTACAGTACAGTAGGCCATTGCTGTGTCTTGCAGCTCTGTGTCAAGTATACTATCCATATCTGTGCTGCATTGTTGTGAGCAGTATATAGTAGGACAGTGCAGCATTTTGGTGACCAGTATACATATAGTACAGTACAGTAGGCCATTGCTGTATCTTGCAGCTCTGTGTCAAGTATACTATCCATATCTGTGCTGCATTGTTGTTGTGAGCAGTATATAGTAGGACAGTGCAGCATTGTGGTGACCACCAGTATACATATACAGTAGTACAGTACAGTAGGCCATTGCTGTATCTTGCAGCTCCGTATCACTTCAAGTATCCATATCTGTGCTGCATTGTTGTGAGCAGTATATAGTAGGACAGTGCAGCATTTTGGTGACCAGCAGTAGTAGTACAGACAGTACAGTAGGCCATTGCTATTGATATATTACTGGCATATAATTCCACACATTAAAAAATGAAGAACAAAAATGTGGAGGGTAAAATAGGGAAAGATCAAGATCCACTTCCACCTCGTGCTGAAGCTGCTGCCACTAGTCATGGCCGAGAAAATTAAATGCCATCAATGTCGTCTGCCAAGGCCGATGCCAATGTCATAGTAGAGAGCATGTAAAATCCAAAAAACAAAAGTTCAGTAAAATGACCCAAAAATCTAAATTAAAAGCGTCTGAGGAGAAGCGTAAACTTGCCAATATGCCATTTATGACACGGAGTGGCAAGGAGCGGCTGAGGCCCTGGCCTATGTTCATGGCTAGTGGTTCAGCTTCACATGAGGATGGAAGCACTCATCCTCCCGCTAGAAAAATGAAAAGACTTAAGCTGGCAAAAGCACAGCAAAGAACTGTGCGTTCTTCTAAATCACAAATCCCCAAGGAGAGTCCAATTGTGTCGGTTGCCATGCCAGACCTTCCCAACACTGGACGGGAAGAGGTGGCGCCTTCCACCATTTGCACACCCCCTGCAAGTGCTGGAAGGAGCACCCACAGTCCAGTTCCTGATAGTCAAATTGAAGATGTCACTGTTGAAGTACACCAGGATGAGGATATGGGTGTTGCTGGCGCTGAGGAGGAAACTGACAAGGAGGATTCTGATGGTGAGGTGGTTTGTTTAAGTCAGGCACCCGGGGAGACACCTGTTGTCCGTGGGATGAATATGGCCATTGACATGCCTGGTCAAATTACAAAAAAATCACCTCTTCGGTGTGGAATTATTTTAACAGAAATGCGGACAACAGGTGTCAAGCCGTGTGTTGCCTTTGTCAAGCTGTAATAAGTAGGGGTAAGGACGTTAACCACCTAGGAACATCCTCCCTTATATGTCACCTGGAGAGCATTCATCAGAAGTAATTGACAAGTTCAAAAACTTTGGGTGACAGCGGAAGCAGTCCACTGACAACTAAATCCCTTCCTCTTATACCCAAGCTCCTGCAAACCACACCACCAACTCCCTCAGTGTCAATTTCCTCCTTAGACAAGAAAGCCAATAGTCCTGCAGGCCATGTCACTGGCAAGTCTGACGAGTCCTCTCCTGCCTGGGATTCCTCAGATGGATCCTTGAGTGTAACGCCTACTGCTCCTGGCTCTGCTGTTGTTGCTGCTGGGAGTCGATCATCATCCCAGAGGGGAAGCCGGAAGACCACTTGTACTACTTCCAGTAAGCAATTGACTGTCCAACAGTCCTTTGCGAGGAAGATGAAATATCACAGCTGTAATCCTGTTGCAAAGCAGATAACTGAGGCCTTGGCAGCTGTGTTGGTGTTAGACGTGCGTCTGGTATATGCCGTTAGTTCACAGGCAATTAGAGAATTTCTTGAGGTAGTGTGTCCCCGGTACCAAATACCATCTAGGTTCCACTTCTCTAGGCAGGCGATACCGAGAATGTACACAGACATCAGAAAAAGACTCACCAGTGTCCTAAAAAATGCAGTTGTACCCAATGTCCACTTAACCACGGACATGTGGACAAGTGGAGCAGGGCAGACTCAGGACTATATGACTGTGACAGCCCACTGGGTAGATGTATTGCCTCCCGCAGCAAGAACCGCAGCGGCGGCACCAGTAGCAGCATCTCGCAAACGCCAACTCGTTCCTAGGCAGGCTACGCTTTGTATCACCGCTTTCCATAAGAGGCACACAGCTGACAACCTCTTACGGAAACTGAGGAACATCATCACAGAATGGCTTACCCCAATTGGACTCTCCTGGGGATTTGTGACATCGGAGAATGCCACCAATATTGTGCGTGCATTACATGTGGGCAAATTCCAGCACGCCCCATGTTTTGCACATACATTGAATTTGGTGGTGCAGAATTATTTAAAAAATGACAGAGGCGTGCAAGAGATGCTGTCGCTGGCCCGAAGAATTGCGGGCCACTTTCGGTATTCAGCCACCGCGTGCCGAAGACTGGAGCACCAGCAAACACTCCTGAACCTGCCCTGCCATCAGCTGAAGCAAGAGGTGGTAACGAGGTGGAATTCAACCCTCTATATGCTTCAGAGGACGGAGGAGCAGCAAAAGGCCATTCAAGCCTATACATCTGCCTACGATATAGGCAAAGGGGGGGGGGATGCACCTGACTCAAGCGCAGTGGAGAAGGATTTCAACGTTGTGTAAGGTTCTGCAACCCTTTGAACTTGCCACACGTGAAGTCAGTTCAGACACTGCCAGCCTGAGTCAGGTCATTCCCCTCATCAGGCTTTTGCAGAAGCAGCTGGAGACATTGAAGGAGGAGCTAAAATGGAGCGATTCCACTAGGCATGTGGGACTTGTGGATGGAGCTCTTCATTCGCTTAACCAGGATTCACGGGTGGTCAATCTGTTGAAATCAGAGCACTACATTTTGGCCACCGTGCTCGATCCTAGGTTTAAAGCCTACGTTGTATCTCTCTTTCCGGCAGACACAAGTCTGCAGAGGTTCAAAGAACTGCTAGTGAGAAAATTGTCAAGTTAAGCGGAACGTGACCCGTCAACAGCTCCTCCTTCACATTCTCCCGCAACTGGGGCTGCGAGGAAAAGGCTAAGAATTCCGAGCCCACCCGCTGGCGGTGATGCAGAGCAGTCTGGAGCGAGTGCTGACATCTGGTCCGGACTGAAGGACCTGCCAACGATTACTGACATGTTGTCTACTGTCACTGCATATGATTCTGTCACCATTGAAAGAATGGTGGAGGATTATACGAGTGACAGCATCCAAGTAGGCACGTCAGACAGTCCGTACGTATACTGGCAGGAAAAAGAGGCAATTTGGAGGCCCTTGCACAAACTGGCTTTATTTTACCTAAGTTGCCCCCCCCTCCAGTGTGTACCCCGAAAGAGTGTTTAGTGCAGCCGCTCACCTTGTCAGCGATCGGCGTACGAGGTTACTTCCAGAAAATGTGGAGAAGATGATGTTCATCAAAATGAATTATAATCAATTCCTCCGTGGAGACATTCACCAGCAATTGCCTCCAGAAAGTACACAGGGACCTGAGATGGTGGATTCCAGTGGGGACAAATTAATACTCTGTGAGGAGGGGGATGTACAAAGTGAAAGGGGTGATGAATCGGACGATGAGGAGGAGGTGGACTTCTTTCCTATGTAGAGCCAGTTTGTGCAAGGAGAGATTGATTGCTTCTTTTTTGGTGGGGGCCCAAACCAACCAGTCATTTCAGCCACAGTCGTGTGGCAGACCCTGTCGCTGAAATGATGGGTTTGTTAAAGTGTGCATGTCCTGTTTATACAAAATAAGGGTGGGCGGGAGGGCCCAAGGACAATTCCATCTTGCACCTCTTTTTTTTTTTTTTAATCTTTGCATCATGTGATGTTTGGGGCTAATTTATTTAAGTTCCATCCTGTCTGACACTGCAGTGCCACTCCTAGATGGGCCAGGTGTTTGTGTCGGCCACTTGGGTCGCTTAGCTTAGTCATCCAGCGACCTCGGTACAAATTTTAGGACTAATAATAATATTGTGAGGTGTGAGGTATTCAGAATAGACTGGAAATGAGTGGAAATTATGGTTATTGAGGTTAATAATACTATAGGAACAAAATGACCCCCAAATTCTATGATTTAAGCTGTTTTTGAGGTTTTTTTTTAAAAGAACACCTGAATCTAACAAAAAAATTTCAGGGAGGTTTTGCCAAAACGCGTCCGAATCCAAAACACGGCCGCGGAACCGAATCCAAAACACAAAACCCGAAAAATTTCCGGTGCACATATCTAGTTAATACCAGGTCTAAGATTGCCTTGTACCTAGTTGGTTCCTCGATTAACTGAACTAAGTAATTATCATTTACCGTGTTTAAAAACATGTTACCCCTAGCAGTATCACATGAATTGACTTTCCAGTTTATCTCGG
This sequence comes from Pseudophryne corroboree, assembly GCF_028390025.1. Taxonomy (NCBI): domain Eukaryota; kingdom Metazoa; phylum Chordata; class Amphibia; order Anura; family Myobatrachidae; genus Pseudophryne; species Pseudophryne corroboree. The sequence goes on along the minus strand of NC_086449.1, from coordinate 795,540,857 downwards.
GATAGTTAAAGTCTCCCATCACTACTATGTCTCCTACTCCTTATGCTATAGATGGGTTCGGTATGAAATATCAATGGCTGGGACGCCAGCCGTCAGTATACCGACAGCGGCATCCCGACCACCAGTATGCCGGCAGTGGGGCGGGTGCTAGTAAGCCTCTTGCGGGCTCTCTGCGCTCGCCATGCTGCAGACACGGTGGCTTTCTGCTCTCGTCACAGGTTATAGTCTCGACACCAATAGAGGGAGAATAGCCTGTCTCGCCAGTATTTCCAGCGCCGGCGGGATTCTGGCGTCGGCATTGTGATTGCCAGGATCCTGTGCAGCAGTATCTTAACCGCTTCCCCTATAGATAGCACCTATCCTTGTGTATTAATGCTTATTTCTTTTTCATCCACTAGGGGTCACTGGAGTACTCTAGGGATATGGACGGTTCCACAGGAACTAGGCACTGAATAGTTAAACTTTGACTATACCTCCCCTCCATATTACAGAGTACCTCAGTGTTTTTTCGGTGCTCACCGAGACTAGGCTTGTGGAAGTTGATCCACAATGACTGAATTTTTTGATTATTTTTTTTTGGAATCCCTTTCCCCCTTCCAAGAAGGCGAGGGTCTGGGATAGGAAAGCTGCTGAAGCAGCTGTGGGTGTCGGACCTCTCTAGAAGAGCTCCCTCACTACCACGTGCAGGTCACCTGCAGTAAAAGGCTGACCGTGCTTACAGAGAAGCCCCGTCATTGCCCTCACCACAGGGTCCAGGTATGTTGAACGGGGCGGTCAGCTCACGCTGCTGCCCTGCTGTGTGGGATACTGTGTGTGTGTGTGTGTGTGTGTGTGTGTGTGTGTGTGTGTGTGTGGCCACCGGCCGCTGCCTTCAGCCGCCCGCCGCCGCTTCCAGCGCCGCTGTTTATGCTGTGTCCCCAGCCGCTCTGAGCCGCGCCGGCCACGTTGATTTATGCATAGGCCGCTCCACGGCTCTATGCAGCGCGCTCCCCGGCCCTCGATGCCACTTCCAGCTCCCTCTCCACCATAGCCCGGCTCCGTGTATAGAGAACGATACACGGAGCACGGGGGGGGGGGGGGGGGGCACACAAATGTGAGTAACTTTGATGCCACAGTGATGTTCCCTGCACACAGAAATGTCAGGGTCACTGGATAAAATCTCATGATTCAACTCTTGTCGATAAAAGAAGTATGTTTACTAGAATACAGCAGCGCTGCATATGTATTACAATAGGCTATTAAGTCTTTGTTAAACAGGGTACATGTTGCTCATATTTGTGCAGGTTTGAATGCAACATAGTATGTTTATTAAATCTGCTTACATAATTATAAGTCTGCATATTTAACCATTTTTCCTGTTGTTTTTCCAGAATTTCCTGTATTACATCTCTCCTCCATTGAAGGCGCAGGGGTGTTAAGGGGAATTTGGAACCAGGCATATTGCTGACGTGTACTGCACTCGGCCAGATATATATTTGTAAAGACATCGCGCAAGTTGTATTTTGTATTGTCTGTCGGTATAATGAGTAAGACACCAGCAAAGACTATTATTCTTATCATAACTGTTTATAATGATATTATCCCAAAGACTGCAAATCTTAATCATGGCTGTGGTCAGCCAAATACTGGCTTTGTTCACTGTTGTAAAGTAAGATGTGTTATACAATTGGTCAGCACATGGTGATTATAAAACAGTATCTGTGGAGCACTGCAAGCATTGTGAGTTCAGGCTCACCTGCAGCAGCTTTGCTTAATTCACTTAGCCACACCACAATTGGATACGCCCGATCTCATCTGATCTTGGAAGCTGAGCAGTGTTGGGCCTGGTTAGCCACCTGGGAATACAAGGTGCTGTAGGTATTTTTAAATCTACAGCCACGCCACACTGGATTCGGGACCCATTAACTAAGCTGCGGTTAAGCAGCAGACTTCTCAGGTTTTTAAGCCTGTGAGTGGTCACATTTAGTTTCAGACTTCTAAGAATTATTATACTTCTGAATCAGGATATATCTGGATATATGTATATGGGTATATAATATATATGTGTATGTGTGTATGTATGCATATATGAAATATATATATATTTATAAGGTCTGAGTATGTGTGAATATACATGGTTGTATATGTGTATATATGTGTATATATATATATATATATATATATAATATGCTGACATTAAAAATCTATTTTGGCAATTGGTCAGCACACAGTGCTTATTAAACAGTATCTGTTGAGCACTGCAAACATTGTGAGTTCAGGCCTCACCTCCCCAGATCCCCAGTGGCCTAATGGATAGGACACTGCCCTCCTAAACCAGGGATTGTGGGTTCAGGAACCATCTGGATTGCAAGTCACTACAGCAACCATTTAATCACCAGAGTTGATGTTTAAACAGCAGCTATTGCTTATTATTTTTACAGGTGGCTCTGTAGCCAAGTGGTTAGGCTTCCCGCCCACAGTGAACATTGTGATTGCATGGACACTGGTTCAGATCCTGGTTTAACAGGTGTAATATATATATATATATATATAATAAAAAAACAAAAAAAAAAACATGGTAGGACACCATTTTTTACGTTACTTCCTGGGTCTTTGCTGGAGGTTGCTGCCCTACAACACTCAGCCTCTGGGGGAGCGGGGACTTGTTAGGAATTTAATTTATTAATTGTTTTTGACAGCATGTCTCTACAGGAAGATTCACTATTGCTGGAAACCACATGCACGGTGATGCAGGTTTATACACAGATTACTTCCGTGGTGTACTTACTGGTCGGGGTACATGATCACTAAGTCTAATGCATAATCAAACAAGCACCTTCGCTGCAGAGTCGAGACAATTGCAATTATTGGGCGTTTAACTACCTATCGGAGTGTACCCTACACAGCAGTAGGGCTGTTGCTTCGCCCTGCTTTGGTAAGGGTTTGAAGTAACAAGGCTGTAGTGGCAGGGTGCTCCAGTTCAGGTTTGCCCTAAATAAAGACCACCTTACACTTCTTGCTGCCTACAGCTTCTGTGAAGTTGGCAGTTGGTTCTTGCGTCTCAGCTTCGCTAGTGGCGCACAACGTCCACTTTGGCTACGTTCCAAACGAGAATAGATCGCAGACCGAGTGGGGGGGGGAAATCTGATTTCCTACCATTGTCTACGCGAATTCCTGAATGATTCCGTCTCAACGATTTCAATTCCTAGGTATGATTCTCGATACGGTAAATCAAAGAATTTACCTACCCGAACAGAAGTACAGGTCATTCGTCATCTGGTACAATTAGTGCTCAAGCCTTGCACAGTCTCGGTTCATTTGTACATTCTCCTATTAGACACAATGGTGGCGGCTTTTGAAGCGCTTCAGTTCGGAAGACTTCACTCACGTCCTTTTTAACTGGATGTGCTCGCAATGGTTGGCTGTGGCCTAACGAGTACAGTGTCTGCCTGCAATGCATGCCAAAAACAATGGTCGGGCTCGCTTCTGCAGATTAACCGCAGGGTGAGGTGGTCTCCAAGGGCCAGGGTGTCTCTACTCTGGTGGCTCAAAGTACAGAATCTAACCGCAGGGAAACTGTTCGGCGCCTGGAATTGGATAATTCTCACGGCGGACGCGAGTCTCAGAGGTTGGGGAGCTGTAGTTCAAAATTTTCAGCTCCAGGGTCTCTGGGCGGATCACGAAAGATTGCTGTCTATAAATGTCCTGGAACTCTGGGCAATTTACAATGCGCTACGACAAGCAGTGCACATGCTGCAGGCTCAGGCTGTTCAGGTGCAGTCAGACAATGCGACGGTGGTCGCATACATCAACAAACAAGGAGGAACGAAAAGCCGCATGGCAATGCGGGAAGTAGCTCGAGTGCTCAATTGGGCCGAGGTGATTTTGTCGGCAGTATTCATTCCGGGAGTGGACAACTGGGAGGCGGATTATCTCAGCTGCCAGGATTTTTATCCAGGATGTGCATTAAATCCAGAAGTGTTTCACATGCTGGTCCAGAAGTAGGGTTACCCGCAAGTGGACCTGATGTCATCTCGCCACAATTATCAAACGCCCCAGTACGTGTCCAGAACGAGAGATCCAAAGGCAGTGGCGGTGGATGCTCTCACAATCAAGTGGCCATACAGTCTCGTGTATCTGTTTCCACCGTTTTCGCTGCTCCCTCTGTTGCTAAAACGGATCAAAAGAGAGTCCGTCACAGTCATACTAGTGGTGCCTCATTGGCCTCGGAGAGCTTGGTTTTCGGATCTCCGCGGTCTACTCGCGGACGTTCCTTGGCCGCTCCCACTGCGTCCGGACCTGTTACAACAGGGTCCGTTCTTTTTCTCCGATTTAGCGCGGCTGCGTTTGACGGAGTGGCTGTTGAGACAGCCCTCTTAAAAAGAGAGGGCATTCCAGAATAGGTTATACCAACCATGTTACAAGCTAGGAAGCCGGTTACGGCAGCTCATTATTACAGAATTTGGCGTGCCTATATAGGTTGGTGTGAAGTTCGTAAGTTTCCGACATCATCTTTCAAGTTATCCCGTCTTTTGTTATGTCTACAGATGAGGTTAGATGGAGGTCGGCGTTTATCCACACTAAAGGTGCAGATATCTGCAGCGTCAATTTATTTTCAAAGAGGATTGGCTCTATTGCCGTCGGTACACACCTTTATGCAGGGTGTCCTCAAAGTACAGCCTCCATTTCACTCCACTTACTGCGCCATGGGACTTGAATCTGGGTTTAAATTTCTTATAGTCTTTTTGTTTCGAACCCTTACAACAAGTGGATATTAACTTTCTCACTTGGGAAACAATTTCTCTCCTAGCCTTAGCTTCGGCAGGGCGGGTTTCAGTTTTGGGTGCCTTGTCATGCAAGCCACCGTATTTAGTGTTTCATAATGACAGAACGGAATTTTAGACGAATCCCGCTTTCCTGCCAAAAGTAGAGTCCTCTTTTCACATCAATCATCCAATAGTAGTTCCTGTGTTAACAGGAGATTCTGGAATTTTGGTTGTGGTACGCACATTACGAGTTTATGTATTCCGAACGTCTACAGTTCCTAAGACGGATACGCTGTTATTCTCTATGATGCGGCCAAGATGGGTTGGCCACCTTCTAAGCAGACCTTATCCAGATGGATAAAACTGACCATACGTCAGGCTTACCTTCATGTTAGGTTACAGCCGCCTACATCAGTAACAGCTCATTCCACACGTTCTCCGGGAATGTCATGGACAGCTGGTCGTGGAGTTCTACGACACAGCTTTGCATTGCGGCTACATGGTCTTCAGTGCGCATGTTTGTGCGCTTTTACAGGTTTGATACTTTTGCGGCATCAGCATCTAGCTTTGGCCGTCTAGTGTTACAGGTGCCAAACAGCTCTCCCGCCCAGGGGGGAAACTTTGGTACGTCCCTAGAGTACTCCAGTGACCCCTAGTGGATGAAAAATAAAATAGGATTTTGGTACTTACCAGGTAAATCCTTTTCTTTGAATCCATAGGGGGCACTGGACGCCCACCCAGAGCAGTTGTTTACCTGGTTGTGGTAAGTGCAGGGAATTTTATGGTAACACACTCTTACCGACTGATTCAAATTAGAAATTCTATCGGGTTGGTGGCAACTGTTAGTTGTCAGTTTCGTTTGTGTCAACTTTATTGTTGTCCGTTTTTGGTTATATGTATTTCTCCATTGTCAACCTCTATAGCTCCAGTTCGGCTCAGTAAAAAAACACTGAGGTACTCTGGAATATGGAGGGGAGGTATAGTCAAAGTTTAACTATTCAGTGCCTAGTTCCTGTGGAACCGTCCATATCCCTAGAGTACTCCAGTGCCCCCTATGGATTCAAAGAAAAGGATTTACCTGGTAAGTACCAAAATCCTGTTTTCCCTATAGACTGTAAGCTTGCGAGCAGGGCCCTCCTACCTATATGACTGTTATTACCCAGTTTTTTTTTTTATCACTGTTGTTTCTGATTGTAAAGCGCAACGGAATTTGCTGCACAATATAAGAAACTGTTCATTATAATAATTGGGGCAATAATAATTAATTAACCAGCATTACTTTATTTAGAGGACAATAATATTGGATTTGTAATGGGTGCACTAAGAATTTATTCATCATAGTAAACCATTCTTACCTAATCTATCGGAACACCCAAGCAAACCCTGAATTTTCAGGGAGTCCCCCATACTGCAGGAAGAGTAGATTACCTTCCCACGTCCCATCCATTAAGGAAATGGGTAGGATGAGGGTGTAATGACGCTAACTGTGGGTCCATGGGAGGGGGCAGGTCGTATAAGAGGTCATTTTGTCATAATTTTGGCCCATAATACCTGCCATTATGCTGCAAGGGGTAGTGCTAAATGGCTTAGGGCAGTGGTTTCCAAACTTTTTTGAATCACGGCGCCCTAGAATATCAGAATTTTTTTCATGGCACCCCTAGGCCAAAAATTTCTTATTGAGAAATTTAGAAAGAAATATTAAATTAAGTAGATTGTGTTTATATGTCATCTTTAGGCTCAATTGTGTGGTGAGGGACAAGATTTGCTTCTTTTTGTCCCCATATTTTATAACTGACAGCTACTAACACTGGTTTTGCCTATTATATTGACCATAAATAATTTGAATTGGTCCTGGACCACCAATCCAAGGCACCCCTGCAAGTGTCCCGAGGCACCCCAGGGAGCCACGGCACACAGTTTGGGAACCACTGGCTTAGGGGGTAATTCAGACCTGATCGCTAGGCAGCGATTTTTGCAGTCCAGCAATCAGATAGTTGCCACCTATAGGAGGAGTGTATTTTCGCTGTGCAAGTGTGCGAACGCATGTGTAGCAGAGCTGCACAAACTGATTTTGTGCAGTCTCTGTGCAGACCAGGACTCACTCAGCCGCTGCGATCACATCAGCCTGTTCGGGGCCGGAGCTGACGTCAGACATCCTTCCTGTAAACGCTTGGATACGCCTGCGTTTTTCCAAACACTCCCTGAAAACGGTCAGTTGACACCCACAAACGCCCTCTTCCTGTCAATCTCCTTGCGAACGCCCATGCGAATGGATCCTTCGCACAAACCCGTCGCTGACCGATGATCCCCTTTGCAGCCGTGCGACGCGCCGGCGCATTGCAGTGCATATGCAGTTCGGACCTGATCGCCCGTCGTTTACCTGCATCTTCCCTCCAGGCTGCTCCAAGAGGTGAGAAATAAAAAGGAAGTATGCAAGTATGCATGAAATACTTATTTTATGACTCATAGGGGGTCATTCCGAGTTGTTCGCTCGCTAGCTGTTTTTAGCAGCCGTGCAAACGCTAGGCCGCTGCCCACTGGGAGTGTATTTTAGCTTAGCAGAAGTGCGAACGAAAGGATCGCAGAGCGGCTACAAAATAATTTTGTGCAGTTTTAGAGTAGCTTAAGACCTACTCAGCGCTTGGGATGACTTCAGACTGTTCAGTTCCTGTTTTGACGTCACGAACACACCCTGCGTTCGCCCCCTATTTTTCCTGGCACGCCTGCGTTTTTCCGAACACTCCCTGAAAATGGTCAGTTGACACCCAGAAACGCCCACTTCATGTCAATCACTCTGCGGCCAGCAGTGCGACTGAAAAGCTTCGCTAGACCTTGTGTGAAACTACATTGGCCGTCGTGAAAGTAAGTCGCGCGTGCGCATTGCGCCGCATACGCAGAAGTGCTATTTTTTTTTTGCATCATCGCTGCACAACGAACATTTTCTGCTAGCGATCAACTCGGAAGGACGCCCATAGTGCACACTTGTTACACTACAAGTGCCAGCATACACTTACACCCATGATTTTTATTTCCCCCAGTTAAATACTGTATAAACAGTTTTAAAATATTTTAGTGTCTGATTTTCCATCTCGGACCAATGCTTTACTTCCAAATGACTGTGCTGTATAAGGGCAAACATTACAGTTATTGCAAAAAGAGGCTGAAATGCAACAGACTGCAGTAATTGGAAACCCAGGATGTTGAAATGATCAGGAAAGTTTGGTGACTAGGAATCAATCAAGACTTAGAATCCTTTGCTTACTAATCCTGGCTCTGTTCCTAACAGAAGTAAAATGATTACTATCCACAGAACCTTTCATTTGGCTAATGAAGATAAGCACCCAGATGCTCCAGTGCTAATTGGAGGTACGTGCATAAATTTGGCTTTCCCTCCACCTTCATTAGAGCCATCATGGCTCTGTATGACTCTGTCTACAACAGTTTCCAAAACTGGACTTTAGCTCATTTGAAATTCATTAAAGTACTAAACAGTGCTGCCCACTACTTCCCCTACTCTGTGCATGGATCCTGCAGCCCAATTATACTGGCGGAGTGTTGACATCCGTGGCTTTTCCAACGGTAATGATGATTATAAAAACTCCTTTTTTATTTGCAGAAAATATGTTGCTTACTCTTGGGGCTATTCATATAGTTCTGCTGTTAGTTTTCACTATACATTGCATAAGGGTGGTCATTTCGAGTTGATCGCTCGCTAGCAGGTTTTAGCAGCCGTGCAAACGCTATGCCACCGCCCACTGGGAGTGTATTTTAGCTTAGCAGAAGTGTGAACGAAAGTATCGCAGAGCGGCTACAAAATAATTTTGTGCAGTTTCAGAGTAGCTTCAGACCTACTCAGCGCTTGCGATCACTTCAGACCGTTCAGTTCCGGATTTGACGTCACAAACACGCCCTGTTTTCACCCAGCCACGCCTGTGTTTTTTCTGGCACGCCTGCGTTTTTCCGAACACTCCCTGAAAACGGTCAATTGACACCCAGAAACGCCCACTTCCTGTCAATCACTCTGCGGCCAGCAGTGCGACTTAAGAGCATCGCTAGGGCCTGTGTGAAACGACATCGTTTGTTGTAAGAGTACGTTGCGCGTGTGCATTGCGACGCATGCGCAGAAGAGCCAATTTTTAACCTCATCACTGCACAGCGAACGAATGCAGCTAGCGAACAACTCGGAATGACCACCAATGTTATTGCAATATATAGTGATATTAAGTAGAAATTCAGGTCTACTTACCTTTCTGGCGATGTGTAAAAAGTGGCCCTCTGCGATCCTGTCTTCATCTGTGGCCCTTGGAGATATCATGGTGTTGGATTGCACGTTCTCAGTGCGCACGCACAGAGAGTCCACCGGCGCTCATATCAGGGACCGGCAGAGGTGAGCCAAGCGAGTCGGGGGCAGCGAGGTGGTAGCACAGTAACTACAGTGGCAGATCAGGGACAAGGGGAAGGGCTGAGCGAGCCTTGGCAAGCGAGGAGTAAGCAATGACAGCAGCGGTAGTGGGGAGGACAGAGTCAGGGCCGTCTTTTCGTATGGGCTCAATGGGCACTTGCCCAAGGGCCCCAGGAGTATAAGGGGCCTAGGCTGATAGCTGAGGGTCCCCTCTTTCCAGGGGTACCAGATTTTTGAAAATCGGCCCTGGGGAACCAGAGATATCCTACTTCAAAGCAGTGGTCCCCATCCAAGCCTGTTACTTGCTCTTCCCAGCCAGATATCTCAGGTTCTGTCTTACTTAGAGTTTTTCTGAGTATATACTCCAAAAGCTGGGACTCTCTCCTTTTGGTGGACACTGACAGCTTGTTTCTGCTATGCCCAGAACCAGAGATATCAGCCTTCCAGCAGCTGGTCCCTACTCCAGCTCCACACGCCTGGTATGCAGTTTTATATTTTCATTGGTGGATTGCTCTGGCTCCAGAACTCTGATCCTCAAGTCTCTGTACCGCCTGAAAGGTGAGACTCTCTAGTTTTTTTTATACCATTCAAAGCTAAGAATTCTATTTTCAGGAACTTGGGATATGTGCAGTCAAGCAAGCTGCCCTCCCACCAGAAAATTATGAATATTAATCCCACTCCACTATCCACCACTCCCCTATGTATTAAACACCCCCTACCACCCTGGAAGTCATGTACCAGGGCCCCTTTATTTAGCCCAATGCCCACTTTTACAGTTTAGTGTTCTCCCTCTGACCTCATCTGTGCAGTAAAGTAGTGATTAGCAGAAATTACTGGTCCAGGTCCTACATGCTGAGCGGAAGATAGAACACCCCCTACTGCCCGTCAGACATCAAAGCTGCCGCTGATAGCACCCCCCACCCCTACCGCTGGAGGATGGGTAGGGGGCCCAGTGCATTTCTGTGCCCAGGGGCCCACACTGCTGTTAAGACGGTCCTGGACAGAGCGGCGGCGATGGTAATGGGGAGTCAGAAGATTAAAGTTACCCGGGCCACTTTATTGCTCTAGGCCATGGACAAGGATATGGTATGGAACTGTTTTTAAAAGTCGACAAACCATAAGTATCTGTTTTCCAAGACCGATTGATGAGTTGAACTCTGAATCTAATGAAATCGGGAGAATAAATCTGACAAAGTTTGGACGGGGGGGGGGGGGGGTCATCTTTTTTTTAATAAAGCAAAATCCTCCACCTGTGTGATAGATAATGAGAGTTCTTACAAACACCTCTGTGGATTGGGACTTTGAAGAGCCTCCCACATCAATCTTCTCCACAATATGACTTAGCCTGTGCAGAGGTTGGTGATGTCATACATGTCTGGTGTGCTAATAGCTTCTGCCTGGAAAGTCGCCTTCTGCCTGATTTCCCCTTGCGTGGCTAGCACGTGACCCTTGGATGGCTCTGATTCCAGGAGAAACCTAATAGAAGCCCAGGGAGCGTCCACGTTGACCTCTAACATGTGTCTGGCAACTAGGTGTTACATTACAGACCTCTGGAAGAAAAGTGGCCCTATTGCAGTGGAGATCAGGGATAATATGTGGCGGGAACTCATGTCCAGTGTCCTAAGTGACCCTTCAGTCTCATTTCATAAAGCCTGGGCACCCTAGACCTCTCCAAATCAGATCTTGACCAACTTCTGACCCCTCTGGAGGAAGACTTCCTCTCCACTGACAGTCACTAAACCAGACCTTGCCCGAATAGAACCCTCAACCCTCACTCCTATTCACCTCGCCCTACCCAATTTAGCCCTCTTCCTTCTTACTTGTTTAATATCAGTCATCAGTCTGTTCTTTATCATATTGGGAAGATGTCCTAAGCCTTGGACAGAGATAAAGTAATAACCAAACAGCTCCTAACTGTCATTTTTCAAACACAGCCTGTAACGTGGCAGTTAGGAGCTGATTGGTTGGTTGGACCCTTATAGCCCTGTAGGGGCTGCAAAGCTGTCACATTTACCAAGTTTGACCCTTTAGATGGCGTTATCCTATAGTAGCCTATGGGCTACTAATTCACAAATCTGTAGAGAGAGGAATTCCATGGATCCCCCTCCATTGGCCCCCAGTGACTCAAACATCGGTTGATGGCCGCACATGTGCAGTGTGCGCCGGGGACCCAAACCAGGAAGCAGTGTGATAGTGTTACGTTTGTCACAAAAACATAGCAAGTAAAACCAAAACTGTGCGATGTTATCCTTATTACTGTATATCAGCGGCGTCACTAGGGGGTGTGTGTACTATGTTGTGGTGTCACCCTCTAAGGGGTGACACCAAAAATGCCGGCTCCACCTCCTCAGCAAGAGGGAGCCGGGTGCTGCACTGTGACATCATCATGCAGCACTCATCTCCTGTTACAGTGCAGGGGCCTGTAGTGCAGGGAGACGAGTCTCATGGGACAGCCTAACATCTCCAGGAAAGAGGGGCAACATCAGGGCGCACTTGGGGGGGGGAGTTTCAGTGCACTGGATGTTACTGACCTCAGTGACGCCACTGCTGTATATCAGTTATATTTAAATTTATCCAGAGTGCCTCAATGCTCAGTAATCTCACCGGTTCTTAGTGAAGTAACAGGGTCCATTCTCTTCAAGTTTTGGCCTCGTCCACAATATGGGTATTCATGTCCGTGTTACTGTAAGCCCAGGATTTAGGGAAAAGTGTAGACAAGTCCGTGTGAAATGTATAGATAACATGGGCTTGACCTTGTCAAGTGGAACTATCTGAAAGGCAGAAAGGTACAGTAGGCACTAATGGAGCATACATCATTTATACAAATCATGTCTGTCAGGAGTATGCTTGGCCTCCAGGGCTAGTCTGCCTTGTCTCAGTTTACATTTTTATGGCTGGGGCTTGGGTCATCTCCACCACAGCTGTTAGCAAAAGTTACTTGTACTTTAGGACAGAGCTACAGCCAGGGCCAATTAAACCATTAATTACACACGTACAAGCAATTTCTTGTAACTGCAGATGTTTGCACATCTACATAGAACAGAGAGAAAAAAAAAACAGAGCGCAGTAGGTTACATACGAACAGTTTAAAAGTGCAGTAGGTTACATACGAACAGTTTAAAAGTGCAGTAGGTTACATACGAACAGTATAAAAGTGCAGTAGGTTACATACGAACAGTATAAAAGCGCAGTAGGTTACATACGAACAGTATAAGTGCAGGAGGTTACATACGAACAGTATAAAAGTGCAGTAGGTTACATATGAACAGTATAAAAGCACAGTAGGTTACTTACGAATAGTATAAAAGTGCAGTCACCCACAGCAACACCCTGTTTTGTGCAACTGCACCCAAATATGTGCAAAGCTTGCGGTCTTTACATGCAAAGGCAGTGTCTGCAGCGATGAACAATTGTAACATCTTCCAACGGCCGGAGATGTGCATATTGCGGCGTTCTTGGTTAGAGTGCAGTCTGGATGAATGAATGCACTTAGTCCTGCTGTATGCCCACATACAGGACCAGTATCTGAGTTGCACTTAATGCACTCGCAATGCCGGGCGCCCCCAGCAATCAAGCGTCCAATGCGAATATCCCCCCGTATTCTGAATCGGAGGTGAGCGCGTCCATCATTACTACTATCTGCAGTTACGCCTGTTCCATGCGTGCTGCAGAAGATGCGGCTACCTATGACACTCGCTCAGCTCAGACTAGGTCTCAACCCTGACCATACGCCGACATCGCACCTCTCTTATGTGCAGATGCCTGCTTGCCGCACTTATGGCACCGAGTAACACCCATTCACCCATTGATGAGAAGTGTCTGAGATGTGCCTCACTTAGAATATAGCTGCAGTACGTTGGCTGCAAGATACACCCGCATTCGTACTTCTGTGCAACTCTCTCAGTATCAGGCTCAGAGGCTGTAAACCTGCCACTGAGGCAAGATCACCAGTATATGCTATATAATTTAGAGATGAGCGCCTGAAATTTTTCGGGTTTTGTGTTTTGGTTTTGGGTTCGGTTCCGCGGCCGTGTTTTGGGTTCGAACGCGTTTTGGCAAAACCTCACCGAATTTTTTTTGTCGGATTCGGGTGTGTTTTGGATTCGGGTGTTTTTTTCAAAAAACACTAAAAAACAGCTTAAATCATAGAATTTGGGGGTCATTTTGATCCCAAAGTATTATTAACCTCAAAAACCATAATTTACACTCATTTTCAGTCTATTCTGAATACCTCACACCTCACAATATTATTTTTAGTCCTAAAATTTGCACCGAGGTCGCTGTGTGAGTAAGATAAGCGACCCTAGTGGCCGACACAAACACCGGGCCCATCTAGGAGTGGCACTGCAGTGTCACGCAGGATGTCCCTTCCAAAAAACCCTCCCCAAACAGCACATGACGCGAAGAAAAAAAGAGGTGCAATGAGGTAGCTGTGTGAGTAAGATTAGCGACCCTAGTGGCCGACACAAACACCGGGCCCATCTAGGAGTGGCACTGCAGTGTCACGCAGGATGGCCCTTCCAAAAAACCCTCCCCAAACAGCACATGACGCAAAGAAAAAAAGAGGCGCAATGAGGTAGCTGTGTGAGTAAGATTAGCGACCCTAGTGGCCGACACAAACACCGGGCCCATCTAGGAGTGGCACTGCAGTGTCACGCAGGATGTCCCTTCCAAAAAACCCTCCCCAAACAGCACATGACGCAAAGAAAAAAAGAGGCGCAATGAGGTAGCTGACTGTGTGAGTAAGATTAGCGACCCTAGTGGCCGACACAAACACCGGGCCCATTTAGGAGTGGCACTGCAGTGTCACGCAGGATGTCCCTTCCAAAAAACCCTCCCCAATCAGCACATGATGCAAAGAAAAAGAAAAGAAAAAAGAGGTGCAAGATGGAATTGTCCTTGGGCCCTCCCACCCACCCTTATGTTGTATAAACAAAACAGGACATGCACACTTTAACCAACCCATCATTTCAGTGACAGGGTCTGCCACACGACTGTGACTGATATGACGGGTTGGTTTGGACCCCCCCCAAAAAAGAAGCAATTAATCTCTCCTTGCACAAACTGGCTCTACAGAGGCAAGATGTCCACCTCATCATCACCCTCCGATATATCACCGTGTACATCCCCCTCCTCACAGATTATCAATTCGTCCCCACTGGAATCCACCATCTCAGCTCCCTGTGTACTTTGTGGAGGCAATTGCTGCTGATCAATGTCTCCGCGGAGGAATTGATTATAATTCATTTTAATGAACATCATCTTCTCCACATTTTCTGGATGTAACCTCGTACGCCGATTGCTGACAAGGTGAGCGGCGGCACTAAACACTCTTTCGGAGTACACACTTGTGGGAGGGCAACTTAGGTAGAATAAAGCCAGTTTGTGCAAGGGCCTCCAAATTGCCTCTTTTTCCTGCCAGTATAAGTACGGACTGTGTGACGTGCCTACTTGGATGCGGTCACTCATATAATCCTCCACCATTCTATCAATGTTGAGAGAATCATATGCAGTGACAGTAGACGACATGTCCGTAATCGTTGTCAGGTCCTTCAGTCCGGACCAGATGTCAGCATCAGCAGTCGCTCCAGACTGCCCTGCATCACCGCCAGCGGGTGGGCTCGGAATTCTGAGCCTTTTCCTCGCACCCCCAGTTGCGGGAGAATGTGAAGGAGGAGATGTTGACAGGTCGCATTCCGCTTGACTTGACAATTTTGTCACCAGCAGGTCTTTCAACCCCAGCAGACTTGTGTCTGCCGGAAAGAGAGATCCAAGGTAGGCTTTAAATCTAGGATCGAGCACGGTGGCCAAAATGTAGTGCTCTGATTTCAACAGATTGACCACCCGTGAATCCTTGTTAAGCGAATTAAGGGCTCCATCCACAAGTCCCACATGCCTAGCGGAATCGCTCCGTGTTAGCTCCTCCTTCAATGTCTCCAGCTTCTTCTGCAAAAGCCTGATGAGGGGAATGACCTGACTCAGGCTGGCAGTGTCTGAACTGACTTCACGTGTGGCAAGTTCAAAGGGCATCAGAACCTTGCACAACGTTTAAATCATTCTCCACTGCGCTTGAGACAGGTGCATTCCACCTACTATATCGTGCTCAATTGTATAGGCTTGAATGGCCTTTTGCTGCTCCTCCAACCTCTGAAGCATATAGAGGGTTGAATTCCACCTCGTTACCACTTCTTGCTTCAGATGATGGCAGGGCAGGTTCAGTAGTTTTTGGTGGTGCTCCAGTCTTCTGTACGTGGTGCCTGTACGCCGAAAGTGTCCCGCAATTCTTCTGGCCACCGACAGCATCTCTTGCACGCCCCTGTCGTTTTTTTAAAAATTCTGCACCACCAAATTCAAGGTATGTGCAAAACATGGGACGTGCTGGAATTTGCCCATATTTAATGCACACACAATATTGCTGGCGTTGTCCGATGCCACAAATCCACAGGAGAGTCCAATTGGGGTAAGCCATTCCGCGATGATCTTCCTCAGTTGCCGTAAGAGGTTTTCAGCTGTGTGCGTATTCTGGAAAGCGGTGATACAAAGCGTAGCCTGCCTAGGAAAGAGTTGGCGTTTGCGAGATGCTGCTACTGGTGCCGCCGCTGCTGTTCTTGCGGCGGGAGTCCATACATCTACCCAGTGGGCTGTCACAGTCATATAGTCCTGACCCTGCCCTGCTCCACTTGTCCACATGTCCGTGGTTAAGTGGACATTGGGTACAACTGCATTTTTTAGGACACTGGTGAGTCTTTTTCTGACGTCCGTGTACATTCTCGGTATCGCCTGCCTAGAGAAGTGGAACCTAGATGGTATTTGGTAACGGGGGCACACTGCCTCAATAAATTGTCTAGTTCCCTGTGAACTAACGGCGGATACCGGACGCACGTCTAACACCAACATAGTTGTCAAGGCCTCAGTTATCCGCTTTGCAGCAGGATGACTGCTGTGATATTTCATCTTCCTCGCAAAGGACTGTTGGACAGTCAATTGCTTACTGGAAGTAGTACAAGTGGGCTTACGACTTCCCCTCTGGGATGACCATCGACTCCCAGCAGCAACAACAGCAGCGCCAGCAGCAGTAGGCGTTACACGCAAGGATGCATCGGAGGAATCCCAGGCAGGAGAGGACTCGTCAGAATTGCCAGTGACATGGCCTGCAGGACTATTGGCATTCCTGGGGAAGGAGGAAATTGACACTGAGGGAGTTGGTGGGGTGGTTTGCGTGAGCTTGGTTACAAGAGGAAGGGATTTACTGGTCAGTGGACTGCTTCCGCTGTCGCCCAAAGTTTTTGAACTTGTCACTGACTTATTATGAATGCGCTGCAGGTGACGTATAAGGGAGGATGTTCCGAGGTGGTTAACGTCCTTACCCCTACTTATTACAGCTTGACAAAGGCAACACACGGCTTGACACCTGTTGTCCGCTTTTCTGTTGAAATACCTCCACACTGAAGAGCTGATTTTTTTGGTATTTTCACCAGGCATGTCAATGGCCATATTCCTCCCACGGACAACAGGTGTCTCCCCGGGTGCCTGACTAAAACAAACCACCTCACCATCAGAATCCTCCTGGTCAATTTCCTCCCCAGCGCCAGCAACACCCATATCCTCCTCATCCTGGTGTACTTCAACATCTTCATCTTCAATCTGACTATCAGGAACTGGACTGCGGGTGCTCCTTCCAGCACTTGCAGGGGGCGTGCAAATGGTGGAAGGCGCATGCTCTTCACGTCCAGTGTTGGGAAGGTCAGGCATCGCAACCGACACAATTGGACTCTCCTTGTGGATTTGGGATTTCGAAGAACGCACAGTTCTTTGCGGTGCTTTTGCCAGCTTGAGTCTTTTCAGTTTTCTAGCGAGAGGCTGAGTGCTTCCATCCTCATGTGAAGCTGAACCACTAGCCATGAACATAGGCCAGGGCCTCAGCCGTTCCTTGCCACTCCGTGTGGTAAATGGCATATTGGCAAGTTTACGCTTCTCCTCCGACAATTTTATTTTAGGTTTTGGAGTCCTTTTTTTACTGATATTTGGTGTTTTGGATTTGACATGCTCTGTACTATGACATTGGGCATCGGCCTTGGCAGACGACGTTGCTGGCATTTCATCGTCTCGGCCATGACTAGTGGCAGCAGCTTCAGCACGAGGTGGAAGTGGATCTTGATCTTTCCCTAATTTTGGAACCTCAACATTTTTGTTCTCCATATTTTAATAGGCACAACTAAAAGGCACCTCAGGTAAACAATGGAGATGGATACTAGTATACAATTATGGACTGCCTGCCGAGTGCAGACACAGAGGTAGCCACAGCCGTGAACTACCGTACTGTACTGTGTCTGCTGCTAATATAAACTGGTTGATAAAGAGATGTCTATGTAACTATGTATGTATAAAGTAGAAAGAAAAAAAAACCACGGTTAGGTGGTATACAATTATGGACGGACTGCCTGCCGAGTGCAGACACAGAGGTAGCCACAGCCGTGAACTACCGTACTGTACTGTGTCTGCTGCTAATAATATAGACTGGTTGATAAAGAGATGTCGTAGTAGTATGTATGTATAAAGAAGAAAGAAAAAAAAACCACGGTTAGGTGGTATACAATTATGGACGGACTGCCTGCCGAGTGCAGACACAGAGGTAGCCACAGCCGTGAACTACCGTACTGTACTGTGTCTGCTGCTAATATAGACTGGTTGATAAAGAGATGTCTATGTAACTATGTATGTATAAAGAAGAAAGAAAAAAAAACCACGGTTAGGTGGTATACAATTATGGACGGACTGCCTGCCGAGTGCAGACACAGAGGTAGCCACAGCCGTGAACTACCGTACTGTACTGTGTCTGCTGCTAATATAGACTGGTTGATAAAGAGATGTCTATGTAACTATGTATGTATAAAGAAGAAAGAAAAAAAAACCACGGTTAGGTGGTATACAATTATGGACGGACTGCCTGCCGAGTGCAGACACAGAGGTAGCCACAGCCGTGAACTACCGTACTGTACTGTGTCTGCTGCTAATATAGACTGGTTGATAAAGAGATGTCTATGTAACTATGTATGTATAAAGAAGAAAGAAAAAAAAACCACGGTTAGGTGGTATACAATTATGGACGGACTGCCTGCCGAGTGCAGACACAGAGGTAGCCACAGCCGTGAACTACCGTACTGTACTGTGTCTGCTGCTAATATAGACTGGTTGATAAAGAGATGTCTATGTAACTATGTATGTATAAAGAAGAAAGAAAAAAAACCACGGTTAGGTGGTATACAATTATGGACGGACTGCCTGCCGAGTGCAGACACAGAGGTAGCCACAGCCGTGAACTACCGTACTGTACTGTGTCTGCTGCTAATATAGACTGGTTGATAAAGAGATGTCTATGTAACTATGTATGTATAAAGAAGAAAGAAAAAAAAACACGGTTAGGTGGTATACAATTATGGACGGACTGCCTGCCGAGTGCAGACACAGAGGTAGCCACAGCCGTGAACTACCGTACTGTACTGTGTCTGCTGCTAATATAGACTGGTTGATAAAGAGATGTCGTAGTAGTATGTATGTATAAAGAAGAAAAAAAAACCACGGTTAGGTGGTATACAATTATGGACGGACTGCCTGCCGAGTGCAGACACAGAGGTAGCCACAGCCGTGAACTACCGTACTGTGTCTGCTGCGACTGGATGATAAATGATATAAAAAATATATATATATCACTACTGCAGCCGGACAGGTATATATTATATATTATATAATGACGGACCTGCTGGACACTGTCTGTCAGCAGAATGAGTTTTATTTTTATAGAATAAAAAAAACAACAACACACAAGTGAAGTCACACGACGAGTGTTTAACTTTTTCAGGCAATCACAATATAAGTATACTACTAACTATACTGGTGGTCAGTGTGGTCAGGTCACTGGTCAGTCACACTGGCAGTGGCACTCCTGCAGCAAAAGTGTGCACTGTTTAATTTTAATATAATATTATGTACTCCTGGCTCCTGCTATAACCTATAACTGGCACTGCAGTGCTCCCCAGTCTCCCCCACAATTATAAGCTGTGTGAGCTGAGCAGTCAGACAGATATATAATATATATAGATGATGCAGCACACTGGGCTGAGCCTGAGCAGTGCACACAGATATGGTATGTGACTGAGTCACTGTGTGTATCGCTTTTTTCAGGCAGAGAACGGATATATTAAATAAACTGCACTGTCTGGTGGTCACTCACTATATAATATTATGTACTCCTGGCTCCTGCTATAACCTATAACTGGCACTGCAGTGCTCCCCAGTCTCCCCCACAATTATAAGCTGTGTGAGCTGAGCAGTCAGACAGATATATAATATATATAGATGATGCAGCACACTGGGCTGAGCCTGAGCAGTGCACACAGATATGGTATGTGACTGAGTCACTGTGTGTATCGCTTTTTTCAGGCAGAGAACGGATATATTAAATAAACTGCACTGTCTGGTGGTCACTCACTAGTAAACTCTCTGCACTCTCTACACTTCTACAGTACTCCTCCTAGTCCTAAGCTCCAGTAAATCTCTCTCTCTTATAATCTAAATGGAGAGGACGCCAGCCACGTCCTCTCCCTATCAATCTCAATGCACGTGTGAAAATGGCCGCGACGCGCGGCTCCTTATAATAGAATCCGAGTCTCGCGATAGAATCCGAGCCTCGCGAGAATCCGACAGCGTGATGATGACGTTCGGGCGCGCTCGGGTTAACCGAGCAAGGCGGGAAGATCCGAGTCGCTCGGACCCGTGTAAAAAAACATGAAGTTCGGGCGGGTTCGGATTCAGAGAAACCGAACCCGCTCATCTCTACTATATATATCTCTGATTTCTTTTTTTCCCCCAAGTACATAACAGCAGAGGCGTAGCTAGGGTTTTTGGAGCCCAGGGCAAGATGGAAAATGGTGCTCCCCCCCCCCCAAAAAAAAAAAACACCAAAAAACAAAAAAAGAAACACCAAAAGAAGCATGTGCGCGTCGGAGAAAAAATGGGCGTAGCCACACACCACAAGGGGTGTGACCAAGCACCAGAAGGGGTGTGGCCACTGAAAATGGCCCACAGTGCCAGTTACATTGCCCCACAGTGCCAGATTCAATGCCCCACAGTGCCGGATACATGCCCCACAGTGCCGGATACATGCCCCACAGTGCCAGATACATGCCCCACAGTGCCAGATACATTGCCCCACAGTGCCAGATACATTGCCCCACAGTACCAGATACATTGCCAGATACATGCCCCACTGTGCCAGTTACATTGCCCCACAGTGCCAGATACATTGCCCCACAGTGCCAGATACATAGCCCCACAGTGCCAGATACATGCCCCACAGTGCCAGATACATTGCCCCACAGTGCCAGATACATTGCCCCACAGTGCCAGATACATAGCCCCACAGTGCCAGTTACATTGCCCCACAGTGCCAGATACATTGCCCCACAGTGCCAGATACATTGCCCCACAGTGCCGGATACATGCCCCACAGTGCCAGATACATTGCCCCACAGTGCCAGTTACATTGCCCCACTGTGCCAGATACATGCCCCACTGTGCCAGTTACATTGCCCCACAGTGCCAGATACATTGCCCCACAGTGCCAGTTACATTGCCCCACAGTGCTAGTTACATTGCCCCACAGTGCCAGTTACATTGCCCCACTGTGCCAGATACATGCCCCACTGTGCCAGTTACATTGCCCCACTGTGCCAGATACATGCCCCACTGTGCCAGTTACATTGCCCCACAGTGCCAGTTACATGCCCCACTGTGCCAGATACATGCCCCACTGTGCCAGTTGCATTGCCCCACAGTGCCAGATACATTGCCCCACAGTGCCAGTTACATTGCCCCACAGTGCCAGTTACATGCCCCACTGTGCCAGATACATGCCCCACAGTGCCAGATACATTGCACCACTGTGCCAGATACATTGCACCACTGTGCCAGTTACATTGCCCGACAGTGCCAGCTACATTGCCCCACTGTGCCAGATACATGCCCCACTGTGCCAGATACATGCCCCACTGTGCCAGTTACATTGCCCCACAGTGCCAGATACATTGCCAGATACATTGCCCCACAGTGCCAGATACATTGCCAGATACATGCCCCACTGTGCCAGTTACATTGCCCCACAGTGCCAGATACATTGCCCCACAGTGCCAGATACATAGCCCCACAGTGCCAGATACATTGCCCCACAGTGCCAGATACATTGCCCCACAGTGCCAGATACATAGCCCCACAGTGCCAGATACATGCCCCACTGTGCCAGTTACATTGCCCCACAGTGCCAGATACATTGCCCCACAGTGCCAGTTACATTGCCCCACAGTACCAGATACATTGCCCCACAGTGCCAGATACATGCCCCACAGTGCCAGATACATGCCCTACAGTGCCAGATACATTGCCCCACAGTGCCAGATACATGCCCCACAGTGCCAGATACATTGCCCCACAGTGCCAGATACATTGCCCCACAGTGCCAGATACATTGCCCCACAGTGCCAGATACATTGCCCCACAGTGCCAGATACATTGCCCCACAGTGCCGGATACATGCCCCACAGTGCCAGATACATTGCCCCACAGTGCCAGTTACATTGCCCTACTGTGCCAGATACATGCCCCACTGTGCCAGTTACATTGCCCCACAGTGCCAGATACATTGCCCCACAGTGCCAGTTACATTGCCCCACAGTGCTAGTTACATTGCCCCACAGTGCCAGTTACATTGCCCCACTGTGCCAGATACATGCCCCACTGTGCCAGTTACATTGCCCCACTGTGCCAGATACATGCCCCACTGTGCCAGTTACATTGCCCCACAGTGCCAGTTACATGCCCCACTGTGCCAGATACATGCCCCACTGTGCCAGTTACATTGCCCCACAGTGCCAGATACATTGCCCCACAGTGCCAGTTACATTGCCCCACAGTGCCAGTTACATGCCCCACTGTGCCAGATACATGCCCCACAGTGCCAGATACATTGCACCACTGTGCCAGTTACATTGCCCGACAGTGCCAGTTACATTGCCCCACTGTGCCAGATACATGCCCCACTGTGCCAGATACATGCCCTACTGTGCCAGTTACATGCCCCCCGAGTCCCCCCCCCCCCCACTGGTCACTCACCGCCTGTTGTGTCTATGTGAGGGGAGGAGAGCGCAGCGCCTCTCCTTCCCCTCACCGCTCCAGGTCTCTGACGGCTCTGTGGCGCTGGTTCGCTAGCCAATCAGAGCTCGCGGACCGGTAGCCAATCAGGAGCCGGTCCGCAAGCTCTGATTGGCTAACGCCGGAGACCGGACACACGCAGCGCTGCTGGCAGTGGCTGTGAGGGGAGGGAGAGACGCTGCGCTCTCCTCCCCTCACATTTCGGCGTGACGTGGGCGAGTGGGGCATGATATCCTGGTCGCCGGCGGCGCCCCCCTCTCCTGGGCCTGCCAAGGCACGTGCCCCACTCGCCATACCTTAGTTACGCCTCTGCATAACAGCTACATAATGGGAGTTGGGTGCAATCAGGGAGATTACTAGTCTCTTCAGGGAATTAGGGAGATTACTACTATTTCAGGAAGTCTAACAATCAGGGAGACCTGGCAAGTATGGTTCTCCCCATATTTTCATGGATTCCCTCCCATTTTAGCCCTGGTGTCTGTTTGCTTATATGCCTGTTGAGGGAAATTTAATTATAGAAGCCACTATCCTGATGAGCCTGGATGTGTTAGTACTACACAAATATATATATATATATATATATATATATATATATATATATATATCCATGCATAAACAGTTCGCTGAAGCCAAATTCCTGCTATAAATTTTGTAGAGATTCCCACTTAAGTAATGTCCAACAGTATTTTACAATAGTTCACTTATACCCCTTTTCCACTGCCGCAATATCCTGGGTTATTACCGGGTCAACCCGGGTCATGGCTCAGAGGACAAGGGTCCCTGAGAAATTATCAGGGAAAGGGGATCCGGTCTGAAGATCGACACTGTCTAGGTCGACAATATTTAGGTCGACCACTATAGGTCGACAGTCACTAGGTCAACAGGGTTGGAAGGTTGACAGGGTTTCTAGGTCGACATGTGCTTGGTCGACAGTTCAAAAGGTCGACATGAGTTTTTTGTTTTTTTTAACTTTTTCATACTTAACGATCCACGTGGACTACGATTGGAACTGTAATCTGTGTCGATCGAAGCGAGGCACCTTGCCCGAAGCATGGCGAGCGAAGCGAGCCATGCGAGGGGACACGGTGCACTAATTGGGGTTCCCGGTCACTCTACGAAGAAAACGACACAAAAAAAACCCCTCATGTCGACCTTTTGATCTGCCGACCTAGCACATGTCGACATGGAAAACCTGTCGACCTAGTGACTGTCGACTTATAGTGGTCGACCTAAACATTGTCGACCTACACACCGTCGATCTAATGATCCACACCCCAGGAAAAGACCCAGGTAATGCTGCATGGTAAGCAGGTAACGAGAACATTTAACTGGGATCCCATTAAAAACCTCACCGGTGCTGGGAGATGATGTCATCTCCAGGCGCTGGCAGAGGGAAGACCCGCCACTGAAACATGTCCAGCATGAAGCCCACGTTCTGTGACCCGGATCAGACCTGGGTTTTTGGGGAAAAGGTGTAAGAGACACCAAGATCCTACTTATCTTATTTCACCATTTTATACCTGGTACAGAGAGCGAGGGTTTTTACATGTGATATGTGAATTTTGGAAACTAAACTCTTATAACCGGTTACTTTTTGACCTACGGTGATTGCTAGGTGCAGTGTAGCCCTAGCAAGTAATCTGCATTTATCTTCTGTCTATAGCACGTCAGTTGTAAGCAAATCTCTGAGCCGCTATGCTTTTAGTGCTGATGTGAACCTTTGAGACATCACTCCAGGTGTCTCCACAGTTTCTCCGAGCTATAGATAATTACAGTCACCAATTGCTTACAGCGGGTGTAGTATGATATGCCGGCGGCAGGGCTCCCGGCGACCAGCATACTGGTGCCGGGAGCCCGACCGCCGGCATACCGACAGCGTGGCAAGAGCAAATGAGCCCCTTGCAGGCTCGCTGCGCTCACCACGCTGCGGGCACGGTGGCGCGCTACGTGCGCCACGCTATTTATTCTCCCTCCAGGGGGGTCGTGGACCCCCACGAGGGAGAATATCTGTCGGTATGCCGGCTGTCGGTATCCCGGCGCCGGTATACTGTGCACCGGGATCCCGACAGTCGGCAATCTGAAGACCACCCCACAGCACAGTAAAGCCAGTGAGCCAGAGAGAGAGAGGAACCACAACTCCAGGTACACACTGTAGACCTATTGTGAGCGATTCAGTATGATATCGCAACAGCCGGGATACCGGCGACGAGCGCAGCGTATCCCCTCACGGGCTCGCTGCACTCGTCCTGCTTCGGGACTGGTGGTGACCTTTCCGGTGTCGGTATCCTGACAGCCGGGATCCCAATAGCCAGCAAAATGAATGCCTCCCATTGGGAGAAAATAGGCTTTCATCTACAATTTCAATTACACTGTGTTTACAGTGCATCCGGAAAGTATTCACAGCGCTTCACTTTTTCCACATTTTCTTATGTTACAGCCTTATTCCAAACTGGAATAATTTAATTTTTCCCCTTTAAAATTCTTCGCACAATACCCCATAATGACATAATGAGATTTTTGCAAATGTATTAAAAATAAAAAAATAAGAAATCACATGTACGTAAGTATTCACAGCCTTTGATCAATACTTTGTTGATGCACCTTTGCTAGCACTTACAGCCTCATGTCTTTTTGAATATGATGCCACAAGCTTTGCACACCTATCTTTGGGCAGTTTCGCCCATTCCACTTTGCAGCACCTCTCAAGCTCCATCAGGTTGGATGGAAAGCGTTGGTGCACAGTTCAATCGGATTCAAGTCTGGCTCTGGCTGGGCCACTCAAGGACATTCACAGAGTTGTCCTGAAGCCACTCCTTTGCTATCTTGGCTGTGTGCTTAGGGTTGTTGTCCTGCTGAAAGATGAACCGTCGCCCCAGTCTGAGGTCAAGAGTGCTCTGGAGCAGGTTTTCATCCAGTATTTCTCTGTACATTGCTACATTTATCTTTCCCTCTATCTTGACTAGTCTCCCAGTTCCTGCCGCTGAAAAACATCCCCACAGCATGATGCTGCCACCGCCATGCTTCACTGTAGGGATGGTATTGGCCTGGTGATGAGTGGTGCCTGGTTTCCTCCAAACATGACGCCTGGCATTCATGCAAAAGAGTTCAATCTTTGTCTCATCAGACCAGAGAATTTTGTTTCTCATGGTCTGAGAGTCCTTCAGGTGCATTTTGTCAAACTCCAGACGGGCTGCTGGAAGGTTCTCCTCTCTCCACAGAGGAATGCTGTAGCTCTGACAGAGTGACTCTCGGGTTCTTGGTCACCTCCCTGACTAGGACCCTTCTCACCCGATTTCTCAGTTTAGACGGCTGGCCAGCTCTAGATAGAGTCCTGGTGGTTTTGAACTTCATCAATTTACAGATGATGGAGGCCACTGTGCTCATTGAGACCTTCAAAGCAGCAGATATTTTTATGTACCCTTCCCCAGATTTGTGCCTCAAGACAATCCTGTCTTGGAGGTCTACAGACAATTCCTTTGACTTCATGCTTGGTTTGTGCTCAGACATGCACTGTCAAATGTGGGACCTTAGATAGACAGGTGTGTGCCTTTACAAACCATGACCAATCAACTGAATTTACCACAGGTGGACTCCAATTAAGCTGTAGGAACATCTCAAGGATGATCAGTGGAAACGGGATGCACCTGAGCTCAATTTTGAGCTTCATGGCAAAGGCTGTGAATACTAATGTACATGTGATTTCTTAGTTTTTTATTTTTAATAAATTTTCACGTCATTATGGGGTATTGTGTGTAGCATTTTGAGGGGAAAAAATTAATTTATTCCATTGTGGAATAAGGCTGTAACATAACAAAATGTGGAAAAAGTGAAGTGCTGTGAATACTTTCCGGATGCACTGTAAATCTATGGTTAAATGTGTATGTACTATATGTAAGCTTACCATACTATCCCTTTAAGCCAGGACACTCATGAATTACACAGCTTCTGTGGCTGGCTTGATTCAAGCCTGTATGTCACCTGGTTTTAATCAGTCACAGAACCTGTGTAATTCATGAGTGTCCTGGATTAAAGGGATAGCATGGTAAGCTTATCAAAAGGTCATCATTATGGTCACCCCTGCCTGAGACCAGATTTTCACCACACAGGAGAAACAGCCCTGCCCCCCAGTGCTGCTAGACAGTCACCCTCTCATTCACACAGACAGGGCTGCAATAATGTGTACTCTGGGGCCCAGTTTTTGCTGCTTCTTGGCAACCTCAGGGTGTGTGACTGTGCAGCATAAGGAAAAGCTAGGCTCTCCGCCAAGGAGGGTTGTGACCTTGAGGACTAAGACAAAGCTATTGGTCTGTGCAGCTACTTTGCCCAGCCTTTAATGTGGTTCAGCCCTACCACAATCTGTCAGAATTTTAATATAGGCAAGTATGATTTTGGTGTCACCACCAGGTTGCAGTCCACAGCCCTCGCACCCTCCTAGTGATACCTCTGACCCTACTCCAACCACAGCCTGACCCTAGCACAAAAATGGTCTTTGATATTGTGCCTGTCAACATTCACAATTTCACCATTATGACAATGGGGGTCATTCCGAGTTGATCGCTAGCTGCCGTTGTGCACAAGGTCGAGCGACTCTTTTCCGTCACTCTGTTGATCTGTGAGTGATTGACAGGAATGGGGCGTTTCTGGGAGGTAACTGACCGTTTTCCGGGAGTGTGCTTAAAAACGCAGGAGTGTCAGGTAAAGATGCAGGCGTGCCGGGGGAAACGGGGGAGTGGCTGGCCGAACGCAGTGCGTGTTTGTGACGTCAAAACAGGAACTAAACAGACTGAAGTGATTGCAAGGAAGGAGTAGGTCTGCAGCTACTCAGAAACTGCTTGAAAAAAAAATAACCCCGTTCTGCGATCCTTTTGGTCGCACTTCTGCTAAGCTAAGATACACTCCAAGAGGGCGGCGGCTTAGCGTTTGCACTGCTGCTAAAAGCAGCTAGCGAGCGATCAACTCGGAATGAGGGCCAATATACAGTACAGTACTTAACGTAAAACCAGCTTATTGTAGATGTAATTGCTCTTGCTACTTTGTGATTTCAATTGCCATTTATTATTTTTATAAAACAACAACAAGCAAAACTGCCTTGGCGCTTTTACAAAGTAGACCCTTCAATAAACATTGCTACATATCCAGACCATGGCCGTAATCTCCCTATGAAGAAGCTACATAAACGGCCTTAAATTACAGCGCTGCGGCGGCCACAGCTTTGTGAAAATAGTTTGTAGAGTTTACATAACTAAATGCTGTTTGTTCTGTCTGTCTCCAGGAGACTTACTGGCCCCCTTGTATAATCCATGCAGTGCTCCTATAATGTATATGCTAAATTACTCTCTGTGGCCTTGCAATTGTGTGACATCACGTAAGGCTTATTTCTCTATCGTCCTAGTGGATGCTGGGGTTCCTGAAAGGACCATGGGGAATAGCGGCTCCGCAGGAGACAGGGCACAAAAAGTAAAGCTTTCCGATCAGGTGGTGTGCACTGGCTCCTCCCCCTATGACCCTCCTCCAAGCCTCAGTTAGATTTTTGTGCCCGGCCGAGAAGGGTGCAATCTAGGTGGCTCTCCTAAGAGCTGCTTAGAAAAGTTTAGCTTAGGTTTTTTATTTTACAGTGAGTCCTGCTGGCAACAGGATCACTGCAACAAGGGACTTAGGGGAGAAGAAGTGAACTCACCTGCGTGCAGGATGGATTGGCTTCTTGGCTACTGGACATCAGCTCCAGAGGGACGATCACAGGTACAGCCTGGATGGTCACCGGAGCCTCGCCGCCGGCCCCCTTGCAGATGCTGAAACAAGAAGAGGTCCAGAATCGGCGGCAGAAGACTCCTCAGTCTTCTAAAGGTAGCGCACAGCACTGCAGCTGTGCGCCATTTTCCTCTCAGCACACTTCACACGGCAGTCACTGAGGGTGCAGGGCGCTGGGAGGGGAGCGCCCTGGGAGGCAAATGAAAACCTATTTGGCTAAAAAATACCTCACATATAGCCTCCGGGGGCTATATGGAGATATTTAACCCCTGCCAGAATCCACTAAAGAGCGGGAGACGAGCCCGCCGGAAAAGGGGCGGGGCCTATCTCCTCAGCACACAGCGCCATTTTCCTTACACAGCTCCGCTGGTCAGGACGGCTCCCAGGTCTCTCCCCTGCACTGCACTACAGAAACAGGGTAAAACAAGAGAGGGGGGGCAAAATAGTGGCAAAAATTATATTATAAAAGCAGCTATACAGGGAGCACTTATTATAAGGCTATCCCTGTCATATATAGCGCTTTGGTGTGTGCTGGCAAACTCTCCCTCTGTCTCCCCAAAGGGCTAGTGGGGTCCTGTCTTCGTTAAGAGCATTCCCTGTGTGTCTGCTGTGTGTCGGTACGTGTGTGTCGACATGTATGAGGACGATATTGGTGTGGAGGCGGAGCAATTGCCAAATATGGGGATGTCACCTCCTAGGGGGTCGACACCAGAATGGATGCCTTTATTTATGGAATTACGGGATAGTGTCAACACGCTAAAGCAGTCGTTTGACGACATGAGACGGCCGGACAATCAATTAGTGCCTGTCCAGGCGCCTCAAACACCGTCAGGGGCTGTAAAACGCCCTTTACCTCAGTCGGTCGACACAGACCCAGACACAGGCACTGATTCCAGTGGCGACGGTGACGAATCAACCGTATTTTCCAGTAGGGCCACACGTTATATGATTTTGGCAATGAAGGAGGCGTTACATTTAGCTGATACTACAGGTACCACTAAACAGGGTATTATGTGGGGTGTGAAAAAACTACCTATAGTTTTTCCTGAGTCAGAAGAACTAAATGAGGTGTGTGATGAAGCGTGGGTTGCCCCCGATAAAAAGATGCTAATTTCAAAGAAGTTATTGGCTTTATACCCTTTCCCGCCAGAGGTTAGGGCGCGCTGGGAAACACCTCCTAGGGTGGACAAGGCGCTCACACGCTTATCTAAACAAGTGGCGTTACCCTCTCCTGAGACGGCCGCACTTAAAGATCCAGCAGATAGGAGGATGGAAAATATCCAAAAAAGTATATACACACATACAGGTGTTATACTACGACCAGCTATAGCGACAGCCTGGATGTGCAGTGCTGGAGTAGCTTGGTCAGAGTCCCTGATTAAAAATATTGATACCCTGGATAGGGACAATGTTTTACTGTCTTTAGAGCAAATAAAGGATGCATTTCTTTATATGCGTGATGCACAGAGGGATATCTGCACACTGGCATCACGGGTAAGTGCTATGTCCATTTCGGCCAGAAGAAGTTTATGGACGCGACAGTGGTCAGGCGATGCGGACTCAAAACGGCATATGGAAGTTTTGCCGTATAAAGGGGAGGAGTTATTTGGAGTCGGTCTATCAGATTTGGTGGCCACGGCTACAGCCGGGAAATCCACCTTTTTACCTCAAGTTACTCCCCAACAGAAAAAGACACCGACTTTTCAACCGCAGCCCTTTCGTTCCTTTAAAAACAAGAGAGCAAAGGGATATTCATATCTGCCACGAGGCAGAGGAAGGGGGAAGAGACAGCAACAGGCAGCTCCTTCCCAGGAACAGAAGCCCTCCCCCGCTTCTACAAAAGCCTCAGCATGACGCTGGGGCTTCTCAAGCGGACTCGGGGGCGGTGGGCGGTCGTCTCAAGAATTTCAGCGCGCAGTGGGCTCACTCGCAGGTAGATCCCTGGATCCTGCAGATAATATCTCAGGGATACAGGTTGGAACTAGAGACAGATCCACCTCGCCGTTTCCTGAAGTCTGCTTTACCAACGTCCCCCTCCGAAAGGGAGACGGTCTTGGAAGCCATTCACAAGCTGTACTCTCAGCAGGTGATAGTCAAGGTACCTCTTCTACAACAAGGAAAGGGGTATTATTCCACTCTATTGTGGTACCGAAGCCGGATGGCTCGGTAAGACCTATTCTAAATCTGAAATCCTTGAACCTGTACATAAAGAAGTTCAAGTTCAAGATGGAGTCACTCAGAGCAGTGATAGCGAACCTGGAAGAAGGGGACTTTATGGTATCCTTGGACATCAAGGATGCGTACCTCCACGTTCCAATTTACCCCTCACACCAGGGGTACCTCAGGTTCGTCGTACAAAACTGTCACTATCAGTTTCAGACGCTGCCGTTCGGATTGTCCACGGCACCTCGGGTCTTTACAAAGGTAATGGCCGAGATGATGATTCTTCTTCGAAGAAAAGGCGTATTAATTATCCCATACTTGGACGATCTCCTGATAAGGGCAAGGTCCAGAGAACAGCTAGAGATGGGATTAGCACTGTCTCAAGAAGTGCTAAAACAGCACGGGTGGATTCTGAATATTCCAAAATCCCAGTTAATGCCGACAACTCGTCTGCTGTTCCTAGGGATGATTCTGGACACGGTTCAGAAAAAGGTTTTTCTCCCGGAGGAAAAAGCCAAGGAGTTATCCGAGCTTGTCAGGAACCTCCTAAAACCAGGAAAGGTGTCTGTACATCAATGCACAAGAGTCCTGGGGAAAATGGTGGCTTCTTACGAAGCAATTCCATTCGGCAGATTCCACGCAAGAATTTTCCAGAGGGATCTTTTGGACAAATGGTCAGGGTCGCATCTTCAGATGCACCAGCGGATAACCCTGTCTCCAAGGACAAGGGTATCTCTTCTGTGGTGGTTGCAGAGTGCTCATCTATTGGAGGGCCGCAGATTCGGCATACAGGATTGGATCCTGGTGACCACGGACGCCAGCCTGAGAGGCTGGGGAGCAGTCACACACGGAAGAAACTTCCAGGGAGTGTGGACGAGCCTGGAAACGTCTCTTCACATAAACATTCTGGAACTAAGAGCAATCTACAATGCTCTAAGCCAGGCAGAACCTCTGCTTCAGGGAAAACCGGTGTTGATCCAGTCGGACAACATCACGGCAGTCGCCCATGTGAACAGACAGGGCGGCACAAGAAGCAGGAGTGCAATGGCAGAAGCTGCAAGGATTCTTCGCTGGGCAGAGAATCATGTAATAGCACTGTCAGCAGTGTTCATCCCGGGAGTGGACAACTGGGAAGCAGACTTCCTCAGCAGACACGACCTTCACCCGGGAGAGTGGGGACTTCATCCAGAAGTCTTCCACATGCTGGTAACCCGTTGGGAAAGACCAATGGTGGACATGATGGCGTCTCGCCTCAACAAAAAACTGGACAGGTATTGCGCCAGGTCAAGAGATCCGCAGGCAATAGCTGTGGACGCGCTGGTAACGCCTTGGGTGTACCAGTCGGTGTATGTGTTTCCTCCTCTGCCTCTCATACCAAAAGTATTGAGAATTATACGGCAAAGAGGCATAAGAACGATACTAGTGGTTCCGGATTGGCCAAGAAGGACTTGGTACCCGGAACTTCAAGAGATGATCACGGAAGATCCGTGGCCTCTACCTCTAAGGAGGGACTTGCTTCAGCAGGGTCCCTGTCTGTTTCAAGACTTACCGCGGCTGCGTTTGACGGCATGGCGGTTGAACGCCGGATCCTAAAGGAAAAAGGCATGCCGGAAGAAGTCATTCCTACTTTGATTAAAGCAAGGAAGGAAGTAACCGTGCAACATTATCACCGCATTTGGCGAAAATATGTTGCGTGGTGCGAGGATCGGAGTGCTCCGACGGAGGAATTTCAACTGGGTCGATTCCTACATTTCCTGCAATCAGGATTGTCTATGGGTCTCAAATTGGGATCTATTAAGGTTCAAATTTCGGCCCTGTCGATTTTCTTCCAGAAAGAATTGGCTTCAGTCCCTGAAGTCCAGACTTTTGTTAAGGGAGTGCTGCATATACAGCCTCCTGTGGTGCCTCCAGTGGCACCGTGGGATCTCAATGTGGTTTTGGACTTTCTAAAATCTCATTGGTTTGAACCACTAAAAAATGTGGATTTGAAATATCTCACATGGAAAGTGACCATGCTACTAGCCCTGGCTTCGGCCAGGAGAGTGTCAGAACTGGCAGCTTTATCTTACAAAAGCCCATATCTGATTTTCCATTCGGACAGGGCGGAACTGCGGACTCGTCCGCATTTTCTCCCTAAGGTGGTGTCAGCATTTCATCTGAACCAGCCTATTGTAGTGCCTGCGGCTACAAGTGACTTGGAGGACTCCAAGTTACTGGACGTTGTCAGAGCATTGAAAATATATATTGCAAGGACAGCTGGAGTCAGAAAATCTGACTCGTTGTTTATATTGTATGCACCCAACAAGATGGGTGCTCCTGCGTCTAAGCAGACGATTGCTCGTTGGATCTGTAGCACAATCCAACTTGCACATTCTGTGGCAGGCCTGCCACAGCCTAAATCTGTAAGGGCCCACTCCACAAGGAAGGTGGGCTCATCTTGGGCGGCTGCCCGAGGGGTCTCGGCATTACAACTTTGCCGAGCAGCTACGTGGTCAGGGGAGAACACGTTTGTAAAATTTTACAAATTTGATACTCTGGCTAAGGAGGACCTGGAGTTCTCTCATTCGGTGCTGCAGAGTCATCCGCACTCTCCCGCCCGTTTGGGAGCTTTGGTATAATCCCCATGGTCCTTTCAGGAACCCCAGCATCCACTAGGACGATAGAGAAAATAAGAATTTACTTACCGATAATTCTATTTCTCGGAGTCCGTAGTGGATGCTGGGCGCCCATCCCAAGTGCGGATTATCTGCAATAATTGTACATAGTTATTGTTAACTAATTCGGGTTATTGTTGTAGGGAGCCATCTTTCAGAGGCTCCTCTGTTATCATACTGTTAACTGGGTTTAGATCACAAGTTGTACGGTGTGATTGGTGTGGCTGGTATGAGTCTTACCCGGGATTCAAAATTCCTCCCTTATTGTGTACGCTCGTCCGGGCACAGTACCTAACTGAGGCTTGGAGGAGGGTCATAGGGGGAGGAGCCAGTGCACACCACCTGATCGGAAAGCTTTACTTTTTGTGCCCTGTCTCCTGCGGAGCCGCTATTCCCCATGGTCCTTTCAGGAACCCCAGCATCCACTACGGACTCCGAGAAATAGAATTATCGGTAAGTAAATTCTTATTTTATATATATCTGCAAAGCGAATCGTCTCTGCCCCTGAAAGCGAACGTTCTTGTGCATATATTATACAGTAATTCTTTGTATATGTTTGTCCGATTACAATTATACAGCCATATATCCATAAAAGTGTATCTTCTGCTTACTTACACACAGCTTAGGCGGCCATTTTGTTGAATGAGCCAATATTGGAAGCTAGAAAGATCGGGGCATCAATATTGGTTGAGCACATAAAATGGCCACCTCCATTGCATGAAAGTGACAAGTACATATTAAAGGAGTCCATTCACTTGCACAAAAATGATCAGTTTACCGGCGATATTGGCTTCTTACCGTTTCCCCAGGCAGTCTATGCATGCGTGAGCCGACCTGCCAGCTCAAACTTATGAGGGGAAAATGAAAGGTTGATTAAAAAATCTAAAAATAATTGTAAAAACTATTTAAAAAAAATATTTGGGTCGACTGTGTGACGTCACACGCAGCGAGAAAAAAATGGCGCCAGACCATCTCTCAGACTTATGAAAAAGCTTGGTTTACAAACATATATCAGGATGAAGTTTCTGGGCAAAATCATCTTTTTTTATTTTTACAGACAGCAAAAATAGGAAGCGTGGCAGCTGATGCTGTTTGCCGTGTTTTTCATATGATTTGTATGCAAAAGGCCGCTCTTGTTTTACAGCACAAAGCTGCTTTGTAGACAGTTTGGAGCCTTCTCCGCAGCCTGAGATCTTCTGTGAACATAATACAGGATACATCTTTAGTACTGAGCTATGGTTTTCATAGCCAGTCAGAAAGGTGCCTGTTTAACTAACATGAAATATGTCTTGTGATGGAAATCCCGCGAGGGGCTGTTATAGTGGCCTGTGAGCGGAGGAGAGAGAGCAAGTAGTGCCAAGCTGTCAGCAGCCCAACTCTTTTACATCTAGGTTCTCAGGTACTGACCTGGAGCCTGACTGAAGTGAGGGAGAAGAGCTGGACCAGATGGGAGAAGCTGTCACTTAGGGGGATAAGCCAAAGTATACAGGGGCAGGAATGTGACACTTCTGCTCTGTGTCTGCTGCGAGCCCTCACTTTTGTCTCCATGTTTTACCCCTTGAAACAAGATTATATTTCTTTCCAGCAGTCGTGGAGCTCCCTGTTACTACATTTCCTCGTTTACATAAATCTTACCTTCCCTGAGCATTCCTTCCTACTTAAAGTGAAATTGAAGCTGTCCTTGTAAAGCCTGGACTGATCATTATGCCCCAAAGGTCTCACATTTCCATGCAACTAGACCTTTATGGCCTCAGCTCCCGCCGTGTCCCATACTCTATGGGGTATAAAAGAAAAAAAACGTGTATCTCACCAGTCATAAAAATGTTAATAAAGTATATCATGGAGGTACAAGAGCTCTACAGCTATAGTCCTAGATCTATGTGGTCTTCAACAGATCCCGGCCTAGACACATAAACTGCAGTGGAGAACAAGAGTTGGCTTTGGCAGTGGTGGAGAGCAGAGCTGCACAAATCAGAGTTTCCCAAACTTGGCCCTTAAAGCACCCTAACAGTCCAGGTTTTAAGGCTATCCATGGTTGTGCCCAGATGGTATAATCAATCTGACTGAGGTACTAATTAAGACAGCTGTGCTTAAGCATGGATATCCTTTAAACATGGACTCTTAGGGTCACTTGAGGACCAAGTTTGGGAACCACTGGTCCGAATTGTTCAAGCCAGGTCAAAATGCGATCAGTGTGTCTTGGATTCAATGACACCAATCTTGAAGATTTCGTAATGTGTTTTTGGTTCAACCAATTTGGTGGGTGTCTCTTATCTGCTAGTCTGTTAACTCAGGAATCTATTGTAAATTTTAGACCCTTACAACCAATTTGGCGAACCACTTTCATAACCACTTTGAAACAATTTTAAGTATCTCTAGTGGATAATATTCCACTTGCATCATACCATTATATGCCGACCAAATGAGCCAAATCCTTTGAGGTGTATTTACTGAAGTGCGGGAGTGTTGGAAGTGGAGATGTTGCCCTTAGCAACCAATCAAATTCTAGCTATTATCTTCTAAAATGTGCTAGAGAAATGTTAAGTAGAATCTTATTGGTTGCTATGAGCAACATCTCCACTTTATTAAATATACCCCTTTGTGTCCCAACATTTGTCCACTAGAGGCACTTCTGCATGAAGTCTACAGCTGATAATTCACTCTGGCCGATCAAACAGTTCGGCTTTTTCCCCCTTATGTAAATAAGTAAATGTTTTTCATGCATTGACACTTGTCTATGAGCAATTATGCAGGAAAAAAAAATTATCTCAAAAGTCTCAACTTTTTATTATTGCATGTTTCTCATACATTCCCAAATTACTAACCTGTCCAGTGAAACTTTGAGAGTTGGCTATTTTTCAGTTTGTTAATCCCTCCAAAAGGAAACATTAAGCTGAAGGGAGCTACGTATCATATATACACGCGTGGCCAATAACTGTTGGGATTATAGGAGCTTCAAATGTAGCTTTTAGGAGAGGCGGCAGTAAAGGAAATTAATTTTCACAATACATTACAACATGTCCTCGTTACGTTTAGCGACTGTCTGCTGAAAAAGACTGGATTACAGGAAAGCAGCTTCCTTCTAGTTTGCTACAAAATAACGATAAATGACTTTGGAACAATATAATGTCACAGTGAGAAATAAGAGATAGTGTTGGAAGAAGGGCCTGTGTTATACCATTACTCATTAAAGCGTGTTGCATTGATAGCAAATGATTATGTTTCATAGGTACAGAAACTCCTGAAACCACAAAACGCTTCCCCCAATAATGTACTTGAAGTTAATGGAAAATGAAAAGAACCCTTAGGACAAAGCACGAGAATTCAGGCTCTTAAAAAAAACAAAAAAAAAACATAAAACTAACATGACACCATTTTTTTTCCAGTGCTGGAAATTTCGGGGCTCCCAAATCTGTTTTCTTGGGGGGCTGCAGATGGCAGGATGATGCATCTGCTCATTAAAGGAATCCCACCTGACAGTCCGACATCTAACTGATCGCTCCACCGCAGTACGGATGGTGTAATGGTTAGCATTACTGCCTCACAGCACTGAGGTCATGGGTTTGATTCCCACCATGGCCCTAACTGTGTGGAGTTTGTATAGTCTCCCTGTACTTGTGTGGGTTTCCTCTGGGTACTCTGGTTTCCCTCCACAATCCAAAAATACACTGGTCGTTTATTTGGCTTAGGGCAGACTCGATGAGCCAAGTGGGTTTATCTGCTGCAAATTGTATGATTCTAAGAAGACTAGGGTAGAAAAACAATGACATTATCCAAATAATTCCACAATCATCTTTTGTACGTGCAGAATGAAATGTATGCAATTAGTGTGACAAGTTCTTCTTAAATCAACCATTGGTAGATTACTTTGTGGCCCATTCATACCCCAGTTGGACACACTTTATTATGAGAAGATTTGACCCTAACACAACTTGGAGACTAATATTAATTCGGTACAGTGGGTCTCAGTGTTGTGTTGGTTTGATGAGTAGAACCATAACTAAAAAGTCAAAAGACTAGAGATGAGCGGGTTCGGTTCCTCGGAATCCGAACCCCCCCGAACTTCACCCATTTTACATGGTTCCGAGGCAGACTCGAATCTTCCCGCCTTGCTCGGTTAACCCGAGCGCGCCCGAACGTCATCATCCCGCTGTCGTGTTCTCGCGAGATTCGTATTCTATATAAGGAGCCGCGCGTTGCCGCCATTTTCACTCGTGCATTGGAGATGATAGGGAGAGGACATGCAGCGTTCTGTCAGTTGTGTTCAGTGTGCTGCAAATATCTGTGCTCAGTGTGCTGCAAATATCTGTGCTCAGTGTGCTGCAAATATCTGTGCTCAGTGTGCTTGCAAATATCTGTGCTCAGTGTGCTTTTAAATATCTGTGCTCAGTGTGCTTGCAAATATCTGTGCTCAGTGTGCTGCAAATATCTGTGCTCAGTGTGCTTGCAAATATCTGTGCTCAGTGTGCTGAAAATATCTACATTCTCTGCCTGAAAAACGCTCCATATCTGTGCTCAGTGTGCTGCAAATATCTGTGCTCAGTGTGCTTTATTGTGGGGACTGGGGACCACCAGTATATAATTATAGTAGGAGGACAGTGCAGAGTTTTGCTGACCAGTGACCACCAGTATTATACGTTCTCTGCCTGAAAAACGCTCCATATCTGTGCTGCATTGTAGTATATAGTAGGAGGACAGTGCAGAATTTTGCTGACCAGTGACCACCAGTATTATATCAGTACGGTACAGTAGTCCACTGCTCTACCTACCTCTTTGTCGTCAAGTATACTATCCATCCATACCTGTGGTGCATTTTAGTTGTTGTGCGCAGTAGTAGGAGGACAGTGCATAATTTTGCTGACCACCAGTATATAATATATAGCAGTACGGTACAGTAGGCCACTGCTCTACCTACCTCTGTGTCGTCAAGTATACTATCCATCCATACCTGTGGTGCATTTAAGTTTTTGTGCGCAGTATATATATATAGTAGTAGGACAGTGCATAATTTTGCTGACCACCAGTATATAATATATAGCAGTACGGTACAGTAGGCCACTGCTCTACCTACCTCTGTGTCGTCAAGTATACTATCCATCCATACCTGTGGTGCATTTTAGTTGTTGTGTGCAGTATATGTAGTAGGAGGACAGTGCATAATTTTGCTGACCACCAGTATATAATATATAGCAGTACGGTACAGTAGGCCATTGCTATTGATATATTACTGGCATATAATTCCACACATTAAAAAATGGAGAACAAAAATGTGGAAGGGAAAATAGGGAAAGATCAAGATCCACTTCCACCTCGTGCTGAAGCTGCTGCCACTAGTCATGGCCGAGACGATGAAATGCCATCAACGTCGTCTGCCAAGGCCGATGCCCAATGTCATAGTAGAGAGCATGTAAAATCCAAAAAACGAAAGTTCAGTAAAATGACCCAAAAATCAAAATTAAAAGCGTCTGATGATGAGAAGCGTAAACTTGCCAATATGCCATTTACGACACGGAGTGGCAAAGAACGGCTGAGGCCCTGTCCTATGTTCATGGCTAGTGGTTCAGCTTCACATGAGGATGGAAGCACTCATCCTCTCGCTAGAAAAATGAAAAGACTTAAGCTGGCAAAAGCACAGCAAAGAACTGTGCGTTCTTCTAAATCACAAATCCTCAAGGAGAGTCCAATTGTGTCGGTTGCGATGCCTGACCTTCCCAACACTGGACGGGAAGAGGTGGTGCCTTCCACCATTTGCACACACCCTGCAAGTGCTGGAAGGAGCACCCGCAGTCCAGTTCCTGATAGTCAAATTGAAGATGTCACTGTTGAAGTACACCAGGATGAGGATATGGGTGTTGCTGGCGCTGAGGAGGAAATTGACAAGGAGGATTCTGATGGTGAGGTGGTTTGTTTAAGGCACCCGGGGAGACACCTGTTGTCCGTGGGACGAATATGGGCATTGACATGCCTGGTCAAATTACAAAAAAAATCACCTCTTCGGTGTGGAATTATTTTAACAGAAATGCGGACAACATTTGTCAAGCCGTGTGTTGCCTTTGTCAAGCTGTAATAAGTAGGGGTAAGGACGTTAACCACCTAGGAACATCCTCCCTTATTTGTCACCTGGAGCGCATTCATCAGAAGTCATTGACAAGTTCAAAAACGTTGGGTGACAGCGGAAGCAGTCCACTGACAACTAAATCCCTTCCTCTTGTAACCAAGCTCCTGCAAACCACACCACCAACTCCCTCAGTGTCAATTTCCTCCTTAGACAGGAAAGCCAATAGTCCTGCAGGCCATGTCACTGTCAAGTCTGACGAGTCCTCTCCTGCCTGGGATTCCTCTGATGCATCCTTGAGTTTAAGGCCTATTGCTGCTGGCGCTGCTGTTGTTGCTGCTGGGAGTCGATTGTCATCCCAGAGGGGAAGTCGGAAGATCACTTGTACTACTTCCAGTAGGCAATTGACTGTCCAACAGTCCTTTGCGAGGAAGATGAAATATCACAGCAGTCGTCCTGCTGCAAAGCGGATAACTCAGGTCTTGGCAGCTTCGGTGGTGTTAAACGTGTGTCCGGTATCCAGCGTTAATTCACAGGGAACTAGAGAATTGCTTGAGGTAGTGTGTCCCCGGTACCAAATACCATCTAGGTTCCATTTCTCTAGGCAGGCGATACCGAGAATGTACACAGATGTCAGAAAAAGAGTCACCAGTGTCCTAAAAAATGCAGTTGTACCCAATGTCCACTTAACCACAGACATGTGGACAAGTGGAGCAGGGCAGACTCGGGACTATATGACTGTGACAGCCCACTGGGTAGATGTATTGCCTCCCGCAGCAAGAACAGCAGCGGCGGCACCAGTAGCAGCATCTCACAAACGCCAACTCGTTCCTAGGCAGGCTACGCTTTGCATCACCGCTTTCCATAAGAGGCATACAGCTGACAACCTCTTACGGAAACTGAGGAACATCATCGCAGAATGACTTACCCCAATTGGACTCTCCTGGGGATTTGTGACATCGGACAATGCCACCAATATTGTGCGTGCATTACATGTGGCCAAATTCCAGCACGTCCCATGTTTTGCACATACATTGAATTTGGTGGTGCAGAATTATTTAAAAAACGATAGGGGCGTGCAAGAGGTGCTGTCGGTGGCCCGAAGAATTGCGGGCCACTTTCAGCATTCAGCCACCACGTGCCGAAGACTGGAGCACCAGCAAACACTCCAGAACCTGCCC
The DNA here is from genome assembly GCF_028390025.1 of Pseudophryne corroboree. NCBI lineage: Eukaryota > Metazoa > Chordata > Amphibia > Anura > Myobatrachidae > Pseudophryne > Pseudophryne corroboree. The sequence goes on along the minus strand of NC_086449.1, from coordinate 795,500,706 downwards.
CGCCATCATCTGAAGCAAGAGGTGGTAACGAGGTGGAATTCAACCCTCTATATGCTTCAGAGGATGGAGGAGCAGCAAAAGGCCATTCAAGCCTATACAGCTACCTACGATATAGGCAAAGGAGGGGGAATGCACCTGACTCAAGCGCAGTGGAGAATGATTTCAACGTTGTGCAAGGTTCTGCAACCCTTTGAACTTGCCACACGTGAAGTCAGTTCAGACACTGCCAGCCTGAGTCAGGTCATTCCCCTCATCAGGCTTTTGCAGAAGAAGCTGGAGAGATTGAAGGAGGAGCTAAAACGGAGCGATTCCGCTAGGCATGTGGGACTTGTGGATGGAGCCCTTAATTTGCTTAACCAGGATTCACAGGTAGTCAATCTGTTGAAATCAGAGCACTACATTTTGACCACCGTGCTCGATCCTAGATTTAAAACCTACGTTGTATCTCTCTTTCCGGCAGACACAGAGGTTCAAAGACCTGCTGGTGAGAAAATTGACAAGTCAAGCGGAACGTGACCCGTCAACAGCTCCTCCTTCACATTCTCCCGCAACTGGGGCTGCAAGGAAAAGGCTAAGAATTCCGAGCCCACCCGCTGGCGGTGATGCAGGGCAGTCTGGAGCGAGTGCTGATATCTGGTCCGGACTGAAGGACCTGCCAACGATTACTGACATGACGTCTACTGTCACTGCATATGATTCTGTCACCATTGAAAGAATGGTGGATGATTATATGAGTGACCGCATCCAAGTAGGCACGTCAGACAGTCCGTACGTATACTGGCAGGAAAAAGAGGCAATTTGGAGGCCCTTGCACAAACTGGCTTTATTTTACCTAAGTTGCCCCACCTCCAGTGTGTACTCCGAAAGAGTGTTTAGTGCAGCCGGTCACCTTGTCAGCAATCGGCGTACGAGGTTACTTCCACAAAATGTGGAGAAGATGATGCTCATCAAAATGAATTATAATCAATTCCTCCGTGGAGACATTCACCAGCAGCAATTGCCTCCAGAAAGTACACAGGGACCTGAGATGGTGGATTCCAGTGGGGACGAATTAATAATCTGTGAGGAGGAGGATGTACACAGTTAAAGGGATGAGGAATCAGACGATGAGGAGGAGGTGGACATCTTGCCTCTGTAGAGCCAGTTTGTGCAAGGAGAGATTGATTGCTTCTTTTTTGGTGGGGGCCCAAACCAACCAGTCATTTCAGTCACAGTCGTGTGGCAGACCCTGTCGCTGAAATTATGGGTTTGTTAAAGTTTGCATGTCCTGTTTATACAACATAAGGGTGGGTGGGAGGGCCCAAGGACAATTCCATCTTGCACCTCTATTTTCTTTAATTTATCTTTGCATCATGTGCTGTTTGGGGACTATTTTTTAAATCTGCCATCCTGTCTGACACTGCAGTGCCACTCCTAGATGGGCCAGGTGTTTGTGTCGGCCACTTGGGTCGCTTAGCTTAGTCACACAGCTACCTCATTACACCTCTTTTTTTCTTTGCATCATGTGCTGTTTGGGGACTATTTTTTAAATCTGCCATCCTGTCTGACACTGCAGTGCCACTCCTAGATGGGCCAGGTGTTTGTGTCGGCCACTTGGGTCGCTTAGCTTAGTCATCCAGCGACCTCGGTGCAAATTTTAGGACTAATAATAATATTGTGAGGTGTGAGGTGTTCAGAATAGACTGGAAATGAGTGGAAATTATGGTTATTGAGGTTAATAATACTATGGGATCAAAATGACCCCCAAATTCTATGATTTAAGCTGTTTTTGAGGGTTTTTTGTAAAAAAAACACCCAAATCCAAAACACACCCAAATCAGACAAAAAAATTTCAGGGAGGTTTTGCCAAAACGCGTCCGAATCCAAAACACGGCCGTGGAACCGAATCCAAAACCAAAACACAAAACCCGAAAAATTTCCGGTGCACATCTCTACAAAAGACCAAATTAAAAAAGCTCAATGCCTGATTTTGACCATATACCCATACCAGGGACCCCATGCTGCCACATCTTGTGTTACATCCAGGGTGAGTACACAGCCTTGAAGAAAGTGTGTGCACCCTAAAGTGTGCGATGCCACTAGAAAGCCAATGGTGTGTGCAGTCACTTTCCTCATACTATAGTCCAGTTCAGCCACGGCTGTGGTAATAACCAAACCCCAATCTGCCCCACCATAATAACCACCGCCAAGCCCTCAAGCAGTGGGCGAGTACTTTGTGCCACCTCTGAATATACAAACCCATTCCTCCCTGTCTTGTCATTTTTTTTAGCTGTTTAGTTTCTGAACAAAGTTGAAAGTTGTGCCCCACAATTGAAAAAGGGGGTGGGGAAGCTGTCATGGGTGGGAGAAGTAAGCAACATAGAATTTGAAGTCCATGCTATAGAGAAGGGGTATAACTCACTGCATGGGTTGCGGGGGCTTACGGTATTATGGTAATAAAATGACTTTTATGATTAATCAGGACTACAGAATTGGGTGCATATAATAAGATTAATATGAATTGGGTGTATGTAATTGTGTTTGTATGTTATACACATGGGGGCAATAAATGTACATACATAAGTCCACAGCCAGGTTCATGTTTTTGTATTAGCGACTTATGAGGAGCAGTGAGCAGAGGTTGGCTGGAGGACACCAGTAAAGGTGTCTTCACATTACTACAACATAATTAGACACGGTCATACTGTGCAGCATGGTTTTGCCCACGTTCATAGTTACTTATTTTTTTTGCTGTACTTCCAAATCAGAATCAAGCCCTTAATCTGCTGCTGGTTCACTCACTGTGTATAAGGCCTGATTCCAATTTGGAAGTAAAGCAGAAAAAATAAAACAGCCCAAAAAGGATAATATATTATCAGAGAGCGCATATACTTTTGTATCCAATTTATTACATATAAAATGAAAAATAATTACAATTATAAACACATGTACACATTAAAAATAAAGATAAAAACTCCCCCTACTGTAGCAGGTAAAACCTTAATAAATGAGACACTTCCACCACATCCAGATTAATGATTCGCAGTAAGGAATACTCCTATAATAAAGTCCAGATCAAGGTGTCAGTCCTGGAATAAAGGAACAACTGATAGATTTATACGTTTTGGTGCAGTTGTGAGCATTTGCACATGCTCTCTGAGATCCCTGTGTATAAGGGCCGGGCGGCCGGCTTTCAACTCCCGCTAATTAAAGCCGCAAAACGGCCAGGTGTATTTGCTGTTGAACTTGCATACATACAGGACTTGTATGTCTACTCCCGCTGTGCTTAGGGCCAAAATAGCAAAATGTCCACTTTACTCACAGCCAGCAGCGTGTTTGCTTGTCATCTGTGGACGGCCCCCGTTATCGATAGCTGTCACAGTTGGGAGGCGGCACTTTTCCTTTCCACAGTGCGGGATACACCGGAGGATCTCATAGGATGATCAGCTGTGCGTGGATCTGCAGGCTTCTCGGGAGGAAAAAATAAAATGACAAGTAACTGTGCACCTGGGCAAAGCCATGCTGCATTGCATGTGGGGGCAGATGGGTATGCGGACTATAGATCTACACAGTGGCACAGAGAGAGGGGGGGGGGGGGGGGGGGAGGGTACAAATTACCTGGGCCCAGGTTTGATGGAGTGGCCCAGTGGGGGCCCAGGTCCCCCACCTCCCCTCTTACCTGGATGCAGCAGCTGCAGCTTTTCTTCTCAGCCCAGCACACGTTACTATATACTGGGCGGCAGTGTGGTCAGGGAAGTGCTTAAAATACTTTTGTTTCTGTATTTTTTTGTAAGGGTGCATGGCCACGCCTGCTGTGATTAGGCCACACCCCCTGAAAAGTACCTGGGCCCAGTCAGCCTCTCTACTGCCCTGGCTGGGAGGCATGCCATGCTCCTGTGAGTGGGTGCTTCTCATGTGCTAGACACCCTTCCCAAAGAACTGTGGCCATGGCCTGCAGGCTGTGGTCACACCCCCTCCAGGGGGCGCATGGGGGTCTAAAAAGTTGTTGTACAGGGGCCCAGGATTTCTCTTGGCAGCCCTGGATCTACACTAAAAAGGTCTGCAGTCAATAGACCTACCACTAATGGTAGACATACACATTAGGTCAACAGGGTCAAAAGGTCGACATTTAAAAGGTAGATGGTTCAAAAGGTCAACATCAACACAATTTTAACAAAAAATTCTTTCAACTTTTTCATACTTTACCATCCACCAGGACTACGATTGGGAAACTCCCACCAGTCCGGTGTCACTGGCCGATGACATCATCAAGCTGTTTTAGTTGCTATGGTGACGGTTTCACAAGGTAATGCTCCCAGCCTAAGTCTAGGTTTGATGATGTCATCGGCCAGTGACACCGGACTGGTGGGAGTTTGCAGAGCTGGGAAGCGCAATTCACTGGGTGATAGAAACCATTTAGGTGAGCATGTTTTTTTGTATTTTTCTGTATCCTGATGATAGTGTGACAACACTGAAACGTTGATAAGTTACCTGCTGTTGTGTCATTATTTCCACTGGTTGAGTGCTGAACCATTGTTCTCATATATATATATATATATATATATATATATATATATATATATTGAGATGAGCGGGTTCGGTTTTACTCGGTTCTCAAAACGGCATCTTATTGGCTCACGGACGTCATGTGTTTTGGATAGCCAATAAAAACATCCGGATAAAACCGAACTGGCGTTAATTCTGGCGTTACATTCGAACCCGTTCATCTCTAATATATATATATATATATATATATATAGTTGTTGGGTTGTTGTTTTTTGTTTTGTTTTTATTTTTTTTGGGGGGGGGGTTCCTGCGTACGCTTTTTCCTACATACATTCTGTGCACAACTGTCTCCAGCTCTAGATAAGCCCCATTGTATGCTGTCACAAACCCTCTTGACGTTGTAGATTCAGCCTAGGACAAATGATCAGTAAATGAAGTACTCTAAGTGCTGTCTGGCACAGAGCTGAAAGTGTATTGCAGATACAAGGCCCAGGGTTTTATGACATGACAACCTATCCAAGTCATTGTCTGCTTTGTCTTAGTTTATATTACTTCGTATCGAACACGATGTGTGAGAGAGAGAAAATAAAATGAAATACAGGTATATCAAAATAGGTTTTTTTATTTTCGCCAGACTGAGGTCGGACAGGTCAGTTCTCCGGTGGGAGCTCAGCCAGGCTGTTACTCTGTGACCAATCGTTCGCTGTTCTCTAAAAAGGTATGTACTCATAGTTGTACTCATAATGGTTTCACACACAATGATACAACACCTGTGCTGAGGCTAACAATGGCTGTTTTATTCCACAGGGGACAATACGAAGACCTCAAGAGCTGATCGCAGGCGGCTAAGTGAAGGGACAGAGGTGGTTAGATAGGAACGTTCCGTGTGTGAAAGAAGGGTGCTTAGATTACTCCCCCAGCCGCTGTGATAAGGGCTCACACTGCAAAACAGATCTAGACTGTTTGAGACCAACATGTTCTTAACATTTAAATTTAAAATATAAATCACGCACACAGCCTGTAAGTCTGTTGTCAAAATCTGTATTTCTTAAGGCCCATACACACTTGCCGATAAAAGGAGCGACGTTGCTCATTTTCCCCCTTCCTGAGCGACATTGCTCATTTTATCGGCAAGTGTGTATGCCGCCAGCGTCGCTGACGGCAGTACATGTAAGCGCGATCTGGACTGTCATCCAGGAGCTGCATGCACGGCTGGCGGCTGCGTGATGTCACTGAGCGATATAAACGGTCATATCGCTCAGTGTGTACGGGCGGCCGCCGACTACCCGGCCCGGGAGGAGAAACACTAGACGACGTCGCTCACAGAGCCATGTCATCTAGTGTGTGTGGACCTTACGGCTGTCATTTGAGTAACGCGAAAGCAGTGCTACTACAACAATGTAATTTCATGTTTTATTTTGGTTCTGGGGGCATGCTCACACATATACCCTGGGAATATGGGTGCAGATACATGTTACCAAAAACACGCGCACTTACAGATGTGGCTTCAGTCACACCAGACAGTTTTTCTCGGCGTGCCAGGATTCTGCATCAAAGGCGAGGAGATAGAGGAGAAAAAAAGATGGACAGAGAAATGTTAATGGACAGGCATAAAGAGTGCCATGTTTGTGTCTCTAAGGATGGAACAGGTAGGTCAGGGGCATACTTTCCTACTTTTATGGTCTCCTCTTCAGGAGATGCTCGGAGAGGAGACGCTGCAGTACACTTCGGGGGGTAGGGGCAAATACAGGTTTTCTGGAGGGAGGTTTCCAAATATTTGAGTTTAGAATTATTGTTGCCGGCCCAGGAAGAATGCATAATTAGCAGTTCCATTTCACCCTTTATACTGCGTTTAGTGGCTGCTGGCCAGGCGGTGGTGAAGGGTTTTTTTTGGGCAACTGGAAACCCCCCTGCATTTCCTTTGGGTGGAAATCCAGGTGTCACAGCACCGCACTCCATTGTGTGCTCAGATAGACCCACCTGACGCAGGTGGGTGGTCGTAACATGGGTTTTTCTTAAGCGTATTGGAATAGCGCCATTTCGATCGCCAAACACTTACATCACACTTGAAAATCTACAGTTATTACACATAAGTAGCATGGGCCTCTCCAGGCACGTGAATTCATAGCGCACAGAGATAACGCTGATACATTTTTAGGATTTATGGTGAAAATATCTCCAGGGTTAAGTTACAAACAAAAACAGGTAAATAAACAAGGCGTACATTTATGCACATTGACTTCAAGTGAATAAAAAAAGAATACAAATCAGAACCCTCAATTAACTTACTCTGAGGTTTAGGTGATCTGTGTGGGGGAGGCAGAAAACTGGACCACTCCTAGCGCGAAGCTGACACTCTCCCAGCCTGTCCGTCTGTGCCCAAAGCTTGAACAAGGGCGTCCATTTATCAAATAATATTTGTGGCTATGTCCACAAAAACACTAATTTTAAGGGGTTAATCGCAAATATTAAGTACTGTATCCCTGGAATGTATAAAGAAGAAATCGCAGCAGGTATCTGAAATACCCACTACGATCCCTCCATTTCCGCCCGCAGCCGCCTCCACCATTGGTTTATATGGGGGATGCGATGCTGCCCAATGTATCAATATTGGGAATGCAAAGAATTCCCGATATTTTACCCGCAGCTACCACAATCTTCTGATTCTGGTAGCCCATTGTAGCCTATGGGCTACGGATCGGAGCCCTTGTCTCTGCGGGTACCGGATAATACATTTACCAGATAGGATTGCATATGCAATCCATGATAAATGGGCCCACCTTATCTTTCTCCAAGCTTTGATACATATTGTATGCCCCATATGCAGAAACACTGCATTGAGTGTGCATTTGTCATTTAACAAAATGTGGAGGCTCTATTTCCCTTCTGGTGCAAAGCCTAAAAAGAAGGCCAGTAGACCAACCTGGTGATGCTAGCAGGGGTTCACACTCTAGGCTAAGGGGTCTATTCATGAAGCAGTGAAAAGTGTGGAGAAGTGAGCCAGTAGAGAAGTTGCCCAGGGCAACCAGTCAGCTGCTCTGTATAATTTTATTGTATGCAAATGATAAATGTTACTTCAATGCTAATTAGTTCTACCCCTCAAATCTCATCAATGTGTCAAAATGAACAATCATTCTTATTAGAACTTCTCCATACACATTCTAGGACAGAGGTTCCCAAACGCGGTCTTCAATGCACCCCAACAGTCCAGGTTTTAAGTATATCTATGGCTCAGCACAGATGGGTAAATCAAATTGACTAAGGTGCGAGTTAAGTCACCTGTGGCCAAGCATGGATACATTTAAGACCAGGACTGTTGGGGTGCCTTGAGGACCGTGTTTTGGAACCTCTGTTCTAGGATATTCCTAATAACCTTTCTATTTATTCATGGAGACAATCATTCTTATCAGACCTTATTGATACAAGGACAGTTATCCACCTCCGAACATCTCTATGCAACAATCTCACACAAAAAAGAAATCATCCATCTTCTCTTAACATCCATATGGACAGTCATTATTATTATTATTATTATTATTATTATTATTTTCATTTATTTATATGGCACCACAAGGGTTCCGTAGCCCCCAATTACAGAGTACATATGCAAATAATCAAAACAGTGACTTACAGTTGAAGACAGTATAGGACATGTACATGGTAACTAAACATAGCTACATCAGTAGATGACACTGAGATAAGTATCAGAGTGGCAGAAGACAGCAGGATTTGGGGCAGTTGAGGATTATTTAAGTAAGAAAAGGATAAGCACATGAGGGAAGAGGGCCCTGCTCGTGAGAGCTTACATTCTAAAGGGGAGGGGCAGACAGACAGGGGTGACACAGATGCGGTAGACCGAGCACGGAACAGTGAGTTAGGATGAGATTTGGCTGGGTTTGGTAAAGAAGTGGGTCTTAAGAGCCCGTTGGAAGTTCTGTAGAGAGGTGGAGAGTCTGAGGGGGAGAGGTAGAGAATTATAGAGTAAGGGAGAAGCACGTGAAAAATCTTGGAGGTAGGAGTGGGAGGAAGTAATCAGAAGACAGGAGAGTCGGCGTGCATTAGCAGAGCAAAGAGGACGGGTGGGAGTGTAAAGGGAGATAAGGTCAGAGCTGTAAGTGGGTGAGGAGTGGGTGAGGGCTTTGTAAGTGAGTGTGAGAAGTTTGAAATGGATTCTGAAAGGGAAGGGAAGCCAGTGAAGGGCTTGTAGGAGAGGGGAGGTGGTCGTAGTGCATTTGGTGAGGAAGATGAGCCGGGCTGCAGCATTGAGGATAGACTGGAGTGGAGAGAGGTAATTGTCAGGAATGCCAGTTAGGAGAAGATTACAGTAGTCCAGTCTGGAAATAATCAGTGAGTGGATAATGGTCTTTGTGGTATCCTGGGTAAGAAAGGGTCTAATCCTGGAAATATTTTTGAGATAAAAATTACAGGTTTGTAAAAGGTGCTGAATGTGTGATTTGAAGGAGATGGAGGAGTCAAGTATTACGCCAAGACAGCGTACTTGGGGGCTAGAGGAGATAGTCGTGCCATCAAAAGATAATGAGATTGTGGGAGGTGAGGTTGTGCGGGAGGGTTTATCTAATACACAAGGGAAAAACAGACACCCAACTGACTTTTCAAACAATTGAATTCCACCCGTTGAGTTTAAGAAAGTGCTGGGACATCCAGGAAGAGATAGCAGAGAGACAGTTGGAGGTACGAGACGAGTGAGGAGAGATCAGGGGAGGAAAGGTAGATTTGAGTGTCATAAGCATAGAGGTGATATTGGAAGTTAAAAGAACTAATTAGTTCACCTAAAGAGGATGCATAGTCATCCAACACAGATCTTTTCTGGACATCCATAGGGACAGTCAACTACCTTAGTACTTCTCTGAACATCCATATGGACAGTCATCCAATCAGGTATTCTTTAAACAACCACTTGAACATTCATAAACCTTAGATCTTCTCTGAACATTCATATGGACAGTCATCCACATTAAATCTGTTCTGAATATCCAGATGGGCATTCATCCACCTCATATCTTCTCTGAACATCTACATGGACAGCCATTCGCCTTAGAGCTGTTCTGAACATCCATATGGATAATCATCCACCTCGGATCTGCTCTGAACAGCCACTTGTATGTTGCTACACCTTATATCTTTTCTGAACATCCATAAGGACAGCCGTCCACCTTAGATCTTCTCTGAACATCCACATGGACATGCATCCACCTCAGATCTTCTCTGAACATCCATGCGGATAGTCATCCACCTTAGATCTTTTATAAGCATCCACATAGATACTCATAGACCTCAGAGCTTCTCTGAACATCCATGCGGATAGTCATCCACCTTAGATCTTTTATAAGCATCCACATGGATACTCATAGACCTTAGAGCGTCTCTTAACATCCAAATAAACAGTCTTCCACCTTAGATCCTTTATGAACAGCCACATGATGCTTAACCAATGTTATTGTTGGCCGACAAAGCTCAGTTGCTGGTCGTGCACTTAACCTCTGCCGTCAGTCAGTGAAGACAGAGATAAATGTGCTTTGTGTTGTACATCAGCCAAAAGTTAGGGGCTCCAAAATGATACTTTAATGTACCCACCTATATTATCCCAACGCCTTCCATCCAGTCCTATCCTAGACCATATCAAGTTTAGAACTAGTACATATATGCTATTGCTCATTGCAGCCTATCAGACATTGATTATTAAGGGTACATTTAGATTTACATTTAAGATGGGAGTTCTAATTAAGATGGGATGTTGCCCATAGCAACCAATGAGATACTAATTCTCATTTATCTAGCACCTTCTAGAAGATAATACCTGGAATCTGATTGGCTGCTATGGGCAACATCCCATCTTAATAGAACTCCCATCTTAGTAAATTTACCCCTTAGATTTAAAATACTGCTATGGGTTACGACAGTATATGACTGATAGAATAGGTTACAGCCCACTGGTGCCATATTCCCCATGATATTAAATAACATTCATAGGAGGCTCTTAAGCCTGATTTTCATTCTGTTCATCTGTTCATTCAGGACCTGATCAGGGTTAGTAACAAATCAGAAAATGGTGCAAATTGCACCTTCATAAGACCATGTTGCACTGTAGGGGGCAGATTTACCACGTGCTTTAGAGATTTATAGGTAGTTAGGAAGGGGTGTGTCTTATCTTAATTCAAAATTTCAGTTTAAAAACAAAGCTGCCTAGTATTTGTGGGCTACATGCAAAAGCAGCCGGTATTTACCCTGCATGCAAAAACAAAATAAGTGCATTTGCACCTCTTGCATTGCAACATGGTTTATTCCAGGAGCAAACTGCTCCTTGTTTGCTCCTTAACTTGCTCCTAACTCAGGTACTCAGGCACTTAATGTAATCCAGCATTGTGATTTTGAAGGTGTAAGGTTGCAAGGCAAGTCATGCTATCAACTATACCATTTGGTCTGCTCCGTTATTTCTATATCTTCTCCCAATAAGTTGCACGTTTCAGCAGGGCCGGTGCAAGGTTTCTCAGCACCCTAGGCAAATCTTCAGCACCCCCCCCCCCCCCCACACACACACACACCCCTCCCCTTTTCCCAATATTCGGCCTCTCAGATGATACAGTGCAGTGGTGGCATCTTAAGAGTTATATAGGGAAAGGATATTAGGAGGACAGTGGTTCTCAAACTGTGTGCCTAGGCACCCCGGGGTGCCTCGGGACACTTGCAGGGGTTCCTTGGATTGGTGATCAAGGGCCAATTTTAATTATTTATGATCAATGTAATAGGCAAAACCAGTGCTGGTGGCTGCCAGCCATAAAATATGTGGATAAACAGAAGCAAATCTTGTCCCTCACCACACAACTGACCCTAAGGATGGGTGGTATTCATGTGACCGCCGGTCAGCTGACCGAGAGTCACATGACCTCCTCCACCAGCCCGACGGGTCACTGTCCCGTTGGTCGGCATGCCGACCAACAGGGACTATTTCCACTCGTGGGTGTCCACGACACCCATAGAGTGGGAATAGAACCCATGGCGACCGCAGGTCGCCACCGAGCCCGCAAGGGGCTTGCTGCACTCACCCCTCCCCGCCGGGATCCCGGCGTCGGTATGCTGCCGGGATCCCGGCGTCGGTAAGCTGACCAGCGGTCTCCTGACCGCCGGTCAGCCATACTACACCCCTAAGGATGACATATAAACACAATTTATTTAATTTAATATTTATTCTAAATCTCTCAATAAAAAACTTTTGGCCTAGGGGTGCCATGAAAAAAATTCTGATACTCTAGGGCGCCGTGATTCAAAAAAGTTTGGGAACCACTGGGTTAGGGTATAAGGGAAAGGATATGAGGGTTACTTTACTGGTTTGATTTCAGATATTAGGGTTAGGGGTTATGATTAGGAAGAGGTTTGGAGGGAGATTATATATTATTATTATTATCATCCTTTATTTATATGGCGCCACAAAGGATCCACAGCGCCTATTACACAGTACATAATCAGATAAGCAAACAAGAAAACAGCACTTACAGTACAAGACAATATAGGACAGGTATAGGAAACCAGGGTTAGGTGCCATCAAAGGGAGATTGGAGCATAAGATAGTGTAAGTAAGAAAAGGAAAGGAGCATGAGGAAAGAAGTCCCTGCTCTTGCGAGCTTACAATCTAAAAGGTGAAGGGCTGACAGACCAGGGTGACGCAGAAGGGGTAGACAGTGATCACAGACAAGAGGGCATATATATATGTATTCTGTTGGCCACACCCAGTGCGTTTCATCACTAGTAGGACTACGCAGGGAGTGTGTGCGTACTACATCTGGCTCCAATATATACCTGAATATAAATATAATGTAAATCACATCACGTCTAATACAATAGCAGATAAGATATCAAACATTATTTATATATTTATATATATATATATATATATATATATATATATAGTCCTCCAGCAGCAGCCGCCGCTCTCATAAATCAAACAACGTGCTCTGGTGCTCGCTACATGTATAATGCAGTAGTCCAACCAGAAAGCGGCACTCAGAGACAATAGCAGTGACAAAAAACTGTACTTTAATACAGTTTTTTGTCACTGCTATTGTCTCTGAGTGCCGCTTTCTGGTTGGACTACTGCTATATATATTAGTGATGAGCACCGGAAATTTTTCGGGTTTTGTGTTTTGGTTTTGGGTTCGGTTCCGCGGCCGTGTTTTGGGTTCGAACGCGTTTTGGCAAAACCTCACCGAATTTTTTTTGTCGGATTCGGGTGTTTTTTTCAAAAAACCCTAAAAAACAGCTTAAATCATAGAATTTGGGGGTCATTTTGATCCCAAAGTATTATTAACCTCAATAACCATAATTTCCACTCATTTTCAGTCTATTCTGAACACCTCACACCTCACAATATTATTTTTAGTCCTAAAATTTGCACCGAGGTCGCTGGATGGCTAAGCTAAGCGACCCAAGTGGCCGACACAAACACCTGGCCCATCTAGGAGTGGCACTGCAGTGTCACGCAGGATGGCCCTTCCAAAAAACACTCCCCAAACAGCACATGACGCAAAGAAAAAAAGAGGCGCAATGAGGTAGCTGTGTGAGTAAGCTAAGCGACCCTAGTGGCCGACACAAACACCTGGCCCATCTAGGAGTGGCACTGCAGTGTCACGCAGGATGGCCCTTCCAAAAAACACTCCCCAAACAGCACATGACGCAAAGAAAAAAAGAGGCGCAATGAGGTAGCTGTGTCAGTAAGCTAAGCGACCCTAGTGGCCGACACAAACACCTGGCCCATCTAGGAGTGGCACTGCAGTGTCACGCAGGATGGCCCTTCCAAAAAACACTCCCCAAACAGCACATGACGCAAAGAAAAAAAGAGGCGCAATGAGGTAGCTGTGTGAGTAAGCTAAGCTACCCTAGTGGCCGACACAAACACCTGGCCCATCTAGGAGTGGCACTGCAGTGTCACGCAGGATGGCCCTTCCAAAAAACACTCCCCAAACAGCAGCACATGACGCAAAGAAGAAAAAAAAGAGGCGCAATGAGGTAGCTGTGTGACTAAGATAAGCGACCCTAGTGGCCGACACAAACACCTGGCCCATCTAGGAGTGGCACTGCAGTGTCACGCAGGATGGCCCTTCCAAAAAACACCCCCCAAACAGCACATGACGCAAAGAAAAAAAGAGGCGCAATGAGGTAGCTGTGTGAGTAAGCTAAGCGACCCTAGTGGCCGACACAAACACCTGGCCCATCTAGGAGTGGCACTGCAGTGTCACGCAGGATGGCCCTTCCAAAAAACACTCCCCAAACAGCAGCACATGACGCAAAGAAAAAAAAGAGGCGCAATGAGGTAGCTGTGTGAGTAAGCTAAGCGACCCTAGTGGCCGACACAAACACCTGGCCCATCTAGGAGTGGCACTGCAGTGTCACGCAGGATGGCCCTTCCAAAAAACACTCCCCAAACAGCACATGACGCAAAGAAAAAAAGAGGCGCAATGAGGTAGCTGTGTGAGTAAGCTAAGCGACCCTAGTGGCCGACACAAACACCTGGCCCATCTAGGAGTGGCACTGCAGTGTCACGCAGGATGGCCCTTCCATAAAACACTCCCCAAACAGCAACACATGACGCAAAGAAGAAAAAAAAGAGGCGAAATGAGGTAGCTGTGTGACTAAGATAAGCGACCCTAGTGGCCGACACAAACACCTGGCCCATCTAGGAGTGGCACTGCAGTGTCACGCAGGATGGCCCTTCCAAAAAACACCCCCCAAACAGCACATGACGCAAAGAAAAAAAGAGGCGCAATGAGGTAGCTGTGTGAGTAAGCTAAGCGACCCTAGTGGCCGACACAAACACCTGGCCCATCTAGGAGTGGCACTGCAGTGTCACGCAGGATGGCCCTTCCAAAAAACACTCCCCAAACAGCACATGACGCAAAGAAAAAAAGAGGCGCAATGAGGTAGCTGTGTGAGTAAGCTAAGCGACCCTAGTGGCCGACACAAACACCTGGCCCATCTAGGAGTGGCACTGCAGTGTCACGCAGGATGGCCCTTCCAAAAAACACCCCCCAAACAGCACATGACGCAAAGAAAAATGAAAGAAAAAAGAGGTGCAAGATGGAATTGTCCTTGGGCCCTCCCACCCACCCTTATGTTGTATAAACAGGACATGCACACTTTAACCAACCCATCATTTCAGTGACAGGGTCTGCCACACGACTGTGACTGAAATGACGGGTTGGTTTGGACCCCCACCAAAAAAGAAGCAATTAATCTCTCCTTGCACAAACTGGCTCTGCAGAGGCAAGATGTCCACCTCATCATCATCCTCCGATATATCACCGTGTACATCCCCCTCCTCACAGATTATCAATTCGTCCCCACTGGAATCCACCATCTCAGCTCCCTGTGTACTTTGTGGAGGCAATTGCTGCTGGTCAATGTCTCCACGGAGGAATTGATTATAATTCATTTTAATGAACATCATCTTCTCCACATTTTCTGGATGTAACCTCGTACGCCGATTGCTGACAAGGTGAGCGGCGGCACTAAACACTCTTTCGGAGTACACACTTGCGGGAGGGCAACTTAGGTAGAATAAAGCCAGTTTGTGCAAGGGCCTCCAAATTGCCTCTTTTTCCTGCCAGTATAAGTACGGACTGTCTGACGTGCCTACTTGGATGCGGTCACTCATATAATCCTCCACCATTCTTTCAATGGTGAGAGAATCATATGCAGTGACAGTAGACGACATGTCCGTAATCGTTGTCAGGTCCTTCAGTCCGGACCAGATGTCAGCATCAGCAGTCGCTCCAGACTGCCCTGCATCACCGCCAGCGGGTGGGCTCGGAATTCTGAGCCTTTTCCTCGCACCCCCAGTTGCGGGAGAATGTGAAGGAGGAGATGTTGACAGGTCGCGTTCCGCTTGACTTGACAATTTTCTCACCAGCAGTTCTTTGAACCCCAGCAGACTTGTGTCTGCCGGAAAGAGAGATCCAAGGTAGGTTTTAAATCTAGGATCGAGCACGGTGGCCAAAATGTAGTGCTCTGATTTCAACAGATTGACCACCCGTGAATCCTTGTTAAGCGAATTAAGGGCTCCATCCACAAGTCCCACATGCCTAGCGGAATCGCTCTGTGTTAGCTCCTCCTTCAATGTCTCCAGCTTCTTCTGCAAAAGCCTGATGAGGGGAATGACCTGACTCAGGCTGGCAGTGTCTGAACTGACTTCACGTGTGGCAAGTTCAAAAGGTTGCAGAACCTTGCACAACGTTGAAATCATTCTCCACTGCGCTTGAGACAGGTGCATTCCACCTCCTATATCGTGGTCAGTTGTATAGGCTTGAATGGCCTTTTGCTGCTCCTCCGACCTCTGAAGCATATAGAGGGTTGAATTCCACCTCGTTACCACTTCTTGCTTCAGATGATGGCAGGGCAGGTTCAGGCGTTTTTGGTGGTGCTCCAGTCTTCTGTACGTGGTGCCTGTACGCCGAAAGTGTCCCGCAATTCTTCTGGCCACCGACAGCATCTCTTGCACGCCCCTCTCGTTTTTTAAATAATTCTGCACCACCAAATTCAAGGTATGTGCAAAACATGGGACGTGCTGGAATTTGCCCATATTTAATGCACACACAATATTGCTGGCGTTGTCCGATGCCACAAATCCACAGGAGAGTCCAATTGGGGTAAGCCATTCCGCGATGATCTTCCTCAGTTGCCGTAAGAGGTTTTCAGCTGTGTGCGTATTCTGGAAAGCGGTGATACAAAGCGTAGCCTGCCTAGGAAAGAGTTGGCGTTTGCGAGATGCTGCTACTGGTGCCGCCGCTGCTGTTCTTGCGGCGGGAGTCCATACATCTACCCAGTGGGCTGTCACAGTCATATAGTCCTGAGCCTGCCCTGCTCCACTTGTCCACATGTCCGTGGTTAAGTGGACATTGGGTACAACTGCATTTTTTAGGACACTGGTGAGTCTTTTTCTGAGGTCTGTGTACATTTTCGGTATCGCCTGCCTAGAGAAATGGAACCTAGATGGTATTTGGTACCGGGGACACAGTACCTCCAACAAGTCTCTAGTTGGCTCTGCAGTAATGATGGATACCGGAACCACGTTTCTCACCGCCCAGGATGCCAAGGCCTCAGTTATCCGCTTTGCAGCAGGATGACTGCTGTGATATTTCATCTTCCTCGCAAAGGACTGTTGGACAGTCAATTGCTTGGTGGAAGTAGTAAAAGTGGTCTTACGAGTACGACTTCCCCTCTGGGATGACCATCGACTCCCAGCAGCAGCAACAACAGCAGCGCCAGCAGCAGTAGGCGTTACACGCAAGGATGCATCGGAGGAATCCCAGGCAGGAGAGGACTCGTCAGAATTGCCAGTGACATGGCCTGCAGGACTATTGGCATTCCTGGGGAAGGAGGAAATTGACACTGAGGGAGTTGGTGGGGTGGTTTGCGTGAGCTTGGTTACAAGAGGAAGGGATTTACTGGTCAGTGGGCTACTTCTGCTGTCGCCCAAAGTTTTTGAACTTGTCACTGACTTATGATGAATGCGCTGCAGGTGACGTATAAGGGAGGATGTTCCGAGGTGGTTAACGTCCTTACCCCTACTTATTACAGCTTGACAAAGGCAACACACGGCTTGACAAATGTTGTCCGCATTTCTGTTGAAATACTTCCACACCGAAGAGCTGATTTTTTTGGTATTTTCACCAGGCATGTCAATGGCCCTATTCCTCCCACGGACAACAGGTGTCTCCCCGGGTGCCTGACTTAAACAAACCACCTCACCATCAGAATCCTCCTGGTCAATTTCCTCCCCAGCGCCAGCAACACCCATATCCTCCTCATTCTGGTGTACTTCAACACTGACATCTTCAATCTGACTATCAGGAACTGGACTGCGGGTGCTCCTTCCAGCACTTGCAGGGGGCGTGCAAATGGTGGAAGGCGCATGCTCTTCACGTCCAGTGTTGGGAAGGTCAGGCATCGCAAACGACACAATTGGACTCTCCTTGTGGATTTGTGATTTCGAAGAACGCACAGTTCTTTGCTGTGCTTTTGCCAGCTTGAGTCTTTTCATTTTTCTAGCGAGAGGCTGAGTGCTTCCATCCTCATGTGAAGCTGAGCCTCTCCGTGTGGTAAATGGCATATTGGCAAGTTTACGCTTCTCCTCTGACAATTTTATTTTAGATTTTTGAGTCCTTTTTTTACTGATATTTGGTGTTTTGGATTTTACATGCTCTGTACTATGACATTGGGCATCGGCCTTGTCAGACGACGTTGCTGGCATTTCATCGTCTCGGCCATGACTAGTGGCAGCAGCTTCAGCACGAGGTGGAAGTCGATCTTGATCTTTCCCTATTTTTGGAACCTCAACATTTTTGTTCTCCATATTTTAATAGGCACAACTAAAAGGCACCTCAGGTAAACAATGGAGATGGATGGATACTAGTATACTTATGGATGGACGAGCGACTGCCGACACAGAGGTAGCTACAGCCGTGGACTACCGTACTGCGTCTGCTGCTAATATAGACTGGATGATAATGAGATATAAAATATATATATATATCACTACTGCAGCCGGACAGGTATATATTATATAATGACGGACCTGCTGGACACTGTCAGCAGAATGCGTTTATAGAATAAAAACACCACACGACGAGTGTTTAACTTTTTCAGGCAGACAATCACAATATACTGGTGGTCAGTGGTCACTGGTCAGTCACACTGGCAGTGGCACTCTGGCAGCAAAAGTGTGCACTGTTAAAATATGTACTCCTGCTACTGCTCCCCAGTCTCCCCCACAATTAAGCTGTGTGAGCAGTGAGCACTCAGCACAGTCAGATATACATATTACATAGATGATGCAGCACACTGAGGCTGAGCACAGATATGGTATGTGACTGTGTCACACTGTGTATCGTTTTTTTTCAGGCAGAGAACGGATTAATTAAACTGGTGGTCACTGGTCACACTATCAGCAAGTAGTACTCCTAATATGCTCCCCAAAATTAGTAAATCAAGTGTCTCTACTACTCTCTAGTCTACTCTAGAGATGAGCGCCTGAAATTTTTCGGGTTTTGTGTTTTGGTTTTGGGTTCGGTTCCGCGGCCGTGTTTTGGGTTCGACCGCGTTTTGGCAAAACCTCACCGAATTTTTTTTGTCGGATTCGGGTGTGTTTTGGATTCGGGTGTTTTTTTAAAAAAACACTAAAAAACAGCTTAAATCATAGAATTTGGGGGTCATTTTGATCCCATATTATTATTAACCTCAAAAACCATAATTTCCACTCATTTTCAGTCTATTCTGAATACCTCACACCTCACAATATTATTTTTAGTCCTAAAATTTGCACCAAGGTCGCTGGATGACTAAGCTAAGCGACACTAGTGGCTGACACAAACACCTGGCCCATCTAGGAGTGGCACTGCAGTGTCACGCAGGATGTCCCTTCCAAAAAACCCTCCCCAATCAGCACATGACGCAAAGAAAAAAAGAGGCGCAATGAGGTAGCTGACTGTGTGAGTAAGATAAGCGACCCTAGTGGCCGACACAAACACCGGGCCCATTTAGGAGTGGCACTGCAGTGTCACGCAGGATGTCCCTTCCAAAAAACCCTCCCCAATCAGCACATGACGCAAAGAAAAAAAGAGGCGCAATGAGGTAGCTGACTGTGTGAGTAAGATTAGCGACCCTAGTGGCCGACACAAACACCGGGCCCATTTAGGAGTGGCACTGCAGTGTCACGCAGGATGTCCCTTCCAAAAAACCCTCCCCAATCAGCACATGACGCAAAGAAAAAAAGAGGCGCAATGAGGTAGCTGACTGTGTGAGTAAGATTAGCGACCCTAGTGGCCGACACAAACACCGGGCCCATTTAGGAGTGGCACTGCAGTGTCACGCAGGATGTCCCTTCCAAAAAACCCTCCCCAATCAGCACATGACGCAAAGAAAAAAAGAGGCGCAATGAGGTAGCTGACTGTGTGAGTAAGATTAGCGACCCTAGTGGCCGACACAAACACCGGGCCCATTTAGGAGTGGCACTGCAGTGTCACGCAGGATGTCCCTTCCAAAAAACCCTCCCCAATCAGCACATGACGCAAAGAAAAAAAGAGGCGCAATGAGGTAGCTGACTGTGTGAGTAAGATTAGCGACCCTAGTGGCCGACATAAACACCGGGCCCATTTAGGAGTGGCACTGCAGTGTCACGCAGGATGTCCCTTCCAAAAAACCCTCCCCAAACAGCACATGACGCAAAGAAAAATAAAAGAAAAAAGAGGTGCAAGATGGAATTGTCCTTGGGCCCTCCCACCCACCCTTATGTTGTATAAACAAAACAGGACATGCACACTTTAACCAACCCATCATTTCAGTGACAGGGTCTGCCACACGACTGTGACTGATATGACGGGTTGGTTTGGACCCCCCCTAAAAAAGAAGCAATTAATCTCTCCTTGCACAAACTGGCTCTACAGAGGCAAGATGTCCACCTCATCATCACCCTCCGATATATCACCGTGTACATCCCCCTCCTCACAGATTATCAATTCGTCCCCACTGGAATCCACCATCTCAGCTCCCTGTGTACTTTGTGGAGGCAATTGCTGCTGGTCAATGTCTCCGCGGAGGAATTGATTATAATTCATTTTAATGAACATCATCTTCTCCACATTTTCTGGATGTAACCTCGTACGCCGATTGCTGACAAGGTGAGCGGCGGCACTAAACACTCTTTCGGAGTACACACTTGTGGGAGGGCAACTTAGGTAGAATAAAGCCAGTTTGTGCAATGGCCTCCAAATTGCCTCTTTTTCCTGCCAGTATAAGTATGGACTGTGTGACGTGCCTACTTGGATGCGGTCACTCATATAATCCTCCACCATTCTTTCAATGGTGAGAGAATCATATGCAGTGACAGTAGACGACATGTCCGTAATCGTTGTCAGGTCCTTCAGTCCGGACCAGATGTCAGCATCAGCAGTCGCTCCAGACTGCCCTGCATCACCGCCAGCGGGTGGGCTCGGAATTCTGAGCCTTTTCCTTGCACCCCCAGTTGCGGGAGAATGTGAAGGAGGAGATGTTGACAGGTCGCGTTCCGCTTGACTTGACAATTTTCTCACCAGCAGGTCTTTCAACCCCAGCAGACTTGTGTCTGCCGGAAAGAGAGATCCAAGGTAGGCTTTAAATCTAGGATCGAGCACGGTGGCCAAAATGTAGTGCTCTGATTTCAACAGATTGACCACCCGTGAATCCTTGTTAAGCGAATTAAGGGCTCCATCCACAAGTCCCACATGCCTAGCGGAATTGCTCCGTGTTAGCTCCTCCTTCAATGTCTCCAGCTTCTTCTGCAAAAGCCTGATGAGGGGAATGACCTGACTCAGGCTGGCAGTGTCTGAACTGACTTCACGTGTGGCAAGTTCAAAGGGCATCAGAACCTTGCACAACGTTGAAATCATTCTCCACTGCGCTTGAGACAGGTGCATTCCACCTCCTATATCGTGCTCAATTGTATAGGCTTGAATGGCCTTTTGCTGCTCCTCCAACCTCTGAAGCATATAGAGGGTTGAATTCCACCTCGTTACCACTTCTTGCTTCAGATGATGGCAGGGCAGGTTCAGTAGTTTTTGGTGGTGCTCCAGTCTTCTGTACGTGGTGCCTGTACGCCGAAAGTGTCCCGCAATTTTTCTGGCCACCGACAGCATCTCTTGCACGCCCCTGTCGTTTTTTAAATAATTCTGCACCACCAAATTCAAGGTATGTGCAAAACATGGGACGTGCTGGAATTTGCCCATATTTAATGCACACACAATATTGCTGGCGTTGTCCGATGCCACAAATCCACAGGAGAGTCCAATTGGGGTAAGCCATTCCGCGATGATCTTCCTCAGTTGCCGTAAGAGGTTTTCAGCTGTGTGCGTATTCTGGAAACCGGTGATACAAAGCGTAGCCTGCCTAGGAAAGAGTTGGCGTTTGCGAGATGCTGCTACTGGTGCCGCCGCTGCTGTTCTTGCGGCGGGAGTCCATACATCTACCCAGTGGGCTGTCACAGTCATATAGTCCTGACCCTGCCCTGCTCCACTTGTCCACATGTCCGTGGTTAAGTGGACATTGGGTACAACTGCATTTTTTAGGACACTGGTGAGTCTTTTTCTGACGTCCGTGTACATTCTCGGTATCGCCTGCCTAGAGAAGTGGAACCTAGATGGTATTTGGTAACGGGGGCACACTGCCTCAATAAATTGTCTAGTTCCCTGTGAACTAACGGCGGATACCGGACGCACGTCTAACACCAACATAGTTGTCAAGGCCTCAGTTATCCGCTTTGCAGCAGGATGACTGCTGTGATATTTCATCTTCCTCGCAAAGGACTGTTGAACAGTCAATTGCTTACTGGAAGTAGTACAAGTGGGCTTACGACTTCCCCTCTGGGATGACCATCGACTCCCAGCAGCAACAACAGCAGCGCCAGCAGCAGTAGGCGTTACACGCAAGGATGCATCGGAGGAATCCCAGGCAGGAGAGAACTCGTCAGAATTGCCAGTGACATTGCCTGCAGGACTATTGGCATTCCTGGGGAAGGAGGAAATTGACACTGAGGGAGTTGGTGGGGTGGTTTGCGTGAGCTTGGTTACAAGAGGAAGGGATTTACTGGTCAGTGGACTGCTTCCGCTGTCACCCAAAGTTTTTGAACTTGTCACTGACTTATTATGAATGCGCTGCAGGTGACGTATAAGGGAGGATGTTCCGAGGTGGTTAACGTCCTTACCCCTACTTATTACAGCTTGACAAAGGGAACACACGGCTTGACACCTGTTGTCCGCATTTCTGTTGAAATAGTTCCACACCGAAGAGCTGATTTTTTTGGTATTTTCACCAGGCATGTCAACGGCCATATTCCTCCCACGGACAACAGGTGTCTCCCCGGGTGCCTGACTTAAACAAACCACCTCACCATCAGAATCCTCCTGGTCAATTTCCTCCCCAGCGCCAGCAACACCCATATCCTCCTCATCCTGGTGTACTTCAACACTGACATCTTCAATCTGACTATCAGGAACTGGACTGCGGGTGCTCCTTCCAGCACTTGCAGGGGGCGTGCAAATGGTGGAAGGCGCATGCTCTTCACGTCCAGTGTTGGGAAGGTCAGGCATCGCAACCGACACAATTGGACTCTCCTTGTGGATTTGGGATTTCGAAGAACGCACAGTTCTTTGCGGTGCTACTGCTTTTGCCAGCTTGAGTCTTTTCATTTTTCTAGCGAGAGGCTGAGTGCCTCCATCCTCATGTGAAGCTGAACCACTAGCCATGAACATAGGCCAGGGCCTCAGCCGTTCCTTGCCACTCCGTGTGGTAAATGGCATATTGGCAAGTTTACGCTTCTCCTCCGACAATTTTATTTTAGGTTTTGGAGTCCTTTTTTTACTGATATTTGGTGTTTTGGATTTGACATGCTCTGTACTATGACATTGGGCATCGGCCTTGGCAGACGACGTTGCTGGCATTTCATCGTCTCGGCCATGACTAGTGGCAGCAGCTTCAGCACGAGGTGGAAGTGGATCTTGATCTTTCCCTAATTTTGGAACCTCAACATTTTTGTTCTCCATATTTTAATAGGCACAACTAAAAGGCACCTCAGGTAAACAATGGAGATGGATGGATACTAGTATACAATTATGGATGGACTGCCGAGTGCCGACACAGAGGTAGCTACAGCCGTGACCTACCGTACTGTGTCTGCTGCTAATATAGACTGGTTGATAAAGAGATGTCGTAGTATGTATGTATGAAGAAGAAAGAAAAAAAAACCACGGTTAGGTGGTATACAATTATGGACGGACTGCCGAGTGCCGACACAGAGGTAGCCACAGCCGTGAACTACCGTACTGTACTGTGTCTGCTGCTAATATAGACTGGTTGATAAAGAGATGTCGTAGTATGTATGTATGAAGAAGAAAGAAAAAAAACCCACGGGTAGGTGGTATACAATTATGGACGGACTGCCGAGTGCCGACACAGAGGTAGCCACAGCCGTGAACTACCGTACTGTACTGTGTCTGCTGCTAATATAGACTGGTTGATAAAGAGATGTAGTAGTATGTATGTATAAAGAAGAAAGAAAAAAAAAACCACGGGTAGGTGGTATACAATTATGGACGGACTGCCGAGTGCCGACACAGAGGTAGCCACAGCCGTGAACTACCGTACTGTACTGTGTCTGCTGCTAATATAGACTGGTTGATAAAGAGATGTCGTAGTATGTATGTATGAAGAAGAAAGAAAAAAAACCCACGGTTAGGTGGTATACAATTATGGACGGACTGCCGAGTGCCGACACAGAGGTAGCCACAGCCGTGAACTACCGTACTGTACTGTGTCTGCTGCTAATATAGACTGGTTGATAAAGAGATGTAGTAGTATGTATGTATAAAGAAGAAAGAAAAAAAAACCACGGGTAGGTGGTATACAATTATGGATGGACTGCCGAGTGCCGACACAGAGGTAGCTACAGCCGTGAACTACCGTACTGTGTCTGCTGCGACTGGATGATAAATAATGATATAAAAAATATATATATATCACTACTGCAGCCGGACAGGTATATATATTATATAATGACGGACCTGCTGGACACTGTCTGTCAGCAGAATGAGTTTTTTATAGAATAAAAAAAAAAACACCACACAAGTGAAGTCACACGACGAGTGTTTAACTTTTTCAGGCAATCACAATATAGTATACTACCAACTATACTGGTGGTCAGTGTGGTCAGGTCACTGGTCAGTCACACTGGCAGTGGCACTCCTGCAGCAAAAGTGTGCACTGTTTAATTTTAATATAATATGTACTCCTGGCTCCTGCTATAACCTATAACTGGCACTGCAGTGCTCCCCAGTCTCCCCCACAATTATAAGCTGTGTGAGCTGAGCACAGTCAGATATATAATATATACATAGATGATGCAGCACACTGGGCTGAGCAGTGCACACAGATATGGTATGTGACTGTCTTGTACTCCTGGCTCCTGCTATAACCTATAACTGGCACTGCAGTGCTCCCCAGTCTCCCCCACAATTATAAGCTGTGTGAGCTGAGCACAGTCAGATATATAATATATACATAGATGATGCAGGCATGCAGCACACTGGGCTGAGCAGTGCACACAGATATGGTATGTGACTGAGTCACTGTGTGTACCGTTTTTTTCAGGCAGAGAACGGATATATTAAATAAAACAACTGCACTGCTGGTGGTCACTGTGGTCAGTCACTAAACTCTGCACTCTCTTCTACAGTATCAGCCTCAGGTCAATCTCTCTCTCTCTCTCCTAATCTAAATGGAGAGGACGCCAGCCACGTCCTCTCCCTATCAATCTCAATGCACGTGTGAAAATGGCGGCGACGCGCGGCTCCTTATATAGAATCCGAGTCTCGCGAGAATCCGACAGCGTCATGATGACGTTCGGGCGCGCTCGGGTTAACCGAGCAAGGCGGGAAGATCCGAGTCGCTCGGACCCGTGAAAAAAACCATGAAGTTCGTGCGGGTTCGGATTCAGAGAAACCGAACCCGCTCATCTCTAGTCTACTCCCTATCAATCTCAATGCACGTGTGAAAATGGCGGCGACGCGCGGCTCCTTATATAGAATCCGAGTCTCGCGATAGAATCCGAGCCTCGCGAGAATCCGACAGCGGGATGATGACGTTCGGGCGCGCTCGGGTTAACCGAGCAAGGCGGGAGGATCCGAGCCTGCTCGGACCCGTGTAAAAAAAGCTGAAGTTCGGGGGGGTTCGGTTTCCGAGAAACCGAACCCGCTCATCACTAAATATATATATATATATATATATGCAATGTATCGGCGGCACTCGCTGGGGACTTGTTCAGCATAAGAAGAAGAGACACAGCTCTGCAGAGCATATTTACACGTTCTAGTGACGGAGGGCACCGGGGCATACCAGAGTGGGAGGCGTTGAGTGCCGGTAACTGCATTGAAATATATATATATATATATATATATATAGTTGCATCAAATAAGCGGCACTCACCAGGCTTGTTGATCTCAAAGAAAAATGTCCTTTATTGGTTTCCTACGTTTCGGGGACGATACCCCTTCGTCAGGGACAGCTTGTATACTTACAGTTCACAAAACACATATTTATATACCTATACCAATTAACAATAAGTGGCCACAATGGTACTCACCCGTCCGGCGTGGTCCGCATGCTGCACGGCGCCCGCGTCTGAAATCAGTGTCGCGGGATCCGTGACGTCATTGCGCCGCACCGGCTGGGGAAGCATCCCGGTCGCTTAGCGACCATACACCGCTATAGCACCAATGATATAATAAACAAATACATACGATAATGAAAAATAAATACATACAATAATGAAAAACAGATATTAAAAAATGAATGAATAATTAAAATTACATAAAATATGCTTTGACCCATAAACGAGTAGAAAATGTCGGAGTGCCTGGATCATACAATTATATTCCTAGGCACTACTCTAAACTATATTAATTGGATGCCTTCTAGCAGCTATGGATAAATAGGGCTATAAGAAACATTGTAATCCCAGTGTCTCATTTAGACCTCTTGGGGATATAGTGTCTAATGTATGTATCCACCAACATTCTTTTTGTAATAATAACTTTGCCCTATTACCTCCCCGTATTTTGAAAGGGATATGATCAATTATGATTGCTCGGATACTAGCTACACTGTGTTTTTCTTTCGCACAGTGTCTGGCTACTGGCTGCTCGCTTGTCCCAGTCTCCAGTGCATGTCTGATTGATGTTCTATGCTGTGCCATGCGTTCTTTAAATTGTCGCTGGGTTTTACTTATATATGCTGTCAAAGTCAGAAAAATGTCTCAATGCACGTTGCCATATTTGCACCGCACACTGGTCCGTGCTGCGCATGCGTACGCTCTCCCGTGGAAGCGCATACCCGCAATAGCGTGCACTCGCACGCACAGTATGCGCATTTACGGTAGAGTTTATGTGATCGTAGCGTGCGACTCATTCGTTACAAAAGTTCACAATTAATGTAGTTTATAGATCATGTTCCCCTCAATAGTTTCTGTAAGTTTGGTTTAGATAGAATGTCCCTGAGCGGAGGAATCCCTCTTTGTATTGCACGAAGGGTCTAACAGGAGTCATACAGCAGTGTTTGATACCCATCGGAAGAGTATTTAATTAGCAATATTCCGGTGTTGGTTTGGAGCGTATTAATCGCTCGTGCGAATAGTTATGGACATAAGAAGTTTATGTCCATTTCTATGATTTGCACATACTCAGGTATGCGGCGGGAAACCCAGTTCCCCACCCACCTGAGCTGTTGGAAATCAGCACAGCCCACCTGTATGAATCAACCTATGACCTTTGGTTACAGTACAGGGCCGAATTCCTGTGTCCAATAAACTGTAGGATTGTAGGGACTAGGAGATTGCATTGTGTGTGGGGCATAAATAGGCAGACCGACCACATCCAGCTCTCACTCTCTCATCAACGGTTATCTGCTGATAACCGGGAGCTGGATATCGAGGCGCATGCGATCGTTACCCTTGTGCGTAAGTTCTCTCCGTAATCATTGTCTTTCTGTGAGCCAATTTCTCTCTCTCTCTCTGTGTCTATTTCTCTCTCTCTATTTTCTCTTTTCTCTCATATCTCCCCTAGACTAAACTTTTATAGTATTGTATTGTATTGTATTGTATTAGACCAGGATAGTATTGTAGTTTATCCCTTAGTTAGGTGTTTGGTTAGGAAGTCTTTGTTATATTGTAGTGTATCATTTGTACTGTGTTACTCTTTTACAAGTATACTAGATATAATACAGATAATAGGCTTTGGAACCCTAAACAAGTATCTGTGTATTTTCTATAGTGTTAAGTGTTCACTTGAGCGTCGGTGACGCTCAATCAGCTTTGTAGTTAGTCAGGTTACACAAGGTTGCATTTACACCCTGTACTCACATTAAGGTATTCTGTGTGTTTCATCGGTATAAGGTTTAATATCAAGGTATAGTGTTGTGAGCGTCTGCACCGCTAGTGACCTCCTCGTGGTCTCGAGCGTACGCTACGCTACAGCGAATCATTCCCCTAGACATAACCAATAACGTGTCCTGTGATCACTGGGCCGTGAGCGAACGTGACGCTTGAGCGTCTCGCCTACGGCTGAGCGATCGCTACGCAGATAGCGTACCATTACGGTACTTCTTAAGTAAACAGCGTACAGTGTTCTTAGCTTCATAAGGGTTGTTTATACGACAAAGGAATTTAGCATTGTCAATTGCGGACTCGTCCGGTCCTTTTCACATCTGCACTAGGTAGATCAGCAGACATTATCCCCCAGCAAAGGGTGGGAGGTTGTCTCGCAGTTGCTGACGGGATAAGCGTCTGCTTCACTTAGGTAAAGAGTGCTGAAGGAACCCGGTAACCGGAAGTAAGAACAAAACGCTTGTGTCTTTTTAAAACTGTTTTATTTCTCTTCTGTCTTGCGTATACACGCACGCATATATATCTGCATTTCTGTTTCATTTTTCGTATATCACTATTCCTGTTTGCCAAATTTTTATAGTTGATAGAAAGGGCTAAAAAGAGATTTGCTGTTATTTAAAAGTAGAGGTAATAGTTAAAGTATAGAACAAACACACGGTTTGTCTGAGATACAAGGCAGTCAGTGTGGATTGCGGTAGATGATCAGGGATCATCTACATTGATAAATAAATATATTGTGTTACGGTGGATCCTTTGCATTGCGTACACGTGTCGCTAACAAAGACTAGCGTACGCAATCCAAAAGGCAGACGCACGCAGCGTTCATTACGCAACGTAGCGTCTGGTTACGCCCACGTAGCCCAAGTCACGAAAAGCGATAATTAGCGCAAAGCGATAATTAGCGCAAAAGCGATAAGTAACGCACAGCGGTAGATAACGCGACGCGGTAAATAACGCAAATCTATTTTTTGGAAAATCTGAAATTTAGTTTAACAGATCCTGCTCCTAATTGGTAACACTTTTGGCCTGAAGACAATTTCTGCGCAGAAATAGATATAGAAACAAAAGTGTACATGTGTTGAGTGAGTGTGTTTTGTATACAAAAGTTTATATAATTTTAAAGGTGGAACCAAAAGGAAAGTCGGGTACTCGTCAAAGGACATACGTGTAAGTGACATATACGGTGGCTAGGGAGGCATCTCTGGTTAAATAATATTTGAGCATTAGAGTATAGCGGACCATAAGGTATCAAGACCAGGAGGTCATAAGGTAACAAGACCAGGAGGTCATAAGGTAAATAGACAAAGAGGTCCGCTATAAAAGTACAGTGGCACAACGCCTGGGGTGTTGGTGCAGAACCCATATAGGCCATATAAGCTCTGGCTGAAGGAATCGCGGCCGGAAACATCGATTCCATTAATCTTTCAGTACATGACAAGTAGTGTTCGTGAACTGAACGATTGGACCGCACGTAATTGTGTGCAGTAGTTAGTAACCTGACCTAATACCATTAGAGTAAACTGGTCACAAACGCTATTTGTACACTCTGACGTGATTTGTGTAATTTTTTATTTTTTGGGAAGGGAAGTTCGCTGGTCACTCAGGAACTATCCAACAACCGATACTTGCTGGGGACTGGTAGGTCCAGCACGCCCCAGTAAATAAAGGTTCACAGGGGCCCTGGGTTGGGTACCACAGCTCTGGTTACAGTGATTGCGGCACAGGCCAACGTGGGCGAGAAGTAAGTGGGGTACTTGATAAACCACCACCGCCGGCCTGCCCAAGGACATCTTGGTTTGTTTGTAAGGGTGCGCTGAAAGCCTTGATATTCAAGGAGGAATAAGCAACGCCTGCAGATTATGGGGGCCATTTGTTCCGGTAGGGGGCGATCAACCCAGGTTCAGGTTGATTCGGAGAACCGATCCATCGGGTCGGCACGATATGTGATGTGTAAGAAATATGGAAATCACGCTGAAGTTTTTTGTGATGAATGGGAGAGAATGACTGTACAAGACAGGGACAAGTTCCCAAGAATAGGTAGCTTCAGTCCAGAGGTGTTACAAAATTTAAGGAGGAGGATAAGTCTCGTTGAACCAACGAAGAGACAAAATAAACATTATGAATATTTACAGTTATGGCAACAGGAAAGTGAATTACAAAGAGAGTCTATTGACTTTTCTGACTCTTATCTTGAGAGGAGAGACATGGCATCAGGAGAGGAGTTGATTGCGGAGAGAAAAGCACAAAGGTGGAACAATAAAAACGCTCTTAGCAACTGTAATATAGATCATAAGAATAAGTGTAATAAATGTAACAATGATTATTGTAATACTGTTGAATGTACAACTATTAACCTATGCAAGTTGCACCCCATGTCAAACTTCCCCCAGGAATACACTCACGAAAGTGAGGCCAGAACGATGTCAGCACCTCTTCCAGCAACCATCACAGAAGCCATCCAGGTGGACACGACCAAATTGGTAAAGGCAATAATCGAACCCCCTAACGGAGGGTCAGGTGAGGTCGTGTCCCCAGGTACGTACAATGTTTCATATCACGCACAAACAGATATACCCCAAAATGTAAGATCAACACAAGATGATGTAACTGAGCTCGATCTGGCCAGGGTGATCTCAGTCCCCAAAGGGAAGACTGACGATCAGGGAATCATTCCCGTCAAGGACAGTGCAATGCGCTGTCTCTTGTCCCGGACCGAATTGAGATCAATTATGTCTGAATTTCCTGATCCTAGGAAAAATCTAGCCAAATGTCAAAGGTTTATAAAAGAACTAGGAAACGCCACAGAACCCACCAACAAAGAGTGGCGGACAGTGCTGAGGGCATGTTTGCCCTCCAGGGTTGACCCTGAAAAGTTCATTGCTGATTGTAAATTAAACACAGAGGTACCTTGTACGGAGGAACACAATCAGGAATGTATTAGGCAGATTAACCGACAGTTAGGAATATATTTCCCAGCTGCTGTCAAGTGGAATGAAATTTTCTCCATAAGGCAAAACGAAAGGGAAAATGTTTCTAATTATTTCAATCGAGCACTGCAAATAATGGCTAAGAACACTGGGATCACAGACATCAAGACAAATGCACAACATAAAGGAATAGCGGTTAAGGTATTGATGCAGGGTTTAAAAGATGAATTAAAAACAAGGGTACAGACCACCAACCCAAACTGGAGAGATATCTCGGTGACCGCACTAAGAGAGGCCGTCATCAATCAGGATCAGAATATCACCAAACACAGAGAGTCACAAAGAGATAAGTTAATGGCAGCAAAAATACAGGCCCAAACCACAAGACCACCCCAACAAAAGCCCCACACCCCTGCGAGAAACCCAGATATGGTAGTCTGTTACCATTGTCATAGAAAGGGACACATTGCAAGAGATTGTAGATCAAGAGAAAAACAACACCATAATCACAAAATCCAAGGAATCAGGGAAGTACAGGGGAAACAATTGATGATGATGAGCATCCGAGCGTTTGAGGAGGCATCAAATCAACCAAAACCTCAAGCCATTAACACGTGGAGGGAGCCCAGGATTTGTTATCATTGTAGGAGAGAAGGGCATTATGCCCACAACTGTAATAACACACATAAAGTTAGACCCCCTAGACCAAGAAATGAGCAAAATTACAATACACACCATTACAATCAAGGATCACATAGGCAGTAAAGGTGATTATTAGGAATGGAGGCAAGCCTGAGGTAACGGGTAATGAAGTGGGAGGTCATTCACCGAAAGACACAGGAATGACCAGGTGAAAAGTTGTAAATGTATTTGTGAAAAATGTTTTTTTCTTTCTCTCTCTATCCCCATCTCTGACGATTATTGGTAAGAATTCAAACATTGTATATTCGCCTGGTCCTTGTAGAAGTCTACCAAACCCCAGCATGACCTATCCACCACAATGTATTCTGGCCAGATACAGACAGTGGAATAATGCAAGTGCTGGTGGGGAGGGACTGCTCAAGGAGACCATTAGACACGTAGATACGACAGCCTGATAGTCTGACAATGTTTTTCTAATGCTAACAATGTTTTCTTACAATGTTTAAAAATGCTTTGTTTCTCTTCTCTTATTGGTGGTTATTGTCGGGTTATGTAATGTATATATGCACATGAATTGTTCTCTATCTCTTTTGTTTTTTTTATTTTCTCTCTCTTCTCACTCATGTTTCCATGGTTTAAAGATGCTATGTCACCCCTAAGTGTTAACCAATGGTAATGCCAGATTTTTGCTCCACACAGAAAGATCGCTAGTTAGGAGGAAAGATTACATCACCAGAAGGTTCATTCGGAAGACTGAAGAGACAGCACCCTTTAAGAGGACAGCAGAACAAGAAGAACAACAAAACGAGAGAACTTATTATCGTAACGAGTTCTCTCCCCCTCAAACTGATTTTCTTATACCCCCTTTACAAATTTCTTCTTTTCTCCTCCTGTAAGATGGACTTGCCCCAAGAGACTGTAATATGGATTTTTCCCGTTAACCATGATGTTGACCAGAGCAGTCTGTTTCGGTGAGAGTACCAGTGAGGTCGAGAAAGGATCCAGAAAGGTCCTGATGACTGAGACGGAGGTGTAAATTTCCAATAGCAACTCAATCACCAAGCAAAGGCGAGTACCGGGCACGATCTAACAACCATGTTATTTGTAAACAACTGTGAAGGAATGTTAGTTCAAAAAGAAAGTTGTATCTGTAGGCTCTGTAACAAAGAAATGCCAATCCAGTTTTAATATCCATATGGACCGGCATCCATTGAGTGACTATCACTCTCTAGTGGGTAACGTATTAAACAAGACCGATTGTTGGGTATGCTCTCAAGTACCTCAGGGTCACAGCAAATCAGGGCTAGTACCAGTTCCTTTAACGTTAGGGGAGGTACTTGAGCTAAGTGGTGGGAGACCGGTGGACCGGAGGTTTAACATCTCCAGCCCTCCTAGTTTGAAGCTCCACCAGTACCATGTGGATAGGTCCCTCTTATGTTTTAATATCTCCAATCCTAGAGAACCGGGAAATTGGGAAGTGTCCTGGAGCAACCTTACCATGACCTTTTCACACAGAGCAGATAGAATGCCTACAGATACAGAGCTCGTACGCCACATAGCCAGTAGAGGAAAATCATTCCGGTATCGATATACCTTAGGAAATAGGATTACTAAAGTTGGAGAGGTATCACCAGGATACTGTGCACATATCGTACAAACTGATACGTGCATTAGACAGATGGAAGAATTAGGGTCAGGAGATTTCACCTGGAAGGTTTGTAACATGGTCATGTCCTTCTCCGTCCCTTATGTTCTCCCCGATGATGCATATTTCATATGCGGGAGAAAGGCGTACAAGTGGCTTGCCCCAAACTCTGAAGGATTGTGTTATATTGGAAAAGTATTGCCTGAAGTAATGACTGTTACACATGACAAAATGAAGGACATACACCGTGGTGCCCAAACTCCTTATACTCACACTCACTACGAGCACCTTGTTAAAAGACAACTGTCAGAAAGGTTAGAGCATCCGGCCTCTGATCTTATCCATGAATCCACCGGGATTCAGGTTCTGGTAGCGTTAGATTTCACTCGCACCGCTCGAGGTGTGATGAATTATAGATACATTTCCGCACTCGCCAATTTGTTAGATAATATCACTGAAATGTATGATGACACGTTTAGATACACTGGAAGAGAACTTCAAGCTTACAAAACAGAACTAGTTCAGCATAGGATGATTCTTAATTATCTTACAGCAGTAACAGGCGGATATTGTGTTACATTGGCAACACAGTACGGCATAGAGTGTTACACGTATATCACAAATAGCACCGAGGATCCGGTGGAGGTCATAGACCAAAAGATGGACGATATTCTGCAATTAAAGTGGGAATTTCGTCGAAGACACAATCTCACCCTTGCTGCTGTAGGTAATGAGCTGACTGGTTGGGTGTCATGGTTGAACCCGCGAAATTGGTTCTCCGGTTTAGGAGACTGGGCTCAAGGAGTCATAATGGATGTTGGAAAGTTTCTCCTATGTATTTTGGGTGTCGTTATATCTATTGGATTGATATTTAGATGCGGACAGGCTTTGATGAAGTGCAAGCAAAGTACGAAAGTGATGAGCTTAAGGAGTGAGGAAACTGTAATTAACCTGGATTTGATTTATGACCCAATGCTAGAAACCATGACGTAATGATGTAATGAGTATACGGTCCGTCTTTCACCCATTTCTATGTTTTCCTCCGAGGTACAAAGACCCACGTAGACGAAGGATTTGATGAGCCAAGGGGCCGACAACGGAAAGATGGAAAGAAGAAGAGCAGACGATCTGATATACAAGATTTTGATGGACAATGCCATGGGTACCCCAGTTTCCCTAGGAACTTTAAAATCACGCTAGCCCAACATTTGTTTTTGTAAATCCATGGACGTTGTTTGCTTTACTCACGACTTATGAGCAAAAGCACAAAGAAGAAGACTGCAATCAACCGACACCAATCAAGACCTCAATCGACGAACGTACATTTCCCTGACATAGAATATCATTGCATTTTCGTAAGTGTTCTTTATCTTCATCTCTGCAACCCTCAGGCAATAACACACATAGTCGATAGGGAATACAGGCACAGATAGCAGCAACCACATACCCCCCCCCAATTCATGTATCATC
Source organism: Pseudophryne corroboree (assembly GCF_028390025.1). Classification (NCBI taxonomy): domain Eukaryota; kingdom Metazoa; phylum Chordata; class Amphibia; order Anura; family Myobatrachidae; genus Pseudophryne; species Pseudophryne corroboree. The sequence goes on along the minus strand of NC_086449.1, from coordinate 795,466,565 downwards.
AACTAAAATGTGCATCCCCATTGTGTTACAACCACAGCCGAAATGAGCTCGGTAGAGTTTGACAGCCCATCCACAGACCTGTACCACAGGATAAGAAGGAATTCAAATGTATACTTCGCAATACCTCGAAGCTTGATTTACCACACGTACGGCACGATGATACATGACCCTCCAAACATGGACTCATACACACATGCTTCTACTTTCTCACTAGGTCATACCCTCTTCACACCTACTCCATTCTTCTTCCTTTCCCCACCATGGAAATCAATTAACCCCTGACTTACATTTTTCTCCTTAAATATTTTGTGGCAGTTATTATTGACTGCCAAAGGGTGGACTGTCAAAGTCAGAAAAATGTCTCAATGCACGTTGCCATATTTGCACCGCACACTGGTCCGTGCTGCGCATGCGTACGCTCTCCCGTGGAAGCGCATACCCGCAATAGCGTGCACTCGCACGCGCAGTATGCGCATTTACGGTAGAGTTTATGTGATCGTAGCGTGCGACTCATTCGTTACAAAAGTTCACAATTAATGTAGTTTATAGATCATGTTCCCCTCAATAGTTTCTGTAAGTTTGGTTTAGATAGAATGTCCCTGAGCGGAGGAATCCCTCTTTGTATTGCACGAAGGGTCTAACAGGAGTCATACAGCAGTGTTTGATACCCATCGGAAGAGTATTTAATTAGCAATATTCCGGTGTTGGTTTGGAGCGTATTAATCGCTCGTGCGAATAGTTATGGACATAAGAAGTTTATGTCCATTTCTATGATTTGCACATACTCAGGTATGCGGCGGGAAACCCAGTTCCCCACCCACCTGAGCTGTTGGAAATCAGCACAGCCCACCTGTATGAATCAACCTATGACCTTTGGTTACAGTACAGGGCCGAATTCCTGTGTCCA